>NC_050454.1:29765861-30365861 GCF_903995425.1 Onychomys torridus
TTGGGAGGGTTATGGTAATAAACTACAACTCCACTGGATATGGAAGTGGGGGGGGGGGGGGTTTGATCGCTGCCTTGCGGTGCCCCATGAAAGAGGCGAGCATTGTGTTATGATTTTACATCCCGGCCTGCTAACAAGTGGCCGAGTAACGCTTTTACCGGCTGGGATTTCTTTTGTCAATGGGTTAGCCATCACATAGGCCAAAATAGTGCAAGATAAGTTTATCAAGACTAGGATGCATGGAGATTGTTAATGCCTCATTCGTAGGCAAATTCAGAGGGGGGAAAAAATCAATACAACACACAGAAACCAAGATAAACATTTTGCTAAAATAGCTGAATGTGCACTTAAAAGTGGGGGGGGGGGGGGCAATCACCTGTGTGGGCACACAAGATGTGCTGAAAGGTAAACACCTCGTGGAAAAATGACTATTGACAGTTTGCCTTAGAAATAGGCCTTTTGGTTCAATATAACCAAGATTTATATATTTATATATTTTGCTTTATATATTTCCCACCTTATGTGACTACTGTATATTTGGTGACGTCTTGAGATGGTGAATGTGATATTTAGGGTTTTTTTTTTTTTCTTCTTTTTTTCTGTGCAATGGTATTTTTGCCAGGGATGTCCGATCCCCTGGAACTGGAGTTACAGACAGCTGTGAGCTGCTATATGGGTGCTGGGAAATGAACCCAGCTCCTCTGGAAGTGTAGTCAGTGAAAGAGTAGTCAGTGCTCTTAACCGCTGAACCATCTCTCCAGCCCTAATTTTGATGATATTTTTCTTATGCTGCATCTTTGGCAGATCATGTTTAACAGTTTGATATGAACAAGCCAAAAGGTTTCTGAGGAAAAGTCAAACCTAGGAATTAGAAAGAATAAAATTCAAGTTCTTAACTAGTTGAGCAATCTTAAGTAAATGAGTTTTTTTAGTCTCCTTCACTCTTAGATTTGATTTTAGTTTTTATTTGCAGATTAAAATAAGCTTTTCCAAGATTGCCTTCATTAAATGGTTATTCAGCATCTACAACACATTGGCACTATTCTAGGACCCAGATGTTTTCTTGGGGTCCCTTCTAACCAAGATCCAAATTTTTCAAGAGTTTAAATTAAAAAAAAGTTTTGAAGATTAAATAGTATGATTTTTATAGTGTAGCTGATAGCCTAAAACTTAAAAGAAAACCAAATAAGATAACCTTGTTACTTTATTTTTTGAGACAGAGTCTGATTAGGGAGCCTTGCCTGGCCTGGAACTCACTATGCAAATCAGGCTGGGTTTGAACTCACAGATCCCACTGCCTCTGTCTCCAGAGTGCTGAGATTAAAGGCAGGGGCCACCACACTTGTCCCATCCATTTTATTTCCTTGATGCCACCCTAAGATATTTTTCCCACAGCCATAAATATAGCAAATGAATGGGTGTGTCTGTGTAAAAGCGGAAAAAAAGAAACAGATAAAGAAAAAAGTTTGTGAAGTTTAGAAAACAAAGTAGTGTGTAGAGATGTAGTGTACTGTTAATTTTTAAAAGAAAATACATTTTATAGGAAAAAAATCCTATAAAACCACGGTATTTAAAGTGAGAATACTGAAGGTCATAAAATGTCCCTATTGGTTTGATTCACAGGAAGAAACAAGTACCGCTCTTTAATTCACATGCACCTCATACGCCGCTCTGAAGAGCATGCTAACTACTATCTCTTCTTTGCCCATAAGAGAAAGGAGGCAGGGACAAACGAGGTAGGCACAGCATGGCAGTCATAATGAAGGACATGAAGCCCAGAACATGTCATAGGTTGTGAACAGCTTGAAGGTCCTTTTTCTCAAAACGATACACTTCTGAGACAAGAGACAGGTGGAGAAAAATTTTTCAAACAAGTTCAAGGCACTCTTTTTAAAGGGTTAAAAATCAGCGAGAGTTAGTAATATTTAATTGCTGGGTGAAGTGTTATAACTTACTTTTAGCATATTATACAAAATGAAAAATATGAAAAGCTAGCCCACTGCCCACTTCTACTTCCAACTTCCACCGCAGGAAAACATACTTTATTTTTATGGTCATAAAGATATTTTTTGTTTGAATATATTTAACATAAATGTTCATATTACACAATACCATCAATAAAATGAGGTGTGTGTGTAGGAGGTCAACATCTGCACATTTACCGATACATTAAAATATGTCAATGTGAATAAATTGATTATTCTTTATAAAGTACATGGTCACAGAGAAAATGAAAAGCCGTGACATAAATAAAAAGTAATACTATAGATTTAATTTATTCCATAGTTCCCTTGAATATTAGACTCCACGATTTTGCATTGCAGTTTAGCAATCTGTAACAGTGGAAGGTGCTAACTGGCCAGGACTGATGCATGACAGCATCAAGGAGGAGGGACCGAAGTCATTCTTCACAAGTCATTGCTAACTGGAAAACTGGTGGGACCACAGAGCCTTTAGAATTAAGATAATTATACTTTAAAAAAATATATACATTGCACATTAGTGGTCCATTTGTATTGAGCATCCTGTTGTTCTCTAAGTCTATTCGGTATTCTTCTCCAGGACATTTGTTGAGTAGGTTCTCTATGCCACATACGCTGTATACACCAGACTGACTTGCTCCTGGAAGCAATAGAATTCCAGCCTCCGGCATGATGCATGGAACGGTCCTCATCACTAAGGGAGGAAAAGAAACTTACAGCTAACTTTGATGAACTATTTTACCATTTTTGAAATAGTTTCTAGATTATTATTATTTCATTTGAGAATAAGTATCAAGGAATTTTAAATTCCAATGGTTCTGTAAAATTTAAAATACAACTAAGGCCAAGCAGTGGTGGCACACACCTTTAATCCCAGCACTTGGGAGGCAGAGCCAGACGGATGTCTGTGAGTTTGAGGCCAGCCTTGGCTACAGAGTGAGTTCCAGGAAAAGGCGCAAAGCTACACAGAGAAAACCTGTCTCAAAAAAACCAATAAGTAAATAAAATACAACTAAGGAAAAAAAATCATAGCTTTCAGAGAGTTGATTTAATTTTTATAATAAAGGTTATAAATGCAAGCCACTCGTGTTTACCTCCATCAACCCTTCTTTGCTTGTTTTCAACCCCAGATCCACCTCACATGCTTAACATGATCCTCCTCTGGGCCTCAATTGTCCCATTTCTTAACCTTATTTTAGGAAAGTCAATTTAAATATGTGCATAAATGTGCACATAGAAGTGTTTAAATACATAAGTAACTATTTTTCTTCTATTTTGTCTCCTTTTACAATCCTGGTTGAAATTCTGGTGTTAAGCAACCTTAGGGGGAAAAAAATTGTTTGTTTGTTTTTAAGACAGGGTTTCTCTTCATAGCCCTGGCTGTCCTAGAACTCACTCTGTAGACCAGGCTGGCCTCGAACTCATAGAGAGAAGAAAATTCTTAATCACTCTAGAACTTACTTTCCTTGTTTATAAAATAGGAATAGTAAGAGCAATTAAAATTTAAGTTTTATATACATAATATATATATATATATATATATATATATATATATATATATATATATATATATATATATAATATATATATAGTACTAATAGAAAATCTATAAGTAGTCAATCTGTTATCTTTTACACATACCAGTCAATGGCAGGTACATGGCACAGTCTTGTGAAGCTTAACTGTCATATCAATGGAGTTTACAGATCTTGTTCCAGCTTACTGACCCATTGTTTGTGATTCCCTTTTAAAGTATACTCTATAGACTCCAGCATCCTTCCACATATAAGTGCTTAGGTGTGGTAGCATGTGTCTGTAATCCTAGCTGTGGGAAGCCAGAGCATAGAAGAAGTTCAAAGCTAGCCTAGTTTATATACTGAGACCTTGTCTCAAAAAAAAAAAAATTAAATAAGTAAATAAATGAAAGGGAGTTATCAGCCTCAGCCCAGAATAAAGCAAAGAATCAGTTGAGTATAATAGTACCTAAAAAGAGCAAATTTATTAATCATTCTTTGACACAAACCAACTTGAGAAAGTTACAGTGTCTTAGACAAAAGTTTATGACTCATACTTGACCTTTCTGAGATTCACTTTTTTTTCTGTATAAGATATATGCGCATGTATATATGTAAGGGTGGGAATCTTACCTCTTCCCTTTAGGCCAATGTAAAGGGACTAAAAATTAGAAACCAGACCAATGCAAAGATTCACATGGTTAAAGAGAACCAGTGAGCTGACAGTGAGAAGAAAGAATAAATCTCCTGCTCTCCTGGGGAGATGTTCAGCCAAGCACGCTGGAATCCCTACTCTCTTGTGAGGCACTGTGGGATTCTATCTGAATCACTCTTAAGGCATCCAGATATTTTGCTTAGGGTTGTATGGTTGATGTATTGACAGACGTCTTTAACCAACGGCAAATACCTTGAGAAAAATGATGGCATCTCCCTCGGCATTTTGTTTCTCAACAGTGGCTACAATGGTAGCTAGTACCGTCCCTGAAATGTCGCAGAAAGCAAAGATCTCTACAAGAAATGAACAAGACAAGCAGAACAAACTTGGAAAGGCCATCCATGCTAAACAAAGGAATAAACAGAAATTAAAACACTCAGAATCAGAAAAGAAAGAGGTGACAGAGAAGCTAGGGGCCTCCTATATAAGTCATAAGCAGAACTGACATTCTAGTTACCAGAGGTTATATTTTTATATTGTTTAATTGCCTAAAGTATTTTACATTTTAGATAACCTGGCATGTTCACGAAAATCCATATAAGGTAGATCAGACAAATAGCAAGATAGCCTTTTCTCCCTCATTATTTTATGTTTAATTATTTCTTTTGTTTGCTATCTCTTATGTATGTAGTATAATTTTATATTGTAATTTGTGTGTTGTTATGTAATACATACTTATTTATAATGTAATTGTTTTATTTATATAATTACATCATTTTCTCCTTCCGTTTTCTCCCTCTAAACCCTCTCAAAAATCCCTCCTTGTTCTCCTTTAAATTCATGGTCTCTTTTTTCATTCATTGTTGTTGCCGTGTGGGTGAGTGTGTGTGTGTGTGTGTGTGTGTGTGTGTGTGTAGTGCTAATTGCATTTATGTCTTCAGGGCTGACCATTTGGTATTGGACAACCAATTGGTGTACTCTTCCCTGGTGAAGACTCTTTTTCCCACTCTCAGCATTTCTGACTTGCCTGTAGTTATATAAGGTTGAGGCCTCCTGAGCTCCTCCCATTCCCATTAGCCTGTCTATTGGTATTACCCATGGTTCACATTTGCTTTGCTTTGGTTTGGTTTGGTTTGTTTTGTTGTTTTTGGTTTTTGGTTTTGGTATTTTTGGTTTTTTTTGTTTGTTTGTTTTTTGTTTTTGTTTTTGTTTTTGTTTTTTTTTTTTGGTGGGGCTGGTGCAGAGGGAAATTGTTTTGTTTTTGTTTTTGTTTTTTGAACAGGGTCGCACTGTAGGCCAGGCTGGCCTGGAACTCAGTCTGTAACGGAGGATGACCTTGAACTAAAGGTTCTCATGCCTCCACCTCTCAAATGCTGGGATTACAGCATGTGCCACTATGCCCAGCAGGATGGTCTTTTTAACAATGTAAAATTCCAGCAGGCGAGGAAAGATTAAGTGATCCTCTCAATATTATTCGGCCAGTTGCACAGCTGGGTTAGGCTCTTAGTTCTGCAAAGTGTCACTCTTCCCTCTTCTTCTCTTCCTCTTTTTTTTTTTTCTTTTTATTTATTTGTCTGTGTGTGAGTGGAGGAAGTGGGGTGTACCAAAGAGTCACTTGAGGATCATATCATGTGGATTGGTCTCTGCGTGGAAAATGGTTTCCCACTAGTGAATCTGATTACCATTTAACATCAGCAGGAAGGTCCTTCTAGCACTATCCTGTCGGAAGCTTCAACGACATTCTCAGCAAGGAACTATTCTCCCACATTCAGCTCCTGGTGGCAGCCCTCTTCCCAGGACAGCCCATTTCATCTTCTGGCAATTTTAATCATTGTGCAGTTCTTCCTGGCATTTAACATAATTTCTCTCCTTTTAAGTTTTAGCTCCTGTTCTTTTTTTTCTGTTCCCTGAGACCACATAGCATAATCTAATCCCCGTTCCACATGATACAGCATTGGTGCACAGACCACTCTCATAAGCACACCTATCTCTGTGGTCTTTCCCAAGCTAGTTCCACACAGTCTCACTAGAGCACCATTCTCTACTCTTGCTCTTTTCACTCAGACCCTGCCTATTGTCTTTGTGGATGTGTTCCTTCAAGTGTGACGTACAGGCGGGGGCTGAGTAATGTAGGGTACAGAGTGACCACAGATCCTTGATAAAATAGTTCTATTAATGCAAACTAAGATGTTTCTAAGCTCTGTTGGCCTATTTTGTGCTTGATCTCAAAAAGAAAAAAAAATAAGTTTTGTTTTTTTTTAAAGGATGGGCCAATGTATAATTTACTTGAGGAAATTGAGATGCAAGGGTTTGTAGCCTAAATATTGTACAGTAGTTCAGAACTAGGACCTTAGGGCTATACCAATAACCAATATAGGCTGTTATCTGTATCCTCATTCCAACACATACTAGCGTTGTGAAGTTGGAAAGATTTTTGTAACTTCTGTTCTGTTTGCCTCAGTTGATATTAACATTTCAGAAGGTTGTTGTAAAGAGTAAATAACATTTGCAATCTACATAGAACAGTATGCAATACTTGTTCAATAAATGATACTTGTATTTTTCCTTTCTTTTTTCTCTAACATTCATCTCTGAATTCCTTTTGCAGCACTATCTTGTAGATCATTTAGTTCATTCAACACATATGCTGTTTGATTTCAACATCTGTGATATATTCACAAATTTCATACCTTCTTTACATTTTTTCTCGGTAATTTTTTAAAACGTTGTTGAAGGTAGAATCCAAAGCTCGTGCCTCCCAACACACATTGACCTTGACCCATTAATCAGCACTCCACATTTATTGAGCTTGTCGTAGAACCACCTGAATTTGTGTTGTTTGGACGCAAAGGAATTTATAGTGCATGATATAATGTTCCAGTCACTTAAGAGTGTCACTAGAAATTAGCACATTTATAGTGCCTCAGATTTCTTTAAAAAAACAAAAAAAGAGTGAAAGTTAAGTTGGATTCTCTCTTTGTCTGGTCTTCCTCAGTTTTCCCTAGAAATGATCATCACTGTTTTATCATTTTGCTACCATTATATCCACGTTTTCACAGCCCACTCATTAAAAAAAAAAAACCTGATACAGCCTTATCAGAAAGACTTATAAAATTTTTAATTTGCATTTATTAATTTTATCAGAGAAGAATTTGTTCTTAATGAGAGTTAACTATCCCTTGTTAAATAAAATGAAAGCAAACTTCCGGCAGGGTGTGAGACGGAGCTTAAAAATAAAGGAAAATTTGGAGAATCCAATCTCAGTTGCACCATCCTCTCCAGATACTGACATCATTTTTATTAGAAATTATCTTTACCTTCATTATCATGAACTTCCTCCAACTTTACACACACACACACACACACACACACACACACACACCATTCATTGTGTCACTAAAAAAAAGGACTGACGCATTTGGCTTCACCAATGTTGTCTGCTTAGGATGTGGACCAGGTAGAAGAGGACACTGTGCTTGATTCTCCCACCAAGTGTGAAGAGTCTTCTAGTGTGGGACAGAAGTGGGGCAGGGGTAGAAGAGACCGGGGTTTCCATTAGGACAGAAATACTTAGTTAGCTGGATCTAATTCTTGTTCATTTTACAGCTCACATAAATGTTGTGTCATTGTGTGTGTGTGTGTGTGTGTGTGAAACATACTTTAAAAATGAAGAATGAACTTGGAGAAAATAGAAAAAAATTTTTGATTCCTGGAGTAAAAATAAAATAGTCCTAAAAGAAGGCAAATGGATATTGAGCAGGGGCAAGGGAGACATCCCTGCAGACCCAGTTTCTTACAACCCCATTACAGAAGTGAACCCTGGGCTAGCCTCTTTCCCTACTCTGCCAATTGCTCTCTCCTTTTCCAATGCCTGTATGGATCCTTCTTTCTCCCCTTCTAGTCAGATTTCTCTCCTGTCTAGTCAGATTTCATTTCGTTTCAAGGGCCATAAAGCCAGTCAGATAAGCTTCAAGGGGAAAAAAAGGAGAATTAATTGTACCACAATTAGAATCTCCCACAGAGCTCAAGGACTTCAAGATAACAAAGCATAAAAACAAAAGCACATCGCCTGACAGTCACCAGGTGAAGGGCAAGGATTCCAGGATGTGGGGATTCCTGGCTATAGGAATGAGGGATGCTGGAGATTGGGATTCCCAGCTATGGAGTTGGGGGATGCTGGAGACTGGGTATATGTATATGTGGTTAATCAAAAACTGCCCTTAAAAGTGAGCTAGCTAGGGATGGCAGAGTGTAATGGGTATTCTACCACGCAGCATTTTCTATACCCTTGCCTCCACTCTATGATTCATTTACTACCCTGTAATTTGCAAAATCTGCCTTTACTCCCCAACCTGGAGAAATTTAGTTACAATTACTTACAATGTTTATGACCTGACATTGTACCTGCAGCTATCCAGAAATACAATATTTTTTTATATGCCTGCCTATTCCTTAAGTTCCTTGACTGGTTCTGGCAACAGTTTCCACTGGTGTTCTACAGTTCAGTTTTTCTTTTGGGTTTTTTGTTTGTTTGTTTGTTTGTTTGTTTTGTTTGTTGTTTTGTTTTTGTTGGGTTTTTTGTTTTGTTTTTTCCAGACAGGTTTTCTTCATGTAGTTTTGGTGCCTTTCCTGGAACTCACGCTGTAGACCAGGCTGTCCTCGAACTCACAGAGATCCACCTGCCTCTGCCTCCCAAGTCCTGGCATTAAAGGCGTGTGCTACCACTGCCGGGCAAAATCCACAGTTCAGTTTTAATTGTGTGTACTTTGAAGACTTTCAGGTACTATCTGATGGAGCTAGACAATCAGGATTCATAGATGGTCTCAATTTTTTTCTTTATTTCTTGCTTCCTATTATATTCCATATTCCAAAGCAGATGAAAAAAAAAGGGGGAAGGCAAAGTGTTGGCAAAGAGTAACTAAGAGAAAGCTGTAACCCCTTCCTCATCCCCAAGTGAAGGAGGATCATCCGGGCTGGGAGACAGGCCAGGAGCGTTATCTGGAGGTACAGTTTCAATACAGGAAGCACGGGGGACCAGGAGCAGGAGAAGAACAGTAGGAGTCACATGCCACTGAGAAGTCCCCCACCAAAATGATACACTGAGGTAAAGATTGCAACACCCAAGGCTGGAGGAGGCAGTTGGTATGGATTCGAAGCTAGGCTTAACCCCCACCCACCACACAAGAATTACTAACAAAAAGCAAAATACATTGAGGCTGGCCTGTGAGAAAGGGCATGTCTTTAAAAAAAAAAAGATCAAAGTGCCGAAAGAAGACACTAAATAGTACTGAAATTAGACTCAACCTTCCCAGTGGAACAATTGACCCTGGGTCTGAAACACTTAGCTATTTGGAAAGACATGGTCTCCTTTTCCCATCACCCCATACTGCTTCTTCAAATGCCAGCTTCTTTTCTCTACATCGGAATTTTCTGCTGAACTCTGGAGTTGACACAGTTCTCTTTACAAACTTTAGATCAACTGTTATGGGTCAACTAACATGCTGGCTGTAGCTAGTGCTGCAGACAAAGGGAAAATGAAGTATTGCCTATTGTAATTTGGGAGATTGAGGGGGGGAGAAAGAGAGTGAAGGGAATATGGCTTGCCGTGGTTTGAATGTGAATGGCCCCCAGAGGTTCGTATGTTTGAATGCTCGGTACCCAGTCAGTAGAACTGTTTGAGAAAGATGAGGAGGTGTGGCTTTGCTGGAAGAGGTGAGTCACTAAACCCACTGGGGGTGGGTTTAGCGTCCAGTCTCACTCTCCCACCCCCTCAACCCCTCTCTGTCTGAAACTTGTGGATCAGATGTGAGCTCTCAGCTACTTCTCCAGCACCATAGCTGCCTGCCTGCTACCATGGTCCCTGCCATGGTGATCATGGACTAACCCTCTGAAACTGTATGCAAGCCCCTAGTAAAATGCTTTTTGTCTTGGTCACGGTGTCTCCTCACTGTGTTGATTTATTGTGACCCCAATAAAACTTATCTGGGGAGCAGAGGACAGTGCCAGCCACTAGATTAGACATAGAGGCCGGACAGCGATTGCACATACCCTTAATCCTATCACTCAGGAGACAGAGATCAGTCTGGATCTCTGTGAGTTCAAGGCCACACTGGGAACAGAGCTGGATGTGGTGGCACACACCTTTAATCCCAACACTTGAGATCTCATGCCTTTGCTTGGGAAGCACACATGCCTTTTTTTTTTTTAATGTGGAGCTGAAGATCGAACCCAGGGCCTTGTGCTTGCTAGGCAAGCGCTCTACCACTGAGCTAAATCCCCAACCCCACCACCCCACCCCACCCCCACCCCCGCACACACACCTTTAATCTCAGGAAGTAAGATGGCAAGACAGAAAAAGGTACATAAAGTGTGAGGAAACAGGAACTCACTGTCTTGAGACTGAGGATATCCTAGAGGTAAGAGCATGTGACTGGCTTGTTCTGCTTCTCTGATATTTCAACTTTCACCCTGATATTTGGCTCTAGATTTTTTTTTTTGATTAATAAGACCATTTAGCAATTTATGTTACATCTCACAGCAATAGAACAGTGGTGACTAGAACATGGCCCAATCAGAGAAGAAGAGAGCAAAGATATCATACAAACTATCATAGATAATTCAAGGTAGAACAAAGAAGTTTTCAGAAAACTCTTCACCGTCTAGACTATAAGTGTTCTTGATCTTTTCAATCCTCATTGCTCCATACATAATTAGGTCAGTGGTTGAGGTCTGATATATGTTGTTGCTTCTAAACCTTCATTTCTAAATAGAGTCTCATTCTTTATCCTATCCAAACATGTGTGTGTGTGTGTGTGTGTGTGTGTGCGCGCGCGCGCGCGCGCGCGTGCATGTGGGGACCAGAGGAAATTTTAAGGTATTGCTCTTCAAATGCCATATGACTGTTTTCTTTCGAGATAGGGTCTCTTGATGGCCTGGAACTAACAAAAACAGTCTAGACCAGCTGGCCAGCAAGTCCCAGGGAGCCACCTCTCTCTGTGTCCCTGGTACTGGGATTATAAAAGCACCAGACCAAAATGTTTTCTGTTCAAAGGGACAAAGTAGGTAGCCGGAAGTCCGTCGACTTCTTAGCCCACGACCATTCCATCTGTTGGCTTTCTAGTTGCAAGGCTCGATGTACCCTGAATCCTTCATGGCGTGGAATTGCCTTAGAATTTCCAAAGTGAAGCATGGAGAGGAGCTGAACTGAACTACTAGTGATCCCCTGAGAAAGCAGTTACCAAAGTATCAATCAGCAAAACTCAAACCACTGTTGCCCAGATGCCAGGAACCTGTGTGTTTCCTGGTCACTCATTTATTCGTTCATGTAACATTTATTAAGCACCTTTTGGTGCCAGCACCTATGACTATCACAAGAGACACCAAACAGCTGTCCAGTGATTGTGCACGCCTTTAATCCCAGCACTGGAGAGGCAGAGGCAGACAGAGCTCTGTGAGCTACAGGCCAGCCTGGTCTACAGAGCGGGTTACAGGACAGCCGGGGCTACACAGAGAGACCCTGTCTCGAAAAAACAAAATAAGAGAGAGAAGGGGGGAGAAGGAGAGACCAAACCGATGTGGTCCCTTTGCTAAAGGACTTTGTGCTCCAGTAACAAAGATAGCTGCATTGTACAACATACCACAAAATGTTCCTCACAACTAGGGTGAAGACAGAGCAAGGAACCTTGCCATACTGGAGGAAAACAGACTACAAGAGCTAAGCTCGTGGCCTCGGGTGCTTAAGGTTGGAAGAGAAGGGAGTGTTACCTTAGTCAGCAAAGCAAGGCTGGATTATGGGATTTTCAGTTCTTAGGTTGGCTTTGTATTCTAAGAAAAACAAAATGCAACTTTGGGACATGTCCTATTTATGATCTGTGTGATCGCTATCATTCTTTTTAAACTCTTGGGTGTGGTGATATTTTGAACAAATAAA
This sequence comes from Onychomys torridus, assembly GCF_903995425.1. Lineage (NCBI taxonomy): Eukaryota > Metazoa > Chordata > Mammalia > Rodentia > Cricetidae > Onychomys > Onychomys torridus. The sequence continues at coordinate 29,777,943 of NC_050454.1, forward strand.
ATTTGCCTGAAGATCAGCAGACAGAACAAGCCACTAGATTAAACATAGAGGCCAGGCAGTGGGGAGCACTTTAATCCTAGCATTTGGGAAGCAGCAGCAGAGATCTGTCTGGATTTCCATGAGTTCAAGGCCACTCTGGGCTACACAAGATTAATCCAGTCTAAAAGAGAAACAGAACCAGGCAGTAGTGGCACACACCTTTATTCCCAGCACTCGGGAATCACACACCTTTAATCTCAGCACTAGGAAGGTTGAGACAGGAAGTGATATGGCTGGGCAGAGAAAGGAATTTAAGGAACTCCCGCTCTTTCAGGCTGAGGAGTTGGTTAGGTAAGAGGTGGTGGCTGTGGCTTGCTCTGCTTCTCTGATCTTTTGGCTTTCACCCTGATAGCTGGCTGGGGTGGGGGGTGCGGGGGTATTATAAGACCATTTAGGATTCGAGCAACACTTGAGTTTGTATGTAATACTGAGTGATTGAGGCAGATTGTTTTATGTGCCTCGGACATTTTAGTAGGAGGTTAAATGTATTAGGGGCTTAATAACATATATATATATATATATTAGAAATCTTTTAACTGAAAAATACATAAGTATTCGTTGTTATATAAAAACACTCTATTGGAGGCTCCAGGTGGTTGCTACACAGAACAGAGAACTTTACATGCTAGCAACAAGAATAACTATTTCCATAGCTGAAGCATGTCTGACAGGACTGACAGACACTGGATATTGATGTAGATTTGAAGTTTCACTTTTATTTGGGAGAAGCACAATTGCATTTTTACTCTATGTCATTTCTCATGAAATAGACCTGTTTTTCAACTGGGACTGTGTATCTGTTGTAAGCTGTACAATTTGTATTTGGGTATTTTTGTTATTGGTATACCAACCTGAGGTCTGACTGTACCAAAGCTTCCTATGGAAACATATTTGCTTCAAGAGCTGGTGATTCCAGAATCAGAAAGATCTTCAGTGAACACTGGCTCTGCTATTTCTTAGTGATATGACCTTGAACAAATGCCTTAATCTTCAGGCCTCAATTCTCAAAACTGTAAAATGGGGATAAAAGCAGTGACTACTTTTAATTAAGACTTATTCTGAAGATTCAACATGACCATGAAACTAAAAGTAGTTCCTGACAATAAAAAACAGCTCTTACATGTGGCCTGTCATGCACAGTGATGTTCAATGCTCAGCCCATGATGCTTAGGATGATAAATAGCAATTTTATCTTCTGAGTGAGGTAGTTAAAACGCTTGAGAGACCTGGGAGAGCATTCTTTAGGGATTGCTGAAATTTAACATGGTGACACAATAATTATAATGAATGAGATGAACAAAATTCTTTCTTCTGTTTTCTTTCCAGAAGGCAGTGGTATTGCTAATTATTTAAGTAACACCAGAAATCCCAGTGTTGATGCATCCCTAATTTGACTTTCTTTAGCTTTCTCCACATGTATCCACAGTAGATTAAGAAGTCAGTTTTGGAGGAGGCTGAGGAGATGGCTCAGTGAGTGAAGTGCTTGTTGTACATGCATGAAGAACTGAGTTTGGATCGCCAGTAACTACATACAAGCAGCGCATAGCAGCACACATCTGCAATCCTGTTGCTGGGAGACAGAGATAGGATGATCAAGGGCCAGCCATTCCAGCATTAAATGGACAACTCCAGGTTCAGTAAGAGACTCAATCTCCAAGCCTAATAGGGAGAGCCAGAGTGGAGGAAATCTCCATGTCAACTACTAGAGGCCTCTGGTTTCTGCATGCACTTGCATGGGCAAGTGAAAATACACACACACACACACACACACACACACACACACACACACACACACACACACACGGAGAGGTAGGGGAGAGAGAGAAAGACAGAGACAGAGAGAATCAATTTAACTCTAATGCTGTATCCTTTGTGCTCTAAAGTCTTCTAATAGTATTTTTCAAAGTGCAGATTATTGGAATCACCCAGTGATCTTTAAAGATTCAAATGCCTGGTTTGGATACGTAGAGAAATATACAAATATTAAGAAAATATCCAACTCCGTTGTTTTTGTTTGTTTGTTTGTTTGTTTGTTTTTTATGAATACCTAAGTTTAAGAAAGGCTTGACTACAGAAGAAATTGTTCCACAAATAAGCTCTCAGAGTTTGAGTGGTTGGAATTCTTCTTTAAATGGTAAGTCGTGTGAGGCATCCATGTGACACATCCTGACACTTGCAAAGTGAATGAAAGTCTTTGATCTTTCCATCTTAGTAAGGGTTTCCTAATGACTTTATTGATAATGATTTACTTTCGCCTCTGAATCTTCAGAAACACTTGTCTCTCCATAATTTCTGTGCCAACAGCTAAAACTATTATTTCTGTTTAGTGAAGAGAAGGGCTGGGGATAGAGCAGAAGTGAACTGGAATTAGTTATCAGGATCCATAGAGACCTCTTACTTAATGTAAATGTAAACGTCTCCATGGCTGAGCTCTTTGAGTTGGACCTTCCCCTTCCTGGTTCCTAAGTCTCACAAGTCCCAAACATGTGTTCCCACAGCATCCCTGACCTGGACATCCCTTTCCCTCCCTATCTTCATTGCTGTTCCATATCTGTTTTGATTCGGGACTGGAATCTGATTCTGCTTCTTGAACCATGAAGGTAGTAAAAATCATGTTCCATATTTCAGTTTGTAAGTAGAGGAGAAATATATGTAGGAAAATGTCAGCATAATTTAGAGTGTGAAAGAGAGAAAGGGAAAAGTGCTTATAATTATATTCAGGGAGAACTCACTTTCTATTACTTGACCCTTAGGTAATCACAGACACAGAGACAGGTGTGCTGTGGAGGTAGCTCGGCTACCTGCTGTCCCAGTACATCAACTCTACAAGTATCCAGCTTGCAAAGCATTTTCCAGTGTCCAGGCCAGATGACAAAAATTGATATTTTTAAATTCTGCGGTTTGAGGATTGATTGGTTGTTCAGTGAAACAGTGCTAACTTCCGTTTGTTTTATTTGTTGATTTTGTTTTTGAGACAGTGTCTTACGCTATAGCCCAGGCTAGTTTTGAACTCACAGAAATCCTCATGGCTCAACCTCCCCAATTCTAGGATTACAGACTTGAGCCCCCCCCCTCCCGCCTTGCTGCTAACTTCTTTTTGATTAAAAATCATTTCAGGAACTCCTTCTAGCTGTAGCAAGAATCATGATGAGAGGTAAATGTGAGGATTACAATGGAAGAAATCCAAATCTTTTCCCTATGAATCTATGGGTTATGTAACCGAAGGCACCATTCCAGTTAGCAACTTTAATAAAAAGAGGGGCCTGGAGGCTGAGGTGGCTTCTCCATCTACTTGCTTGATCATAGAGGCTGCTCTCAGTAGTTTGTCCCAGAGCAATGATTGTGCACATGGGCTTTGGACACAAATAGTTGGAGAGTTTTAAGTTCTGGGTTCACCCCTTATCAGTTGCATAGTTCTTGACAAGCTAACTACCCTCCTTTCACCAACCATAAATTGACTATAATAATAGCTGTAATGAGAATACAAGGCAATGGATACAAAGTCCTAGTATGAGCCTTAGCATGTGCTCATGCTCCCGTTCTTTGGCATTCTCTAATTCTATTGTTACAATCTTTTCATGTATTTTCTCCAAGTATTTTTTAAAAATTAAACATGTAATATGTCAAGATGTTCCAAATACCCTATTCCTCATTTTCTCAACTTCACTGATTCAACAACTATTCCCCAAGTAACTATTATGTTCAAAGATTGTTCTACCTTCTTAAGTCAGAGAAGAAAACAAAGGAAAACAGCAGCCATGGAGCTTACGTTGCAGATGAGAGGGTAAATACAATAGACAAGAAACATAGTCGATAAGTTATTTCTATGGAATGAAAAATGAGATGAGTATTCTGGAGACAGGGTGTGGGAGTCAGAACAGTCCAATTTTGAATGAGAATAGGAGAGGACTTCTTGGGATTCATAAACACAGAGCCGCGGGAAATGGTTTTCTTTTGACTTTTGTACAACACTCAGTATATCTGTACAATTGTAGATAGAAGTGAAAGGCTGGGATGCCTCAATTAATTGGGAAGTCATTCCTTAATTTTTTAAGTGCAATACGAAAGCTGCAGATAGTAGCTCATTAGTATGTGTGTGCTCATGAGGTAACAATGACTCTTTCTCTTTGTGGCCTAACTCTGTTCTTTTTTAAAATAATTTATTTTTATTTTTATGTGCATTGGTGTTTTGCCTGCATGTATGTCTGTGTGAGGGTGTCAGATCCCTTGAAACTGGAGTTACAGACAGTTGTGAGCTGCCATGTGGGTGCTCAGAATTGAACCCAGGTCCTCTGGAAGAACAGCCAGGGCTCTTAACCATTGAGCTATCTCTCCAGTCCCTCACTCTGTTCTTTAGGGTCTCAGGTTGTCCATCCCTTTCCCACTATGGTTCCACACCTCGGTACTTTGGGTGACAGATAATGATACCAGTGAGAAATATGATAAATTAGAGGTACTTATGCTATATATCTCTTAAGTGTTTTGTAACAGAGTTTATGTAACATCAAACTGTACCTTTTATATATCATAAAGGCAAATGCTTTGCAACTCATAGAAATGTGTGCAATTAAACTTTAAACCCATGGTTAGATTTACTCTCGGGCAATTTTTATTAAAACATAGTACAAAATTAGTTTTACATCTCGATTAAGGGGGAGGAGCACGGCAGTGGTATTCAGAGGCAGGGTCGGCCCCTAGCCTCCCCCCTCCAAACCTTATCCAGCCCCCTTGCTAACTAACTGTCATCTGACAGCTCTGAGCCTACGATTTCTCGGTTATGAATCGGGGGTGGTAAGCGGTGTCCTTTCCACCTCTCTAATTCCATGAGTCTTTGAAAAGCTACAAGAATTTTTTCCTTCTAGAAGCTAGCACAGGTATAATGTGTAAGACTATAATCTCTTGACATCTGTTTTATGGAAAACTGTAATTAAGGTGATTTGCCCATTTTTTGATGGGAACAAAAATAGAGTGTGCTGATCCTCCACATATTATTTGTGCCTCTTTCATTTTATAAATGAGTAGGGTAATATATTCTTGCCACATACTGTTCACCAGAAGTCTTGCCAGGTACATAGAACTTCAAGACATTACTGCCACATGTTGGTTACCACATACTTGAAATAGCCCACTATCTGTGAACCTACAGATTCTTACATGTGATCAGGGCCTGTGCTTGAGGCCTCAGGGCCTTTAACCATCGTTTTTTTTGTTTGTTTGTTTGTTTGTTTGTTTTTTGTTTTTTATGTCAGAATTAATTCTATCAGTAATGTGTCTTAAGCTTCATTTTTATATAGGGAAAAATGGAAATACAACTAAGGTCCACTTAATAACTAAAGAAACTGCCTAGAGATATAGATCAGTGATAATGTGTTTGCCAAGCATGTGTGAGGCCCTAGGTTCAACTCCCCAGTACCTTCGACAATAAATAAACAGGGGCTGGAGGCTTAGCTCAGCAGTTAAAAGAACTTGCTGCTCTTCCAGAGAACCAGAATTTAGTTTCCAGCACCCATCTAGTGGCTTACACCAGATGATGTAACTACCTCTTCTGGCCTTCATGGGTTCCAGAAATATGTGCGTATACACACAGAAATACAGACACATAAATGTAAATAATAAATATTAAATAAATAAATTAACTAAAATCTAATTTACTTCATACCACAAACTTAGACGTTTCCTTAATCCTCTCAACCAGGGTTGGCAAACTACTGCCTATATAAAGGCTGGATCTGCTCTTCATTTCCTCTTTCTTTCTCCCACTGTGTATTTCAATATGATTTTTACACCTTTTAATGCTTAAAAAATGAAGAGAAGAATGATACTGTGTGTCATGTGAGCAGTATATAAAAATTAGAATTTTGATGTTCATAGACCTGGGGTTTGGAGGTTGGTTACTGGAACACTGATGCATTTGTTTTGTATTATCTGCTCATATATGTATGACTGCTTTCTCAAGAAAATCGTTGTGTATTTGTTACAGGGTTATATGGCTCCCAAACCTAGAGTATTTATTATTTGTCTCTGTCCAGAAAAAAAAAAAAAAGCTGATCCTTGGTCTAGATTATATGGATCTCTTAGGTCAAGTATCAAAAAATAAAATTAAATGACAGACTAAACTCATAGTGCCTGTTTTACATAAACTTGAACTGGTACCACTGTATAAGAAAACTATGCATCCTTCCTTATGCTATTAAGGGTGTTTTTTTTTTTGTTTGTTTGTTTTGGTTATAAGTTGGTTGCACACTTGTTTCTTTATTGCTATTCTCAATTTTTTCACTTTCATTCATCTCTTCAGTGTACCAATATAATTAATTACTGGAGACCAAGTCACTAAGCAAATGACTTAGATTTATTAGCTAAATTGCCCAAACACTTGATTATTCCTATACGTAGTATGAAGTGCCAGCACAAAGGTGTGTCTGGAGGGGAAGCAGGAAGAAATAGTGTTTGACTCTGTTGAGGGGGTTAGTGAAGGATTCTTAACAAAGAGGATGCTTCAGCTGAGGACCTGAAGAGGAGGGAGAGATGAGGTGGTATAAAGGAGTCAAAGCATCTGTTCTATGTCGCAGCGCTATTTCCCAAAGCCTGTATGAGTTGGGGTGACCTCCCAAAGCTTCTATCAGGCAGGATTCAGTGAACTAAACAGCCAGTGTGCTATCATAAGATGAGAAGGATTAGGTAGCTAGAACAAAATCTTCGGAAAGCCAGAAGAATGAGCTACAGACTGCCCTAGCAAGAATGACTCCCAGAAGACTGTAGTCCTGTCACAGAGGCCACCGCTGCAGTGATTTCAACAAGACCATGTTGCTGTCCACTTATGAGAGATCGGGAAGACATCCTGCTGCAGCTGCCTCTTCACCTGCGTTTCAACACCCAGGAAACCAGGAAATGGACACAGGCGCTCTGCTGTGGAAAAGGCTGACTGTGAAATCACTCCCACAGCACCTCAGCCAGGAGAGCAAGGAAAGGCCCGAAGCCCTGTCTCCAGTTTCTCCATGGTAGAGGGATCCGCCTCCATTGTGCATCCTGACCTTCTGTTCTTATACTTCAGAAGGAAGTGGGAAAGATGCCTACAGTTCTCTGCATTGTAGCCCAGACTGGAGGATGAGTAGTCTGAGCCACAGAATCTGCTACGTGTACAAAATCAGTGTCACTGTCCATTCAAAGAATTCCAAATAGTTTGCAATGACCAGAGCAGCAATCTATAAATAGTCAGGTGTGGGTCCCCCCCCTTTTTTTTAACATGAAAATGCCTAGCCCCTGATGCATAAAACAGAGGTAATATTTTAGCATCCTGTATTGAAAATTATGTTGGAAAGTAGTTAACATCTGAGTAAAATTTTACTTATCAATCACAGGACTAAATATACACATTGGAAAATAGTAGTGATAATGATAGTTCACATTAACTGCCTGTGTTTCATGTATTAGGTCATTTGGTAGTGATGCATGTATAGTCAATCTCTATTACTTCTTCAGTCAGCAAAGAGTACACCGGCCACTTGTGCAGTCCAGTAGGGCCTTGAAACCCAAGTGTTTTAGATCCATCGTTGGGGAGGGTTGAGCCATATACCACATTAAGGCATATGATGACTGAGGAGTCAACAAAAAGGCTGTAAAACTATGCTAATTTATTTTGTTCTTAGATGCGAGGTGCCATAGAGTCACGGAATTTATGCAAAAGAAGGATAAAGCCAAATTTTTGTATCAGAAAAATTACTCAGCATAGACAAGGCAACGAAGCTGGAGGAATAAAAAATGGGGACAAGGAGAAAAATAGAGGCGGCTGCTTCAGTAACCCAGGTGGGGAAAGCAGCCTTGATAAATACGGTACAGGTAATGGAGACGGAGAGACTGAATACTTAGACGTGAAGATGATCACTTTATTTATTTATTTATTTGTTTGCTTATTTATTTGTTTGTTTGTTTATGTAGTGTAGCATGAGTGACTAAGAGAAAGTGCTTGGGTAACCATGTAAACCTAGACTAACCCTCCCAACTTCTGGAGCAAGATATACACATCCAATGTAAGAGCAGAAATGAGTGCTAAATTAGACAGGAGGGTCTGCTAATGCCCCAAATGTCTGTGGCATGATATGATATGATATGATATGATATGATATGATATGATATGATACGATACGATACGATACAATACGATACAATACAATACAATACAATACAATACAATATAATATAATATAATATAATATAATATAATATAATGATGTATTTCTCATTTGGATCCCAGTCCAATAGAGTAGATTATATGGTGAGAAGGGACAATAATTCTGTTCCATGTGATTATTCAGACCTGGACATTTTCCTTTCATTGGTTCCACTAGTTCCTAGGACTGCTGAATTCTCTAGACTGAAATTATAGAGCTGAACTGGAAACAAAGAGACTGTATAGAAAGCAGTAGTTATGTGTGTGCATTTCATTGGCTAGAACTCAGTCGTGTGGCTTACCTGCATTGGTCATGGAAAAGATAGTCTAGCGCTACCCTCAGAAAAGGGGTCATTCCATTTCATAAATGACTGTTCCATCTCTCCCATAACTATTTGTTTTAGAAGAAAAAAAAATAGGGACCATGATGAATTTAATTAGTCATTATCTACATATGATGACTGTGCAGGAATGTGAACCTCTTGATTATACTGAAGAAATCCTGTGTTCCTGTGGTGCAAAGCGTGGGAAAATGGGAAGGTGCAATACAATCTACTGAGCCAAGAAACAGATGGGCTGAGGACATAGGAACTATAGTGAGAAAATTTCACTATCCCTAATATATCTGTGGGTTGGGATACTCTATCTGTTAAGAGACAGGTCTTACCCCTTAATGGTCTGCCATCTTCAGGGTACTGCTTCAGATGCTGGCAGAGAAACATGTGTCCTGTCTGCTAGGTTGGTCCACCTCTAGGGTAGAGGCGGATCATCATCCTTATGATTCGAAGGCCTAAGGTTTTATAGTCTTCCACATTGTCCATTGTGCTCCCACCCTACTAATCAAGCACATTCTAGTTCTCATTTTACTGGGTTTTTATGATTATATTATTGATATATATTATATCTACATATAATATCTACAGATATATATTAATATAGTAATGTGGGAGTGTGTGCCACTGTGCACATGTGGAAGTTAGAGGACAACTTGTGGGAACCAGTTCTCTATTTCCACCATTGGGGCCCTAGAGATGGAACTCAGGTCATCAGTTTTGGTGGTAAGCACCTTTCCCGATGGAGCCCTCCTGCCGGCCTTCTTCCTTGACCAGCTTGGATTTCTGGAAGAAAGCACAGGGACACCACCACGGGTCCTCTCACCTCACCGATTGCAGTAACCTCTTTCTCCTTGTTCTTATCAGCTTCCTTTATTTTCATCTCCGTCGTCCTTAGAGCAGCTTTGTGCCAGAGACTCCATGTGTTCTCTCGGTGTCCTGACAGTTACACTTTGCAGATAGGACTACTGAGAGCCTGAGCAAGTCAGTGCCTAGACCCCACAGGAAGTGATGACGAGGCTGGCTGAGAACACAGTCATTGGCTGAGAATGCAAGTCATTGGTCATAAAATATTCAGGACCTAGTAGTGAGTTAGGGAATGTCCTCAAAGACCCATTTGATCCTGTGAGGACTTAACCAGGATATCAATCAGGTTGACCACTAGCCCTCTGGCATCCCTACTTCTGAACTTTTAACTTAAGCATTGGTGACCTGGTGATTTCACAAAATAATATATTTGCTAGAGATAACTGCTAACATTTGTATTTTTATAATACAAAAAATATTCTCATAAATAAATTTGAGATATAAAACTTGATCAGGTAACCTGACAAAAATTTTGTTTAAGTCCTTCAACCAAAAATTGTTATATATAGTTAGTTACCCATCCAAAAAAAGTAATCAGAAGTGTGTGTGTGTGTGTGTGTGTGTGTGTGTGTGTGTGTGTGTGTGTGTTGATAAGAATAAATCTAAGTAAACATGTTTTCTTCTAGTGGTGGTTTTATTTTCCCTGAGAGGGAATTTAAAATTGCTTCAATTGCGTCTAAGTTAGTGAATAGGAAAAGTGCTCAAATGGCAATAACACTTGTAACAAATGTTCAACCAACCTGTACAGGATGACAAGGAGAGAATGGATTTACTGTGCACATCACGGTGAACTATCCAGACACAATTCCATACTGTTTTTCCATGAAAGGAAAGGCAGCCACTTAGTTTTCTCATGTTAGTGCAGATCCTTCTGTAAATTACCCCTTGCACAATGTACATTCCTTTGGTTTCACAATATTTCTGACCCCTTGAGTTGTATTTTGTCATGTCTGCTGGTCCTTCTGAATTATGTCCCAGTCATGTTATAGAAAGAATAAAAATGTAGGTCAAAGTATGCCTTCACCGTCCCACTGTGAAGATACACAGGAAGGAATAATGAACTGTCTTTGTATATGATAAGATTTGCATGGCTCTTCTAGAAGACTGTGCCATAGTACGTGTGAAGTTTAGGCAATGACAATCTTTTTCTGGTGAATTACACTTGAAAACCCACCGCATTCTCAATTCTCAGTTCTCAAATAAATTATAGTGAAACCAACTTTTGAACAGCATGCATGTGATGGTTATCAAGTTCTACGTCTGTCAATGGAGTGGACAACTGTAAGGCTCCTGGCAGAGTTTACCGTCTCATCCACAGACAGCCGCTTTAGTGTGGTCTTGACAAATCCTACTTCATGAAAGCTGACAGACATTGCCTAGGAGTAAAGATCCCTGATTCTACCCTAGGTGCAAGTCTGTGGCTCTGGAGGATTTCTTTTGTACTCTGCAGGTTCGTTCAACCTTTTAATCTATAAGATAAAGGACTTATGCTAGATCTCCAAGATCCTTTCAAGATTTAAAACACATCAGTACCCTACACTGTGTGTGGCTGGGGAGGAACTCGCTCTGAAAAATTGATTGGTACCATCATTTATGAAGCGATTGAGAAAATGATTCCAATCTTTAAGATGACAATACTTCTATAGTGACAGTGGACATTTGGAGAAAAAAGCAACACACACAAACAAAACAAAACAACTTTCTTTTCAGTCCTGTAAACCAAAATCCACATCCATGTTCCTTCAGGTCAAGCAGGTTCAATCTGTGGTGACTGAGACTCCTCAACCCTGGATGCATTCATGTAAAATTTCTCATGTCTTGAGATCACAAAGCTCTTAAGGAGCCATTCTGGCTAGCCTAGAGGCAACACTGGTTTCTGCTGGAACCTGAGCCTGCTCAGAAAGACGTTTTGCCTCAGGGCAGTTGCAGTTTGGAGGCATTGCTGAAGCTGGTTATGTCTGTACCTGGAACTCACACTACCTGGACCTCAATCCAGGGCCACTTACCCCAGAGTTCTTTCCCCTTTATCTCTTATTTCTACCTACTTATTTACCTACCCTCTTCTCCCCTGGAACCTCTTAAAGCAATGATTCTCAACCTTCCTAATGCTATGACCTTTTAATACAATTCCCCATGTGGTGACCCCAAACTATAAAATTACTTTTGTTGCTACTTTATAACTGTGATTTTGCTACTGTTATAAATTATAATGTAAATATCTGATTTGCAGGATATCTGATATTTGACCCCTGTGAAAGGGTCATTCAATGCCCCCCAAAAGGGGTTGAGACCCACAGGTTGAGAACCACTGTCTTAAAGGGTGTTTTTGCCTCCTATTGGTGTCTGGGGTATTTTGCATAACCTCTATAATAAGTTTAGATTTTTTTGTTCAAATTAAGAGCAAACTTGTTTCACGTAACTTCTGCTTGGCTTTGCAAATATATCTGAAGAAAAAAATGAAATCATGAGGCTAAAATCTAGGTTAGGGCGAAATACAACAATACAAAAATATTTTCGTTTATTCTACTATATTACACATCATTAAAAATATAATTATTTTTGGTAGTACATGGTAGTACCTTTACTCTTAGCGCTTATGAGACAGAGGCAGGCAGAGCTCTGAGTTTCAGGCAAGCCTGATCTACAGAGTGAGTTCTACATCAGCCAGAGCTACATAGTGAAACCCTGTCTAAAACAAACACACACACACACACACACACACACACACACACACACTATAATATACTTTATATGTTATATCACGTATTATAGTATAATATACCACATATATATTATAATAATATTCATATATAAAATTATGTAGATATGTTATATTTTAAGGGGAATAATTTGTTTATCTTGTATTTTTAAGTAAAAAGTTCATTGAGATATAATTCCTATGTCATATAATTAATATATTTAATGCATATATTTTACATTTTGATAGTTTGAATAAAGATAAGTTTAATTAGTATAGATACATTTTTCTTTTTTTTCTTTTTCCAGAGCTGAGGACCAAACCCAGGGCCTTGCACTTGCCAGGCAAGTGCTCTACCACTGAGCTAAATCCCAAACCCCTAGATACATTTTTCAAAAGGACTTCTGAGCTCCTTCAGATGATTAAAGGGCTAATGGTGCTATCATTTTTGTTGTACAAAATTTTAGTAAAATCTTTTATAAAATAAAATAGGCCATATAGTACCATAAAAATTATCATACTATAATATTAACTGAGGAAGGCAGGCTACAGTACTGTAGACAGAACAGGACCATACAAAAGACAGGAAAAAAATGGGTGATCAGATTGTCATATTTAGGGTAACTTTTCTCTCTCTCTTTCTTCTTTTTGGTTTTTCAACACAGAGTTTCTCTGAGTAGCCTTGGGTGTCCTGGAACTTGCTCTATAGACCAGGCTGTCCTTGAACTCACAGAGATCTTCCAAAGGTAGGAGTCACTACCTCCCAGCAAGGGTAACTTTTCTATTTTCCTTTTTTTTTTTTTTCCGTTTTTTGAGGCAGGATTTCTTCTTGTAGTTTTGGTGCCTGTCCTAGAGCTTGCTCTGTAGACCAGGCTGGCCTCGAACTCACAAAGATTTACCTGGCTCTGCCTCCTGAGTACTGGGACTAAAGGCGTGCGCCACTGCTGCCCAGCCTCTATTTTCCATTTTTATAGACTTTTAAATTCCTCAATTGCTATGAATACTTTTAGAAGAAGAAAGTTGACTTTATTTGCAACACCGTGAACTCCTCCTTTTCCAGAAGCACATGCCATGAGCACTGCTCATCAGCCTGAGTTGTTCATTTTGGGAGCTCATAATGATGCAATGGGCTGCACTGACATCCTGGTTTCTAGTTTCCAAGATGCCTTCAAGAATATTGTCTCTTTTCATGGAGCAAAGAGGTGAGGATTTTACTGAGGAGATTGTCAAAAGTTAACAAAGCAAAGGAAAGCAGAGGGCACCTGAAAGAACCTCTCCATGGAAGCAGCCCTCTCTGGGGAAAAGGCTGTCACCTGAATTGACATGGAAACAAGGTAGAGGTGAGCAGAGCACAGAGCAATTCCATGGCGCCAGGGAGCAGGCTAAATTCAGGCATCTGATTCTTGTGCATGATATTGTTGTGCCTCCTGGGTGTTATCAGTTTAGAACAGGCTGAAAGTCATCCATGGCTTGTTCAAAAGAGGAAAGAGAAAGGAGTCCCACTTCAGAAGACGAGCAAGATACCACACAGCCTTATGTCCACGACTGCTGTCAATTGATGATTAGTGAGCCTGCAGACCCTGCTTTAAAATAATAAGGACGGATGTAGGACTATTGTAGATGATGTGTATGTCATATACATTTCAAGAGGAATTAGTTTTGTTTTTTCTGATATAATGAGTAGATTATACGAGCAATAAGTAAGATGAAGTGAATGAAAACAACACAATCCTCAATAAAAGCATATTTTACATTATGATTGATTATAGACACTTCTTTAGCATGTAATTTGACATAATTTTTGACTCCTGCTACAAAAGATGTTTGTTTGTTTGTTTTTAATTTTAAAAATACCTTATCCAGGCAGTGATGGATCATGTCTTTAATCCCAGCACTCGGGAGGCAGAGCCAGGTGGATCTCTGTGAGTTTGAGGCCAGCCTGGTCTACAGAGCGAGTTCCAGGGCAGGCTCCCAAGCAACACAGAGAAACCCTATCTCGAAAAATCAAGAAAAAAAGCCTTAAAGGCAAGACTGTGAAACTCAGAAGGAAAAATATATCACCTGTTTTACTCCACGGTAATAACTTATTCTGCCAGACTCATCAAATTCAATTATCCTGGGCTGAAATTTTTATATGTAAGCACTTTAAAAAGAAGTCCCTGTTTACTCTATCAGACTCTGAAAACCACTTGGATCCAGGGAATATTTTTAGATGTCAAATCCTAGATGAGCATTTGAAAGCTGTCTGGGGGCATAACTTCCACATTATTTCAAGACGTAAGACAGAATGTAGACTGAATCCTGGAGGCACAAGACACTGGGACATGCCATACTTAGCTTCAGCAAAGCTCAACTTTGGGACAACCTCAGATCTGATGGATTTCAACTTTTCTACTTTGAGACAAATTAAACCAAGACAATGACTACGTTCTGCTTTTGTATCACCCAGGTTTTAGTTCAGTTGAATGTTTAAGTTCCTCTAGACAGAGTCCTGTTTCCAATACCAGATTGTCCCCCACTGTGAGCTCCAGAGTTTCCTATGTAGTGTGTCATCCTATTAGTACTACAGGACTGCCTTGCATGCAGTAGGTTTCTGTTGTAAATATTGACTGCACCAAGATGGTATATGGATATAATGCCAATTGTTCAGGAATTCTGCTCACCTGACATCCAAACTCTTCTTTCTCCAAGCACTTGGTGTTCATCAGTATCAGTCTAGCAAAGTGACATTTGACTTCTTTTTATCAATTCACTGTCAGCTTACCTTGCTCTTAATTTTAATATCCTTACACATAAAAGTATAGCTTGTATTAATTTAAATTTTAGATTATGGTAAAATAAGCTAATTCTGTTGAACTTGGTATATATATTCTACCAATCAGAATCACCTTTGCTGGAGTATCAGCTAAAACCAGAATGTGAAATGGAAAACACTCAAAACCACTCAGAATCCTGGCCTTGGGGACAACCGTGTATGGTGTATGGTACAGTAGTTGCTTATTATCAGGTTGGTTTTGAAGACAACAAATCAAGTCAGATCTTGGTAGTGGCTCAGTTCTTCAGTGAGCTCCCCTTGTCTCTCTTGGCTTCCAGAAACATGGCCTCCAGTATATCTGCCTCTTCTGGTGTCACCAAGATGTATGGTAACATGAAGATGCAGAAGTCATCGATCCCGGCAGAAACAAAGAACTTCTTGAGTGACGGAAGGAGGAGGAGGGCACAAAGACCCTGGTAGGTGAAGCAGGGCAAACTGTGGATGACACATCTTTGTCAAAAACTGCCAGACATGGACTCTTGCTATGCCCTTTATGATACAACCTACAAGACCAAGGAGGGCAAGAAGGAGGACCTGGTGGGTATCTGGGCCCCTGAGAGTGTCCCTCTTAAGAGCAAAATGATCTATGCTAGTTCCAAAGATGTCATCCAGAAGTTGACATGCATCAGCATGAATTAAAGCAAGCAAACCGGAGGTCAAGGCCCATGCCACTGTTATCTCCCTGGAATGCAAGCCTTTGCATCAGCCTCCAGCCCCCTGCCTGAAACACACACTAGCCCAGACCTGCCCTCCCTCTGGGAGCTGCGGGTTGTCCAGCCAGACTGGAGAGACCTGGGAGGATCCTAGCAGGAAAAGGGCAGTAGTGCCTTTGGCCCAGTTACCTGAACAGTCCTCCCAAGCCCCTGGACTTTTCTCCTTTACCACTCCTGATGGTTCTGGCCTTCCCCAAATAACATTTGATTTTCTCCTTCATCTTGGATTGAAGCAAAACAAGGTTGTCTCATTTACCTAGTAGGAGGAGAAGCTGGTTTTGTTGTTGAAAATAGGAGAGTTTGGAGGGCAGAAAGAAGGGGGGAAATGGTGTAATTTAATCTCAAAAATAATCTCAAAAATAAAAAAAAATATTATTTGAAAAAAAAATCAATGCAAGAAACACTAAGAAAAGTTGCATTTCAATGCATAATTAAAATACTTGACTACCCTAGTACAGGGACTCATACCTGTAATTCAAGCACCTGGGAGGTGGTGTCAGGAAGATTGTTGCAAGTTTAGAGAAGCAAGTTCCAGGCCAGCCTAGGCTAGAGCTTAAAACTCTGCCTCAAAACAGAAAAAAATACTTCATTATATAACTATATAAAATCTCACAAACTTACAGGAAAATAAGAAAAATTTTACATAAATTTCATAGCCAAAATATACATAAAACTTTAAAAATCAAAAGTAAAATATGTGAATCCTATATTTATTATTAATTTCTAAACACGTTGATTTGATTTCTCCAAATATAATGCCCACCCCAGAAAGGATGTTTTCAATCATTTTGAAAATTTTAAAAAAGCAAGTACATTTAGAGACCTAACATCAAAAAGAATATAGACTGGTAAATATAAAAACAGGCATAAGTTATAAAAATAAAAGAAACATAACAAAAACAATATTCCCAATATTTAAATTGTTAATTTTCTTTCTATACCATCTCCTTATTGAGTGAGCAATCAAATGTTTTCTCATTTGGGAGTGCACATTAGGGTATGATTTTTGGGCATAAATTTGGCAACAGCTAAGCACACACACACACACACACACACACACACACACACACACACACACACGGAAATATTCATATCTTTGATCCAGCAAATCTTTCCACAGATTTCTTTTAAGGAAATAATAAAGGATGTACATAAATATTCTAAGAATATTTGCCTAAATACCATTGTACTTGCAAAAATTAAAACATAAGTTGTATATTTTATATAATTAGTTGGATAAATTGTTGCTGGTGTTTTATATAATAGAATGTTTCCCAGTGACTAAAGACATGTTTTTCAAAGAGTACTTAAAGACAGAGTAAAATTCTCAGAGCAGTCTTTTGATTGGAAAAGGCAGATTACAGCTTTCATAACTATATAATTTCTATCTAATACTAGGTTTCACAATGTTCACTAAAGTGTTAAAAATAATAATATGAGCAAATATGAAGCCAGGCGGCAGTGATGCATGCCTTTAATCCCAGCACTCGGGAGGCAGAGCCAGCCAGATCTCTGTGAGTTCAAGGCCAGTCTGGTCTACAGAGCGAGATCCAGGACAGGCACCAAAACTACACAGAGAAACCCTGTCTCAAAAAACCAAAACAACAACAATAATAATAATATGAAGTATTGGTAGATTTATCTATAAGTAGTAGGATTTTTAATACATGTTATGTTTAAATACATTGTGTATTTTTCAAGTAATTCTACAATTATATTTAAAGACTCAAATGTCAGATGGTGGTGGCACATAATTTAATCTCAGGACTGGGGAGGCAGGGGCAGGTGGATCTTTGTGAGTTTGAGACCAGCCTGCTCTACAGAGTGAGTTCCAGGACAGCCAAGGTTACACAGAGAGACCCTGTCTCACAAAACAACAAAAAACAAAGAAAAGAGAAACCAAATCATATTATTTAGAGAATGAGTCTTAGGTTGGTTTCCCACTTGAAGCAACACATTTAGTATTGTGATATGTGATCTGCCTTCAATATACTAAGGAAGTAGGAACAAATATCTGTTCAGTCCATTTTAAGAACTTTAACATGAGACAGAGCAGGTGTTAATGATCCCAGTTAGAAGAAAAAGAAATTTAAAATGGAAGAGACTAAATGACTTCCCACAATCAGTTAATTCAACAAGCACATTTTATTTTTTTTTTCTGAGTATATAGTAATTAACTATGAATTGGATTAGGCATTTAAGCATGAGCTATAAAAGATTAAAAATTGTTCCCAAGAGTTTGCAACCTTACAGTAAGTGACATTATTTTTAAAATTGATATTTTCAATTAGTGAGATAAGTGCTATTAGAGATATGCAAGAGGAACTACACCAAAAATATTAGTTTGAATTATTTCAGATTGCCGATGTTGAACTATTTCTTACCTACAAAAATAGTAAAAGAAAAAAAAAAAAAGATAAGTAAAAGGTTGAGGAGGGATCGCTTTATACTGCAGTCTTTGAACTTGCTGTGTAGCCAAGCTGGCCTCAAATTTGTTACCCTCTTGCCTCAGCCTGTTGGGATTTATAGATACATATTACCATATCTAGCAAAAAGATCATTTTCATATGGTCCATTCCAGTGCAACAAAACTGAATAATGATGAAAAGATTCTGCACAGGGAGGGAGATTATGAGATAAAGATATCTTCGTGTAGAACCAGAAGGGGAAAGCATAGCAAAATGAACAGAGAAAGTTAATATAGAGACTTATTAACTGAAACAGGAGATCTGACTACTGAGAAATTGCTAGTGAGAAATAGTTATAAAAAGAATATGGACTCCGTAGATACCACCCAGCCTTAACAATGGGACAAAGCATCCAGGAAGAACTTCTTTTTAACTCTGCCCCAGGTTTGAGAGCTTGTTGACAAGGTTATAACCGTGACTCATTGCATGACAAAGGTGAGTGACGAAGTCCTTGAGTCATACCTTCTGGAGTACAGGGGAAAGCTGACCACAGGCCAGTTCGAGGGGAGCTCCTGTCTACAGAAGGTGCTGGAGGAGCTAGCTGCCCAGAAGCCAGGAGGTGGTTGCCTGGTGTAAGAGCTGGGAGTGCCCAAGTGGCAGAACACATTAAGAACAGGAAAGATGAGGCAGAGCCAGGCAGATCTCTGTGAGTTCGAGGCCAGCCTGGTCTACAGAGCGAGTTCCAGGACAGGCTCCAAAGCTACACAGAGAAGCCCTGCCTTAAAAAAAAAAAAAAGGTAGCCCTTTCACCTGAATTTACACCACTCACATGGTCCAAAAAACTTCAAGCTGAGACTATGCTGAAGGTGATGTCAGATTGGTAGTGTTCCTGCAGGGTTTGGGTAAAGTTAGCACAAACCCTCTGAGAAGGAAGTTGTCTCAAATCTAGGTTTAAGGGGGGGGGGCAACAGAAAAATGCCAAGAATTACTAAGTCACTATCAAAAGTCACAAATTATATGGCTAGGGAGATGGCTCAGCGGGTCAAACACTCATTGCACAAGTGTGAGGAACTGAGTTCAGATGCCCAGCATGCACATAATGTCTGTCAGTGGTGTTGGCCTATAGTGCTTAGGAGGCAAAGAGAGGCTCCCTCAGAGAAGTTAGTAGACTAAATCAACAGGCTCCTGTGGTAGCAAGAGATGCTACATAAATTAAAAAAAAAAAGTACAAAGCAATGGAGAAGACTCCTGACGTTAATCTCTGTCCTCCACATGAACATTCATACATTCGTGCACACCTGTGCACACACACAGACACCCACACATGTGTGCAAATATACATACGCACATATATACTTGTAAAAAATCATAAAACACAGAAGGAAAGTGGCTACAAAGTACAATAATTAGCAGAAACAAACCCACAAAGGCTTTAACTGTGTATATGGTCAAGAAAAGTGATACATCTAATAGAATTTGAAAAGAAATAAGACTAAGCCCAGAATTTTGAGAGACGGAGGAAGGAGGATTACCATCCCTTCAAAGGCAGCCTGGCCTACATTGCAGGACCCTTTCTTAAAACAAATAACAACAGTAAAAACAAAGAGAGATAATAAAAGATGACCAAGATGATTTGTAAAGGAATTATATAGAACTTCTAAAAACTAAGGCTCTAATACTTGAAAGATATTTAATAATTGATTTTAAAACATGTTTAAAAAACTGAAGAAGAGTGTTTGTGAATTATGTGACCATAAGACTTAAGTTATCTTTTTTGGGGGGGGCGGGGTTTCGGGACAGGGTTTCTCTGTGTAGCTTTGCACCTTTCCTGGAACTCGCATGTAGCCCAGGCTGGCCTTGAACTCACAGATCCGCCTGCTTCTGCCTCCCGAGTGCTAGGATTAAAGGCATGTGCCACCACTGCCCGGCAAGACTTAAGATAACTTAAACAAATATGAGTCTTTTTTTTTTTCACAAAGAGAATAATCAAAGTATAAGTTTCTCTAGAAAAGGATTATCATTTTCCTGGACAAAGCAAAGCATACTCATCGTCAACACAATTTTAAAATAATTGAAGGTTTTACTTGGCTGTTAAATGAACTGCACAAGAGTACTGCCTATTTTGCAGGCCAGCGTTATGGCCTCAGAGGTGGGTTTGCAAGTGGATTAACTATATTAACTATAAATCTACAACTCAAAGCATGGTAGAAGACCGCTAAAAGGGCAATGGTCACTCTAAGAAAGTCCACCTACAACCTAGGGATTTCTCTGTGTGCTGGGCCTACTGACGTTGCGGTAACTACTGATACCTCTGTTTGCCCAGTAGACACAAGAAGTCAAGAAAGCAAGCCAATATCTAGGTCAGATTAGGGAAGCCAGAAGAAAAGTTACATTTACAGCCAAAGTAAGTGATTCAAATTATCATCTCGGTGACTCTGTTTCATGGTCAGTTGGTGTTTTAAAATATATATTAAGTTGAATGTTTTAAGGAATAACATGCATCATCCATGCTTCAGTTCCAAATACGTCTTCAGAAGATGGAGGTTTTTTTCTCCCTAACAGGAGCATAGTTTTGCACACAAGCAAAATTGAAGGACACGATGTGCTTCCATGGGTAACAGAAGTTCATTACAGAAGTTATTCCTAAGGATGGACATCCACTCCCATCACAGTGAGAACAATCGCAGGGGAGCCTCTTAGAGGTGGCCACTCCTCCTTCACAGCATTCTTAAGGGACCCACGCTACACACCCCTGGGAGAAAGGAGCATTTATCAAATGTGCATAACTCACTGTCAATGTATCTTGGTGGTGGCCTCAGTCACCATATGACCACACTCATGTAGCTTTCTGACTATTAATTCGCGCACTGAGTTGAGTTCCTTCTTCGAACATGCAATGCATGAAAATGAGAGGTCATGCAGAGTGGAGCAGTGGGTTCTGATAGCTTTCTAGATTTCATTCTAGTTTCCCCCTTGAATCCTGGGGTTTTCCTGCTGTTGGTCCCCATTTGGTCTTCCTCTGTAGTATTTTCGTGTCGTATGGTCCTTGGGTGGAGAGAAGAGACTTAGAAAATAAGTTCGTAAATGCCCATAGTTGTAATTTATAAAGATCTGATTAGCCTGAGAAATACAATGGGTTAAGATACTATCTACACACCTAGGTTACCTGATACTTTCAGGGTACTTTTTCCTTTATTGAGATTTAGGGCTGGGACTCCATAATATTCCTCTGTAGAGAAGTTTTCACAGTGACCTTTGTAAGCAGTTTGTCAAATATGTTCCAGGAGAGAGCCAGACATAAGTAGTTTGGGTTCTGTAGGCCATTGTTCTCCAGCACCTTGTGTCATTGTATGTAAATGCACCAATGAAGGCATTCATAGACAATACAGAAATAAGCTAAGGTCCAGTAAAATTTGCAGTAGCAAAACTGATCACTTGGCTGTAATTTGCTGACCAAATAGACTGGCGAGCATGAAGCTCAGAGTCCTATCAGTCTCGAGTGTTCTTCCAAATTCCCTGACTCAGTGAAATGTGTTCAGTGTTTGCCAGACTTGTGTTTTCTAGCTTCTAAATTGATGTGATGTAGGATGGATTTTTAATTGTTCCAATGAATTGGCATTAGCTGTCATAAAGTGAAAAGTACAGTGTCTGGTTCAGAAGTTATTCAGTAAATATCATCTGTGTCCAACTTTGTTGCAAGCACCTGAGGGATACCAGGAAAAAAACAAACCACGAACAAGCACTAAATGCCATTGTTTGTTACTTGGAAGAAGCAAATGGAACACTAGAAACTGGTTCGTGAACTCTACACATTTCATTGACCAGCCACCTATTAGATAGAAAGTTTTTAAACATTTAAAATGATGATAAATAAAATTAAATGCCAGGAACTATAAATATCCCTGTAACAAGAGGGTAAAGGTAAATCATACTGTAATTGCTAAGAACTGTCATTTGGTATATGTAAAAGATTTACTTAACTGGACATGAGGGCTCATGCTTAAAATCCCAGCACTCAGGAGGCTGAGGCAGGAGATTAGAAGTTGGAGACCAGTTTATGCCACCTAGCCAGACATTTTGTCTCCAAAAGAGGTGTTTAATGTGTTTTAAAATCGTGTTGTTGGTGTCTTTGTGACTGTAAAAATACCCTACAATTCCAGATTGTCATCTTGATACGTCCAGTCCTGCCTTGATACATCCAATCTTCGACCCAGGCTGCTGGAAAGGGCTACCTGGCTCTGGTTAAGTTTTTATGAAAGCTTTATCTGAAGACACTAAAGATAAAAAGGGGCTTAGGAAGGCCCATGCCTGTCTCCTGGGTATCTTCAAGAAACAGGTCAAAGGTTGAATGGTTGAGAGAGAGTCTCTATCATTATTCCTTGAACACAATCTTAAGTTATCTTCCAGATTGCAGATAAATAGATGTTCAAGGAGTCATCCCACACATGCAAGCCTGAGCAAGCTTCCTGAGCCCAGGAAATTCTTTCCCTTATCTGCTCCAAATAGTAGGGTCCTTGAAACCTTACAACATTCGCCTGGCTGCTTTGTCAAGGATTCAGGCCTCCCTGGGAATAGTGGTATCTTTTCTCCTCATCTTCCAGCAGGGAAAGGGGTGGAAGGTGTTAGAGAAGGAGTGGGAAGAAAGGCAAGCAAGATTTCCCTCTCCTGCAAGAGGAAAACTGACTAAAAACTGTTACTGAGGTGGAATCAGGACTGCCTGGCCCTTGTGGTAAGTCCTTCAAGCTAAGCTGTGGCAGCCTCGGGCCATCTACCTGATCCACTTACCTGAGGACTGTTGTGAAGGGCTCTGGAAAGCTTCACTTGGTTCTTCCTCTTAGATTTGGAAACAGAGATTGCTCTCCAAAGAGGTCTCTAATGAGTTAGACCCCAGGCCAAAGGGCATAGTTATTAGTAACTAATCATCCAGCCTCAACCTGGAAAATTCGGGTTCTTGGGCCACCACAAATCTCTCAAATGAGAAGTGCTGAGCCAGGGGAGAGGGTTCCTGGGAGGCAGACTCCAGTACTCTGCAGGATTTGTGTTTTTTTATTATTATTTTGCTGTTTTTATTACTATTCCAGTTGCTTTTCAGGAGAAGTAAAGATAAAAAACCAAAAAAAAAACAACAACAACAACAACAACAACAAAAAAAAAAACTTTTGTTTTGTTGTTGTTTCCAAAAACACTTTTCTAACTAATCCTTCCCTACAACACAAAGCTTAATTCTCAGCATTAGCAGAGTTGCTAGCCTGTGCTGTGCTGAAGGACACTGTTCAACTTCTGGAGACAGTTCTTGGCCAAAAGTCACTGGCAGAGATGGAGCTGAGCTCGGGGTTTCTTTAAATCAAGATAAGCGTGTTGGATAGGATTAAACAGGCTAAGGTGCCGTAAATGGGGTTGTTAACCTAGAATCCCCAGGTAAATAGTTGAAAATGATGTCCACTATGTTAAGCAATACCTATGCCAGTCACCAACAGAAGCCCGTGGTAGCACAGGCTTTCAAATCACACTTCAGCTGTTCTCAATAGCTTCAAATTAAATTGCTTTTAGATTTGCCATAAGTTACATTATTTCCCTGCTCCCTCTCCTCCCATTAAACCTTCCCAGATACTCCTCCTTGCTCTCTTTTGAAATCATGGCTTCTTTTCGCATTAATTGTTGTTATATACATGTATGCCTATGTTTATGTATTTAGGAATACCCATATACATTCCTAAATACATAAATATAACCTTCTCAGCCTATATAATGTTACTTGTGCAGATTATCTTTTTGAAAATGTTAGCAGGAAACATAGCTAGTATTTTAGCACACATTTTTAAAGTGTTTTAAAAAGTGTACATAAATATAATGGTTGCTTTTTTGATCCTATGATTTTATAATATACATTGACACTTACTATTAATATTATATTATTGTTTTGACACAGGGTCTCATGTATCCCAGCTTGGATTCCCCCTCTGTTGCTTCCCACATGCTAGAATTACAGGTGTGTAGGGGTGCACTACCATGTGTGCCTGCCTACCTTATACAGTGCTAGAGACCAAACTCAGGACCTAGCGCAAGCACTACCGGGCAAACACTTTATCCAGTGAGCTACAGACCCAGGCCTGAAGCATTTTATAGAAGCATATAATATTTTCTAATTATATATTATATTATGTTATATGCGTTCACGTAGGGTTTCTAGAGAATCGTGTGAAATTTAAGGAAGGTGAGGGACCCATGCTCAAAAGGGATCCTAAATTATCAAATGTTTTCCAAACAATGAGCAAAAGGCACTTTGAGATTTGGTGGGTTTAACTCTGTGTTAATCATTACCAGTAACATAATGGAAGGCTTCCCAAGCACTACCTACACTTTTCAGACCAATGACAAAAGTTTCTTTGACCTTCCTCATTTAGTTAGCTCACCTCACTTTCATGGTAGCCAACCCTGGCAGCTCATGGAAACTACTTCCTTGGCCCCTGACTGGCAACCTGCATACAGGATGTCCTGCTACTGTCCACCTCACAATCCTTGGGTTCTCTGCTTACTTCCTGAACATTACCCTAACAAAGGTGCTCTGCCCTCTACATAGTTTAAGCATTCAGTTCCTTGTGGAAGGGAACTATGAATTATGTTTCCTACCAGGACAATGGTTCTTATGTTTGATACTTGGGACCATAGATTAAATAAGCATGAATGCCAGGGTTCCAATCTTTTATCCACTGTTCATTAGCTGGTTGACTTTGGGGATTTGGTCTCAATGCCTCTGTTTCCTCATCGGCAATGTGAGGATGAAACATGAATGCACGGAGGACAGTACCTGGCATATAGAAAGCATGCGACAGATGTTAGTTGTTATGAAATACACAGAATTCAGGGACATAATCCAAACTCCTTCTTCAGAGTCTCTGGGATCTTGGCCATCTGCATTTTATCAAGCTCCACAGGTAATTTAATATGTTTCAGGGAAGCCTATTTTTTTATTATTGTCCCCTAAGCAGTCATTTCAGATATATTTATTCCCTGTCTCCCATGAAATTTTACTGTCTGAGATACATGGTGATATATCTATCTATCTATATCTATCTCTAGATATAGATAGATATAGATATAGAGATGTATCTATATATTTATATAGATAGGATATATATATAGAGATAGATAGATAGATAGATAGATAGATAGATAGATAGATATAGATATGTTTGTGTACATGGCCATTTGAAAGGCAGCACATAATTGTAATATCTGGTTTTGTATACCACCCCACCATAGCCAGTGTTTAAAATCCCTCCTAGTAAGAGACTCTGCTTCCAAGTAGACTGGATTCTCCATCTTGACTGATCATTAGCATGGAATAAGAAAGCTTTTTAAGGAATATTCATGTGTGAGATACACCCCAGACTAAGTACATTGGACTTGTAGGGGTGAGCTTCTTAAATATCTCTACATAACTGTAGCCTGCAGCCAAAGGTGCCAAGTACAGCTTTGGAGTTTGACATCATCTTCCAGGAGATTAAGATCTGGGCAGCGAGCAGACCTACAAACATATACATAAGCAGTGCACAACTGAACGGAACAGTAAATGCTGCCGGAGTTCAGAAACCAGGGGAACCACTACAGTGTTCTAATTAAGAGAGGTTTGTCAGCTGGATGTACACACTGAGTAGGATTGGACAAAGTCAATGGAAGAGAAATCTTCAGTTTCTCTAGGAAAGTAATGTGTCCCAAGTTTAAAAAAGGACATAGGGAGATATAAAGGCCTGAGTAATGCTCCCCAAAAGTATATTCACCTGGTACCTGTTCAATTATCTTTTTGGAAAAAGGATCACTTTGGGTGTAACTGAGCTGAGATCTCAAGATGAAACACTCAAAATTCGAGTGGGCCCCAATCCAAAGAAAAGTGTCCTTAAAAATGAAGAGAAAGGGGACAAAGATCGTGTGAAGACAGAGGCGAAGATGGAACCCAAGCCGATACGCTAAAGTCTTAGCAGCTGAAGGCCTGGAAATGTGGAGAGCTCCAGTATCTGAGAGCAAAGGCCAATGCCCTAGCTCCAGAAGAGAGAGCAAATTCACCTTCCGCAGCCTTATTCTGTCTAAACCTTCAAGCACATTGGAAGACACTGTGCACATTAGTGCATTCTGAGGTATATGGTTCAAAGGCTTGTCTCATCTAGACACCCATGCATACACACACCAGAAATACATCTCTGCACCCCCCCTCTTTCACACACACACACACACACACACACACACACACACACACACACACACCCCAGAAATGCATTTCCTCAGACAGCTAAGTATTTCCTAACCTAGTCAAGTTGACAGTTAAAATTAACTCCCATTGCTGGGCAGTAGTAGCGCATGCCTTTAATCCCAGCACTCGGGAGGCAGAGGCAGACAGATCTCTGTGAATTCTAGACCAGCCTGGGCTACAGAGCAAGTTCTAGTATAGCAAAAGCTACACAGAGAAACCCTGTCTCGAAAACTAGCTAACTAAATAAATGAATAAATGAATGAATGAATAAATAAATAAATAAATAAATAAACAAATCCCATATACAGTGTGGAAAACAGTAGGGATGGAGAATGCACCCTGATGAAATTTGTGTAGCTCTGGCTTGTGTAGCCTGTCTTGCATTAGAGCTGTGTAACCTATAAGTAGCTAGAGTCTGGGAAGGCACCTGAAGCTGCAATAAAATTAGTAAGAGAAGTGATGGAAATCTGTACTGTTGAGGTGGCTTTCAAAAGGGAATTTTTAAAAAGATTTTACTTCATTTTATTTTTGTGTATGGGTGTTTTGCTTGACTATATTTCTGTGCACCATGTGCAGGCCTGGTGCCCAAGGAGAAAAAGGCACTGGGTTCTCTGGAACTGCAGCTAAAACAGTTATGAGCAGCCATGTGGGTACTAGGAATCAAACTCTGGTCCTCTGGAATTGCAGCCACTGCTCTTTACCACTGAGCCATCTCTCTAGCCCCCTTTTTAGTTTTTTGAGACAGAGTCTTGCCATGTAACCATATCTTCCCTGGACATCCACCTACCTCAGCCTCCCAAGAGCTAGGTGTATGCTGTGGTTTATTATTGCTGTGAAGAGACACTATGACTATAGCAACTCTTACAAAGGAACATTTAATTGACATGAGGACTTACAGTTTCAGAGATTCAGTCTATCATGGTGGGGAGCATGGTGGCATGCAGGCAGATTTGGTGCTGGAGCTGACAGTCCTGCATCTTGACTCAGAGGCAACAGAAAGTCAACTGACTGTCACACTGAGTGAAGCTTGAGAAAAAGACCTCAGAGCCTGCCCCCACAGTGACACACTTCCAACAGAAGGTGTGGCCCACATTAAAGGTGTGCCCTGCAGCCTCAAGGTCTGGATTAAAGACGTGTGTCATCTAGCCTCTTCCAACCAGACCACAATTCCTCCAACAAGGCCACACTTCCCTATGAGTTTATGGGGGCCAAATATATTCAAACTACCACAGTGTGCTACACTATGCCTACCTGGAAAATTTGTTTTTAATTGACTCATGTAATGAAATTCATAGAAAGAGCAAGGGAGGCCGATACCTGACCTGTGTGGCTATGAAGAAGAGGAGTGTTTCCATGGTGACCAAGGTTTGAGCTCTGACAAACAGTGCATATTACATATAGAATCATAAGATACCTTTGTCTCCTCTAATTAATTTTAAAATTTAGTTTATTTCTTAACAACTTCATTGAACTCTATTGGAATATTGTTCACCTGTTTCAAAGACGCAATTCAATGGCTTTTGGTAAATTTACCAGGTGGTCCATTCATCCACTGAAGTGAGTTGCAGAACATTTTTATCCCCCAAGGAAGACTCTTATACTCCTTTATGGTTGGCACCACTTCACATTGTCACCCCCAGGCAGCCATGGGTCCACGTTCTCCATAAGTTTACATCAATTGCATATACACGCATTGTGAGCTAGTGCATATACTTAAATATGATATGAAAATATTTACATATATAGTATGAGAAAGGAGTCTTGCCATTTGGATGGAACTTTAGAATCTAGCTTATTTTACTTCACATGTTTTGACGTTCATCCCCCACTAGCATGACTTAGCAATCTCTTCCTTTTTATTGATAAATGGTATTCTATTGTGTTTACTGACTGTGATTTATTTAATCAGTCACTGGCTGATGAACATTTCAGTTGCCTTCACTACTTGCTTTGAGCATCCTAATGCACAGCTTTGTGGGATCACATGCTTTCTTGTATCCTGAGTATATGCTCCAGGGCAAATTACTGGGTTTACTAAAGCTTTTATGTTAACTTGTGAGAGACATCCATTTTTCATTCTCATAGCCTATGGATGAGGGTTTCTACTTCTCCGTACCCTCTTTAGTATCTGTTCTTGTCTGTATTCTGATAACTCTGGTGGCCCTGGAATGTATCTCTTCTTGTGGCTTTTCGTGACAGCTTAATAAATAGTGGCGCTAAGCATCTTTCTGCGTGGGTCACAGTCCTTTGTAGATCTTCATTGGTAGATGCACTATTCTGTTCATGGGTCAATTGTTGTTACTTTTTTTTCCACTGAATTTATAAATGATATATTCTGACTAAAATTCTTACCTGGTATGAGTTTAGCAAGCACCTCCCCACCCCCTGTCTGTTATTTTTCATTTCATGTTCGTTCGCTCTTTCTTTCTTTCTTTCTTTCTTTCTTTCTTTCTTTCTTTCTTTCTTTCTTTCTTTCGTTTTGTTTTGAGTTTAGTTGGTTTTTTGTTTTGTTTTTGAGACAGGGTCTCATTTTGTAGCTCTGACTGTCCTGGAACTCACTCTTACAGTCTAAGCTGGCCTTGAACTCACAGAGATTCACCTGCCTCTCCTTCTCAAGTGGTGAGACTAAAGGTGTGCACCACCACCACCTGGCCTTTTCATTTTCTTGATAATGTATTCAGATTGCAAAACTTTTAAATTTTGGTAAGGTCTGATTTATCATTTACTTTCTTGTAGGGACTGTACCTTTGGCATCTTATCTAAGAAATCCTTGTCTAACTGAAGGTTTTGAAGATTTTTTTTCCCGATGTTCCATATAGGTTTTCTCTTAAAGGCCTCTACATGTATTAAGTATGCATTCTGTATATGTATTATATATACATTCCGGATATAACGCACATGTTCCATACTAAGTTAATATTTACATATGCTGTGAGGTGGAGGTCTAAGTTCATCTCTTTTGATGAATGTCTGGTTCCCCAGCATGACTTGTTGGTCACAGTCCTCTCCCCAGTAAACTACATTAGCATCTTTGCCCAAACACAGTAGACTATGAGCGTACGCATTTGTTGCACTATGAGTGTACGGGTTTGCGGCAGGCCTCCTGGTTCTCTTGCACTGATCCGTGTTTGCCCTCACGGTGTCAGTTCCACGCTGTCTTGGTAACCATAGCTTTACAGTAAGATTTTAAAACAGGATGTGAAAGCCTCCCAGCTTTGTTGTTTCGTAAAAACTGTTGTTTTTCATTACCATATAAATGGATTTACTCCTCAATTTCTTCAACAAGGAATGTTAAAAATTTGAATGGAATCTGCAGATCAATTTAGAGAGAATGATCATATTAACAATATTGTGTCTTCTGGTTCACCGACAGGGACTGTCTCTGCATTTGTTAAGATTTCTTTCAGTTTCCTCAGAATTTTGTACGTTTGGATATACACGTCCTACATTTCTTCTCTCACATTTATCCTAATGCTTTATTCCTTCTGATGCTATTTGAATAGCGTTGTATTCTTAATTCCGTTATCGAATACTTCATTGCTAACGTATCTGAATTTATTATCCCAGCTGTCAGTTAATAAATACTTGTAAATTAATAGGATTATGCATGAATTAAGGAGAGAAAAACTCTTCAGCCAAGGAGAGAAAAAGACATAAGCCTATAAAGGCAGGTTCTTGTGACAGGATCCTTTTTGCTTGCTTTTTCAAGATAGGGTTTCGCTGTGCAGCCCTGGCTGTCCTGGAACTCACTGGGTAGACCAGGCTGGCCTTGATCTCAGAGATCAGCCTGCCTCTGCCTCCCAAGTGCTGGGATTAAAGGCATGTGCCACCATGCGTGCCTCAGAAGCTTATTCTTCACACATGTAAAGGTTCAGGACATTGTAGTTTATAATATAGCTCATGGTCCTGTTAGAATAAATATTATTGAGTATGTACAGATTATACAAGTGATGTTATAAAGGTCTAGGGCTGTAACTTTGCTGTAGAGTGCTTGTCTGGTGTGTACAAGATCCTGGATCCCAAAACAAGACAAAACAATTGTAGGAATGTTAGAGGACATGAACCAATTACTACAGTGAAGCAAATTAACAAGTCCATCAGCTCACATAGATGCCCCTTTCTTTTGGGGAAGAGTATCAATATCTACTCATGGGGCAGAAGTGCAGTTCAGCTTTATAATCAGTGTTAGCATTCAGACCCACTTCTTACAAGCCTGGCCAATAAGCAGATAATACCCTGGCCTGCCCAGTGTCCTGACACTCAGTCATCTTACGTAAAGCGCACTTTAAGAGAACCCACCACCACCACCCCTGCTCCTCTCTATTCCCAGGAGATGTGCATCTCTGCTTTCTCTCAGACGCTGTGTCTCCGTATGAGCAACTTTCCATTGCTCACTAATGCAACAGGAATCACCTCTGAAAAGCCCACTTTGTCTTTTCAATAAAGTCTTAAGTAGCCCAGGCTAACCACAAACTTGTTATGTCAGTAAAAATGACCTTGAACTTCTGATCCTCCTGTCTCTGCTTCTAGGGTGCTGGAATTACAGGCATGTGGCATCATACCGAGTTTCAGGCAATGCTGGGGACTCACAGCTTCAGGAATGCCAAGCCAGCATTCTATCAAGTGAGCTACAATCCCAGCTCTAAGGGTCACAACTTTTTGTTTGTTTGGTTTTGGTTTTTCAAGACAGGGTTTCTCTGTGTATCTTTGCGCCTTTCCTGGAACTCGCTTTGTAGACCAGACTGGCCTCGAACTCAGAGATTTGCCTGTCTCTGCCTCCCGAGTGCTGGGATTAAAGGCGTGCACCACCACCACCCGGGCTCAGGGGCCCAGTTTAAAAGGTGGTGGTGGAGCTGGGGTGTGAGGGGCACTCTGCTAAGAAGTGAACTTGATTCATTTCTCTGGTTCTCTTGTCAACCTGGAGAATTGTGGGATTGTTACAACTGTCCCTCCTCAAGAGTCAGGCTCTCCCAATTGGTTTGTTTGTAATGGAGTCTTTGTTTGTTTGTTTGTTTTTGTTTTTCAAGACAAGGTTTCTCTGTAGCTTTGGAGCCTTTCCTGGAACTCACTCTGTAGAGCCGGGCTTCTAATGGAGTCTTATTCTATAGCCCAGGCTGGCCATGAACTCTTGTTGATCCTCCTGCACCCCAAGTGGCAGAATTGCACACATGCACCACCACGTCCAGACTAGCTGTTTTTGTTGTTGCTGCTGGTTAATTCCAAGGCTTCCTGCTGTCTTCCCTTTTCATTCTTTTCACTTATGTCAGTTGGGATGATAATTGTTAATAATTGGATCCATTCAGATCAGAATGTTTAGGAAATATTTTTGGCAGCGTTTTAATAAATTGATTTCCCTGTTGTGCTTTCTTTATCGCCACAGCTGGAAATGTATTTATTCATTTTTTCATCTCTTCCCCTTTCTGAGTGAAAAGGGAGCCTTGTTTATTTACTCATTCCTTGAGTTACTTATCAGTCCCATTTCTTGAATGCCTTCTGTTCACCAAGCCCTGTGCTAGTGGGAAGGGAACTCCCAAACAAGGAAACAAACAAACAGAATGTATGTTTCCCCCATTTGCTTGGGAGAAAGACCTGCATTTTCCTTAGTATGAGAAGGAACATACCCAACGCCTCAGCAGATCCTGCTCCATTTAAGATGGATAGGGGGCCGTGTGAAGGCCAGCAAGTTCATCATGCTCCTTCTCTGGCTTAGGGGTTCTTTCAAAGAGTCCCCGCCATCTGGCTGAGGATTCTGCTCAAAGGCACCTTCGAGTGGTATACAAAGTTACAGAATTAAATAATTGCCTAGTTTCCCAGATCTCTGTCTCTCAATTAAAGGATGCTAGTTTAGGATTGTCTCCTAACCTATTTAGATGTGTAGCTTTGGATAAGTCACTTTATCTCCCTGTATTGGCACTGTGGCTGGAGCCTCTGAAGATTTTCGTAACTCTAACCCCTATTTTCATCTTAAATTCTTTGCCTAGGTGGTGGAGATGGTGGGGTGGGGGGAACTAAGGAATGGGGAATGGCTTCACATGCACTCACGTTTTCAGGATATAATCACCCAAGTAAATAAATTGCTTAAACGATGTATTGGAAGAGGCGTGCTGAGGCACCAGACATGCAGAGCTCTTTGCCTTCCCATTCACTTGAGAACGAATTGCTGAGCCTGTGAGTTCTGGCTTGCTTTTCCATGCCTCAAGTTTGCGTTCCAAGGTGAGTTCCCACGCAGGGAGAGGGTTTTGGTTATCTATCTTTGCAGATAACTTGTTGGATAAATCTGTCTTGTGCACAGATTGAGCGTCAATATCTATTGTTGCTTTTCACCTACGCCACATCTTCTAGCCTAGCCTTTATCAACCATAATGATAAAAGTGGCCTGTTATTCTCTGTTGACATTATGTCCTTTGCTTCAAAACTCAAGTGAGGACAACAGTAGTGTTATTTATTGCACCTCCACAAACTTCAGCCCATGTCTTTACGACTAATTTTCTGCTAGGCTTCGGTAAGGAAAATAGCAGAGAGGCGGCCTAAAGGTACATAAGAAATATTGTGTAGGGTCTCTGCAGGTACATACCGCAGAGAGCACAGCCTGGAGGAGTGGGGAGAGCTTGGCAAATGGAAATTGATAACTGATTTACTTCATACTTTAAAATTAGTAGTTTCCTTCCTGCAGCACAATTGGAGTGTTTTTAGAATCAGTCAGTCTAGAAAGGGATCTGGTACTTTCAGCCATTACCCAAAGGTCTGAACAATGTATTTTTAGCTTATCTTTAATTTACATCTCTAGTTCTTACATTCTATTTCCCCTGTAGTCTTCTTTAATATTTGTTTTTAAACTATGTGTATGTAGGCAGGACAGTATGCGTATTTGAGTCTAGGTCCCCGAAGATGTCAGAAGAGAGCACTGCGTTGAATTGTCTGGAGTTGAAGTTACAAGGCATTGGCAGTAAGCCACCCAAAGTGCATGCTGGGAACTGAACTGTGGTCTTCTGCAAGAACAGTACAAGTGTCTAACTCCTGAGCCATTTCTCCAGCACCAGTTCCTATTATATTTCATATTTTAATTCACAGATTCACATTATGCTCAGTAAGAGTTTATATTTTATAGCTATATGAGCCCTTACTCCCATATTTAAAACAAAAGTTAGAAAGGGGAATTCTCAATCCTAATTAGTGAGTATGTGAAAATGATTATTCCAAATTATATTTAAAAGAAAGCATTACTAATTCTGAATATTTGATGACCAACCCATAGTGGTTTCATTTTACTCTCTCCTTTGTGAAGAGTCCTGTAGTGTGAGTGTTGGTCTAGCTTGCTCTGGAGGCTCCAGACACAGTTTTCTAAAACTCCCTGCTACATTTGTCCAGATTAACAGCCCACATTGAATTCAACAGACCCAGATTCCAACCACAAAATCTCTTCTTCCTGCTATAATTTATTATCTCAGTCAAAGACAACATCAATTCTATGAGTCACCATCCTTCATTCCTGGGGCCCTCCCTTCCTCCTCCATCTTTTCCTATGGTATGCAGCCCTAGGAGCCTTGCTGTGTGCAGGGTGAGAGCTTCTCTGTTTCCACTCTCAATGCCCTCCGAGCAGCACTGATTGTAGCACATCATGGCTCTATTATTTAGATAATTCCTGTCTACCTCTTCCGGGCCATCCCCAACATGCTGAGATTTCTAGAGCAAATCTTGCCAAGATAAAAATTTAATCTTGTCATCCCAGTAATCAAACCCATTTAGACTCCCCGTTATCTGGAGGATCAAGTTTGCCCCTGTTGTCTGGCTTGGAAAAAAACAACAACAGCTAATTATGTGCTAAAATACATAAACAAAAATAAAGTTGATAGGAGAGATAGTTGAAGAGGCCTGAACGTGATTATTGTTTGTCTTTTCAGCTATATTCCCTGTTCTTCCTTCCCTGGTAGTCGTGAACTTCGCTTCCCCAGGGATGCTGGTCTCCTGTGACAACTAGATGCTCTTTTCCATCTGTTACAGTCTTAAAGTCACTCCTGCCAAGGTCGGCACTCCATCTTTGTGTGACCTTGCGGAACCACCACTCCTAGCAGCTTTTCATAATCTCATCTGGAATCGCATTCCATCCTGGATTGTTGACATTATCCGCATCCCCCCCCCCCCCCCCCCCCCCCGCGCGCGCTCCCCTCTCCCCACGCCCTTTCTCCTGGAGGTGCCATCTTTCCATGGACATTGTTGGATTGTGAGCAGCTTCCTGTGGACTTTCCTCGCAGACCTAGAACACAGCAGGACCAGGGTACTAGGAGTTTTCACTTGAATGAGGCACCTTCTACAGCGTCCTCGGAGCGCCTGGTGGGAAGGAGCTCCAGTTGCTCACAGCAGGAAACTGCTCAGTAATGCTTCTTTCATTACCAGTAACTTTGCTTCCTCATCTAACTTCCTTACTCCCCTCCTGCTGCGTTCTGTTTTCACCCCCCAAATAAATGCAAACACATTCTTGTCTCCGGGGTCCGCTGGTGGGGAAGCCCAGCGTCTGTGCTGTCAAAGACGGGCTGCTTAGCCATTTCCTGTTAGAACTTCATTTACTTTGAGAACGCTTTACAGGGAAAAACCCCCTCGTGTCAGGAGCTGTGTCTTCCGCTGTGTGTTCCTTCCAACCTGAGGCAAACGTCCAACATCTAAAGATGGAGGGAACATGTTTCAAGAAAGAGGGAGATCAAATCCAGGTACTTACAAGAAGGGAAAAGTTAAAACCTTCAAATATTGCCAGTAACCCTGTAACTACCATGTCGTTCCTTGCGAGCGGTGCCCTAAAGAACAGAACAAGTTATCTGTAGCCTGCATCCCCCACTTTTTCCAGTTAGCTGGTGTTGAGAGTCATTTTTCCACGTACCTGTCTAGCTTCACCTCTGCCCTCTATGCTCCCTGAAGACAGGCCTTTGAGCTACGCTCCTTAATAACTAAAGTTCCTCACCTGGCACACAGTGTGCTCAGATCCAAAAACAATTAAAAAATAAAGTAAAAATCTAGAGGAATGGCGCACCTGGGAGAGCTTTCAAATATCCTTACCATGTTCTGTTCAGCCATCACCTATGCTAATCACTTCTACACCTACTGTAGGAAGGGAAGGGGGCAGAGTTCAAGCCTATTACACACATTTTGGGTTGAGAGCACCCAAACTGGTGTTCCGTGGAACTTAGGGAATGACGTGAGCAATTCCTTAGCTCAGGAGGGCACGTGGAATGTGCAGGAATTTCTGAATCTCCTGGCTGTGGTCTTCACTCTCGGCCTTCTTGTCACCTCCTCCTCACTTTCTGCCTATTCATTTCCCCCCATCATCTCTGCTGTAGCATTTATTCACACTTAGTTCTTTCTCCCCATCCCTTCCTCCTAACGAGGCAATCTACAGATCTTGTAGCTTTTTCCTGCGCCCAGAAAATCTAACTCAGTGTATCACACCGGGGCTTCTGTAGACACCACCTTTTAACAGTTAGCTTAACGGAAACAAAATAACACAAAACACTGGGGTGGGGAAGCACGGTCAGTACTGGCTTTGACCAACTCCAACTATTTAGAAAAGCAAAAACAAACTCTTCTCTGTTTAGGGTATCAGCCTCACTTCAATCATCAAATCCTGGTAGGCCAGAACTGCTTTAGTCTGGTCCCTTAGGATAGCTCTGGTCTCCTCTGCCAGTGACACTGGGAGCCAAGAAGGATGAAATTGAGGACTGGTTTGCACTCATAAGCCTCCCTAGATGGTTCAAATGTCTGTGCGATATTGCAAGGGCAGAAATGTCAGTGGAATGTTGGGAATAGGTTGTGCGCTCGGCTGTGGCTGGAAGGCTTGTGGATGGAGTTGTTCCCAATGAGCTTGCCATGCTAAAAGGATGCAGGCAGACGTGAAGAAAAGCATTCTGTGAGAGGCTGTTCGCCTAGGACTGCAGTTCTGACTCTGTAAAACGTAAAGTAAAATGTGGATCTGAATACATTCAAACCTGGCAGGATTTGTAAATCAGTGATAATGAACACCAGAGTCCATAGTTGGTAGATGAGACACAGCGACTTTGAATTAGTCTGTTTTGAATACCATCTAATAAATATGACAACTGGGAACAGGGAGCACCATTGATGTGATCCACCAATCTGTTTGTTTGGGGGACCAGGTAACTTGCTACCTTGGGCAAAAACAAACAAACAAACAAACAAACAAAAAAAAATAAACAAGAACAAATTCCCAACTCCTCTTCTTGTCAAAACTTACATTTGAAAGTTCCACTCCCCATACCACATTTCTGGTGGTGGTAGGGAGCAATTCTAGAACCTGACACCGCTAAGCAAGCACTCTACACTGAGTTATACTCCCAGGCCCATTATGGATTTAACTGAGTGGAGCATCAAGTCCAGTGCAGGCACCGGTAGACCCGTGCAAGTCACAGGTCCTACCCTGGGAAGCCAAGCTTGATCAGCCTCCTCACAGATCCTACCTCACCAAACCAAGGCTGATTACCCTCCTTTTATTGAGATCCTCTCCATAAGGCTTTTGCTTTTTGTTTTTTGTTTTTGTTTTGTTTCGTCGAGACAGGGTTTCTCTGTTGTTTTGGTGCCTGTCCTGGTTCTTGCTCTGTAGACCAGGCTAGCCTTGAACTCACAAGAGATCCGCTGAGATTAAAGGCATGCGCCACCAGTGCCCAGCTCCATAAGGCTTTATTTTCATTCATTTCTTGATTCAAGTGTACCTGGAACCACAGTAGAAATCTGAATGAGAAAAAGAAAGAAAGGAAGGAAGGAAGGGAAGGGAAGGGGAGGGAGGGAGGGAGAGAGAGAGAGAGAGAGAGAGAGAGAGAGAGAGAGAGAAAGAAAGAGGAAAGGACATGACTGCTTCCAGGTTTGGTGGAGGGGAAGTTTATTGTAGAGAAAAGGAAGAGTCAAGAATGGGCTGGGCCACGTGGGGAGAGGGAGAAGGGGGAACCAGTTTCAGCAGCCAGGAAGATGGAGGTACAAAAAGGAGCCAATAACCAAAATGTCTGAATTCTATAGGGAAGAGCCTCTAGGGGACCGGCAGCCCAGTCCCTGGGCTGGAGAATTCAAGGTAGAGAAGTAGAGAATCGGGTGCCAGCTATACCCTGTAACATGGAGGGACCGAGGGATGCTTGGAGAACCTGGAGACCAGGTGCTCTTAGATATGTTAAATACACATCTCAGGCATTTGTCCTGGGCTTGAAACTTAACAAAATTCAGGTTTGCAGCATCTCTGCCCCCTTCACAGGGGCAGTATTGAGAAGTGGTGCCTTGCAGGAGATATTTGGGTCATGAGAGGAAAGCTTTGGTGAATAGATTGATTTTTCTCCTGTGGGTGAGTTCTTGTCTCTTAGGGCTGGGTTAGTTACCAGGGGAGCAGACTGTTACAAAGGGAATCCATCCTGCCTTCTGATTTGTCCCTGAGTTGAGATTTCATGAATTTCCAGATGTGACTCCCCAGTCTTGGACTTCTCAGCTTCCAGAACAATGTATGCACGCTCCTATATGAACTACCTAATCTTAGGTATTCTAAATTTGCAACAGAAAACAGACCAAGACAATACTATAAAAGGAGTTACCTGAATATGGTTCTGCGATTTGTTTTTGTTTTGTTTTTTCAAGACAGCATTTCTCTGTGTAACCCTGGCTGCCCTGGAACTTGCTCTGTAGAACAGGCTAGCCTTGAATTTAGGTATCTACCTGCTTCTGCCTCCCGAGTGCTGGGATTAAAGGTGTGTACCACCACCTTCCAGCCTGTGATTTCTTAGATACACAGGAAACAACCCGCTCCACTGTGTAATTAACCTTGGGAGAATATTCTTTACAATCTTTTCGGCCTGTGTGTCAGCTGTTAGAAGGCAAGACCTGATCACAGAACCTTGAGGTTTTATTTGCACACCCCATGGTACGGAGGTTTGGGAATGGGGAGGAAGAGACATTACACGTTGCTGGTTTCACCGTGGTCTTTCCCGGCAGATCCTCTCTGCTCAGTCCCCCCCCCGCTGGGGCTGAATCCACAGCCTCTCCCCTCCTCCCCGTGGCCTCCCTAGGCGATAGAGGGAGGAGACTAAATCTGCTTGAGTCACACAACACGTTCTTCACTCCTCCTGTCCCAAACTGTCCTCCTCTCCTTATCTTGGAGGCTCAGCTGTGTCCTTGAGGTTGTCCTTGACTCCTGTCACTTTATTCTCCCGGGGAATAGAGTGAGGGGAACGGAAGAATTCTTGAAAGTGGAACAAAGATGTGAGCCTATACCACCCACCACTGCCCAAACTTCCAGTTTTGCATTAATGAGAGAGGTCATACAATGGGTATGCCACACACTGGGTATTTCCTGGGTGTTTACTAAATGGCAGGTAATCTGAGAACTGCATTGTATTAGTGGTAATCCTGGCAACTTCAAGTGTGGCTCCACAGGAGTGTCTCTGGATTGATTGGAATTCTTCACATACTGATTGTCATAGCTCCTGTGCCCTGGAAACATGTGGTCTGTGAATTAAATCTTTAAGTGATTTTTCTCATTAATGATTTTTTGTTTGTTTGTTTTTAATTGTGCGTATTAGTGTTTGTCCTAATAATGCATGTATGTGCACCATGAGAAATGTGCTTGATGCTCAAGGAGGTCAGAAGAAGGCATCGAATCTCCTGGAACTAGAGTTAAAGATGATTGTGGCCCGTACTGGGAATTGAACCTCAGTCTTCTGGAAGAGCAGCCAGTGCTCCTAACTCTTGAGCCATCTCCCCAGCCCCTTCTAACTGACATTTTAAAAGTGCATGGGCTATTGGGCTTCTTAGGTAGCGCCTGTGACAAACTGGTGCGTTCTGTCTTATTTTAAAAGCAAGTTATGAAATGGCAGCACTCGGGAGGCAGCAGCAGGCTTGAGTTTGAGGCCAGCCTGATCAGAGTTCCAGGACAGCCAGGGCTGCACAGAGACACTGTCCCAAAAAACAAACAAACAAAAAAGGTTATGAATCGAGGCAAAGCAAACCTCCACACACACCAAGCGGAGTTATCCAAAAGGTTACAAGAACAGGGGAGATGGGGCAATGGCTCATCAGGTAAAGGCACACCCCCAAGGCCAACGACCTGAGTTCCCTGGGATGGAGGCAGAGAACTGACTCAGCAGTTGTCTTCTGACCTGCACGTGTGAATAAAAAACAGAAACAACGTGGACCGGAAAGGACAGGACTGCTCCTGGGTACGGTGGAGGAGACAGTTTGTTGTAAATGAGGGGGAAAGCATAGGTAGAGGGAGAGTTCAGAGTGGACACGTGCAGGCTGAACTGGGCCAGGTGGAGAGGAGGAGGGCCAGGGAGACGGGAGAGAGAGGAAGGAGAAGCAGCAGTCAGGAGGCCAAAGGTACTGAATGGGGCAGGTAAGTCACATGGCCGGATCATACAGGGAAGAGTCTCTGCTGGGGCGGCAGGGGCTAGAGAGTTCAGGGTAGAGGAAGGGATAGGTGAGCCACACCCTGTAACAAGGAGGGACTGAGGGATGCTTGGAGAACCCGGGGGTCAGGTCCTCTTTCATATGTTAAATAGGCACTTGAGCCGTTTGTCCTGGGTTTGAAACTTAAGTGTACACCTTTGGCATGCCACACTCTTACACACAGGCAAAATAAATAAATGCTAAAAAAAAAAAACAACAACAAAAAAAAAACCAACCCAAAACCAAAAAAAACTTAAGTTACATAAAGGAAATTCTTAGGGAAACCTTTTTTTTTTTTTTGGTTTTTCGAGACAGGGTCTCTCTGTGTAGTTTTGCACCTTTCCTGGAACTCACTTGGTAGACCAGGCTGGCCTTGAACTCACAGAGATCCACCTGGCTCTGCCTCCCGAGTGCTGGGATTAAAAGCGTGCGTGCCACCACCGCCCAGTTTGGGAAACTTAATTTTTAACATCTATTACGTAGAAATAAATCTACATAAGGCATGGTGGCACATACTTATGTTCCAAGCTCTCTGAAGGCAGCTGCAGACAGATCTCTGTGAGCTCAAGGCTAGCCTGGTCTACATGGTGAGCTTCAGGCCAGCCAGGACTGCATAAGGAGACCCTGTCTCAAGGGGAAAAAAGGGATGGAAACTAAATCCCACAAAGACCTGGGGCAGACCGGTGCGGGATCTGTGCAGGCTGTCTGTCTCAGACTTGGTGAGTTCATATGAACTTTGATCATGCTGATTTAGAGGGCCTTGTTTTCTTGGTGTCCTCCATTCCTTCTGGCTTATACT
This sequence comes from Onychomys torridus, assembly GCF_903995425.1. Lineage (NCBI taxonomy): Eukaryota > Metazoa > Chordata > Mammalia > Rodentia > Cricetidae > Onychomys > Onychomys torridus. The sequence continues at coordinate 29,818,454 of NC_050454.1, forward strand.
CTTTCTGCCTCTTCTTCCTTGGGGTTCCCTAAGTCCTGAGGGGGGATTTGATGGAGACATCCCTTTGGGCTGAGTGTTCTAAGGTCTCCTACTCTGCATTATGTCTGGCTGAGGGTTTCTAATATTGTAACTTTTTTTTCCTTCTAACCAGGGAATTTATTGAAGACCCAAAATTGCTTCCACTGTAATTAAATGCAAATATTATTCAGTTTTTAGAATCTGTGACCTCCTAAGTTTGATTCTTTTTAGCGGGTGAGGGTCAGTGTCTCACTATACAGACTTGGCTGGCCTGGAGCTCACCATGTAGACCAGGCTGGTCTTGAACTCACAGAGAACCACCTGCCTCAGCCTCCCAAGTGCTGGGATTAAAGGCATGCACCACTATGCCCAGCTATGGTTTGTTTTTTAATAAGCTATAATTTAGCAATTGTTCTATTTTGTTGGATTTATAGAGAATATAAGTTATTATTTAATTGGTATTTCTACTTGGAAATCGTTGTGACATTTTAAATATATATTAGTTATGATATGGGGTCACTTATCAACATTGCCTGTTTTATTGGGATGACTCTACACCCCAAACAAATTTGGGTCAGTTAGCACAATAGTAACTGAGGTCTGCTTCACACCATTTGTGAATTAATCCACTCAGACCCAAGTGTGTTCCTACTGAACAAGGATGAATAGACAATAAACAATGGGTAAAGTGTACAGTTCGATGTACGTTGGCATATTCCAACCCATTTGCAAGCAGGGCCATCATGAAGGCAGCAAAATATTTACTGTTCTCCAAGGTTTTCTTGTGCCTGTTTGTAATCTCTTCCCTCCTGTCTGTTTTCAAAGTCCCCTTCCCACAGTCCCTAGGCATCCCTAGGCAACCTCTGATTTTCTCAGTCACTGTCCACCAGTTAACACTGTTTCCCCTCCTCCCCACCCCAAGTCTGACTTCATTCACTCACCATCATTACTTCCTGTTGTTGTGTGCTTCCAATAGTTCTCTCTCTCTCTCTCTCTTTTTTTTTAATGGCTGGAGGGTATTCCATGACATAGGAAACCATATTCTGCTCCCCCACACACCTCCCAGCCCTCTATATTACTTTGTTTTTCTCTTTGGAGCTAAATTGCATCCTCAGTCAAGGCTCCACAGAGGTCTCCTGAGCACCACAGAGTTGTGTAGTCAGCACATCAGGGGCCAAATCCTGCCCTGTCTCTTGTGATTGTGTAAATGTGACCTTTGTGGGCTTCTTCTTTGGATTGCAGTATCCCTATCTGAAAGGGGAGCCTAGCAATCATGCCCCCCAGGAATCTCTAAGCATTCAATCTGTAAAGCGCACAGAACAAGACAACATGGGCAAACGCTGCGTGGTTGGTGGTTCTTACTACCACTGAACAAGCATCGTGGTATGTTTGGTAGAATTTCTAACCCACGATCAACCCTCAAAGAATGTCCACTATTATTAATTTTACTAATAATGTTGCAGCACGCAGAGCTCCCCTTTCCTCGGCTCTCTTAGGACTCCTCCCCATTCTGGCTCTCAGGAGACCCACCCCTTCCTGACCAGGCAGGAGAGAGGAGTTATACCCAAAGCCAGGAATCCTAGCCCAGGCTCGGACACTTCTTAGGAATGCCAATTCTCAGGCCCCACCCTCGATGTACTGAAAAATGAGAGAAGCCATCTCCATCTCTGTGACTGGTAAAGTTTAAGATTTCTGGCAGTAAGGGAATTGCCAGGCTGGGGGTGGGAGGGCAGGAGTCAAGGCAGATTCATGTCACGTACGTTTTCTTGTTAGAGGAAACATACTGTTGACTAATTGAGCCTAATATCAGCTAAAAGCCCTAAGTCTTTTTCACACACGTTGCTGCTAATCCGTATATTCCCCATCTAGCACTTGCACAGGATTCTTTTTAGACGGAAGTGTAAGTCTTTACATTTATCCCTATTAAACTTAATCTTGTTAGATCCGGCCCATTGCTTCAGTCATGTTCGGAGGAATTGTAGTTCAGCTGGAATGAGCTATAACTAAAAGGCAGGACCTAGAGGCCAAGGAGAATGTTGCAAGGACAACAGCATCCTTTTATGTATTGGGCAGAAACTGGCCAATGAGAGGCTGCCTGTGGTGGGCTTCTCTAAATGCTCCACATCTCAGGGGGTGGTGTAATTTGATTTCAGCTGAATTCAACATCTATCATTTCTTTATCAAGTTCCTGGCTGTAAATAAGGCATAGGAGCAGTGCTAAATAGCCCACCCTTTAATGCTGGGTGCAGCAGAGAGGTTTGTTTGTTTTAAATATTTGTTTATTTATTACGTATACAGTGTTCTGTAGTTGGAGTTTTTCTGTCTGGCCCAGTCAGGACAAATCTCTCTTACCCGCCAGTCCCACAGTTGCTCAGACCCAACCAAGAAAGCACACAGAAACTTACATTGTTTACAAACTGTATGGCCGTGGCAGGCTGCTTGTTATCTACTTTTTCTCTCTTAAATTAACCCATTTTTGTTAGTCTATACTTTGCCACATGGCTTGTGGCTTACCAGTGTCTTTACATGTTGCTTCTCATGGCGGCGGCTGGCGGTGTCTCTCCCCAGTCTTCTACTTCCCAGAATTCTCTTCTCTCGTGTCCCGCCTATACTTCCTGCCTGGCCACTGGCCAATCAGAACTTTATTTACACAGAGTGATATCCACAGCAGTGTTCTGCCTGAATGCCATAAGAGGGCAACAGATTTCATTACAGATGGTTGTGAGTCACCATGTGGTTGCTAGGAATTGAACTCAGGACATCTGGAAGAACAGCCAGTGTTCTTAACCTCTGAGCCATCATTCCAGCCCCTGGTTGTTTTTGTTTGTTTGTTTGTTTGTTTGTTTGTTTTTTGTTTTGTTTTGTTTTGTTTTGTTTTGTTTTTGGTGTTTGTTTGTGGGCACCTATGTTTTTCTTCTTATTGTGAAGCCCAGTGTACAAATACTTGTAAATCTCCAAAGGGAAAGAACTAGTGTTTTCTGAATGCCAAATCCTTAGCTATCTGCTTTGTTTGTACTTTCATATTTAATTTTCAAACCAACTCAGTAGTATAGGAACTCTTAGAGTTGAAGAAACTAAAATCAGAGGGTAATGCCTACCATCAAGGTCATGCAGATGGTTAGCAGTTCAGCTAGAGGAAATCCCAGATCAGAATGGGTTTGGAGAACAGTCATCCTGAGTTCAAGAAAATTGCCCTCTGTAAAATGACTGTCAGAACTGGTATGAAAATCTTGCTAGGCACTCATCTAGAGTGTGGGAAACCCTGGGCTTGATCTTCAGTACTGTAGACAACCAAATAATAATTTTAATAGTTACTCCCCACCAAAAAAAAAAAAAAAAAAAAAAGGAATTGATAGAAAGTAATCTTTGTACACTGTAAATATGCATGACTCTCATTGGTTAATAAAGAACTGAATGGCGGATGGCTAGGCAGGAACAGATTGGGTGGTAGAGCCAGACTAGGAGGATGCTGGGAAGAAGAAGGGCAGAGGCCGAGGAGTCTTAAGGACACAGCAGAAGACACAGAGAAAGCAGGATGGGAAGTACATAGAGGAGGTAAATGAGCCTCAGGACAACACATATATTAAAAGAAATGGGGGGTGGGGGTGGGGATTTAGTTCAGTGGTAGAGCGCTTGCCTAGCAAGTGCAAGGCCTTGGGTTCAATCCTCTGTAGTTGGAGAGCTTCTCTCCAGGTGCCACCAAGCCCCCGTGGTCCCACAAGCCATGTATAAAATAATCATATGGACACTTATATTTTTTAAACTGCTTGGCCATTAGCTCAGGCATACCATTGTCTAGCTCTTATTCTTATATTTAGCCCATTTTTATTAATCTATAGGCTGGGGAAGAGAGACACCGCCAGCCACTGCCATGACAAGATGTAAGGTACTAGTAAGCCACAAGCCACGTGGCAAAGTATAGATTAATAGAAATGGGTTAAATATAAGAGTAAGAGCTAGACAAGGGTAGGCCTGAGCTAATGGCCAAGCAGTTTAAATAATATAAATGTCCGCATGATTATTTTATATGTGGGTTGTGGGACCTCGGGGGGGGGGGGTGGAGGTTTGGTGGCACCTGGAGAAAAGCTCTCCAATCCCCAGCTTCAAAAAAAAAAAAAAGAAAAGAAAAAGAAAAGAAAAGAAAAAAGAAATGGGTTAGCTGGGCAGTGGTGGCTCACACCTATAATCCTAGCACTCGGGAGGCAAAGGCAGATGGATCTCTGTGAGTTCAAGGCCAGCCTGGTCTACAGAGTTAGTCCATGACAGACTTCAAAGCTACAGAGAAAGCCTGTCTTAGAAAAAAAAAAAAAGAAAGAAAGAAAGAAATGGGTTAATTTAAATTGTAAGAGCTGACTGGAGACAAGCCTAGGCTATCAGCCAAACATTTATAATTAATATTAAGTCTCTGTGGTTATTTGAAGAGCAGCTGCCAGGACATATAGAGATACTTCACCTACAAGGAACAAAACAAAAGAAAAACTACCAAACCCAACCAGGGGCTTAGCAATTTGGACTAATCTGAATGTAAGTGTTCAATTGTAAAGAGCATTGAACTTGCCAATAGATTTCCCAATCCTGTCACTGCTAAGCAACACCTGTGTTCATAGTGCTAACTCCTGGCCACCTTACAATTTAGTTTTATTTCCGTGTTTTCAAGCTTTAGTCATACATCTCAAATCAGTGCCTACGATAATTTCAATAGTTACCTTAACAACCAAACCTCTGGGCAGAATAAAATTTCCTTCTCAAGGGGATGAAATAGCCAATTCTTTTTTACTGTGTAACAGCTACTGTGTTTTCCTGTGATGTCAAATACCCATTTATATAAAGTACCTTGTAGCATAATGGAAATACATTGGACTTGGATTCTAACAAACAAAACTTGGTTTTACTTACTAGCTTCATTTCCCTGGACAAAACTTTAGCCTATGTAATCCTCAGTTTTTAGATCACTAACAAGGGAGTAGTAATGTTCATGGAGCTATGGGGACTAGCTGAAAGTGCCCCTAGGAAGAAGTCCTGTGGTTCATTACATGTTTTAACAGACACAAGCCTTTTAAAATATATTTTTATACTTACCTTTTTTTTTTCCCCCCCCCAAGACAGGGTTTCTCTGTGTAGCTTTGCGCTTTTCCTGGAACTCACTCTGTAGACCAGGCTGGCCTTGAACTCAGAGATCCACCTGGCTCTGCCTTCCGAGTGCTGGGATTAAAGGCATGTGCCACCACCACCTACCTATTTTATAAGTTCCCCAAACATAAAATATTTCAGATACTTCTGCCACCCATCATTTTACTGATTTCATAGAGCAGAAGTTCAAATCTTTTTTAGTTTCTCTGAAAGTTTTCCATTCTTTCAAGATCCATTCTTTCCTGTTTGTTTGTTTGCTTATTTGTTATTGCTTTTCAAGACAGAGTTTTTCTGTGTATCACTGGCTATCCTGGAACTCACTCTGTAAACCAGGCTGGATTTGAACTCAGAGGCCTCAGACTCAGAGATCCACCTGCTTCAGCCTCCCGAGTGCTGGGATTAAAGGCATGGGCCACCACCACCTAGCTCGAAGTTTACTCTTAACAGCAGAGATTTCTCACAAGACAATGTGATAGATCAGCATGAAAATCATCAATGTAGTTTGTTGACTTGCATCACAAAAATAAACCCTATTTAACCAAAGTGAATGTCATCAATACTACTAGTATTTTCATTATGTAATTAAAGGACCTACTAGGGGCTTATGTGTTGGAAGTCAAGCTCTATAATATGAGTGAACTTAGTTGACAAAATGCCTCCTCCATCAGGGTTCTCTAGTGTAGTAAATATGAACAGGGATTTTCTGTGAATAGGAAAGAATAAAGGTATGCATTTAAATGCTCACATTTGAATCCCTCTTAGAAGTTGTGCTACCCTAATGTAATGAGTCTTTCTTTGTCCCGCCAGCACCCAAATAATGGCACGGAGACTTCTTATTAATTAGAAAGCTCGGCCTTCGCTTAGGCTTGTTTCTAACTAGCTCTTATAACTTAAATGAACTCATTTCTATTCATCTACATGTTGCCAGGTAGCTTGTGGCTTTCCCCTCTCCTCCTACATGTCCTGCTTCCTCTACGTCCATCTTGTGACTCATCTTTTCATCTTCCCAGAGCTCTCTCTGTTCGGAAGTCCTGCTTATACCTCCTGCTTAGCTATTGGCCTTTTAGCTTTTTATTAAACAAATCACAGTGATGTATCTTTAAACAGTGAAACCAAATATCTCATAACACCGTAGGGGAATAAATAAAAAACTAATAATAAAAATAATTTTAAAAACCTCTTAGATCCAATTTTCTTAACTTTAAACAAATTTTAAATGTTAATTATTATTATTTTTAAAAAATAGCATCTTGCTATTTGCCCTCAGTCTCACTGTGTAGCCTAGGCTATATCTCTCAGTCTTCCCACCTCAAGCCCCCAGCTGCTAAGATCACAGACATATATTACTGTCCTTGACTTTCCTGATCTTTATTATTGACATGACTGTGCCTACCTATTAAGAGTTGTGAGTTCTGTACTGTGTTGTGAACGGAGTATCTGGTGTAGTATCCATGGTATACTGATACCAAGTTTCTGCACTATTCAATATTGAGTATTTTCTGACCTAAGTGTATAGTATACTCCAATAGGAACTTCCTAAACCTCCCCTACCTCCCTTTTAGTCCTGCAAATCCCAGGCTTCCTCTGACCCTATTCAATAATGCATATAGCCAGCAAACCATGATCAGTCACCTCTACTAATTTATTAACTCCCCAGAACAGTGGTTCTCAACTTTCCTAATGCTGTACTTCCTAATGTTAGTACATTCCTCATGTTCCCCAGTCATAAAATTATTTTCATTGCTACTTCATAACTGTAATTTTGCTACTGTTACATGAATAGCTGTGTTTTCTGATGGTCTTAGGTGACCCCTGTGAAAGGGTTGTTTGACCCCCAAGGGGTTGGGACCCATAGGTCAAAACGGCTGCTTTAGAGTCAAGGAATCCTTTTTTTTTTGTTGTTTATTTTTTATTTTATTTTTTTGAGATGGTTTCTCTGTGTACCTCTGGCTATTCTGAACTCATTTTGTAGACCAGCCTGGCCTTGAATTCAGAGATCATCCTGCCTCTGCTTTTTGAGTGCTGAGATTAAAGGCATGTGCCACTATTAACTAAAGAGTCAATCAATGTTATGTATCCTAACAATATTCTGCTATACTCGCAGATTGGTTCCTAGCCTAGTAGTCATCAGAGAGGCTTCATCCAGCAATTAATGGAAGCAGATGCAGAGATCCACAGTCAAACATTAGGCAGAACTCCAGGAATCCTGTTGAAGGGAGGGAGAAAGGACTGTAGGAGTCAGACGGATCAGGGACATCACAAGAAAACCCATAGAATCAACTAACCTGGGCTCCCAGGAGCTCCACAATCTGAACCAACAACCAGGGGGACTGCATGGGACTGACCTCTGCATATGTTTGACAGTTGTGCAGCTTGATCTTGTGGGACTCCTCACAGTGGGAACAGGGGCTGTCTCTGACTCTTTTGCTGGCTTTTGGGACTCAACTCCTCAGACTGGGTCGCCTTGCCCAGCTTTAATATAAGAGGAGGTGCTGAGTCTTACTGCAACTTGATATGCTGTGTTTTGTTGATATCCATGGGAGGATCGCCCTTTTTATTTATTTTTTAACAGAAGCGGAAGAGGAGTGGATTTTGGGATAGAGGGGTGGGTAGAGGTAGGGGGAAGGGACCGAGAGGAGAGGAGGGAGGGAAAATTGTGTTCGTTCATGATGTTAAATAAATAAATAAGTATTTAAAAACAACAACAGAAAAGAGTCTCAAAGCAGGAATCCTAAGCCTTGGAATTCCTTCAGACCAGTGTCCTTATTTTGCAAATGAGAAAACTTGAGCTCACAGAGTTCGAGCCTGCCCCATCCCAGGCTAGAAAGCTAGTTAGTCAAACCTGAGCTAAAATCTAGGCTCTGGGCTCCTGTACATTCTCCTCCCAGTTCTTTTTCATCTGCTCTTACACTTGCCAATGAAACTATGCTGCCCTGTGCTGCTGCCACTAGTGCAGGCCGCCCAGCTTCGGTTGCGTCTTCACAGTGAATCCTGTTAATTCATCTCCCCCGACCATGTAATTTCCACAATTTATTGGTGTGTGTGTGTATGGGGGGGGGGGGGGGGGGGGTGGGGTGGGGTGTGGCGTGTGTTTGCCTTTATATGTTCTGCAAATAAAACCTTATTTGCATCAAGAAATGAAACAAAGGAAAGTCTCCCAGTTTGGATAGGGGTGGGGTTACAGGCTGGGCCCAGCTCAGACCCTTTTCCCTGTCCCCTGAAGAGGGCCCTGGGCGAGTTCCACTGCACTCTCAGAATGTCTCTTAGCAACACAATTTCAAAGTTCCTACCTAACACTCACACTTAACACTCATTAATCCTGAGAACCCTCAGCTGGCAGCAGAGGTCTAGGTCAGAGTTCGCATATCAAAAATACAGAAACACTAACCTAAGTCCCGCAGATACGGTACAGTTTTTAAAATACGTTTATCCTTAGCACTTTTTCATTTAGAGAATTGACATTTAACTCAATTCAAAAAGTTTGTGGCATGCATGTGTGCATGTACAGTCGTGGTCTTGTTTTGACATCACATCAGAAGTCTGACTTCGAGACCCTTTACCATCACTCCCTACTTGCCATTGACCAAAACTATCCTTTTTTTTTTTTTCCTTCAGAGAGAGGGTCTCAGTGTGTAGACATGGTGGTGTAACTCACCATGTAGACTAGGCTGGCCTCGAACTCAAATCCACCTGCTTCTGCCTCCCAAGTGCTGGGATCCAAGTCTTATGTCACCATACCCAGCTGGCCATGACCATTCCTAACTTGGCCTGAGCCTGATTCCTCCCTTTTGACATCAACCATCAACTCAGTCATCTGTCATTTAATAAATGGTCCATACCAGATTTTGAGGCCACAAGATTAAAAAAGATGTGACCTCTGACCTTTGAGCAAGCAGAAGATGAGCAAGAGATACAGCTCCCCATGGGACTGTGCCCTTCTGTAACCATGCTCAGTAATTGCCAGCAGCAGCGAGGTGACGCGGCGGAAGTGACGCGGCGGCAGTTACGGATCTCCCCTCTAAGAGGCCTGGCAGCCTCTGTTCCCTCCCTTTGCAACACTTTTCTTTCGAAAACCTAAATTTCTGTGTAGGAAGTTGAGCTACCATTGTTGCTGGGGTAGGGGGGTAGGGGTGACCATGCACAACTGTCCCATGGAGCCAGGTGATAGTGGTGTACTCCTTTAATCCCAACAGAGGCAGAGGCAGGCAGATCTCTTTGAGTTCAAGCTCAGCCTGGTCTATGGAGCAAGTTTCAGGACAGCAAGAGCTACACAGAGAGAAACTGTCTGGAAAAAAAAATCTAACAACAAACAAAAACACCTGTCCCATGGAGAGAAAGAAGCCCAGCTCCATGGCTATCCCTGCTGTGGCCCAGACGTCAGAGTGAACCACCATGGTGTTCTAGTTAGTCGAGCCTTCCAGCTGACTGGAGAGCTCACATCATGTGGAGCAGTCCTATATAGTCGATGCAATTCAAACCACAGATTTTAAGAGCAATAGATTATTATTGTTTAATGGACTATGCTTTGGGGTAGCTTGTTACGTAGAAATAGATAACTGAACCAGGGGCGTAAAAACAAATATTGAAGATGGTATATGGCGAGTTCTCTCTGAGGTGTGTATTCTTGAGGAGGTGCATGGAGAATACCTCTTGTGAACTGGCTAGGAAGAGGGGTCTATCAGGATCCACAGAAGCTAGAATTATGGGCTAGACTGTTGCATAGTTAGGGTTTCTGTTGCTGTGAAGAGACACTATGACCATAGCAACTCTTAAAAAAGGAAAACATTGAATTGGGTGGCCTACAGTTTCACGGGTTTAGTCCGTTACCATCATGGCAAGACATGGCAGCATGCAGCCAGACATGGTGCTGGAGAAAGGAGCTACATCTTGATCCAGCAGGCAACAGGAAGTGGTTTGTCTGTTACACTGAGCGAAGCTTGAGCAAAAGAGACCCCAAAACCCGCTCCCACAACTTCCTCCAACAAGATCACACCTACTTCAACAGAACCACACCTCCTAATAGTGCCACTCCCTTTGGGGGCCATTTTCTTTCAAATCACAACTGTGAGAAACAAGTATGATTTTATCAGGAAAAGGATATCAGGCATGTATAAAGAACTAAAAGAACATGTTGGCATGGGGAACAGTGTGTGGTTCAGTGTGATTTAGAAGGAGCATAACAAAGATATGTTATAACCAATGTACAAAAGCCTTTTATTATTGGCCTGACTCCTTTTTCCCCCTTGGTAGTACAATGGGCAGCAGATAGAACCTAGACCCTCCATCATACCAGGCAAGTGTTTTACTAATGTTCTACTACCCTTCAAAGGCCATTTTTCAAGCTAGTTTTAACCTGCAGGCAACAAGATGGAGTTGCTATCTACTGTTATCTCAGGCCTCCTTCTCTACCATTCAGCAGCACTAATAGCTTCCATTTTCTCTCTTGTTTTCCTGTTTCCATAGAAGAAGCTCCCCCTCCCTTTCTTTGAGTTCTTTGATGGCTAAAGATGTTCCCCCCACATATTTATTATCATTTGCATTCTCTCTTTTGCAAAGCATTCAGTTCATGTGACCATTTATTAGTTAGATTACTTAATTTCTTGGTATTCAAGGTTTTGAGTACTTCTGCATATTCTGGATATGAAATGAATGATAAATGGTGCTGGTTACCACACAAAAAGGTCACAAGGCACGGCCATGACGGTCTGGTAGTAGAGAGCTTTATTAGGAAGAAGAGGAGTTGGCGGAGAAGAGCCAGGCCTGGGAAAAGAGCACCTGTAGAGAGAGGGAAAGATGGTGGGGGGAAGAGGGAGCAGAACAGAGAGAGAGAGAGAGAGAGAGAGAGAGAGAGAGAGAGAGAGAGAGAGATCTGAGTCACAGCTCTTTAAGGCGCACAGCTCTTTACAGAGCCATACCACGAATGCTCAGATTGCATGGCCACGTTGCTATACGTAATCACCAGCACACACTGATGACATAAGATGCAAGACCCCTTGTCCAGCTCCTGAATTGAGCATGTGCAGTCATGCATCTGGAGCATGGCAGAATCCTAACAGGATATTAATTTGTTGGAAAATTAATCTCGTAGAGATTTTCTCCTACCCTGTGGGCTCTTCACTCTGGTGATTTTTTTCCCCTTTGAGTCACAGAAAAATTTTAATTTTGTTCAATCCCACGTGTCAGTTCTTGATCTTATTTCCTAAGCTGCCAGAGCCCCCTTGAAAAAAATTACAGCCCGAGCTTCTGTGAGCTTCCCTATGCTTTCTTCTGATTGTTCCGATACTTCAGCCCTTACACAAAGGTCTTCGACCCATTTTGATTTGATTTTTTTTGGGGGGGGCAGGGAAGAGGCAAAGATCTTGTTTCACTGTTCTCTGTGGATGTGGATATCCAACTTTCCCAGAACCATTTGTCAAAAAATCCCTTTTCTCAAACCTTATGTTTCTCAAACAGAGAATCAGATGGCTGTTATTTCTGGGCCTTCTTTTTCAATTCTGTTAGTCTGCTTTTGTGTCAGAGACATGCTGTTTTTGTTACTGTGGCTTTGTTGGCCTTACTTTCTTCTTTTTAAAAAAAAGTTGCATTAGTTCTATGAGGATTTCTTTGGAATTTACATAATCCTTTAAAAATAAGTACTTTTTTTGAGATTTATATACTTTTAAAAATTTTATTTATTTGTTATTCTTTTGTACAATGGTTTTTGATCATATACACCCCTCTCCCCCAGTTCTCCTCAGATCCATCTCCCTTCCCCATCCACCCAACTTTGTGTGTGTGTGTGTGTGTGTGTGTGTGTGTGTGTGTGTGTGTGTGTTTTAACTTACTAAGATCAAGCAATTTGTCCTGCTCAAATATTTCTGGATGTACAGTCTCCTGCTGGGGCATAACCACTTACTAGGGACTATACACTTTCTCCATCTCCCAGCGGCTAACAACTGCCAATTGTCACAGCTAGAAATGGGATTTCATGCCCAACTCCTCTGTGCTGGGATTTGGTCTGGCTGTCCTGCCTTCTAGTAGTGCGTCCCACTTGGTTACACATTGGAATTACTAGGGAGAGCTTTAGAGGAATGTCTGGCTTCCAACCTTTGGTCTGACTCTAACCCAGGTTTTTATGAGAAGTTTTTATTTTGTCTTTTTTGTTTGTTTGTTTGTTTGGAGCTGAGGACTGAACCCAGGGCCTTGCGCTTGCTAGGCAAGCGCTCTACCACTGAGCTAAATCCCCAACCCCTAGATGTTTTAAAAATTTCTCATGTGGTGTACCCATATTGAGAACACCGTCTTAAAAGATTTTAATTCACTATTCTAGGATAGGGGCAATGATTACAACTCCACCATGTGATGTGAGAAACCAGATGAGCGTTTCCTTGGGTATTTTTTGTAAATGCTGAGTAAATGCCTCAGGCAGGCATAGGGGGTACATTATACCAGCGGGAGGCCCATCCTCAAAGATGGTTTCAGACAGGCCTCAGTTGAAGCTGGTGGATATCCTCCTTTCTCCGTGAGGGTTCTGCCTTGCTTTTTTCACTTTGCTTTTCCTCGAAACTGGGAGGTCCAGGCTTCATCACTGCTACATCAGGGAAACGGAGCTGATCTGTGTGCTTTGTGATTTTTCACTTTGCCTTTTTCCTTGGCCTACTCCTAAAGAATTTATAAAGAACCTTAACTATTCTTAATCTTCAACATGAATGTACCCACTGTAGGGAAAATTTCCTCTAATGTTTCAAATAAAATGTATTTGATGTACTGAAAATCTGAATGCCAATCCAGTACCTAACATTAATGTTTGGGCCAGGCAGTGGTGGCGCATGCCTTTAATCCCAGCACTCGGGAGGCAGAGGCAGGGGGATCTCTGTGAGTTCGAGGCCAGCCTGGGCTACAGAGAGAGTTCCAGGAAAGGTGCAAAGCTACACATCTCGAAAAAACAAAACATAAAAACATTACTGTTTGGATATCAATTTAACTCTCACCAGAGTAATTGTGATGGTGAATGAATGATGCTTCTGTTCAAAACACAATAAACATGAACTCAAAATTAACATATATACAGATGTTTTTAAAATGAGGGCATGCATATATGGGTATCTTAATACGCATATATTATCTTATAGTAGAATAGACTATACCCCTATACACAACCAAGTCTTAGCTATTGTATTAGTTCCTAGGGCTGCCATAGCAAAATAACATATGGGATGTCTAAAATCACATTTGTTTTCCTGCAGTTGTGGACAGCAGTTGGTTGAGATCAAAGTGTCAAAGTTGCTTTTTTCTGGGTCTCTCTCCTGGGTTTATAGACGACCAACTTATATTTGTGTCTTCACTGTGGCCTCAAGGTCAGGATGTAGCTGAGGATGACCTGAACTTCAGTATTCTGCCTTTACCTCTTGAGTGCTAGCATTATAGGTGTGTGCCACCACACCCAACTTACATGGTGCTGGGGATCAAGCCCAAGCCCTAACGCCTGCTGAGTAAGCACTCCATCAACTGAGCTACTTTCTGGATTCTAAATTCCTTTTTCCTAAAGAGAATACACCAGGATGCAGTAGGGTCTATCCTAATGACCTTAATTAGCTTTTTAAGGTCTTGACAATAGGGGTGGGGCTCAGCATATTAATTTAGGGGAAGGGTGAACACAGTTCAGTTTATAATGACTATCTTCCTAAATTATGGAGACGCCTTATATGTCAAAACTGTGTGTAATTTTAGCACGCTCACAAATAGGAAGTCCTTAGAACTGCACATGTATTTTTACTATCATGGTAATCAGTTTGCTTTGAATAATTTAATGTATAAGACTTTGTGCATAAGAAAAGATAAGCAATTATGAACTTAATTTCATTGATAGTACTTACAAAATTTTTGGTTCATAATTACTTACATAAACCGAGTTTATTGTTAAGCAACAGACACGTCTGAAGTCAGGATGAAGGAACATAAAAGGCCTCAGGATATGATTGAAAGAAACTGGGATTTGGAAGGTGACCTTGTGTATTGCAGTGTTTCTTAGCCTCTGTCCTATTATCTCTAAAAGAGAATGTTAGCTTCTTTATCACCAAGGGTAGAGCGAGTAAATGAATGTTCAGACTCTTCAAAAATTGTAAAGCACCATTCAAATATTACTTATTATTATTGTGATGGGCTAGGGGAGAGCTTGAAGAGAAGCTTCTGGAATTGTATTATTCCCTCCAAAATAACAGACTATAAACTGTTCCAAATTTGTCAAGCTGTATTTGTCTGCTGTTTGGTTTTCCTCAGATTTCCTCATCAAAGGTATGCTCCCTCTGAATGAGTTACCTGGAAGAGCTTTCTCATTAACAAGTCATAGGATTCCTAGGAATGCCTTTCAACATGGACTGTTTGCCCAGTATGTAGGACTAACATTTTTATGAATTAAGTTCCTACAAGTTCCTAACACCCTATTCTCATTCATCAGTACAGGATGCAATTCTAGACTCCCCTCCCCACCACCACCAAAGGTCAGAAAACCAGGGCCATTTTATGAAATACTGACATTGGAAAGGTCCCTATATTTTTGCTTAATAAGTTGTGCACACTTTCAAGCCACTTCCTATTTGACCTTCCCTGAATCACTTACTAGTTCAGGTAATGAATTAGGCCTAGGTAATGAATTAGTTCCCAAGCTTGACAGCCAGATGAGCAAATGGAATGAGAGGTCAAAGGTCAAGATGGGGATGTCTCTTAGGGTCTCCTGTACCACCTTTTTTCTTTCCCATATGACTGACCCGAGGATACTGTTGTAGTTTGCATTAGAATCCTATTGCTGCACATGGCTCTGAAAGACTTGTGAATGGAACAGTAGCCACGCAACCTGCCAGCCTGCTCACAGCTCCTTGACTGTCCAGCTGGTGTCAAGTTACTATGGTAAGGCAAGAAATGTAGTAAGAAGTTTAAATACCTCTCTGTGACAGGTTACATATGTGCCTAATATATTTGAGTTTTCTTTTCTTCTGGTCCCACTAACAACCACAACTCCCTAACTTGTTCACTTTTTTCTTGTTCATAGCTGTAGACTGTGTACCTATCATCACACTTGGTACGCAGTGAGTGGCTCTCTCAATGGGAAGACTAGCAAATCAGTTGCTAAGACTAAGAATGATATAGTGATAATAATAGCAATAGCAATACTTTGCTAATGGCACAAATGCATCCTGTTACATGGCTATGTGCTGCTCCAATTCTTACAGTTACTAACCTTCTAGTAGCCCCAGAGCTATGGAGAACAGAGAAGGCAGTGAAGAAGCTCCTGGAAGGCAACAGAGTACGATGGTTAATTTTGATGCTGATTTGGATGTATTCAGGACTACCTAGAAATGAGGTTACATATTAATCTGGGATGTTTATGAGCGTGTTTGCAGGAGAGAGTAGCAAGAGGGGCTGAATGGGTTAAGTAGGTGTATTAGTTACTTTTCTATAGAGGTGATGAAACACTATGACCCAAGCAACTCATAAAAGGCGAGGTTTACTGGGGCTTTTGGTTCCAGAGGGATAAAGTCTATCACCATCACAACAAGGAAGCATGGCAGCAGGCAAGCGTGGCAGCTGGAGCAACAAGTTGAGAGAGATCATGTCTTACACTACAAGCAGGAATGATGGAAGGCAAATTGATGATGGCACGTGGCTTTGAAACATCTAAGACTGCCACCTGTGACATACTTCCTCCAGCAAGGCCAGATCTCCTAAATCTTCCCAAATAGAGCCACCAACCGGTGACCAAATATTCAAACATCTGAGTCTATGGGGGACCTTCTCATTCAAACTACTAGTGTAGGGAAGTCAATGCTCAGTGCAAATGAGCATTTATCCAGTTGTCTGGGGCCCGGCAAGCAACGAGGTAAAGGGAAGGGAATATGTTGATCTCTGGGCCTTGAGATATCTTCTTCCTTTACTGTCCTCGACATTGCAGTATTCCCAGGGCACAGATGCCAGGATTTATACCAGTGATTCCCTGGGTTTTCAGGTCTTTAGCCTTACCAACACTTCTCAACCTTCCTAATGCTATGACCTTTCAATACCAGTGGTTCTCAACCTTCCTAATGTTGTGACTCTTTAATACAGTTCCTTACATTGTGATGACCCCCTACCATAAAATTATTTTCTTTGCTACTTCATAGCTGTAATTTTGCTACTCTTAAGAATTGTAATGTAAATATCTGATATGCAGGATGTCTAATGTGCAACCCCTGTGAAAAGATTGTTTGACCCCCAAAGAGGTTGGGACCTACAGGTTGAGAACCACTGCTTTTATTCAGTTCCTCATGTTGTGACCCCCCCCCCAAACCATAACATTATTTCATTGCTACTTCATAACTGTGATTTTGCTACTGTTATGAATCATATTGTAGATATCTGATATGCAGAATATCTGACATAGGACCTCAATGGGGTTGTAACCCACATGTTGAGAACCACTGCCTTAGACTGAGACCTACCCCAACTGATTTTCTGGCACTAAGGTCTTAGACTTGGGGTCAGCCATGCTACAAAGACCTCATGGTCTCTAGTACATGAATGGGACTTCTCAGCGCCTGTAATTGTCAAGATCAAGACCTTCCTTTAGTAGTTTGAATGAGGATGGCCTTCATAGGCTCCTATATTGAAGACTTGGCCCTCAGTTGTTCTCCTTGGAGGCATAAGCTTTTTGTTTGTACAAGTTAGAAGCCTAGCTTGTGTGTTTTCCCTGAGAGCACCACTCCCTTTCATGCAGGGGACTCTCTGTGTGGAATACCATGATGCTGTGAAGGTGAAACCCGAATTTTGTTGGAGACCCCAAGATGTTGAAGATGCCAGAGCCATGGGATATCTGCCAAGGAGATCTGTACATGAGGAGAAGAACTAGCTCAGGAGAGAGAGGGGTGTTGCAGTCAGCAAAGCTGGGGGAGCAGGGCCACCTAGGCCCTTTGACACAGGACATGGAGTCAGAGGATTTGGAGTCTACCTTGCTTTGGTCAGTATTTCCTCACTATTCTTGTTTTCCTCCAGTTTGGAATGGTAATGTATTACATATTCTGTACCAATATATGTTGGAAGTATGTAATTTACTGTTTGATTTTACAGATGGTAGCAATGAAGAGATTGTAGCCAGGCAGTGGTGGCACATGCCTTTAATCGCAGCACTCACGAGGCAGAAGCAGGCGGATCTCCGAGATCTCAGAAAAAACCCTGTCTTGAAAAAATAGAAAAGAAAAAAAGAAAGAAAGAAGGGAAAAAAAAGATTGCCTTGAGTCTCAGGAGAGACTTTGGATTTTTAAACTGTTAAGACTGAAAGACTATGGGGAATTTGAAATTGGACTAAATGTGTTTTGCACTATGATTTGGCCATGAGCCTGTGGAGGCCAGGGAGTAGAATGTAGTGGATTGAATGAAAATGGCCCTCATAGGTTCACGTGGTTAAGTGTTTGGCCTGTAGTTGGCAGAACGGTTTAGAAAGGATTAGGAGGTGTGGCCTTGTTGGAGGAGGTGTTACTGGGAGTGGACTTTGAGTTTTCAAAAGCCCCACATCATTCCAGTAAACTCTCTTTCTCTGCCTTGTGCCTGATCTATAGATCAGGATCTAAGCTCTTAGCTATTGCTCCAGTGCCATGCCTGCCTCCCTGTTCCCCTCCATGATGATCATGGACTCTAACCTTCTTGAACTCTGAGCCCCAATAAGCGTTATCTTTTAGAAGATGCAGCGGCCATGGTGTTTTGTCATGACAATAGAAAAGTAACTAAGTCACTTCCATAAGTCTTTTTTTTGGGGGGGCGGGTAGAGGGTTGAGACAGGCTTTCTCTGTGTAGCTCTGGATGTCTTGGAACTTGCTCTGTAGACCAGGCTGGCCTTGAACTCACAGAGATCTGCCTACCCCTGACTCTGTGTGCTGGGATTAAAGGCATGACCCACCACTGCCTATGCAGTATAAAAAGTGTAGTCTCTTTTCAATTAAAGGCAGCCGGCAGCCATCCTGATTCACCCTCAGATTGTGTCTGTCTGCTCCTTCTCTCCCCGACCGACTCTGCACATCCTCTTTGGGACCCAAACTTCCCCCACCCCAACCCCCGCTGAAGCAGGTCTCCGGCAAGCACCCAACTCTATATCTTACATGTATTTCCTTTCACATATCTATGTGAATATGCTAATGGGTCTGTCTTTCTAGAGAACCCTGTCTAATACAGGAAGTAATGCTGTGTTGCCCACTCTTGGTGTTGTGTAATTCATCCCCTCCCCTTTCAGGGCTAGGGATCAAAGCCAGGACTCTATATGTGTGGCACAAGCCCTTTGCCACTAAACTGCAGCCTTCCTCCCAACTCCCTGTCCCTTACTTCTTTTCATAGTTGAAAGGTAAATGTAAGCAGCCAGAAATTCCACCTAGGAGAGCTGACCAGACTACAGCTCCTTTGCTCACGATGTGCAGCTGGGAGATGTG
This sequence comes from Onychomys torridus, assembly GCF_903995425.1. Taxonomy (NCBI): domain Eukaryota; kingdom Metazoa; phylum Chordata; class Mammalia; order Rodentia; family Cricetidae; genus Onychomys; species Onychomys torridus. The sequence continues at coordinate 29,837,029 of NC_050454.1, forward strand.
GCAGTGATAGGAAGGCTTAGAGAATGACTTCTTTAATCAATGTCAAGGCTCATTAAATTGCAGCTAGCCTAGAAAATTGCTGGAATCTTCTTCAGGATTAGACTGGCATTTGCTGACCTTGCTTTTCTAGAAGCCTATGGAATGGAAGGGTCCTTTGGACAGAAGGTGGGGTTGTTGATACAAGAATGGTGATGGCTGCTGAGAAGAAATCTTCATGCCCTCTGTAGAGTAGAGAAAACAGCTGGACAGATTCTATTTTCATCAGATATGTCTTTGTCAAGGTGCACAGGTGGACATGTAAATTATATGATGAATCACAGGCATTCCAGCTTACCCGTCAAACCCTGTCAGTGATTTCTCCTGAACCCTTGGGAATCCCAAGTTCACTGAGTACATTAGTCACAATTAGGCCAGTTCTATGTGAGTATGTGCATAGTATAAATGCTTATTTCAGTGTATTTGCACATGTGTGTACAAGTACACACTTAGGTATGTGTGTGTGTATGTGTTTGCGTGTGTGTGTGTGCGTGTGTGTGTGTGTGTGTGTGTGTGTGTGTGTGTGTGTGTGTGTGTATGCATATAGAGGCCAAAAGCTGATATCAAGTGTCTTTATCACTCTCCATTTTTTGAGTTGGGGTCTCTCACCAAAGATGGAGTTCACCAATTCATAGTCTGTCTAACTAATGAAACTCAGGGATCTGTCTGTCTCCACTCATTCTCTAGTTCTGGGGTTACAAATGAGTACCACTCTCCTTGGCTGTAGTAGAATGTTATTTTAAGGTGTGTTACTTTTGTTTATGTTTCATTTGTTTAACTCTGTGAAGCTGTGTTACTGTGCCTACTTAAAACACTTGATGGCCCAATAAAGAACTAAATGGCCAATGACAAGGCAGGAGAAAGGATAGGTGGGACTGGCAGGCAGAGAGTATATACAGAAGGAGAAAACTGGGATGGGGGGGATCTAAGATCTAGGAGCCAGAGAAGGAGGAAGAAGACATCAGGGGCCAGCCACCCAGCTATACAGCAAGCTATGGAGTAAGAGTAAGATTTACAGAAGTAAGAGAATGGGGGAAATTCCAGAGGTAGACGAGATAAGTTGAGGAGAGCTGGGTAGAAACTAAGCCAAGCTAAGGCTGGGCATTCATAATTAAGGATAAGCTTCCATGTGTGATTTATTTGGGAGCTGGGTGGAGGGCCCCCAATAGAGCAAAAACAATTAGCAATGCTTTTTTTTTTTTCATGCTGAGGGTCCAAGCTCAGGTCCTCATGCAAATACAGCAGGAGATCTACTGACTGGGCCATCTCCCCAGTCTCTTGCTTTTTTAAAAATATTTCACCTACTGTGAAAAAGGAATCATTTAAACAGGGAGAGACAATACTTACATTAAGCTTCATGTTATACGTTCAATTCTTTGTCTCTACTGAGGCTTCCACTTGGCTTTTGGGAGCACAAACCTGCTGACTTACGATCAAGAACTGATGGTATATAGTCCCAGTGACTCTTCTAGGGCAAAACTGAAATTGAGCTTTCTAGAGTAAAAGGTAGTAGTGTTTTGATTTCTTATGATTATAATGATTTGATTCATCAGTACTCAAGTGGTCTTGTATCATCCATGATGACTCAGTGGGAACATTCTACACATTATTCAAGCCCTTTCTATGACTCATGCTATGTGTAATTGCAAAGTGAATTCTTTGCTCTTTCCTGAAAAATCAAAAAGAGCCTTTTTTTTTTTTTTTTTTTTTTTTGTATAAAACAGGATAGACTTTTGGGAACTTTTAAGAAAGAGAGTTGGTTAATCATATAAATGGTTGTTAATGCTTTTTAAAAGTTATTTACAAGTTTGTCACTAACATAAAACCAAGGTGCTGGAACCAAAGACTCCCACCTGGTACAATACAAGCACAAGTAGGGTGATGATTTTGCTCTGACCACTCTAGCGGTGCCGGCGTGGAGGCGCAGGAAGGGAGCACTGGGTAAAGGGATCCGGTCTGCGTAGTTTGAAGCTAGTTTGACATTAGTATATGCTGAGCTATTTGAGTCTGTTCTGCTCTTAGAAAATACCACAAACTGGCTAATTTTAAAAGAAAAATGTAATTTCTCCCAATTTTGGGGGCTAAGAAGTCCAAGATCAAGGAGACTGGAAATCTGGTGAAGGCTGCTCCCTGCGTTTTAGATGGTATCTCATAGAACTCAAGATGGGCTGCAGAGGAGCAAGGGAATTGAAGGTTGTTGGAAACCTCTTTCACAAGGGTGCTAATCTTATTCAGGAAGGAGGACTCCTTAAGACCAAATCATTTCTTAAAGACCCCATCTTCTAATACTGCCAAGTAGACAACACTTGGTGTTTTGGGAATTTAAATACTCATGCATACACAAGTATAACTGGAGTGATTTTTTGTTTGTTTGTTTGTTTGTTTGTTTTTGAGACAGGGTTTCTCTGTGTAGCTTTGCGCCTTTCCTGGAACTCTCTTTGTAGACCAGGCTGGCCTCAAAACTCACAAAGATCCGCCTGCCTCTGCCTCCTGAGTGCTGGGATTAAAGGCATGAGCCACCACCATCCGGCTGGAATCATTTTTTTTAAAGTCAATCTTTTTATTCCTTTGTTGTGGTTTGTTTTCCTCTTGCCTCATGGGGTTATAGACAAGGACCACCACCCTAGGCAACACAGTTATTTTTTTTTTTCTGTTTTTCTATGAACAAACATGAACAGTTAAGGTTCCTACAGTCTTAGATATACCATAGAGCCTTTTCTACTCACTGGGCTAATTTCCTTTCCTCTCTGGCCAACTTCTGAAGATGATCAGGATACAGTTTTTGCAGAGGTTGGAGTAATAGGCAGGGCTGGTCCCAACGCCAGGTATAAAGAGATACACAATGACAAACCTACTCAGATTGCCATTGCCTGTGACTTGTTCCTAGTGTCGCAGTAGAAGACTGGACCTAAAGCCCAACTGGTTCTTATTTACTCTGTGGGTCTATGTTAGGTTTGGATGCCTATCAGTCTGATGACTTGGAAATTATAATCCTTACTTTATTAGCTGTTGCCTTATTATTCACCTCTGCAAAACCTCTGTGCACCACTGTGTCAGCATGGCTAGTCTTGTCCCACTTTGGGGACTACCGCACGGTGTGACCTCTAATAACAGTGTTGTTCTTCAAGGTCATTTCAGGCATGTCCCTGATCACCTCAACTTCTGAATCCTGGGCAAGAGCACCCTGTCTGCATATCTGAGTCTGTTTAACTTTGACTTTCAAGGTGTGGGGAGTCCATGAGTGGTTTCCGTTTGCCACAGAAGACTTAGATGGCTTTTGCAAATCAATCTATCTCCTCCTAAGGATAAGTCCCCTTTAGGATGTGATGAGGCAGTGTTCAGTGGATTATGAAAGTTATTAGTTTGCCCTTCTTCTGAAACTATGTGCACCTAGTAATTTAGAAATACTTCTCTGACATGGAAAATTGTTTTGCAAGTTAACTGTAGACTGTGTAGCTCTAGGTAGAAGAGTATGTAGATGGAAGTTTCTGTCCTGTCTGGTCCCACAGCCATTTAGTCCTAAATACATATACAGAGGCTTACATTAATTACAAACTGCATGGCCTATGGCTCAGGCTTCTTGCTGGCTAGCTCTTACAACTTAACCCACCCCTTTCCTATTAATCTATGCTTTTCCCACGTGGCTTCATGGCATTACCTGTTCTCTCACATCTTGCTTCTCCTGGTGGCAGTTGGCAGCTTCTCCCTGACTCCATTCTTCGTCATCTCCATCTTCAGTTTGAATGTCCTGCTTAACCTAATTCTGCCTCACCATTGGCCAAATAGCTTTATTTATCAACTAATAAAAGCAATACATATTCACAGCATACAGAAAGACATAGCACTTCTTTTTTTCTGTCTAATCAAAAAGGAAGGGTTATACCTAATTTACCTTTTATTATAACTAAGGAAGACTATAATTATAACTATCTAGTATTCAACTCCATCAAAGACCCCAGAAGGATGTAATATTACTTAAGCAAACAGGAAGTGCATTGTAAGCAACTTCCAAGATTCTAGAACTAACAGAGACAGCTGGCTGCCTGAACAGTCACCCAAAGTTCCTCTGTAAGATTGGGGCACCCAGGGTTGGGGATTTAGCTCAGTGGTAGAGTACTTGCCTAGCAAGTGCAAGGCCCTGGGTTCGATCCTCAGCTCAAAAAAAAAAAAGTCTTAAAAAAAAAAGATTGGGGCACCCGTCTTCAGCCTACAGACAGTCTAGCAGACTTTTTAGTGAAGCAGGAAATTTTAAGGATTGTCTCCCCTATTGGCAATATTCATCAGTCACTTTTCTCTGTGTCCTGCAGAATGCTGGCAATATCTTCCGTGAAGATACTTCTGAAGAACCATCTCACTTTCCTATGGGTCCTGTATGTCCAGTTTATACTGTCAAGCAGTCCAGGCAAGAGCAGTTTCTTGCCCAAATGGCTAACTTTTGCCACAAAGAAAGCAAACTCCATATGGAGTTTCTTTGATGCCCATAATCTTCTCTGATGTAGATTGGTGCTGCCAGTAGCAGACATGTCTCAATGTCCAGAAAAGTCTAAATTCTTAAAACATATTAAATGCATATTCTGTAGGTCTTTGAAGTGTTTGAAGATTACGTATCCATCTGAAATATATCTCTACATATAAACTAGCTAACATAACTGTAAATTTGACTATTAAGATGACTATTAAGCTGCATTTCTTAATTATACATTACAATTTTAAATGAGTTGCACAAACATAGTACCTTAAACAAGAGTAGAAATATACACACATTATAACAAATTGACCTTAAATTTGTATTAATAATCCAAAATCTATACCAATGTAAAGTATTTTGAGATTTATGGGTTTTTTTGGATTAAAGTAGATTCAATAAAATCTTTTTTTAATCATCATTTCTATATCATATCCCTCTTTCTTCTTTTAGAAAGAGATTGATTATGACCAATAACAATTTGTAACCAAATTCCTAAAACAAGACAAACATCCATAATCGATTTTTTGGGAATGTGGGCATAGTTTACTAGGCTACTTCCTGCTGATTTGGAGGCGCTGTTAATCTTATGGGGATTCTGAGAAAACCCAGAATTATGGTCAAGTCCTGACTGGAGTAGTCTGTGAGGCTGAGTTGTTTGAACCAGTTGCCTTGAAGCTGTTCTGGATATTGGATCATCTGGAGACCTCTCAGGGGGTATTCCTTGATGGAACCATATTAACCTAGAGGGAATCCACAGCTTCTCATCTTCTGTGGAAACAAAAGCAGAACCTCCTCTCCAAAGCAACTCCTTCTTAGACTCAAATTTTGAAGCAAAGATACCCTCAAAACATACATAGTGGTTCAACTCAGCAGTCCCCACAATCGAATGTCTCTCCGCAGTTAAAAAAAAAATCCCAAAGACAACACAATAATATGCAGTATCTAGACTCTGTGTATAATTTCTATCTTCACATGGCTTAACTTTTTTGTGGGGTGGGGTTTCGAGACAGGGTTTCTCTCTGTAGTTTTGCACCTTTCCTGGATCTTGCTCTGTAGACCAGGCTGGCCTCGAACTCACAGAGATCCATCTACCTCTCCCTCCCGAGTCCTGGGATTAAAGGCGTGTGCCACCACCACCCAGCTGGCTTAACTTTTATATTACTTTTACTGTCTCTTTAAAGACTTTATTTTTTTAAAACTATCTATTTCTTTATATAACTGCCTGTACTCTTTTTCCTCTCTCTTCCAAGCCTATGTACACACACTGTAAATCATTTAGAGGTTTTTTTTTTTTTTTCCTATCAGAATCTGTCCTATTGTGTATCTGTAATCCTTTTCTGACCAGGAGAGAGATTTTAAATTGTTAAGCTGCATGACTAGGACCCAATCTGAGGCTTTGGCTGCTGACCCTGCCCTGTTTGGCTTCCAGACATGGAGGTAGTACATTTACTGCCAGCTCTGGGAGCCATGCTCACCACCAACTCTGGGAAGCAAGGGGTCTATGCTTCCTTCAAGCAACATGTAGCCCAAAAACCTTTTTTTGTGTGTGTCTGCACTAGCAAAACCTAAATCTATCATGCAGCATGCTTGGAGATGCCTCTGTATACTGTGGCAGAAATCCACCATGCTGTAGGTGAAGCCCACATGCCAAGGCATCTCTGTATCATGGCTCGCATGAGAGACACAACTAAGGAGCTGTTTTTAGCTCTGTTCCAGAATCTCTTCTGAAATTCTCTCAGGTTTTAGGTGAAAACTCTTGCCACCACATCTGGGAGCCAAATGTAGGCAGAAGTTTCTGTCCCACCCTGTCCCGCAGCTGTTTAGTCCCAAATAAACACACAGAGTATTATATTAATTACCAACTATATGGCCTATAGGCTTCTTGCTGGCTAGCTATTACAACTTAACTCAACCCATTCCTATTAATCTATGTTTTGCCAAGTGGCTTTGTGGTATTACCTGTTCTCTCACATCTTGCTTCTCCTGGTGGCAGCAGGCAGCTTCTCCCTGACTCCTTCTTCTCCATCTCCATCTTCAGTTTGAATGTCCTGCCTAACCTTATTCTGCCTCACCATTTGCCAAACAGCTTTATTTATCAAGCAATGAAGGCAACACAGATTCACAGCAAGACATCCCACAGAGCAAGTGATATAATGTTTAAATACTTCCTACTCTCATCAAGGGATATTTCACTGTGGCTCTACCAATCATAATACATGCCTCAATTTTATAAATCTCATCCTGGGCTGGAGAGATGGCTCAGAGGTTAAGAGCACTGATTGCTCTTCCAGAGGTCCCGAGTTCAATTCCCAGCAACCACATGGTGGCTCACAACTATCTGTAATGAGATCTGGCACCCTCTTCTGTATACATAATAAATAAATAAATTAAAAAAAAAATCTCATCCCAGTATACATGACAGCCTCTACCATATTGCTGAAGGTAAAGACGTGGATGATTTTCTTTCCTTCCAGATCAAAAGTCAAATCCTATTGAAAGACACAAAGAATACAGACAACCCAAATATATCTAATATATCTCCAAATATCTCAAAATATGATTAAAATATTCTTCAAAATAAATCTTACTTGTTTCCAACTCAACAGCCACCATGCCCCACAGCCCATATAGTCACAGTCCAGGCTATATCATCTTGTGCATGGACAGAGAGGGAACTTTCTTTCTTTCTTTCTTTTTCTTTTTTTTTCTTTTTCTTTTCTTTTTTTTTTTTTTTTTTTTTTTTTTTTTTTTGGTTTTTCGAGGCAGGCTTTCTCTGTGTAGCTTTGCGCCTTTCCTGGAACTTACTTGGTAGCCCAGGCTGGCCTCGAACTCACAGAGATCCACCTGGCTCTGCCAGGTGCTGGGATTAAAGATGTGTGCCACCGCCGCCTGGCTTCAGAGAGGGAACTTTAATATCAGTGCCCACACTGCCATACTCACCAAGCTCTTATAGGTTTGCTTGCTAAAATGAGAAATAAACCATAAGTCAGACCACATCACTCCCCAACCTGAAGCCTATCAAAAGCCTTTGCTAGTTGGTATCTCACAACATAAATCCCCTTCCCTCTCTGGTGTGCCTCTCTCCAGTTTTTAGCTGTTCTGGGACGGATCCCAGAGTGTCCCAGGGATGGCTTCCCTGAGCCTCCATTTCTAAGGTTGCCCCTTGTGGTCAATTTCTTTCCTTTATTTGCTTCATGGGCACGTCCTTTTGATGGAATTTCAAGGAGTCAAGGTAGATGCTGTCAGTCTGCAATAATTATTTGGCTATTTTGCTCTGTAAAAAAATAAAATATATATAGTGGATGTGTGTGTGTGGGGGGGAGGGTTTCGTGAGTACCACAGGTGTGCAGGTACGTGAGGAGGCCAGAGGGTAGAGTTGGATCCCCCCAGAGTAGGAAGAAAAGGAGGTTAAGGTTGGTTGTAAGACACAGATGTGGTGCTGGGGATTGAACTCAGGTCCTCTGAAAGAGCAGGAAATGCTCTTAACAAATGAGCCATCTCGCCTGACCCTGGTTACATTTTTATTGTTCTAGAGTCAAAGGCCATGGGTGTGGTGCCACATGCTTTTAATCCCAGCATTCGGAGGCAGAGGCAGAGGCAGATAGATCTTTGTAAATTCCAGCTCAGCCTTGACTACATAGTGAGATCCCATGTCAAAAACGAACAGAAATCATGACTATGTTTTATGTAGTTTTAAACCTGCTTTTTTCTTTTTTCTTTTCCTTCCTTCCTTCCTTCCTTCCTTCCTTCCTTCCCACCCCCCGAAACAGGGTTTCTCTGTGTAGCCCTGGCTGTCCTGGAACTTGCTCTGTAGACCAGGCTGGCCTTTAACTCATAGATATCTGCCTGCCTCTGCCTCCAAAGGACTGAGATTAAAGGTGTGTGCCACCATGGCCTGGCTTTAAATTTGCTTTTTTAATAATATCAACCACAAGCATTTCTTAACTTGTGTGAATATTCACTTAGAGCATGCCTCCAATATTTCATCATGTAGAGGATTCATCATTTAGGCAAGCACAACTCTACTGTCAGAAACTTAGAATGTCCCTTGTCTTTTATAATTGAATTGGAGTGTACCAAGTGAATGATAACAGACACAGAAAAAATGAAGGCAGTCTTTTGAAATTAACACTATAGTCTCTCCTAGGACTTGGGAGGCAGAGGCAGGCGGATCTCTGAATTTGGCGCCAACCTGGTCTACAAAGTGGGTTCCAGAGAAACCCTGTCTCAAAGAACAAAACAAAACAAGACAAACAAACAAACAAACAAAAGAAATGGTCAAATGGTTTACTTTTTACATAAAAAGGTAAACAAAGCTATATTCACAAAATCAGAAATACCTAGAGCCCAAATTTCCCTTGAAACTCAAAGGACCTACATTTAGGACAAATAAAGGAAATACAGAATGTGTATTACCACCCTTTTTACACACGGTTTCTTATATAAATAGCATGATTAATGGTGATAGAAAAGCATATTTGGTGGTGAAGCCAGTGGGGTCGGTTTTCAAGGCAGTGAATTTGAGGTATTTGTGGACATCCATGGGGAGCTATCTCTTTGGCAGTCAGGTTTAAGGGTGTGCAGCTTAGGAGGAAGTTCTGGTTCAGAGGGAAACACTGGGAGACATCAGCATATGCTGAGTGGTAAGGTAATTGAGACCGATGGAACCGGATGTAAAAATCCAGAGACAATATAGGGTGACTAGAGAAGACACGTGAACAGAATGGTAACGAATTTGCACACCTTTGCAGCACACACAGAGGGGAGTGGGCCTAAAGTCGAAGATCCAGAGGTGAGGCTCTAGGAACACAGCTGGGAGGGGGCAGTCTTGTGGAATTTTCCGCTGATTACTTAGCCGGAGGCTGCTGAGGGGGTTATGTGACTGGTTACTTATCTGCCTCTTCACTCCTTGTTTATTCCCCTCACCCCAAACCATGTTCTCACAGAGCTTGCCTTTTCCAGAACACCCCTTTGTTCAATGAAAGACATACATGTTATTGTGTTCCCCGGGCAGAGCATCCACTGCACACTTGGAGCTCACGGACTGAGTAGGTGGAGATCTGCAGGGTGTGATCTGAAAGTTTGGGGCGGGAGGGGGGGCGGGGTGGAGGGATGGGGGAGGGCTGCTTGTGTATCTTAAAATAGTGCTCTGGCTGACCTGCTGCACAGCCTGGCATTCAGTGGGCACTTGGTAAACCACAAGAGCAAATGGATATTGTTGGTATGAGTGCTGAATGACTAAGGATCTCATTAAAATGCAAATATTCTGGAAGGACGACAAATAAATTGTCAGCCCCTGTTCAGAAGCTTAGTGGGCAGGGAATCTGTTATCAGGGATCTTTGCACTATCGCTCAGCAGTTGACTCACAGGGCCAGAGTCTGGGGGTAGATTTACAGGCTTAGAGTGGAGGTGGATCTGGAAAGGGTCTGCCTAGCAAATTGGTACAACTTTATAAATATCTATATTGAATTTGTTTCCTAGGCTGCCAGATAGCCATTCCCATAGCTGGAGTGGCTGGACTAACAGAAAATCATTGTCTCAATCCTGAAGGCTGGAGTGTGAAGTCAAGGATGTCAGCAGGCCAGCTATCTCCTTGAGGATCTGGGGAAGGACCGTCTGTTTTTGTCCTTTGCTCCTCTGGTTGCCAGGGTCCATGGTTGTTCTTTGTCTTTCAGATGTTTGCTGCAGTCTCTGCCCTCATCTTCACCTGGTATGTTTCCCTCTGTGCCCATGGGTCTGTTTTTATCTGTTGGTAGGGATTCACACTAACCCAGTGTGACCTCATTTGAACATAACTAATTGCAATCTGCAGACATCCCATTTCCCAGTAAGACTGCATTCTGAGTGTTTAGGTCGACGTGAATTTGTGAAGAAGACTTTTCAGCACAGTACACCATCTCTTACATGGCGATACCTAGACTTTCTAACTCTAGGGAAAAGCTCGAAGTGGAGACAAGCAGCCATCATGTGATATGTGGGTAGGGGTGTCTAGCTGATAGCATGAAGACACTGGCAAACTTATGAAATGTGAGAAGAGCCCCACACATAAAGTTACTAAAAAAGAAACAAAGGAGGAAAAAAAAGAGAAAAAGGAAATCCAGAAAGAAAAAGAAAATATAAATTACTTTGAAAAAACATTATTAGGGTATATTATGGATCAAAATGGAGGAGGGATTACTCATGCTCTCAGGAAACATACAGTATAATAGAAAGAGATAAGTGCGCACGTGTACACACACACACACACACACACACACACACACACACACACACCCCTTTTCTGAATCATTTCAGAGCTGTACATACTCTGACACTTTAGCCTTATAAATTTTAGCATTAAATTACCCAAGAAAAAGAACATTTCTTACATAATCATGGTATAATTTTCATACTCTGCTAATTTGACAATAATACAATAATATTATCTATGTTAACTCCACACTTCAGATTCCCTCAGATTGTCTCATTACTGTCCTTCACAGATTTTTTCCCTGATCCAAAAGTCAATAAAAATTCAAAGATTATATTGTTTTCACCTTTTTCATCTCCTTTAACCTATTACAGTTCTCCCAATATTTTGTCTGAATGCCTTTTATGGCATTACTATAATTTAAAAATGCTATAAACCTTATTATAAAAAACTTGCAAATAAATAAAAGCATCATGCACCACAATTAACCAGACCCAAAGTCTATAGAACTTAGTGAACTTCCACACAGTTAGAACTGGCTTTCAGAATGGAAGATGTGGAACTTCACATTTACATTTTCTTGCATTATTTTTAGTGATGTGCACACAAGTGCATGTGTCCATAGGGGCCAGGGCAGTCAGAGTCCCCTGGTTACAGAGTTACAGAAACTTGTAAGTCACCTGACTTGCGTGCTGAGAGAATCTAACTTGGGAAGGGCAGTATGTGCTCTTAAACACTGAGCCAGAATTGCTGGGCGGTGGCGGCGCACGCCTTTAATCCCAGCACTCAGGAGGCAGAGGCAGGAGGATCTTTGTGAGTTTGAGGCCAGCCTGGTCTACCAAGTGAGATCCAGGAAAGGTGCAAAGCTGCACAGAGAAACGCTGTCTCAAAAAAACCCAAACAAAAAAAACCCCACTGAGCCATCTCTCCAGTCCTTCTTGTTAAATCCTACACTTTCAGTATCTATTTTATGTCCTTAGCCACCTCCAAAAACCAAAACCAAAGCCAAAACCAAAAAGAAAAACAAAAACCCATGACAGAATCAGAACTAGAAAAGCAATAACTTTACATCCTCTTTCATGATTCACGCCCGGTATCTACACTGAGTCCTCCCCACACTTAGATCTTGTTTTCTCATGCTGTGTTTTACCCTCCACACATTTGTTTATATATATTTATATATACATGAGTCTGCGTCTGACAATGAACACATGGTTTATTTCTGACATTGCGCCATTAATTAATGACACATAATGACACTCTGACATTAATTAATATTATACATTCAAAGTCCGCATATTTTCCTACATCTTTTTTTTTCTTTTGAGTCAGTCTTAACTGAGTAGCCCTGGCTGGTCTGGAAGTCCATTTTGTAGACCAGGCTGCCCTTGAACTCATAGAAATCTAACTACCTTTGCATCCTGAGTACTGGGGTAACTGGCATGCACTATCATGCCTGACTTCCTGCACAATTTTAAACTTCCTTTTTGTTTAGAGCTGAGTCAGTATACACACACACACACACACACACACACACACACACACACACGATATATATGGATACATATGTGTGTATACACACATATGATACATAAACATATATGTATATGTATTAATCTATTGATGAACAAATAGGTTGATTCCATTTGCCTATGACGTTAAAACTTTTTTTTTTTTTTTTTTTTGGTTTTTCGAGACAGGGTTTCTCTGTGCAGCTTTGCACCTTTCCTGGAACTCGCTTTGGAGACCAGGCTGGCCTCCAACTCACAGAGATCCACCCACCTCTGCCTCCCGAGTGCTGGGGTTAAAGGTGTGCACCACCACCGTCCGGTGACATTAAAACTTTTAATGTTTCCAAGTACTTTGTACTCCATGCAAAAGCGACCCAAACATCTACACCTACTGGATTTGCAGTGTTAGTTCTTATGGTTTGTTTTCTTGGCTACTGAGTCTCAGGTATCCAGCTGGTCTTATTATTTAGCTGAGGATAAACTTGAACTCCTGATCCTTCTGCCTCACCTCCCAAGTGCTGGGATGATAGGCCTGTCCAGCAGACTCACCTGAGGTGTAGTTCTTGGTATTATTTTCTATATGCTCATTTTTCCAAATGAGCATGCAACCAGCTAAAACCACTAGAGATTTATGCGGCTACAGTTCAAAGTATCCCAGCCCCCTTCCACGTGATGCAGATGATATTTCCTAAAGGGAATTTAGAATTATATTATGAACAGGAAACCCTTGGTCTCTGTGTTTCAGGGCTTCTCAAGAACCTTCCCGTATTAATTAGCTTTTCTCTTTGCTGAGACAGAATACCTCGCAGTAGCCACCAGGAAGGAAAGGTTTATTTTGGCCTTAAGTTATAGAGTATAGTCCACCCTGGTAGGAAAGCTGTGACCCCTGGGATGGCTCATCCACGCATTGAGAGCTTGCAGTCTGTCAAGTTCTAGCAGCCGTAGGAGCTCTGGCTGGACCCAGAAGCATTTATCACCTTCAAGGGCCCACCCACCCAGTGACTCTTGCCTTGACCTAGGTATGACCTCCTGACCCCTAGAAGGTTCCACAACCTCCCCATACACTGTGACCACTGGGGATCAAGTGTTCAAACACATGAACCCATGGGGAGACATGGCCTATTTAGAGCATAATCCGCACTAATAAGAGGTATAGCCCCCTAAGATGGCTAAAGGACACTCATCTGTTGTTGCCTATGGGGAACTGGGCTCAGGATCGCTATGGATACCATAACCCCCAGATGCTCAGGCCCCTTATTATAATGTAGTAGTTTCATGGCATCTGCACACATCTATATTTTAATCAGTTTCTAGCGTCACATGAAAAGCTTTATTGTACTGATCTGCCGAGGGAATAGTGGCAAGAAAAATGTACGTATTGAATACAAAAGGTAAAGAGACATTTTCTATTTGTAATTGGTGGAATTTGTGGATGTAAAATTCATGGATAAGAGAGTGGACTGGAGAAGTTAACACAAACTTTATTGGTCACAGAACACTTTGTTGAGCGCCTTCTTAGTTATCTGTGGCTAAATTAAAAGAAAAAAAAAAGCATTCAAAATGTAGGGCTTTAAAAGTTCCAACAGTTTTCTCCACAGTTTCTGAGAACTAAACCTGGGAGTGCTTTAACATTGAGATTCCAGATCAGAGTCTTTCTTCAGAAGGTCAAAGCCGTGACTGGGCCTAGAAGCAGAGTTTCCATGCAAGTGTACTGTCAAGGCTGTGGGCAGGAGCTGAGGGGTGGGGTCCTTGTTATGTACAGCTCTCAATAGGGTAGCCTAAGCGTCCTCACAACACAGCAACTGTCATCCACCAGAACGGACAGTCTGAAACAGAGCAGTGGGAAGATGTAGCCTTCCTCACTGCAGCCAGAGATTCATCTCTACCAGTGAGTCACTAGGTCCACCCCAAAGCAAAGAGAAAACTTAGGTTGTATATCACCCCACAAACTTTTTTTAGTCTTTAATGTTAGAAGAGAATAATTTAAAACAACAATGTGCATACGGATTTTAAAAACATTATAAAGACCATGCTGGGATCGAGATTCTCCTCCTCCTCCTCTTCCTCCTCCTCCTCCTTCTTCTTCTTTTTGGATTTTCGAGACAAGGTTTCTCTGTGTAGCTCTGACACCTTTCCTGGAACTCACTTAGTAGCCCAGTTGGCCTCGAACTCACAGAGATTCGCCTGGCGCTGCTTCCCGAGTGTGAGATTAAAGGCGTGCACCACAGTTTAGATCGAGATTACTAATAACACACTTTAGAAATATTTGATTTCATTTTTGAAGGAGGTCAGAGTGAGAAAAGGAAGGATTTTGTTTCAGATCAAACTCATTTATTCATTTTATCAACATGGACCTAGTACCTTAAATTTTTGAGCCTGAATTTTTAAGTAAGTAGACTTACGATGGTAATGCTCACTCTATTTGCAATATCTTTAGGTTGTTGTAAAGATAAATGAAACAATGCACATAAAATGCTTTAGCAGGTATAATTCCCACACAGAAATTACTTCCTAAAATCATTGGCCAGCATATGACTTGTCAAATAACTGAACAGTACGAATTTCATTTTTTTCATATTAAAAGAGTTCCCATCTTCCGGGAGAATTCCATATGCATAGATGTGCTTAAAAATGCTTTTGATGAGTCTTATAATAACTCTGTAGAAACTTTAAACTGACATTTGTCTTCTTATGCAACTGCTTCTTTTAGATATGTAGAACTTTGTCTCTGCGGGGTGCTTAGCTGCTTGATAAATGGGCAGTTTTTCTGGTTTCCTGTTTGCTTTGTTGTAATGGGTGTCAATCAATTCCAGGGTCTGCACATGCTAGGCAAATACTCTACCCTGGAGCTACAACTCCACTTTTTTTTTTTTTTTTTTTTTTTTTTTTTCTGACTGTGTAGCCCTGGCTGTGCTGGAACTCACTCTGTAGACCAGGCTGACCTCAAACTCACAGAGATCCACCTGCCTCTGCCTCCTGAGGGCTGGAATTCAAGGCATGCACTATCCCCGCCCTCCACTGTTTTTTTTTTTTTTTTTTGTTTTTTTTTAAAGATCTATATGTACTTCTGTAATTCCTTTAGCCATAAGGAGGCTGTTGTTCTCCTGTGTCCCATAACAGCATCAAGGCAGTCTCAGGAGAGCATTTCAGAAAGGGTTTTAAGCAATGGCAGTCTTATCAGAATAAATATAGAGTCTCCCGTGGTGAAAACATGGCAGGATGAAGCAGGTTGGGATGCATGAGGCTTGATGGGATACATTTGCCCAAGATCAGTCTTCTTATGCTGTACTTATGTATGTCTCCTTACAAAATGGAACACGTCTGCCTGGCATAACTGCCAGTCTGCTGCAGTTTTTAAATACAGGCAGTTTGGAAAACCTGTAGACAGAACCTTGTTAATCTTCATGATGCTACGAGTATCATCACTCTTAAAGAGACTGTGACAAAAATGTGACACTGGTCTGAATCTCTGTCTGTTTGTCTTTGCTTTTTCGAGACAGGGTTTCTCTGTAGCTTTGGAGCCTGTCCTGGAACTCACTCTGTAGACCAGGCTGACCTCGAACTCACAGAGATCCACCTGCCTCTGCCTCCTGAGTGCTGGGATTACAGGTGTGTGCCACCACAGCCCGACTGTTTGTTTTTTAAGACAGGATTTTCTCTGTGTAGCCCTGGATGTTCTGGAACTAGCTCCAGACTGGTCTTGAACCCAAAGATCCACCTGCCTCTGCCTTCCTAGTCTTGGGATTAAAGGTGTGCACTGCCACTGCCTGGCTCTGAATCTTTACCTTTTAATGCCTTATTCTGTGCACCTATTACTTGTATATTAAATATGCTTCGGTCCTACTACATATGAAGCTACATATCTATATTGTATGGGTAAATTAGGACCAGCGTTCTTAGCCTACAAAGACCTCTTGGTCGGTACATTAATTAGGGCATCAAGTTTATGCCCTGTGTCAACTGTAATTGTTTATTGCTTAACTAAACTGTCCTTAATTTATTATAGTCATTAGTGTCTGTTAGTGAGACAGACTGTGTTAATATTTGCAGCACTGTGTGGTCAGCTGCTTCCTATTCCAGATCTGAGACCCGCCTCATTTGATCTCTTCATCTAACACTTAACATCAGACTGCCCCTTCCCTAACAAGTGCTTATCCTTCTCCAATGCATGCCTCACCTTACAAAGCAATAAAATCAAACTGTGGGATTAAGTGATCTCTAAATTATCTCCTATATTTGAAACTTTGAGTCAATGATTCTCCGGTTTAATGATTCTCAGATAAAGGCAAAAAAAAATTATAGAAAATAAATATCTCAAATTAAACAATTGGAAAACAATTAAAGTGACTGACATATTTTTATAATCATTTAAAATCAGTTTAAGATTCAGTAGCTTTAGACTAATTGGTATACAGAATTGCTACAGCCAAAATTTGGCTGTAAAGTTTCAGAGCATGCACGCAAGAAACTGCAAGTTCCCTGGCCATGGTTGACTTAGTTTTTGGGCGGGGGAGGTGGAGAAGGGAGAGGAAAGGAGGAGATCTTTGCTGTAAGGTTCAGCGATAGACATTTGGCATCGTCAGTTGGCAGTGAGTGGCACCCTAGACACCCTGGAGGGTGTAGACGACTAAGAGACAGTTCTTAACTCTGGAGAGGCAGATCCTAATTCTGTCGGTCTCAAAGGTTATTCAACTATGAAACCCATTAGCTTCCAAAATGTTGGTTTCTTCAGAAGAATTTAGTTAGAAGTCAATGTTTATTTCTGGGTACTCATAGCTTCTTCAACAACATTCAATACTGAGAAGTGCTACGGAGGAGATCTGGAAGGAGTCTTAATCTTCACATTTGAAGTATCTTTCTTTCCCTTGTAACCTTTACAAAGACTAAAGCCACACAAACCGGCTGTTCACCCACCCGGAGCCACTAGATGAGGTCTGTAAAGGTGAGCGACCCAGATCCTAAACTCCTTTAGTTTCTTATTACAACCACCATTGTAAACATGTCTAGAATATTCCTGAGACAGTTCAAGTGGAAGTTGGAAGGTATGTTTTTTTAAAAAAAAGGAAAATAGGGTTGGGGATTTAGCTCAGTGGTAGAGTGCTTGCCTAGCAAGCACAAGGCCCTGGGTTCTTCAATCCTAAGCTCAAAAAAAAAAAAAAAAAAAAAGAAAGAAAAGAAAAGAAAAAAGAAATCCATTATAAGTGAAATAGATCTACATAAACCATGATTAAAAAAAAAAAACTCCAGAATTAAAACAAAACAAAAAACCAAGGTCAGGGCATATGCTTAACATGATTCCATTTATGTATAAACTAAATAGGCCAACACTAAAGCTGAGTGTGTACATATATGTGATGTATATAAAATTCTTATCCATGACCACCTTTGGAGGGCATGTGAAATGTAGAGTGCCATTTGATTTGTGTGCAGCAAATACAATATTCACATGCTCCATGTAGGTGTCCTTATGAATAGTTAAGCGCACATTTCCCTGTTACCTCAGTTTCAAGCATCCGATTCTCACATCATCTCTTGCTGTCTTTCTAAGTCATATCTGCACTTTAACTCCGGCTATTTTGGACCTACTAAGAACACATTCAAGCCTCCCATCACTCAGTGTCCCTTCTTATCCTTACTTCTATCTTGACTCATCTTAGATCGCCTGGTCATTTTTGCACACACCTCTAGTGCCCTTGTACCTCGTCTTTGCCATCCCGACTTCTCAGGTTCTGTGTGAGAATCTGGAATCCTGTTCTCCTGCTCTGTTCTTAGAGCTAGGCAGCCTAGTGCTGGAGAAACTCAGCAGCTCTCCAGGTGTTCTCAAGTGCTCTGGGGAAGCGGGACCCTCCCAAGCCCGTTCACTCTGCCACATTTTTGGGCGGCTGCTGCAAACACTCTCTTCTATCTTCCTCCTTGGCTAATGACTGAGTTTATTACTTCACCCAAAAAATAAAAGCAAGTAGTGGAAACCCCATGCCACTTTACATCCCACCACAGCTCCCATCCCCAAGTCTGCTCACTCACCTATCCATATCCATGTCCCGTCCTCTGCCCTCCCTTCCCGCTTGACAATTCCTGGGGTGGGCAAAGGTGTCTGTGATATGTTTCGGGACCCCTGGGAAAGTAGACTAAATAGATGAACTAGGTATATGAATAAAGAAAATGTTTCAACATACAATGTTAACACACGTGGAGAATTCCATCACAGTGATGAAATTCATTCAAAACATTTTTAATTTAATGGAGGAAGAGGCAGGAGGCGGCTCCGCAATAAGCCGATCAAAATGCAGCAGCCTTTGTCACCGAGGTTTCTCTGCTCCCTCTGCCTTTCTTTCTTTCTTTCCTTTGGTCATCCCCGCTCAGTAAAAATGACTGTACTCCTCCCCACCAAACCTAACCCAGTTTTCACTTGCCTTTCCTTCCAGCCACCCACTCCCCATCACTTTCCTGCCTTGGTTTTTAAACAGCAAAACTACTTCAGATATTTGCATAGGTTTACAGTCACCAACCACCACCCTTTTCCTCTCTCCCGCTGTCTCAGGCTTTCATGCTGAGGTCTCAGTTGCAGTTGTACTGAAACTGCTCAGTACTCAGTGGCTTCTGTGACACCACTTCTACGGCCAGTGCTCATCAATCAGATAGGTCGGGATTACAGGTTGGTACTGGCACATTTAGCGCTCAATAATTAACCTTGGTTGACCACTTGGTTGGATTGAGCAGTGCCTAGGTGAGTATAGTTTGCTTGTGTGTGTATGTCTGAGGATGTTTTCACACAGGGTTAACTAGAGAGGAAATCACATCTTTGTGTGGGTGGTAGGTACCATCCCATAGAGACCACAGGCGTACCCTCTACTTCTGGCCACCATGTTGTGGGTTAAATCTCCTCTCAGTTCTTCTCCACCACAGTGGACTCAAACTCCTGACACTGAGAACCCAAAATCAATCTGTTGCTTTCTGAAGATGCTACGTTGGTTCTTTTGTCAGTGATGAAAGTAGATGGGCAAACTACAACCTGGCCCCAACAGTCCCAGTGCTCCTAGGGTAGCGCTTCATCTGCCTCGTAGCCTGCTCCTTACCGTTCTCCAGTACTGATACCCGCTTCTCCCGTGTCTCAAATCCTGATCTGCCCATGCGTAGTCCTCTGATTTCATCTTATTCTAGTTTCAGTCCCCTCTCCGCTCCCCATGTTTTGACACAATTTCCTCCAGCATTATTATTTTTTTAAATTTTAATTGGCACATACTATTTGTACATGTGTATAGATTTTACTTCGACAATTCAGGACCTGGTATACAATGTATAAGACCAAATCAGAGCAATGAGCATTTCCATTTTCCCAAACACTTATTATTTCTGTATGTTGGGATCCTGTGGATGGTTTGCCTTATTCCAAAACAGTGTTCTTCCCCTCCATCCCCCTGTGAGGCCAGTTTCCAACTCCTGCACGCTGGTGTGCTGTACTGCTCCATGCAACATCCAAATGCCTCTCCCTAGGTTCTAAGACACTCTTCATCATCCCTCCCTGAGCCTTTTGTGGCCTGCTACATCCTAGCCTCATTCTGGGGCCCTCAGACCTTCCTATGATCCTGTTTCTAGAATGGGATCTAACACCTAACCTTTCAGAATTGTGCCCCGACACCTTGATTGGTGAGGACCATTATTACATTGGCTGCTATGCATTTTTTTTTTCTTGTTTTTTTGAGACAGGGTTTCTCTATGTAGCCCTAGCTGTCCTGGAACTCACTCTGTATACTAGGCTGGCCTTGAACTCATAGAGATCCACCTGCGTCTGCCTCCCAAGTACTGGGATTAAAAGCGTGTGCCACCACTGCCCCGCTGCTATACACTTTGATAGCAACTTTGCTCTCATTCCCAGGGCTTTAAATGAGCCCTCAAATACACAACTCAAATTTAGACTCTCCCCAGAAGACTAGAATTGTGTTTCCAATAGCCTATTTTGTATTTTTACTTGATCGATCAGGGTGTTTTGAACTTAAAATGCTGATTTCCCCCCCTGCAGGCCATCTTCCCCAACTCGGATGGTGGCAACGCTGATCTTGTGGTTGCTCGGATCCTGAACCTTAGTGACTCAATTTGCCTCTGTTTAAACTCTGCTCATTCTTTCAGTCGCCACATCCAAGCGACCAGCAAAGACTGTTTGCTCTGCTTTTAGGACTCACGGGTCACTTCTCCCCACACCGCTGCCATATGCGCGTCCCCTCTCACCTTGATCACTGCAGTGTGTCCTGTCTCTCTGCATCCGCCCCGTCCCTTTCCCCTTGTCTAACACTGTACACAGAGTGATAGCGATAAAACCCGAGCCTGCTCAGTCACGTCTGCTCATAACTCATCTACCTCGCTCAGAACAAAGGCCAAGCTCTCGGTGGCCTCCAGGTGCAAAGCGCCTTCCTGCCTTGCTGTCCACCCGGCACCTCTGACCCCATCTTCTGCTGCTCTCCTATTCCTGAGTTTTGCAGACACCTGGTCTCCCTGCTCTTTCTGTGTCTATTAGGCACACACGCTATCCTCACAAGCTATCTCTCTCACCAATCTGTTCCTTCTCCATGAAGCCCACAGCTGGCTCCTTCCTTCTCCTTCAGGCCATTGGTTAAAGGTTACCCCACTTAGGGAGCCTTCTTTAACAAGCCAGAAGCTCCACCCGGTTGCCTTTCTCTGGGTTATTTTTGTCCACAGCACTTGGAACCACCTGGCTCACTGCAGACCACTTCTAGGCTGCTGGTCAGTTTTATTCACTCTGGTACTGTAGACCCTACAACAGTGCCTCTCGGATCGTGGGTGTTAAACGAGTCCACGATTAGAAAAGAGGGCAGCTGTCATCTACTAATATTTAATTGTTAAAAAAAATTAGTAGTATTAAATTTGTTGTCTATTAATTCATATTCTCCAGGGAAAGTCGGCAAAAAACAGAGTATCCGATTAATCAGCATTCTGAACAGGAACTTCGATGGAGAATAAGTAAAACTCAAAGTCTGCATACTCTTCAGAGGGATATGTTCCAAAATTTAAGATTTATAATCAGATTTACACACCTATGGTTAAAGTTTAGAGCCATTGAGCTGAGGCAAGGGACACAGTGTTCCGAGCCCTCACTTTTTTTTTTTTTTTTTTCCAGTCTCTGGCCACCCAGCTGCGTTCAACAGGAGAGCTCCACACAGAACTCTTGCGGACTAACTTGTTCCTTCCTAATAGCATGGAGGAGGGAAACAATGAAAAGGCGAGAGATTGGGCCCTCTCTTCTTCAGATTGGAAGGAAAAGAAAGTCATGAGTGAGCGGGCATTGCGGTGATGCTGGGAGGGATCGCGTGCTCTTCAGCCTCTTTCTCCTGTGCGGCTTCTCCTGCTGCACCCCGCGAAAGCCTCTAATCGGCACGAACCTTCTTCTTTTGTCGTCTGTAATACTCTCATGTAGATATGTACCCATCTTTTATTCTGTCCACTTAAGAACAGTTTAATTTACCAAGTTAATCAGGGAAATACAGTCATAAAACTGAAGAGGCATTAGTAATTCCAGTGGGTGTATTCTAGTGTTCTTGAACATTAGGCACCGAGGAATCGCTCCCATGCCCACTCAGACACTCATATTATGAACCCCGGCGCACCTCTGCACCCCTGTAACTGAACCTTACTCACATCTCCGCCTTTTCAGGAAACCTCCAGAGAACATCATTCTCATTTGCAGAGGTGAGAGCTGCCGGCCTTATCCTCCACATGGCAGAGGGATCCAGAATCACATGCAGCCTGTTCCTTTACCTCCGAAAAAGGTACTTAATTCAGTAACTTAATCAGGATAATTATGACATCATAGGTTTTTCTTTCTTTCTTTTTTCTTTTTTTGAGTCAGGGTCTCTCTACATAGCCTTGGCTATCCTGAAACTCACAATGTAGACAGGCCAGCCTAGAACTCATAGAGATCTGCCTGCCTCTCCCTCTGCCTCCTAAGTGCTGAAATTAAAGGCATGATCACATGGGCATTGACTTCGTAGGTTTTTGTTGTTTTTTTTTTGTTGGGGGGGGGGGGGTGTTTGAGACAGCATTGCTCTGTGTAACAGCCTCAGCTGTCCCGGAACTAGCTCTGCAGATCAGGCTGGCCTCAAACTCACAGAGATCCACCTGATTCTGCCTCCCAAGTACTTAGAAAGGCGTGCTCCACCGCTGGCTGGAGACTTCATAGTTTTTACAAATAAGTATAGAACTTAATTTTAAGTACAATTTTTATGTAATTATTTAGCTGCAATATCAACAAAAACTTAGTTTTAGAAATTCTTTTTATTTTACAGTATTTTTCCTGTTTGCTTCAATGGTTAGATAGAATAAAAGAGGGTATATATGACGAAAGCATACCATCTTAGTCACTAATTGTCAATAGGAAGGTAGAAGTGAGAAATGACACAGACAAGTCTTATTTAAGAGAACTTATGTGGAAGAAATGGGTGTTGTTTTGGGTCATGAGGCACACTGTTGACTGATTCATATCTATGTCTATGCATAAATATGTTTTCCTCTCTCTCCCAGTTTTTGTGGCACAAATTAGAATTAAGAGCTCGTGGCATCTTTGTTTAGGAAAAAAAAAAATGGTTCTGTAACCAGATGTGAAGATGTAAGAAAAGAAACCATTTTGTTTCTTAGTTGCCTTACCTGCCTTGTGTATAAACTTGTAAATGTTTGAATAAATGGCTATAGAACTTACAATTTTACTTACTTTTATGGCTATAGAACTTACAATTTTATTTAATTTTTCCCCCCAAGAGTTTCTCTGTGTAGTCCTGGATGTTCTGGAACTCACTCTGTAGTCCAGGCTGGCCTCAAGCTCAGAGCTTCATCTGCCTCTGCCTCCCAAACGCTGGGATTAAAGGCATGTATGTGCCACTACCACATGGCTAATTTTATTTATGGCACGTATTTTAGGTATGCAGCCATGGTGCTAGATATAGACGGTTAAATAATGACATCAGCAAAGTCAATGAATAGACTCATCAGAGCACACACATGAGACAGTGGGTGTGTACTAAAAGGGTCTACCTTCTACTCTCCTTCTATAATATATTACTATTGATTAAATTATTAGCTTTGCTTGCAATTTATGTCTCTGGATTTGACCATCCTAGGTAACTGTATCTTCATAGCCTTTGGCCCACATCTCCCGACTTTTCTCAGAAAGGCTCTCATAATTGTTGCTCATGAATCTAGAAAAATAAATTAGTGAAGGTGAATGCACAGCAGTGGGAAGATGAAACACAGCAGCATAGCCAGCAAGCCTGTTTGCTGCTGCCCTTCATTCTTTAGGAGCAGAGGGGAACTGGCAGACAGAGCAGGGCTGGAACTCATCTGACTGATCACGGGCACTGTAGGACAAGCTGCAGAGATAGATGAGAAAATGATTTCTTGGTGTCTGATTCAGAAAAGTCTAAGAATCCACTTAGGTATTTATTATATTTCAAGGGATATTTACCTCACTTGAAAATGGTGTCACCTACATCAGAAAGATATTTAAGAGGGCGTGCAGTTTCAAGCTCAGTTCTTGGTTTGACTTACATGGCACCTTCCCAGTGGTAGAGCAATAGAAGGGTACCCCACCCCCACCCACAGAACAGTTAACCAAATCAGGAAAGAAGCAATGGCCGGTCATGAAGCTGGCACACGAGCAAATCAGGGTTTGAATCTGAACATCTAGCTTTAGATAGCTCCAAAGTATTGCCTTGTGTCTTCTAGTTGAAGGTGATGCAATGCCAAAGAACTACTCAGATGATTGCCATTTGTTTTTATTGTGTTGAAAACTGAAACATAGTTTGAGAGAGAGAGAAACATTGGACTCATTAAAAAAAAAAAATCCCAATCTGATTCTAAAAGAATGAGAATTTTATAACCGTTTTTTTTTTTTTTTTTTTTTAAATTGATTATGTACCTTGATCACTCTTACTTCTCAGTCTTCCCAGGTCTGTCCCTCTGCTTGGTCTTCCCTCAAAACAAGATTAAGAAAAAGAAGACCAATTTGTATGTCCATATAGTCACTGGAACATGGTCAAACTCTCAACACTCCTAGTAGCCAGCCCCTTAAAGTAAGTGAGACCTTCCCCACTCCCACTGCCAGTAGCTTTCTGCTGTGGAGAGCTACACTTCAGCATCCTTATCACAATTTTTAAGAGTTCTCTTTGATGGCTTCCTATCTAGGTTATTATTATTATGATTATTATTATTATTATTATTATTATTTTGATAACCCTTATTTTTCAATCTGTAATCTAAGAAATATATTCTTGAGCCAGGAGTTCCAAAAATGCTTTTGTTGGAGAAAATACTCTCTCTTCTGAAATAGACTTCATTAATGTTCACAAGCTTTTTCTTAGGGTTACAGAATCTCAGGCTCTCAATTCTTCCCCCTTGTGATGTGCAGAGAATTTGATGTGCAAGGAAATGCTCTTCTTACAGCTTCCAGGCTTCTCTCTGAACTCATGAGTGCATTGCTATATGTCTAAATTAGCATGTGTGACACACACCATATTGTTATGCTGAAGGCTATGTGACCACTCCAGAGAGAGAGAGAGAGAGAGAGAGAGAGAGAGAGCTTTTATTATATGAGACCAGTGTGCTGATGTGACTGAGAAGGCCCCCAGAGGTGCTATTAAATACTTATAAATATAAGTATACATATACTCTGTGGGACTATACAAATTCTTTACTTAAGAACTAATCTGACAAGTAAAATGTATCCATGCTTTAACCACTGTTTTTGCCTAGTTGTGGCCCACTCTCACGGTCCTTGATGGGTGAAATGCATTTGTCTACTCCTAAACTTCTGGCAGTTAGAAATTCTGTGACAATTTTAATTGAAGATGTTGGCTGAAATAGAACTCCTTTTGTCAGTATGGGAGGCCATTCCTGGTTCAGCCTCACAGGTAATATAGATGGAATTCTTAAAAAAATTGTTTGTTATTTAGCGTTGAATAAGTGAATGATTATCCTGGAGCCTTATCTGTTCTGGTGGTCTGTGAGGGACTTCCATTCCTTGAGAACTTTCAAGTCACCGGGAGGGAAAAATTTGTAGACAACTTCATTAAGTAAGATGCCCAAAGTACAAGTCACTGTAATTTACCAAAAGGGTCAGAATGAATGGAGGGGCCAAGACATGTAGATGGGTATGACGGACAGAGTGAACGAAGTTGGTAGGAGCTTACCAAACAGAAGCTGGGCCAGGAGCAAGCTAAAACCGGAAGTTCCTGGACCCGCAGGTGTTTACAACAACTCAACACATACTAAGTTTACGAGTCAGGCATGAGGACAGAGTGCTTGGGGCTAGGATTACAGGGTGTCCTTTTTAAAATCAGGAAACAGGATGAATTTATGGTTACAGAATATTTCAGTCTTATTTTCAAATAATATTCTCAGTATGTTTTTTGTTAATCTCCAGACAACTTTTCAGGTAAAATGGCTATGGTTTAACGTCTTGGAATAACATGAAAAATATAATGAATACACACTTTTCCTGTTCCCAAAACTTGTATGGACTTTCTATAGTGTATATAAGCGGGTCTGTTGCTTTAAACTTACTAAGTGCATTATTTGAAGTCGTAAACAACATTTGATAAGTTCAGCCTTTTTCCTAACATAAGAGAATTTATGTTTTTGTTCCCAGGGAAGACTATTATAACAGAAAGAAGAAAAGGATGGTGGTGGGGGGGTGGGTGTCAGCAGCAATGGCAGACCAAGAGCTATGAATGGAGGCTGTATGATGAACAGAAGTGTTCCCCCACCAAGACAGAACAAATCACTCTTAGGGATGTAGGCCAGGTTCAGAAAAGAATTCATGGGCTGAGTGTAGCCAACAGGTACTGACCAACACCAGGCGCAGACAGTTGTGCAGGGAACACCGAACAGAGGGCAGTGTTCAATCTCCAGAGGATGTCTGCAGCTTGACTCTGTTCCTCAGAATTTCAGGGAGAGAGTGCTGAACCATGAGAGTTGTAGCATGAATATTTTCTCTTTCATCCTATGAAGTAGAGTCTATCATGTAGAGCTGATGCAGAATCAGCACATGGTTTTATATATTCATTCAATCATTCATTCATTCATTTCATTCATTCGTTTGTTTGTTTTTCTGAGACAGGTTTACTCTGTATACTCCTGGCTGTCCGGGAACTTACTCTGTAGACCAGGCTGCCCTCGATTTTAGAGATTTGCCTGCCTCTGACTCCCAAATTCTGGGATTAAAGGCATGCACCACAACCACCATCTCCTGGCCCTGCAAATGGTTTTAATAAAGAAAATGACATGATAGTTGTTGAGATAAGGCAGAATTCCTCCTGGTTTTTGCACAGACTGTCAATGCCTTTATTTCCAAGGGAAAGTTAAGAGAAAAACTAAGAAGTAGAAATGTTTTAAGCAGGTTAACTTTCTCTAATGATTAGTGCTCAATGCCTGGATCCGAAGAGGGGATGATGCCCGTCCAGTTATTTCTTGTTATTATTTTATTTGACGTGAGTAATTTGCCTGTGTGTATGTATGTGCACCACGTGCATGCCCAGTACCCATTGGAGGCAGAAGAGGATGCTGGCTCTCTTAGACCTTGAGTTACAGATGGTAGCGAGTCACCGTGTTGGTGCTAGGAACCCAACCCAGGTCTTCTGTTAGACCTACACGTGCTCTTAACCACCGACTCACCTCTCCAGTTCCTTTCTTGTTTTGATTTGGTAGCCCTTCCACCCTCCAAAACCAAAGAACAATAATTCATCAAATCCCTCCTGTTTCTTCTTAATTATCACTATCACTAGCATGATGAACAGGAAGGGGAAGTCTGGAAGGCCATTTTGGTGAGCAGCATTTATTTCGCCATGTCCAAGCCTTTCCTGTGGCTGAGGAAGGCATTACTGGCATCAAAACTAAAATCCAGGGTCATCTGAAGTCTTATTTAAGGAGCGGTTGTTCTAATAATTTCTCCCACAACCCCCCACCCCCACCCCGAGCACGCACTTTCAATGTTAGAATTACTCTTTGGCATTAGCTGAAAAGAAACATTTGAGTTCTACTGGGTTCTCTCTCCCTCTGCGAGAGAGACTTGGTAACAGTGAGATATCCAGAAGGCAAGCAATTAGTAGAGAAAGGGAGGACAATCAAGTCCTGGCTGTGCATTTATTGTCATTGCTGAATTATTCACACTCTCACTTCTGGGCCGAGCCAGTGTGGTTTGGATGTGGTGGGAAGGATATTGGGAAGGAAGTACAAGGTTCTCTAGACCCCATTCTGTAATTCATCATGTGTCCGCAGACAACCTTCTTGGGGGGGGGGGTTATTATTATACATTTTGTTGAGATACATATGTTTGTTCCCCTTTCAGAGTATAGGATAATTCAGGGCATAGATGCAATATATGCATCGAGGCAACAGGCATGTCCAGCACCTGGCACCATGTCAGAGTGAAAGCCGGGAACTTTCACGTTCTTCTGGCTATATTGAAATATATAGAGTCTTATAACCAGGTGTTATATTTCTGAGCTAGAGAAAACCGGAAGTAATTCTTCCTACTCATGTTTTGGTTATTTTTGCACTTCTTCCCAAGCTCTTCATATCTACCCTTTTCTATCTCTGGTGACATTACTTCACTGCGTTCCAAGATATTAGCTTTTTGTTTCCACAACTGTATGTCTGGCTAAGTTCATATAATGGCATTCAGTTCCACCTATGCTGCTGCAAATTGTAAGATTCCTTTTTTTTTTTAAAGGGCTGAATAATATTTTATTATACATTTTCTTCTAATGGGTACCTTGGTTAGGTTAATTTCCTATCACGAGAGTGCAAGTGTCTGCCTTTGGTTATAACACGTTGGGGTTGTTTTCTGATCAGGAAAATGGGGGGATGTTACATTAAGGCTTCTAGAGTTTGGGTTTACATCACATCCACCTGAGGTGGTTTCAGTACACGCTTCTAAGTCTGGCCCAAAGATGAGATGAGCGGGTAAGCCTGAGGACTCTGCGGCACATTGGCTTAAACCCTGTTGTGGCATTAGCTACACAGACTAACGTGAATTATCAACTCTCCCATATCTCATAAAACCAACATCTCAATCTTTTATATAAAAAAATCAATATTTACTTCATATTGAATCTGGAAGGATAAAATGAATCAAGGCTTTCAAAATACTGAGTGCTCTGACGGCCATATATTGAACCATAAGCAGATGGTGGTTCCCAGTACAGAGTGGTGTGTATGATACAAGGTAGATTTTCCAGAGCTGTTCGCTAAATAATAACTCTTTCAAAGAGCGAAGTTTCCTTTGTTTTCATAAAAACTCAAATTCTCTATTATCCCAGGAATTACTGACCCAAGAAAAGTAGCGCTTTATTTGAGAGAACTGCTTATATTTCACTCTCAATCAGGCTCACAATAATTAAAAAAATAGTAATCGAACGATAGCACTCCCGTTAGAGTGCGTGAGCCGAGACGAAGGGACCGAGTCGCCTCAGCTGGATCCTGCAGCATGGTGATGGCTCTCATCTAGGTGCACGCTTCCTCTGAAAGTCACTCGGTACGACTGATTTTGAAACACACAAAAAAGCAGAATTACATTCTCCGTGTTGTTAGTCAGGCTGAAAACAGAGCACATAACTTTTAGGAAGCTCGCGAATCAGGGCTATCACAAATGAACTTCCGTCCCCATTGGCTTCCTGCGGCCGTGGGTGGGTGGGGGTCCCTGGCCAAGCACTCAGCTTGTGCTTCTGCGTGGTTTGCAGTGAGAGAAGCCCGAGGGTAGCACGGGCGAGGAAGCCGCCTGGGAACCTCGGAGGTGGCCTCCTAGAAAGATCGCGGCGAGGGGAGGAGCCCCGATTGTCCAGGAGAACACCGCGGCCCCATCCGGGAAGTGGCCGCCCGCAGGGGGCGGCTCCCGGTGCCCGCGCCAAGGCGCACAGCGGGAGCGCGCGGAGCCCGGCCCGGCCTCCGGGGCCTCCCTAGCCCTGCGGCCCTCTCGGGGGCGAGGCAGCTCCTCCCCGCAGCCCGTGCTTCCGCCCCATCAGTGGCCTCCCGGGTCCCGGGAGCACCGCGCCCATGGGCCCCGGGAACCTCGGCCGCGCGGCCGGGAACTCCCGGAGCTGGGTGCGGCCCTGGGCGTCGTGGGTACCTGCAGCCGCCCGGGAACCTAGACCCGGCCCTCGGTTGCAAGCTACCGTGGACGAGGCGGGAGACCGGAGCCAGCTGAGCTTGAAGGTCCCAGTGGACCGGCTGCTGCCATCCGCATACTGCAGGCGCCTAGGCTGGCGCTGCGAGCGAGCGCGTGCGGGGCTTCTCGGTTGTCGCCCCCCTCCCACCCACCTCCCGGGAGCCTCCGCCTTAGTCCCTTACGTACACAAACACATTCGGGGCTGCCAGCTGAATCTACCTCTTCCCCGCCCTCCCTCCCATCTTCCGCTCACCTCCGTCCATCTCTCTCATACCTTCTTGCCAAAAAAGCTCCAAGGCAAAGATGGACATGAGCGAACAAGTTAGGATACAGCCAAGCGCGTGTGCACTGGGAGGAGGGTGGTAATGAAGTGGGAGAAAATAATGAAAACGAAATTAGAAAACACCCGAGAGGGTAACCCCACGCGCGCGCACTGCTCTCAAGCCGCCAGCAGTCTCGGCTGGGTCCAAGTGGAGGCAAATTTTAAATATTCAGTTCTAGGACAGAAATGCATACAGGCAGTGCAAGACGCCCGTGGTGCCCGGGGGGGTGCTTGGGCTCAGGGTTTAAAGCTTCTTTTCCCTGAGATGCATCTGTATTGTTGGCATTACAGGCACTGGAGTGGTGACACCTACTTTTGGACGCCCCTGAGGCTGGATTATCGGGGCGGGTGGCCTTTGTCACCTCCGTAGCAGGTCACTGGACTCTGCTCAAGGTGCAATGGGGGAAGGCAACTGCTTGAGAGCTGGGGAAAACACCCCGGGCTCTAACGAATGTGCTGGTCCCCACGGAAGGCACGCGCTCCCCCTCAGCCCCGGGCAGATGACTGAGCAGGGGGTGGAAACCGTCAATCGAACCTTCTGGGTCTCTGGCCCCTCCCCTACCGGAGCGGTGGCACTTTCTTCTCCCCGAGCTCACATCTTCTCCCCTCCCCTTTCGAACAACCGCGTTAAAACGAGGCCGCGGGAGCTTGCTGACTAGGTACAGCAGGTTTTCCGAGAATCCTCCCGCGATTGCGTGGTGGTGAAACCTTCTTTTATTTCAGAGGCCTTTTCCAGCAGGAGCGAGGCGGGGTAGGGCTGTTGTTCGCGTGGCCGATAGGGGGCAGCAGGTGCCCTGCGATGTGCCCACTGGCCGTGGGCAGCCGGCCTAATTGGACGTTTGGGTGAGCAGGCTGGACCTGCGGCCTCTCCGGCTACCGCGGCCGCTGCGTGGCCCCGGGCTGGGACCCGGAGCACCTAAGGATGTTCAATGTGCAAGGCCATCTCTCTGTACGTACACCTCAGCGCGCCGCACCAATTCAGATGTATGCAGATGTTGTCATTAATAAAATATTCAGTCACCAGGCAAAGTCAACCAGAATCTATTGGGGTTTCTAGTCTTAAAAAAGAGAGAGCCATGACAGTCTGGGTGGCGGTGGGTGGGTGGGTGGGGGGTGTCTGTCTAATTCTGTTGAATTGCGAAAGTGCTTCCTCGCTAGAAGTTGGGAACCTCCGGTCGTTAGAACGGCTGGGTCGCTGTTGGTGAAGATTCCGAGGTGGAAGGTAAAGTGGGAAGACCTGATGGCTTCGGGCTGACTGTGGCAGCTGGCGCCTTGGAGCCGGAGCTGGGCAGCTCCGACCGGTCCGGACCCAGAGGGATTCCTATGGAGTCTGAAAACCTGCTGCCCTTGCCAAGACTCAGCACCGTGTTCAGAACTGTGGAAAGGGAATTATCCATCTTCTGCAAATTCACATTTACATCGAACAAGCACGTTCTTCTTCTTTTTTCCCCCTAAATTAAAAATACATTTATAAGCAGTATTTTTTAAGCAGCCTAATGTAAAAAGCAAATTAGGGACCGGTTATTACAACCATGTCTAGGTAGTTTTTTTTTAAGTGATAAATTATTCAAATCAAACAATATGTAAGAGTAACAAGGTTGCGCCCATCCTCTATAAATATCATGTACAATTGAAAACTCCAATTAATCCCTAATAGACCTCCAGTAAGCTGGCTTATAGCCTGTACTTGTAGAATTTATCAAAACATGACTTTAAGATGTTCTTATTTTATTATGAAGAGCAATAAAACATACCAGTGATAACAATTTTAGTATAATTTTTCCAACAGCTTAATACTTTTAAGGAACAGAACTATATGTGCCGATGACCAGAAGGTCTTCCAAAGCACACTTCAGCATCAGAAACCTTATTAACATTCCAAGTCCATATCATATTATCAGAATATAGAATCACCCATAAAGAGTGACAAATACTACCTTATTAAAATTGTAGGAAATAGCCAGGTAGTGGTGGCACATGCCTTTAATTCCAGCACTCGGGAGGCAGAAGCAGGCAGATCTTTGTGAGTTCGAGATCAGCCTGGCCTACAGAGTGAGATCCAGGAAAGATGCAAAGCTACACAGAGAAACCCTGTCTCAAAAAACCAAAAAAAAAAAAAAAAAGAAAAAAAAGTAGGAAATATTGTATTTATATTTGAGAGGGATGGGAAAGAGTTAGACTAACTGAAGGAAAAGATTGACTTGTGGGCCACATTGCGGAAGGACAATAAATTAATCTAAACTGGACTCAAAGTACTAGAGAGGGCAGAGGTCCAGCAGTGTCCATGGACAGGCCCACAGCTGCTCAGCCATGGGCAGGGCACTCCTCGGACCTGCAAACCCTGATTGTTCCATGTCTGGAGGCAAACTTGGGCAAGTACCAACACACTGAGCATGCTGGCATGGATAGGCATTTGATCCTATTTTTATATGGCCAAAAGCTGTGCCAAAGACTATTTGCAATCATTTCTTTCAAGAAAATTTTGCCACAAATTGGCAGTCCTAGGAAATGTCAAATGATCTCACGTTTAAAGCAGAGTGTCTCTTTTAGGACACTTAACTAAATTTGCCCAATTCTCTTCCAGACCAGCTATACAAGGCAGGTATCAGTAGCTCCATTGTATGTAGCCATTATGTGTTAAGATAACTGAGTTTCTGGGCCTTAGGAGGCGGTTCAGTGGTTAAGAGAGCTTGCTGCTCCTCCATAGGACCTAAGTTCGGTTCCCAGCATCCACCTCGGGCAGCTCATAATTTCCTGCAACTCCAGCTCCAAGGGAATCTGATGCCTCTGGCTTCCTTAGGCATCTGCTCTCATATGCACACACCTGCACTCACACGCACATACCCTCCCCTCCCCTTCACATAGGTAAACACACACACACACACACACACACACACACACACACACACACACACACACAGACACACACGTAACTAAAAATAATAAAAATAACTTTTACTTAAAAAGAAAACTGAGGTTCTGAGAGTGTCTGCCACTTTCCTGCTTTATGAAGCTATTAATCACAGGGCTCCTTTCTGAGCTAGGCACCTGGTGTGTACTTACCAAGGGCCCCCAAACCTGGACTCTTTTGCTGCTTGACGCCTAAGCAAAAGTTATCAGCCTTATTTATAAGAATCACAACGTGCATATTCTAAAGCCAAAACCAGTATTTTTAAAAGCAAGAACAAACTAGAACTTGACATACACAGAGGGTCTCACCCTCCAGTTTCTGTGTCCCAGAAGGTTTGTGGAGGTGACAGCAGAGTAAGAAGCTATCACATCATTTGGTTTAAAATCACAAAGACTGAAACACAAATAGCTTGATTCCTCTAGACCAGCTGATGAAAATTCCAATGTCTTGCTTTGCCTTGGAATGTATACATTGAGCTCTATACGAAACCTGAAATAGGAAATCACACAGAAAATTGACCATATTTCATGTGTTAGTCAACACCTTATACACCAGGTTGGAAGAGTTTATAAAAACAGCAACTGTAAACATAAAAAATGAGACGTTGGGCTTGCGGAGAGCCTGAGTGATGCTAGGATCTGATGTAGTCCTGGTCTGTTGCCACTCGATTGGACATCTGATTATGAAGTCGTTTTGTCACAGTAGAGGCTTTTAGATTTCCTGTCCACAAGTACAATGCATTGTTCTGTGGAGAATGCTAGTGTACATTGATCATGTTTAAGTTATCAACACTAGGGCTAGAGAGGTGCCCAGAGGGTCAGGCACTGGCTGGGCAAAACTAACTGTCTGAGGTTGATCCCCAGAATCCACTTAAAGGTGGGAAGAAAAAACTGACCACATAAAGTTGTCCTCTGACCTCCTCAGATGTGAGGTGGCATGGACTACTTCCCAAAATTTTACTGGGGGGTTGGCAGGCACACACACACACACACACACACACACACACACACACACACTCTAAAATAAATGTAAAGAGTTTAAATTATCTATACCATTCATTTGCGGTCAAAAGGGGGAAGAAAGATATGTTAGTTAGGATTGTATTGCTGTGAAGAGACCCCAGGACCCCAGCAACTCTTATAAAAGAGAGCATTTCATTGGGGATGGCTTACTGTTAGAGGTTTGGTTCATTATCATCATGGTGGGAAGCAAGGCAGCACGCAGGTAGACATGGTTCTGGAGAGGTAGCTGAGAGTTCTACATCTGGATTGGCAGGCAGCAGGAAGAGAGAAGACTGGGCCTGGCTTGAGCTTTTGAAACCTCAAAGTCCACCCCCAGTGACACATTTCCTCCAACAAGACAACACCTCCTAAAAGGGCTGCACACCAGAGCTGTGTTCATTCAAACTACCGCAAAAGGTATGTTGGAGGTTATACAGTAGTGGGTTTTCAGTACCCCAGATTTTCCCCCTTTCTTTGTTTCCATGATTCTCTATATTTTTTCTTGAGATCCACAAAGCTTTTGATTATGTAGATTAAACCTGTCAATGTTCACTACATTAGGAGTTAGAATTGGAAGGCTAGAGAGCTGGCTCAGTAGTTAAGAACACTGGCTGCTCTTCCAGAGGACCTGGGTTTGAGTCTCAGCACCCACATGATGCTCACTACTGGCTGTAACTCGGTTTCTAGGGAACCCGACCCTCTCTGAGGGCATCAGGTGTGCAAGCGATGCACAGACATATATACAGGAGACACACCCATGCACATAAAACAAAAATAAAATCTTAAAAATAAGAAGTTAGGCCGGGCAGTGGTGGCGCATGCCTGTAATCCCAGCACTCGGGAGGCAGAGGCAGGTGGATCTCTGTGAGTTCGAGGCCAGCCTGGGCTACCAAGTGAGTTCCAGGAAAGGCATAAAGCTACCCAGGGAAACCCTGCCTTGAAAAACCAAAAAAAAAAAAAGTTAGAACTGGAGAAATATATGAAATATTTGTTACTTAATTATCTAATAATGGTAAGCCATTACATATTAATGTATTTTTAATGAAATATAATCATCTCTCCCCAAGTAGATACAAATATCATTTTACATTTGTGAGTCTCCTTAATATATGGTTACTAACAATAGATACGCTCTCATTTTTGCTTCCACAGTCTGTGAATTTGATGTGAGCTACAGAGATATGGAGAAAATCTGACTTCAGTGATTAGATAGACTAGATACACATGATATCGTCTGTCTGTCTATCTATCTATCTATCTATCTATCTATCTATCTATCTATCTATCTATCTGTCTGTCTATCTGTGGACAAATTTAAAAAGCAACTCATATTTAAATGGTTCTTCCAGATAACTGAAACTAGTCTCTGCTACCACTCCAAAATCCTTCACCTGGTAATTAAACAAAACTGTGATGTAGATTCTAAGTCCATGTCAGTAAACTTTTCCTTTTCTGTTAGTTTAAAATCGAGCTGTGCATTCGATGGCTCCTTGGCCCATGCAGCATTTATAGCAGCACCCACTGGCCATTTGGAATTTATTGATTTACTGAATTATGCAGGCCTTCCAAATACTGTATGTGTTGCTGGACGTGACCAAAAGTGTTGCTCTCAGTGACATTTCCATTACATTTTTCTACAACGTTGGCTTGCTTGCTGGTTTTCAGCAGTGCTGGGGTTGACTCTAAGGCCTTCGCGTACGCGAGGCAAGCACTTTACCTCCAGCTTTCTTATCTTTGTCACGTTTTGTTTCTTTATTTATTGGCAGAGTACTCTACCTCAGGCTAGCCTTGAGCTCATGGCAATCCTTGCCCAAGTGTATTGAGTATTTCTCTGTACCGCCAGCTCCCAAATAAAGACACGGAGTGTTATTAATTATGAAAGCTCGGCTTTAGCTTAGGCTTGTCCCACTGGCTCTTATAACGTAAATTCACCCATTTGTTTTAATCTACATTCTGTCCCATGGCTTGTCACCTCGTCTGTCTCTACTGCTCATGCTGCTTCTTCCACCTCTGGCTGGCAACCCTGCCTTCTTCTTCCCCGAGTTCTCCCTCTGTCCTGAAGTCTCTCTTACACTTCCTGCCTCGCTTTTTATTACACCAATCATAGCAATGCACTTTCACATAGTGTACAAATAGCCCGCAACACCCAAGCCTCATAGTTGTGAGATTATAGTCATGAGCCACCACCATGCCCTGCTCATCTGGACAGATTTAACACATTGGGATACATATTTTCTAGTATTCTTATTTTGCATGTAAGTTAAAAATTTAACACTGTTAAAATATTATCAGCTGTTTTTCTTGAAGTGACAACCTTGATTTGTTTATTTCTGAGAGAAAAACTCATGTAGACATTTAAGGCTGAGCAACCACAGTGTGTCTGTCACTCAATCGTTCTTTCAAACAAAAATGCTATTCAGTATAAAAAAAAGTGACTAGTTCAACTCAATGTTAGTATGCTGTTTTAGGGATAAACAGCCCTTCTTCTTTTTTTTTTTTTTTTGAGACAGGATTTCTCTTTGTAGCTTTGGAGCCTGTCCTGGAACTTGCTCTGTAGATCAGGCTGGCCGTGAACTCACTGAGATCTGACTGCCTCTGCCTCTCAAGTACTGGGATTAAAGGTGTGTGCTACCAGCCACTGGCTGGCATCCCACTTCTATGTGCAACAGAAGCACTTCAAGTAGCCCCTCTCCCAACTTTATCCCACAGAATATTAAACAAGACAAGTCCTAAATAGTCAGAATATAATAAAAATCAGTACTTTTAGTTCTTGATCAGTTTCTTCAGTGAAACTGGTTTCTGTTGTCATTGTCAACGTGCTGTAAACCATGTGATTTCACAGTGTTCCCTTATCTGTGGTTTCATTTTCTGAAGTTTTGCTTTTCTGTGGCTTCAGTTATCCAAGGTCAACTGTGGCCTGAAAATGCCACATGGAAAACCCCACAAAGAAACATTTAAGTTCTAAAGAGTATGTCATTCTGAGTACAAAGGGCATGAGTCACCTACATCCATTGTGTCCACGTTGAGCAAGCTATCTGCCCTGTAAGAAGAAGCCATTTTGGCCACCAGATCAACTGTTGCAATATTGCAAAGCTCTGATCAAGTAACCCTTGTGTCTCAATACTCAGGTCATTCACTTTGCTTCAGTTCACTCCTGAGGGCCCCCATTAAGTCACAGGAAGATCGAGTGCAGTGTGGAAGTTATGTGGAGATACTACCTCGGCATAATGTTTACAACAGCATGTTGTTATTTTTCTCTAATATCACCAGTTATTATTCATCTCTTACTGTTCCTAATTTAGAAATTAACTTTTATCATGGATATATATGTGCCAAGAAAAAAAATATGATTTAGCCATATCTTAAATCTCAGGCATCTGTTAGGAGTCCTGAAATGTGTAGAAGATGGATAATGGGAGACAGCTCCTACAGTCTGGTGTCTCTGCTTTGGTTTTCTGTTAGTGGAAACACTAACACAGAGGTAGGAGGTGAAGATACCAAGGCATTGGTGTGGCAATAGGTTTATTCTCAGTGACTCCCAGGGGCAACTTTGAGAATGACTGCCCAGGTCCTAGCAGTAGCACTGATGATTTCTGTTGCTCATTTGTGACTTAACTACACACTGCTGTATGCTGTTAGTCACTGTCCGTTCTCTTATTAGAAACTGCATCATGGATGTGGTTGTTTTCCCAACAACTGATGAAGTGCCTGGAATGAGCCACAAATTTTGTTGGTGATCAACTGACAAGCTGAGCTTAGTGGTGCACACACACACGACACTCTTACATCGCCATCCTAGACGGCTTTGCTTTTTGCATGTGTTACTATAGAAGACAATGGTCTCCCAGCGAGTTCATTTATTCAAAGGAAGGAATGATACATGTCACGATATCTCATTGTTTTCCAAATGGTCGACATCATTGGCAGTCATGTTCAGACCTACATTCTATTTTATCTAGCCATCACTGGCACTTGGGACGCACTGCCACATACCAGTTGTAAGAATTTCAGTCCAGTTTGCAATGAACTTAAAATATTACACTCATTAGCACCACCAGAGGGCTAGCTGCTGGGAGTAAAGTGCTTGTCCAATGTTTACAGACGTGCTGAAAAGTACAGCCGAGCTTCGGGTAGATGATTAGTTCGTCTCTTTTGGGCCACACAAGACTTCTTGGATATGAGAGACAGTTCGCTGCTTGTGAAATCA
The DNA here is from genome assembly GCF_903995425.1 of Onychomys torridus. NCBI lineage: Eukaryota > Metazoa > Chordata > Mammalia > Rodentia > Cricetidae > Onychomys > Onychomys torridus. The sequence continues at coordinate 29,874,843 of NC_050454.1, forward strand.
TAGTTACCTCCTATATAAGGCAGTGTGCCTGGACTTTTCATTTTTCACATACCGAGTCTGCACTGTAGAGCAACATAATTAGCATTTTGTAATTGTTACTGTAGTGTGACAGGTTTAGCTTATTCCAGACTAGTCTCCAAGAATGCCTTGAGTAGCCAAGAATGACCTTGAATTTTTGATCTTCCTGTCTCACCTCCAGGTGCTACCATTAAGGGTGTATACCACCAAGCTCAGATAGCTTTATCTTTTAGTCTACCAAGGAAATCTGATTTGACAGCCAACTGATTACTGAGACCAATATTATATTTCTGGTGTGAGATATACTTTTTCTGTGGACAAATTTGCTGATAGTCACATACATATGTGATTTGGTTATAGAAAATGATACTAAGACAGAAGAGAAGCATACACAATGTACGTTCTTTAATATAATTATAATTTAGATTCAAACTTACTGAGTAGTAAATATATTCAGGCATATTCCCCAGTGAAGTGGCATGTCCAATGTCACTATTTCATCACTAATCCCTTCAGAGAGGAGATATGGCCAGTAAGTTAGCCTCTAGTCACACCTTTAATGTGAAGGTGATTATTACAACTGAGTACCTTCAAGTGTTTTGTGTGTGCACAAGGGATTGAACCCAGGGTCTTGAGTGCTCTACCACTGACCTTTGCCTCTAGCCTGAGAATCTTGATTTTAATTTTGTTTAGTTTTAATTCTTTTAAATTTGAACTTCAAAATAGATTCTTAAGTCAGTTACTAGAAAACTAGAAAAACTTGAGTATGTTTTCATACTTATTTTCATAATGTAAAGTTTTTGAAATCTAAATACTGATCAAGTATTCCCATCAAAATTTAGTGATGGTGGTGCACACCTTTAATTCTAGTACTCAGGAGGCAGAGGCAGGCAGATCTCTGTGAGTTCCAGGATAGTCAGAGCTATTACACAGAGAAACTCTGTTTCAAAAACCCCCCTAAAATAAAAAAAAAAATGGGAACAACTGGAGCATCTGCTCAGTAGTTTAGAGTGTTTAATGTTCTTGCAAACAGAGGACCTGGGTTCAATTCCCAGCACCCACATGATAGCTCACAACGGGATCTGATGCCCTCTTCTGGTAGGCAGACAAACATACAGAGCACTCATATGCATAAAATATATAAATCATTAAGAACTAAACTGAGATGTGCTGTGTATTTAAAGTTCTCATTAAGGTTCCAATGACTTTATGTGACACACATGAACGGCCACCTCAGTACATCTTTATACTGATTACATGTTCATGTAAGTTACTTTTTTCTGCGACCAAAAACATGGGAAGAAGCAGATTAAGAGAAAAGGGTTTATTGTGGCTAACATTTGAAGTGGATGCAGTCCTTCCTGGCAGGGATGTCATGGCTTCAGAGCATGAATGGGCTGGTCATATTCCACTCACAGACAGGAAGCAGGAAGAGGTGGATGCTGATGCACAACTGGCTTTCTTCTTCCTTCCTCCTCCTCCTCCTCCTCTTCCTCCTCCTCCTCTTCTTCATCTTGTTTTTCTTCTTTTTCCTTACCCTTCCCCCTCCATTTCTTTCTTTCTTTCTTTTTGATATATAGTTTCTCTGTGTAGCCTAGGCTGTCCTAGAACTTGATTTGTAGACAATTCTGGCCTAGAACTTTGAAATCCTCCTGCCTCTGCCTCCCGAGTGCTGGGATTAAAGGCATATGTCACCACGCCTGGCCATAGTTCTTTCAATAAAGAAAATTTTCACCTACACTAAGGTCTTTTTCTTCTTACTTTCCCTTTCATGCATAACTTCCATGTTATATCCTTATCATCTTTATTTTGCCGATATCTGATACTAGATATTATCCTTTAATAATATTCTTTTTCCAAAAGTTTGATTTGTAATTATTGTCTCTAGTAGATTACCTTAAGTGAATTTTGAAGTTATTGTATACATTTTTATCTTTCCTTCAAATTTATCATACTGAGATTTAGTTTATATGATCTTAAAATCAGGAAGAAAAAAGAACAAAAAAAATACACTTTGTTCACACATGTCATAATGGTCTCTAACATCATATGCTGATTAAAATAATATAAAGAGCAAAATTAAATAAATAACTATATTAGTTACTAAATAAATAAAAGTTAATTGGGGGACTAGACATCTATGTAACTCTCAAATTTGTTTAGAGTGTTAAAATGAGAAGATTTTGTGTCTATGCATTCTTTCTAGTCACTTTCTGTAATTAGTATTTTGTAAGTATTTAGAATCTTTCACAATAATTGTATTTATTTATTTATGTAGCTGAAGTTTTCCTGGTCCTGCCCGGATATCCTGGCCCTGTGGCCTCTTAGACTCAAATAAACACATAGAGGCTTATATTAATTAAAACTTCTTAGCCATTAGCGCAGGCTAACTATTGACTAGCTCTTACACTTAAATTAACTCATAATTATTACTTATGTTTAGCCATGTGGCTTGGTACCTTTTCTCAGTTCTGCCTTCACATCTTGCTTCCTCTGTGTCTGGTTGGCAACTCATGACTCTTCCCAAAATTCTTTTCTCTCCTTGTCCTGCCTATACTTCCTGCCTGGCTGCTGGCCAATCAGCACTTTTCTTAATAACCAATCAGAGCAATACATTCACAGCATACAGAGTGATATCCACAGCATATTTATTTATTTATTTACTTATTTATTTTTTGGTAAAGCTGTGTTTGGGCATTGTGGGACAGAAGAAAATATACTTTGATTAAAAATAAGTAGAAATATGGCCCTACCATGTTGCTTGAAGGACATAAAAGATATCCAAATGGGCAACTCAGAAGTGGCCTTCCTAAGTGATGAAAAACAAAACAAACCAACAAACAGAAGACGACAGAGGAACGTGAAGAAAGACTCACCAAGGGAAAGTCGTGAAACAGATATAGACACTGTCAGAGCACAGAAGTCCAGTGGGGACAGCAGTTTTTCTCTGCTTGCAATCCTGGGAACCCAACACCAACGCCTCTTGGTGTTGCACCTGCTAGGCCAGCTCTCTGCAATTGACTGGGTGAGTCCCCAGCCAAGAAAGCACTGTTTGTGAGTAAACTGAATTCTTAGATTTAAACACTAAAAAGCTGGTGCAGAGTTATTTTAATTTGTGTGTTAACCCATGAATGGGGGTAATGAAAGGAAGGAAGCCTTTTATGTTACAAGCCTAAAATATATAGTTTTTCTTGTAAAAATGTATGGATTAGTTTTGAATGATAAAGCCATGTTCCTATATTTTCTACATATAATTCGTTTGTTTATACATAGAGAATATTTTGGACTTTGTTTCTCATGCTATGTAATTTAACATTGTTCATCTGACTGATAAAAATGAATTTTCTTCCATTTAACATTTCTGGGCAACTTCTCACTGAAAAGCCTACTTGTCTAGAAAGAGAAAACATATGAGCTAAGAGTGTCCACGGGAAGAAATTACTAATACTTAGATGAATGAGGAAAATAACTCAGATGACTTGACAGATACGCCTAAAGAAAGGGCTGGCAGTGTAGTGGTTGGCTGCTAAGGTCCCCGCTCCAGATGGGAGTGCAGAGCCCCACATTTCTTCCTGAAGATGGCAGTATGTCAGTGGTTAAAGCAGTGACAAACAGCTGAAAAACTGTACAGAGCTCTGGGAGTTCTACACAGGTGTCTTTTTTTGGTGGGAAAGTCCCTTCCTGAGTCCTGCTCTGAATCACGTCTGGAGGGATGTGTGATACTGGCCTGCTGATCCATGGATGCTGATTGTAAGTACTACAAAGTAAGATAGCATTTTGATTCCTCGGGTACTTGGGGGGAACCTTTGCTGGCACTGCAGAATGAAAAAGAGATCCATTACTCACTTCAGAATCTAGAACAGAGTGACCAATGTGGAGAGAAAAGGAGCAAGCGTATGTGTCTTGGGTCTGTTGCCATCTGGAACTTGTTGATCAAGGCTATGTGAAAAGACGAGCTGATTTTCCTAAGTGTTTGATACAAATAATAAGCACATAAATAAAACCTTATTCTTGTCAGTAATTAGCATGCCACCAAAAGAAGTAAGAGTGTTAACAGGTTTGGGGGATGAATACATTAGTAATAAAATGAAATGAATGTGACACATTTTATGAAGCAAATTGTAAGAGAAGAATCTGTACACACACACATATGGGGAAATAAATACACAACAAAAATGCATGAATGAATAGAAATGTTATGGAAAGATAAAGTTGGAATTAACTGTGCTGTTTAGTCTTAATATATTTCAAATACCCAATAAACATTAGGAGTGTTGATATTCAGGGGTTATTTCAGCTAAACTGAAAATAAGCTGGTTCATAGAACCATCTGCTGAAAATATCTTGATCATAAGTCTTCCAAATTAACTGGAAACAACAGAGTCCCAAGTAATGCTTCTGGTTGTGGTCCTCTGGAAGTTGTCACCAACAATGGAGAGAAGCTGGTTCTTACAGTAGCAGCAGTATGATATTTTTTTACTGTTTACAATCTCTGTAAAATTCTCTAGGAAACAATATATTTCTCCTTCAGTTTTTATATTAATGGAGTGCTATAATATACCCCTGGCAGACTGTAAATACTTTTGTGGATAATTGCATCAACTTTAACATTCTGTCTGCTCTAATTATATAAAGTGAGCCCATTTACATTGACAGTCTACTTATGAGTAAGGTCCTTCAGAGTTTTATTAATTTTTAAAGATCTCAATCCTTAAGAGTTATAGGCCTTTTGGGATATTTTCATTACTCTCTGCCTCTCTGTCTCTGTCTCTGTGTATGTGTGTGTGTGTGTGTGTGTGTGTGTATGCACTCATGTATTGAGGTTCTTGTAGAGACCAGCAGCTAATATCAGGTGTCTTTCCCATATTTTGGAGACAGGGTTTCTTCTTGAATATGGGACATGTTGTTTTGACTATACTGACCAGTTAGCAAGAGCCTAAGATCTGCCTGCTTCCACCCCAGTGCTGGAGTTACAGGAGAAGTCAGCCGTGTCCTGCTTTTATGTGAGATTTGGGATCAGAACCCAGGTCCTCAGGCTTTTGTATCGAGCTCTCTACCCACTGAGCAATCTCCCCGCCTCCAGGTATTTTCTTACACTCCACTCCCTACAGGATGAAGTCTCTCTCATGGCATCCTAAGTACTTACTGGACTCCATCTTTCCTTGTCTTCTTGATTGTATAGTGTTGATGTCTATTGAATTGATACCATGTTATTGAACTTAACTGTTTGTTTAAAGATCTCTCTCTCTCTCTCTCTCTCTCTCTCTCTCTCTCTCTCTCTCTCTCTTTTAGGTTTGAATATGGTATGCCCAGATGTAGTTTTTAATTTTAATTTTTGACATTTACTCTGCTGCCTGTGTTCCCACATCTCTGGATCCTTGGTACAGTGTTGAACATCAGTTTGAGGAACAGATGTCTGTCCTGATTGCCTTAAGTAGTTTCTCTTTATTTCTCTTGTTTTCTTCACATACACACATCGTATCTTTTGCCCTTGACCCTTAGTTTCTTGGACAATTTCTTCCTTTTTGCTCTTATTCGCCTCTTCACTTTTCTGCTTTGTGAGATCCTGTTGGCCTCATCTCAGTCTCAAGATTCTCTCTTCAGCCATGTCGAGTCTTCTAGAGCTGCTCTCCTCTTCACCTGCAGTGTTCTCTGATTTGCAAACTGCACAAGTGTTTTAATTTCCGGTCTGATGAGTCCAGCTTATGTTTCCTATCTGACTTCCATATGATGCTTTAACTGTCTTTTTAAGTGGTGTTCTGTGTTTAGCAAGCTTTATTAATTTTTAATTAAAATCTGTATATGGTAGTCTTAGTTAGGGTTTGTATGCTATGAAGAGACACCATGACCATGGCACCTCTTATAATAAAGAACATTCCATAGGGGCTGGCTTACAGTTTTAGAGGTTTAGTACATGGTCGTCAAGGTGAGAAGCATGCAGCATGCAGGCAGACACGGTGCTGGAGAAGTAGCTGAGAGTTCTGCATCTTGGTTCACAGGCAGCAGAAGTCACCATGACGCTGGGCATAGCATGAACATAGGAGATTTCAAAGCCCACCCCCACAGTGACAGTGGCTCACTTCCTCCAGTTAGGCCACACCTCCTAAACATTCAAACAACCTTTCTTAGTTAGGGTTTCATGTGCTGTGATGAAACAACTTGACCAAAAGACAAGTTGAGAAGGAAAGGGTGTATTAGGCTTACACTTCAGCATTGCTGTTCATCACTGAAAGAAGTCAGGACAGCAACTCAAACAGGGCAGGGTCCCAGAGGCAGGAGCTGATGTGGATGGAGGCTGTGCAGGAGTGTTATTTACTGGCTTGCTTCCTAAGGCTTGCTCAGCCTGTTTTTTTTTTTTTTTTTTTTTTTTTTTTTTAAAGATTTTATTTTATTTATTATGTATACAGTGTCCTGTCTGCACATATTCCCCCCGCAGGCCAGAAGAGGGCACCAGATCTCATTACAGATGGCTGTGAGCCACCATGTGGTTGCTGGGAATTGAACTCAGGACCTTTGGAAGAGCAAGCAGCGCTCTAAACCTCTGAGCCATCTCTCCAGCCCTCAGCCTGTTTTCTTATAGAATCCAGGACCAACAGCCCAGGAATGGCACCACCAACCATGGTGTGGGCCCTCCCACATTGATCACTAAATGAGAAAATGCCTTTCAGATGAATCTCATGGAGGCATTTCCTCAACTAAGGCTCCTTCCTCTGATGACTCTAGCTTGTGTCAAGTTGACACACAAAACCAGCCAGAACACAACCACATTGGTGTGTGTTGTGAAAGAGACTGCAATAAATATTCCTGGAGAGAATAGTGGTGAGTGTGGAGAACACAATTGTTCTGTCATTCTCTAGTTTAGCCCCCACCTTTTGGTGAACTAATTAAACTTTTAGATTGTGACCTTCTCTCTGGCTTCTCAGTTTTATGTTCACTGCTGGCTTGGACAGGAGGGCAAGAGGGCGCTGGTGTGAGGTTTCCCTTCCTGTGGAGAGGGTCAACTTTGATAAAAACCCATTACATTAGACCCCGTTAAAATGTTTTCTTCTGAGGACAGGGTTTGTTCAGATGAACAAATGCTTTCTTTGCCACTCTCCTGGCCACAAGCACAAAGATTTTTCACCAATTGTTCATGTGGTGGTTTGAAAAAAATGGTTCCCAAATTTAGTGGCACTATTAGATGGTGTGGCCTTTTTGGAGGAAGTGTGTCACTGTGGAGGCAGGCTTTAAGGTCTCATATATGCTCAAGCCACACCAGTTTTGGTGAGCACTTCCTGTTGCCTGCAAAAAGATGTAGGACACTGGGCTACTTCTCAAGCACCATGTCTGCCTGCACACCACCATGTTACACCATGATGGTAATGGATTAAACTCCTGAAAATGTAAGCCATCCCAACTAAGCATATATGTATATGAGTTGCTGTGGTCATGATGTCTCTTCACAGCAGTAGAAACCCTAATTAAGACAATTCACATGGTAAAATTCTTGGTGGTTAAACTCTCAGATATGTGGTGTTCCTCTGTGAGTGACCTCCTCTGGAACTTCAACCCTGACTTGTGGAAGCCTATGCTGCTATGGGCTTCCTTACACTGCCTCTGTGGTTTTTTTGTTCTCTTGTAAATCCTCATTCTCTGAATTTGACAGTTTGTGTCTCTAATTTTCAGGGTAGTGGTGTGCATTGTGGCCTCAGAAAAAACTGTTGAACTTATGGTTGGGCCTGCTTTTTATTTTGTTGTTAGGGAGACTCACAACTTATAAATTCTTTGCATGCAAGACCAGAGTTTGGAATTTTTCAGTTCTTTACAGTTTAGTCACAGATACACAGGGAAATTGAAGCAGTATTCATGTAGCCATTTAATATCTACACCTACTTTTTTTTGCAAGATTTTTTTTTTTTTTTTTTTTGGAAACAATGTAAGTGTGATGTAATCCTACAGTCCCTTGGAATAATACAGAAGAAGAGAAAAAGTAATACAGTATAATTCTATACTCATGCTAGTAGGTAAATTCTGAGCTGTGAAAAGCACAATTTTAAAAATCATTTACTATTTGTGTTTATTTATGTCTGCATATTAGTATGCACATGTGTATGCACATATGGAGACCAGAGGTTGATGTTGCATTTTCCTCAAACACTCCCCATCTAATTGTTTTTTTTTTTGGGGGGGGGAATAGTCCCTCACTGAACCTCACCCATTTGACTAGATTAGATGGTCGGCAAACCCCAGGGATCTTTCCATTTCTGTCTTTCCATACTGGGATTACAGGCTTGTGTGGTCAAGCCTGGTTTATGTGTGGGTGCCGGGGATCTAATTCAGGCCCTCGTGATTATTTGTTGAGAACTTTCCCAACCAAGCCATCTTGCCAGTTCTCAGTCACTCACTAGTTAGAGTTTCTGTCTTAGTCTTTTGTACTGCTGAAAGAGAATACTCTAGCATGATTGTAAATAGTAGAAACTCACTTTTCAGTTATGGGGGGGGTAGGAAGCTCAAGGACTCAGCCGGTTTGGTTGTTTGCCAAGAGTGCACACTGCTTCTGAGACGGCACCGTGACGCTGCATTCAAAGGAATGTACATCCATGTGTGACCAAGTGGGAATTAAAAAAGGGAACAAACTCCTTGCAGTGAGCTCTCTTATATGGCGTCAATGTGTTCAAAAGGCCAAAGCCTTTGGAGTCTTAACACCTCACGAAAGGTCCAGACTTCTAACTTTGGTGTGTCAAGGATTAAATGCCCAACACATCACTTTCATGGATCCATTCAGACCATCCATTGAAGCTATAACGAGATGTGACTGCAGATACAGCTCCAACCATAAACAACGTGTACCCGTGCCCCATTTGTACCCTGACTTTTGTCTGGCCCCTTCACCCTTAGCAGTTTGGAACTCAGTAGAAGATACATGATAGGTGCAGCTTTTACTTTCTTTCTTTGAAGTACCACAAAGATTTTTTTTCCCCAAATAACAAAATGTTCTAGAACTATTCAATATTTTACCAATGCAGTTTATTTTTCCACATGGATTGTCATCTCAGAAACTCAGAAAATATTTTTTAAGACGCCTGTTCTCTGTGATCACTTTTCTTCTTTTCATTCAATAATCAATATGTACCATTTCACCCACTTTCCTTCTTCCTCAAAAGAGCTCCCTTGACACCTTGTAGGTATTGTTCCCTCCCTTTATACACAGAACCATGGAAGCTGATGAACGGAAGGTTCAAAGATGTTATGAAGGTTCACGGATGAGTGATGTTGCCTTTGGTCGAGTGATCAAAACAGATCATAAAGTCAGCTAATGGCATTGAAGAGCGTCTTAAGCCAACAGGAAGTAAGAATAGTTCAACATTCTTTCCTTTGTGCCATTTTGTCTTTATTCCACTTCAAAGTTATTCTAATTGCTAAGTTTTTCTTCGCAATATTATTTATAACAGCAAAACAAATAACGTTTGAGAAACAGAAAAAACAAGCAAGACTTTGTCTTTGTGCTAGAAAAAAACCACCGACAGTGGAATCACATTGAAAATGTTTGTCTTTTACTTCACTGTGTTTGATCCTTGACTATAGGTAACTGTACTCACCTGTGAACTTTCACATCATTTTTGAAACATTAATCAGATTACAAAACAGACGTAGTTCCCTCGCTGACTCCCAATACGTTATAAACTTATTGAAGTGAAAAACTGTTATTCTTGAACATTGGACACACTAATAGTTTCTTTGAGAGGAACACACATGCAAACATCAGTCCTCAAATGAATGGCCATCCATTCCTGTGGCTTAATGAAAGAGTATGGGTACCCTGAGCACAAGGTTCAAATTCATTCAATTCACCTTAGTGTGCTATCTTAAGTTAGCATCCTAAGTTAGCTGCCTACAGTGCAAAGTTTATTTCTGGGCACAAGCTGACTGCAGTATGCTGCAGTGTCCAGGACAGAACTAAATCTACAACTGCTCTGCTGAATTCTCTCTTTTCTGGAGCTGGTCCTTGCTCAAGTATTTTCCTTTTAATTGTGATGAATAGGCTGGGTGGTAGAGGCTCTTGCTGTGCACACCTGGCACCCAGAGCTTAATCCCTGGAACCCATGTAAGGCGGAAGGAGTAACAACTCCACAAAGTTGTCCTTTGACCTCTACACCTGTGCTGCAGCAGGTAGGCGCGCACACACACACACACACACACACACACACACACACACACACTATGCATACACAGAAACACAATGATGATAAATAAAAAGTTGTGGTTAAAATATGTAATATAAAATTTATTTTCTTAGCTTTTGTTTGTTTGTTTGTTTTGTTTTTTGGGACACAGTTTCTCTATGTAGCCACTACTGTCCTGGAACTCACTCTGTAGACCAGACTGGCCTCCAACTCAGAGATCTGCCTGACTCTTTCTCTGCCTCTCTGCCTTTACTGGGATTAAAGGCTTGTACCACCATCACACAGGCTATTAGCTATTTTCAAGTTTAGGTTAGTGGAGGCTGAGGAAGACTTGAGTGAAAAAGTAGGGACTGGATGAAGTCCTGAGTGAATGCATGTTATGACAAGGACCAGTGCTTCAAACACATGGGAATAGGCAAAGATTTCTTCCAAGGACCCATGCCTTAGACTCATGGGAATTGGCAAAGCATAAGTGTTTAGGAGGTTGACCAGTGCATGCAAAAACTAATACCTGCTGCTTCCTCCTCCAGGATGACTGGAGACTGCTCCCTGGCAGAGAGCTCCTTCAGAGACAGCTAGCTAATCTCTCTTTCTCTCGGTGTACAACATAAGACACTGCAGTTCTGGCTTGTGGTTTGTGCCGCTCTAGCAGAATGAGCACAGCCCACCTGATCCCAGCTTTTCTGTATCTGGGTTCATTCCTTCCTCACCCCAGTTGGGGTTTCAGGACCAAGCCAGGAAGGACCTGGAAAGTCAATCGTATTTACTCTATTTATATCTAAAGGACAAAGGCTTGTAAAACTGAAACTGTTTTTCTGAACAACTTCCCATTTTTCTCTGCCCCAGCCCAAAGAAACCACCATTTGCTTTCTGTTTCTATGATTTTGACTGGTCAAATTCACACAGGAGTGGAAACGTACAATACATACCATTTTGTCATATCTTGACTATTTTGTGTGTAGCTGATTTGTTCTGGAGCCACCTCACAGAGGGAAGGATGAGGGAACAAGATCATGTTTGTGTACTATGATAAATGCCAGTTAAGATGGCTTTTCTTAGTCTTTTAGAGAAACATAATTGCAAATTGTCACATTTTCACTCTCCAGTCCAAAGCGTGTTGTGATTGTCAATGCCTTCTCGCCTGAAATCCTAAGGGACACACATTGGAGGAACACTCGTGTGCTTTAATTGAGCAAGAGGAAACACAGATCATGGGAACTGGATTGTACTTCAGTAATAGGTTGGTTCAAGACTTCTTGAATCATTGAGGCTTTGCACAGGGAAAGATCTGAAGGAATCTGTCTCTGTGACAGTCGCCAGGTAGTGCAGGCCATTTCAAGACTGAAGATCTCAGTCTGACTGATGGAGAAGGTGATGAGAGCTAGCATAAAAGTCTGCTGGAAAAGAACTAGGCAGAACTCCTCCCACCAGCCAAGACAGGGGCACGCTAGTTTCTTGTGGAGTTTCTACATCGTCCTTCTGTTGGTCAGTGCTCAGAGAAAATAGTGAGGCAGTCTTGTTCTGTTTCACTGTATGATGGTCTCAGAACGTCTTGTTTGATGTTGATGTTCTATGAGGTTGTTTATGTACATTAGGGGAGCATGCTCCTTCCTTAAAGGGACATGGAAAGCGTTAAATGAGATAAGTATCCGGAGTGCTGAGCAGATTAATTTGAAGTGAGAACTTAAGTTAGTAATAACGGACTTTCATGATCTCCCTGCCTCTCATGGGGAACTAATAAACATCTTTTTTTATTCACTGAAGAAATAGTTATTGGGTAACAAATATTTACTGTGGTGCAATGGTGGACAAGCATATCTAGCCCCTGACAGCATGGCTGTCGGACAACTCAATAGGAAATGAGGGTGAAAAGTTCCAGGAAGGCGACCAGAGGCACTCCGCCATATGTTGGCAGTGTTGGGAACTTCGTGGACGGTAAAGTGATGTTTATAATAATACCTGACAGATGAGAAAGCATCGTCAGGAGAAAGAGAGGAAGGGACAACAGAAAAGTCTCTCACTTCTTTTCTTTTCTTTTCTTTTTTTTTCTTGTTTTTTCAAGACGGTTTCTCTGTGTAGCTTTGCTCCTTTCCTGGAACTAGCTATGTAGACTAGGCTGGCCTTGCACTCACAAAGATCCGCCTGCCTCTGCCCCCTGAGTGCTGGGATTAAAGGTGTGCGCCACCACCGCCCGGCTATCTTTCACTTCTTAAAAACACTCCAAGGGAGACTGTTCCTTTTCAATCTTGCACACAGTTTTGTGTGCCCCTGCAGCAGTGATTACAGCTCATTAATTAATTAATGGTGATACAATGCTGTGAGCATGCGAAGTGCAGCACATTTGCTCACAAAAATAGTGATTAGTGTGATTACTGCTTCGATATAGCCTCTGTTTACTATACGCTCGGAGTTCCAACAGTCTGCTCCGCTCCGTGCAGCAGACAGCTGCTTCGCCACACGCCTGATTCGGTGGCTATATTTGGCCTTTCCTTCCTTGGCTTGTGAGCGAACCCAGGGATGACTATTAACAGAAAGGAAAAAGTGGTTGGGACTAATTTCAGAGTCCCTTTCCTAACATATCTGTCTGCAATGTCAACTGCTTTCTCACTTTCTGAGTCACTAACACACAGCTTTAGAAGCACCGGAAGTCTCTTGTGGGAGCTTCCGGTCAGACATATACTCATGAGGTATCTTAATATATAAGCTTTTTGGGTAGGTCCTACCAAATACATAAACACAATGTTTTGTGACTCCAGTGTTACCTCTACTATTACACACAATTTCTAGAGAAATAACTGGACGAAGGAGACGCTATTGGCTTCTATCTTTTTTATTGGTGAAAAGCACTTCAATACTATCATCTGTCACTAATAAAACAAAAACCCAGAAGGCAATGTTGCTGTTTTAACTGTTGACAAGCATCTGAAAATACTTAGCTTACAAATAAGATGTCTAAACTGTTTATTTAATTAATCAGTCAATCAGTTCATTTATTTGTGCAAGGATTAAAGGCATGTCTTACCTTGTTGTTTTTTTTTAAAATCATTGCTTCAGTAAATAAGCAGATGTGGTTGGCAGTATCCTATTGATTAAAATCACCTTGGCTAATAGATGTGGCTCTATCAAAACATTGGCTTATACAGTTTGCTGGAAGTCTCTGATGGTGGGTAGAAACCTCTTCAGTTGGCCTGTGTGTCAAATGTTTGCTGCCCTTGGTTAGACAGCAAGATAAATGGATGAGTGTTTGGCTTGGAGAAGTGATAGTAATAGACACAGACCTGGATATGGTCAAGGACGAATCTTCATTGCTGCTGTTGGTAGATAGGCCCCATCATCAGAGATCATTTTCAGGTATAAGGGAATAGACAAATGGACAAGTATATTTATATTACATTGAGCACAATAGGAGGTGATGTAAATTCTTGCTGAAAAAGAAGCAGGGGTGGGAATGACCCCCCTGTGCTGGGTGGTTTTTATGGTAGATATGGCTCTTGAATGGGCTTTGGAGAGTAGGAAGTAGTTCAAACAGCAGAGATGGTTAAACGTGGGAAGATGAAGAGCGTTCTAGGACTTAATGATGGTGTTGAACAAGAGCACAATGGTAAGAAGAAAGTGGCAGCTCCATCCACCTATCCTATCTCTGACCTATTATTACATTGAAGCAATTATTTACAGGCACAGATTTCCTATTGTCCTTTAGTCTTCACTTGTTTCTGGGTCCTTTGTTTCTTTTATCTTTTGCTGTGCTTCTTTGTGCTTTGATGACTTTTCTGTGGTACTATGTTTTGATTCCTCTCTCTTAGCTTTTGTTTATCTCCTGTAGACTTTTATTTGGGTCATTATGAGGCTTACTTTCAATCTATATTAAGCTGACAACTTCAACCACATGCAAACGTTCTACACTTTTACTCTCCCTTACACACACACACACACACACACACACACACTTGAGAAAGTATAGCCCCGCTTGGCCTGGAACTCACATTTTACATTTTAATGAAATAATTTACATAATTTAATATTGCATAGTTGCTAACAAGTTATTGTCACTATAGTTTTATATTTTATTTGTAGGAATGCTTCTTTGGTTTGTATATAAGTGACTATGTGAGTGTAGTGCCTGAGAGACCCAGAAGATGGCTTCAGATCTCCACAGGACTGAAGTTACAGACAGTTGTGATCCATGTGGTGCTGGGAATTGAACCTAGACCTTCTGGAAGAGCAGCCAGTGAATATTCTTAATTGCTGAGCCATCTCCCCAGCCCCTGTAATTATAGCTATGGCTTTGGATCAGTATAGAGTAATACGTTATTTACATATTACCATTACAAAATGAAAGGATTATGAATTTGGCTACACCTTTGCTCTTTGATTCTATATTTACTTTTGAGTTTTATACTTTCGCATATTTTGTATTTATACTTTCGTAGTTCCCCTGTGAACAATTGGCATCTTCTTTAAAGATTCCCTTCAGTAAATCCTGTGAGGCATATGTAGCAACCGTGAACTCTTTCTTTTTCCTGTACTTCTCTTTCAGCTCAGTAAGCTTTCTGCTGAGAAATCTGTTGATGATAAAAGAGAGTTCCCTTGTATGAAACAACCCTCTTTTCTCTTGCTACTTACACAAATTTCTGATACAGGGATTAACTTTACACACTGATGCTAAACCTAGTGAGCCAAGGCATGTGAGAAGGTTTTCAGTCCAAAGGATACGGTGTCTATCAGCTCAGGCAGCTGGCATCCATAGTGTCGACAACTTAGCCGATCTATGCTGTGAGGGCTGTTAGGGGCACAGCAGCAAGGGTAGCTAGTGGGGACAAGGGACACTCAAATGCATACACTTGGCTGCAAAGGGTGGCTGCAGATGTCTGCTTGGTGACCACTTTGGCTGTAGGCATGTGCACAATGGCAAAGTTTAGGGAATGGGAGGCTCAGAAAAAGTTTGTAAAGGCAAGTAACTACCCTTGGCTACAGGCTGTTGGAGTCCTCTTTGCAGGAATATTCTAATTCTGTGACAGCAAACATGTGAGTCCACAGTGGTGAAAGCTGTAAGGAGTTTGCAGCAGTTCTAGGGGTGTTAAGGTAGCAGAAGAGATGGCTCCTGGGTCCTTTGTGGAGGAGACTCTAAGGATATCGATGTCACCTACTGTATTGCTGTTACTGATATCGCCTGCTGTTCCAGATGTGCATTGCGCCATTCTTCCATAGTGATTAGACCCAGTGCCCTAAAAGTTTTTGGAATATGGTCATTCACCTAGCCTTCCTTTTTCTGAAGAGGGAAGCTCACGTACTATGTAGTTTCTTCCCAGCATGAGTAGTGATGGGCATGGGACTCGTGTGATTCACACAAAATGAACCATTTTTCTATTTCCTTTGTGTCATTTTACTTGGGCATTTTCTTCCATTGCATTTCTAATCTTTTAAGATAAATACCTGAGCACTTTCAGAGCTATCTTCCTTCCTGGATAGGAGAAATGTGGGGGAAGAGACATGGTAAAATTTAGGGGGGCAGTGACTTGGTGAAATCCAATACCTTATTCCAGCATGTTTCTACCATTGCTACTGCCTGATTAGGAGGTGTGACTCTAAATTCCAGTCTTGTTGGTATCATCTCAGTTTGTACTGCTGACCTGTGATACCCTGAACAACATCTTTCAGAGATATCTGAGGCACTGGAGGGATGGCTTAGTGGTTAAGAGCACTTACTGTTCTTGTAGAGGACCTGAGTTTTATTCCTGGCACTCCTAACTCTAGTTTCAGGGAGGTGACACCCTCTTCTGGCTTCCATGGGCTCTTGAACATGCATTGTGCACAGAAACACGTGCCAACTCACACACATACACGTAAGTAAAAATCTGTATCTTAAAGTTTTGAATCTGTAACTTTTTAAAACATACATGGTGAAAGATAATAACATGACTGAATTAAAGATCTCGAGATATGGTAATTCTACAGGATCTGAGTGGACCCAATGTAAACATAAGAATATTTATGAAAAAAGGTAAGAAGATTGGATAAGAGTATATTTTATTTTGTTTTTGGTTTTTAGGACAGGAATTCTTTGTATAGCCCTGACCATCCTGGAACTCACTCTGTAGCCAAGGTTAGCCTTGAACTCAGAGATTCACCCACCTCTGCCTCCCGAGTGCTAGGACTAAAGGCATACATTACTATACCTGGCCTATACTGAGGCCTTTTACTCTCAAAAATAGCCTAGTTTGGTGAAAAATTATGTTTTTGTGGATAGCCCACAGCATCACACAAAACCGTGTTTCTATCAGGAGTCATTTTAGGGAGTAACGTTTAGGCCTATTTGTTGTATCCAGATTAGCCCCTGGAGGTCTGACATCCGATCATCTAGACATACTCACGGGAAATTACCAACTAACCAGATTAATTGGGGAGGAAGTTGAGGGTCAGAGGGAGCAAACAGGGAGATGGATGAGTATTACATCCTTTTCCTTAGCAGCCTTCTGTGTTCACACTGAGATGGGTTCCTAACCGAAGGCTTAGGCTGCATTTTGTTCTGTTAACGGAACTCTGACTTAAAAATAGCAGCCATGGTGAAACATTTTCAGAAATATATCTTTGGAAAGTTGGGAGCATTTACCCTTTAGATACTTGTAAACTTTTTGGAGGTTCATTTTCCAGAAACAAATGAAAAGGACATTTCCTTCTAAATGATCTCAATTCTACTATCTACTTAAAAAGCGTACTTAGTTCTAGTACCACAGTTTTACAAAGCAGATGCTCTCTTGAAATATTATGCAGAAAGAAAAGATCCAGCGTCAGTTTCTGTGTCTTTTTATAGCTTGAAGGGCTGTATTTCCCCTTAATTGTTTTTTTGTTTTTTACATGCTTTAATTCTTTGAGGGTTTCCCTCAAACTTCATAGAGAGAAATTCTTTGTTGGAGAAGTAATTCACGATGGCAGCTCATTCATATGTAGGCCATAATGGTGTCTTGTCCCAGTTTATGATATAAAAGAGAAATTCTTCTCAGTGATGACGAAGTGAAATAGTAAAGTGAATCTTCCAGAAAAGCTAGCTATTTCTGTCTCATTATTTCTTGAACTTTCAGGTTTGTTCAAATTCTTATATAAAATGAGTGATTGAATTATATGCTAATTTGAGTTTTCAGAAAGATATTAAAAGATTTGTTTTTATATTTTAAGATCTTATAAAATAGGCTTTAAGAAAATTATCATTTGGGTCTACAAATGGAATATTTTTATCCCTTGTTACATATTAGTTAGATAAACTGCCAGGAAAGAATATTGTATTCTTTGTGTTTAATCAACTGGATAAATTGTAGAAAAGTCAATAGAAGAAAAAAAGAAAGTGAAATAAAAGACAGATTGTGAAACAAAATCAATTGCAGCACTAATTTATGAGGAAAACTAAAATAATTCATGAAGAAACTCTAAGTCAATAATTAAAAAATATAAACTGTGAAAGTTTAAGCATGCATTTTACTATAGGATTTCTTCATAACCATCTAAAACTTCAGAAGTAAAAAGTTTAGATCAAATATGAAAAAAAACCAGAATGTGAGAGGATATTTGGAAAAGAAGAAAAATTACAAAAGCCAATGTATGTATATGAGGATAATGAAGAATATGAAAATAAAATAACATAGACAGCTGGGCAGTCGTCATCACACACTGAACACTATCGACTCAGCAGTCAGTGGCCTGAGAGTCCCAGTTCCTGAGGGAGTAGGAACCCCTAGGACAATTTCCTCACAGTAAGTTTTTTCAGTCATTGTATGGACTTGTTGGAATGAGTAAGTCTTCTTCAAAAGAAACAGCAACCATGGAGTAGAAGCAACCTAGTTTTTCCTACCTCATCCATTCAGAAATCTCTCCTAAAGCCTAGAATGCCAAGGGGGATGCTCCTTGGGTGAAGAGATTCTATCCATCAGTTCCCACGGACATCTTGTTTTGAATGGAGACAAATGGTGTAGTGTGTAAATGGAACTGAATGTCTTCGCAATTTGAAATACTTCACATACCTAAAGGTGCTGATTAATTCCTGTATACAGATTTTGTGTAATGTCAAACTAAATATTTTGGGTTGTAGGCATATATCTGTAATTTGCAGGCAGTGTTTATATCATACTAGGTGTCTTAGTTAGAGTTATGATTGCTGTGATGAAAAACCATAACCAAAAGCAACTTGAGAAGGTAAAGGTCTATTCATTCACATTTCCCTATAACAGTTCATCATCAAAGGCACTGAGGGTAAGAACTCAAGCTGGGTAGGAACCTGAAGCCAATGACTGATGCAGAGGCCTTGGAGAGGTGCTGTTTACTGGCTTGCTCCTCATAGTTTGCTCAGTCTGCTTTCTTATAGCACCCAAGACCACCAGTCTGGGGTGGCACCACTCACAATGGTCTGGGACTTCCCCCATCAATCTCCCTACAGTCTTGCCTGTAGCCTGGTCTTATGGAGGCATTTTCTCAAACGAGGTTCCCTCTTCTCAAATGACTCAAGCTGACATAAAAACAAGCCAGGACACTAGGGAGAACGTTTATGACAGCCAAAGGCGGCCAATAGCCTAAGCAAAGAGATAAGTGGATATCTGAAAGGTCACATAAATGCTGGACAAAATGTTCTGTGGTTGTATCTGACTGAAAGCTGGAAACTGTACAGCCATGTGATGCAAGTGTCTTGTACTTAATATTTATGTGCTTCTATATATCATTGTGGCTAAGAGCAATTATATTTATGGCAGGATTGAACTTGTAAGTACAAATTTAGATATGCTTTAATGAATTTCTCCAATGATTTCATAGTTTGCATCAGCATCTGTGGGGGATGGATTTTACCAGCCACGTAAGATAAGCCTGCACTAACTAGGGCTAGAAGGTCACATTAAGTAGGAATGCCCACACACAGTCATGAGAAAATTCATAGGAAGGGAAAGAGCTACAAACCCAGAATACAAGCAGGTTTCAAATCAGTAAGTATTCCTTAACGAGCAGCAGAGAATTCCTGTTGAATTAACTCAATGTAAACCTAGTTTAACTTCTTAGAACACATTTCTCCCTTAAAATATGAAAAAGACATCTGTAAAATAATGTTTTTTGATATAGTCAATAGGAAACACACACACACACACACACACACACACACACACACACACACACACACTAATAGATGGCAGCGACTTGTACAACCTTTACTAAAGATGATATTGGTTAGATTTATGTACCTGGGAAGAACCTTAAAAAAAATGTCCATTCTTCACTCTTTATTTTGAAGTTTGGAACTTGAACCCCCAAAGGTAATCTTACATCAGTAGGCCTAGCAAAACACTAGGTGGCAGAAATTGTCTTGCTGACCATAAGCAATGCAGTAAGCAAAGCTAATCACAGGATACTTCTTTAATTAGCATTTATTGAGTAGGATGGGATATTTGATTCTGTCTTGGTATCATAGAGTCTGAGAGGCTCTATGGAATCATGCAAGAGAATCCATCTAGGAGTTCAGAGGCCTCTGTTTCTGTCCTGACTCAGAAACATTTTGGCAAGATGTCTCCTTGCAATACAGCTTCCATGTCCACATCTACAAATAGAGACAGTAGTATATAACATGCTTCAAGTAATATATAATCGAGTTACAAAAGTTATAAAACACATATAAGAGCCTTCGCCATCTTCTGAGTCAATCTTTTTAGATGTATCTAGGCCAAAGCCGATTAAGTTTGAAAGAATATTTTAGCTTTGTAAGAACCACGGGGAGGGGGGGAGGGGGAAGGATAGTAATGAATTTAAATCCCTTGAGGCTGGTGGCCACACCGAGAGAGCAGACTCCAAATCTGCAGTGAAACCTTCAGGATCATGTATGAGAGAATATGCCTACACTCTATGCTGGTGAGCAAATGTCTTTTTCACAAACAATAAGTGAGATGCATACTTATAGTCCATTCTCTGAGTAGTTTGTCTGTTTCCAGAAGGGTCCTCTGCAGAAGTGGTTTGCTTTCTTTTCTGAAATGGCCACCAGCCCCTTGACTTGGCTCATCTCAACTGCTCTAGCAAAGTATTGTGACTTGGTGGTTATGAAGAAAGAGATTTATTTCTCACCTTTCTGGAGTCTGCAAAATTCAAGGTTGAGTTGACTGCGTGTGTGTGTGTGTGTGTGTGTGTGTGTGTGTGTGTGTGTGTGTGTGTGTGTGTGTTTCAGGGCTACTATCTGATTCACAGATGAAGCAGTCTTATCCTGCTCTCACACAGTAGAAGGAGGGGAGGCAGCTCACTGGACCTCATTTATAGAGGCATTAACCCATTTAAAATCACCCCTAACGTCTCCACGTCCTAATAACATCAGATTGACGATTAGGTTTCAACATACAAATTTAGAGAGAATGTAAACACTCATTGTGCAGCACATTTTTTCTCCTTTTCTTTCTTTTTTCTTTCTTTCCTTTTTTAGTGTATGGGTATTTCGCCTATGTCTATGTTGGTATACCATGGGAATGCCTGGTGCCCTCAAAGGCTAAAAGAAGATGTTGAGTTCCCTGGAACTGGAGTTGTGGAAGGTTGTGAGATGCTGGATGGGTGCTAAGAACCTGGGCCCTCTGGGAGAGCAGCCAGTCCTCTTAACCACATAGCAAATCTCGGTACTGGACAATTGTTTAATTGTTATCCTAGGGTTTGCCCTGTGTGGGCTGCCACTTCTCTAGGGTATTTCTTTTTCTGTAGGTGAGATTTTCTGATTCCTACCAGTGGATTTAGCCCTACCTACCTCAATTAGACATCAATCAATCAATCAGTCAACCAGTCAGTCAATCTTGCCCTTGAACAGGAGAAATTGATTAAAGATCTACTCAGTATTGTTATTTACATCTATGCATGGGTTTTGGCAACCAGTCTACCTCTGCTGAAGACTAAACTGCCAGACTATGCCCAAGTTTTAGTCTCTGAGAAGCTGGATTGGGGGAAGCAATTTTTTTAAAGGTAACAGGAGATTTTCTTTTTCTTTTTTTCTTTTTCTTTTTTTTTTAAAGATTTATTTATTTATTATATACAGAAGAGGATGCCAGATCTCATTACAGATGGTTGTGAGCCACCATGTGGGTGCTGGGAATTGAACTCAGGACCTCTGGAAGAGCAGTTGGTGCTCCTAACCTCTGAGCCATCTCTCCAGCCTGGGAAGCAAGTTTTTCCTCATTAAAATATTCTCCCCAAATTTTAAGTTGTCAGCATTATTTAGAAAGCTGGTTATCGCTATGGCAAAGATATGTTGAGAAAATCCTAGGAAACCATCCTGAGCAGCCAAAAGAGGGCTAAGTGGTGACTTATCTTTAGATATTTATTCCCCCATCAAATTAATCTCAAGCCCTTCCCAGGGCACCATGAGTCCAGACCTCAGTTCCATGGCTCTATTGCTTTTCGGGATCTTTGATATCAACTTTCTATGTGTTTCAATCTCTAAATTATGAATGTGCTCAACTTAGTTTCTGTGATTAATGTGCTCTGATCTCTCTTGCTGGGTCTCTTTGCTGTCTGCTGATTATCTAAAGTAAGTCATTCGTCCATCACTGGGTTGGAAAGATGCAGCTCTGTCATCTCACCTATGCATTCTTATGTCTCTCTCTTCCTTGTCTTAATTTTAATCCATTCATTTCCAAAGTGTCACTCAGTGCCATGCTATTGCCTCTGGAAGGCAATGGTGGAGTGGTGGAGAAGGTTACAGAGCCGATGGGCAGAAGTGGGTTGAAAGTCTTTTCTATGGTTTAGATAATTCTTTGGGTATCTGTAATAAGGGAAGATGCACAAAGTAGCAGGAGAGCAAAATAATGAAGTCCCATTTTTCCTTCTCATTATTTTCTGATTTACATCAATGGGCAGTTTGATTAATTCAGGCATCCTGACTCCTCTCTCTTCAACATTTATAAACCTGCAAATTAGCCTTTTCCTTTAAAAGTGATAGTACATAGTGTGTAATTACACACATTATGTGTGCTCGATGTGTTAGTTTGAGTCCCCTGGGTAGCAGACTCTGAGACAGACTTCTGGGGAAGTTTACTGGGATGTGATGTCCAGAACAACGTGAGGGAGGAAGGAAATATAGATATGGGAAAGGTCTCAGCTTCTATCCCAGAGAGCTGTGCAGCTGAGACAATCCTTCAGAGTTCTGGTCTTTCTTCATGCACCTTGTCTAGGCACTGGGTGTGCTGCCCAACAATGTATGTCGTTTCATTGAATCACCTTCCTCTCTCTGAAATTAGCCGCTAGAGAGAACTGAGGTGTGAGGTATGTATGAGACTTGAAGGGCGTGTCTAGATGGCTCCTCACAGCACGAACATCCTGCCAAAATACAAACATGTACGGTATAGAAATCAATACCCGGATATTTGCATATGCGTACACACAGCTAGACTGACATCTGTCATGGGGCCTTGACCTCACCGACAACTACCATGAACTTTTAATTCAACTATAGAATTCCTTAAGAGAAAAGTTCACTCCGCTTCAAGAAGAAATTCTTCTGGAATTCTCAAGTTCAAATCAGGCTATTTTATAGTCAGCATCAAAAAGTCATTTTAGAGTCTTAAAAATAGCATTCTCCCTACCTCCGCATTATTACCACTACCCAACCGTTACACCAAAAAGCTTTTATAATAAATTATCTGTAATGTTTCTAAAGGCAGTTCTTTCATAGGGAGAACAATACCATCATGTGCAAAAATCTATATCTCAACTAATGGCTAAGGATTACACCAACTACAGGCACAATGAGGTCACTGTGCTTGGTTGATATGAGGATAGTCCTCTGCAGCCTTTTGGACCTAAGTGTCAGAATGGTTATTTCTCTGTGTTAAAAATTCTATATTCTTCTTCACTTCTAATAAAAAATTCCACTAAAGTGGAATTATAGCACTTTGGCCATAATCTCTAACCCTGGAATCAGGTGTCTAGTTCATTTCTATCCCCAGTTGAATATATATATATATATTATATATTTCCTTAAAAAAGATTTCTGATGATGCCTGAGTCATACCAATTCCTATTTTTATTATAATAAACTTGTTACTGAATTCGTTGGGTTAACTGGTTTCCTATCTTGTTATGAAGTGAACTAAAATAAAGTCTCATGTTTTGATAAGTTATGTCTTGCAGTAGCCATTGAAATGAACATTTGGAGGAAACTATATTAAAAGTAATGTTGTTTGAAGTAATCAAATATGAAACAAAGTGGCTATTGAGAAGCAGGTGGTTTTCTACACAAGCATTGACTTTTTTCCCCTGCTGCTTTGCCAGGAGAGGGGTAAGATTCTCCACTAATAGTAGTGCCTAAGCCACACAGAACCAAAACTTTAAGTCTTCCCGTTGGAACTATCATGAACTCATTTTTATTGTTTGCATTACAACCATCATCAGTGGCTAATTATTATCTTTGGCACTAATGATGAGTGTGAAGAAAATAATAAGGTAAAAAGCTAAGGTAACAGGATGAAAGCTTTTGAGAAGTCTTAAAAGATGTTAGTAGCTAGCATTTCCTGAGAGCTTAATATGTGGCAGGCAGTGCCTTAACAGCTTTGGTGTTGTAATAATAGTATAAAGCAGAGTTTAATTTTGAAATTTTAATAAGGAAATCAAGGTACAGAAATAATAAGAAACATAGCCTAACCACACAGTTGGTAAGCATGTGGTTTTAGGACAGGCAGCTTTGCTCAATAGTTAGACCACAGTTGCTTCTAACTAAAGGCTAACTAAAGGCTAATGTATGTAAAATACATTTCTGTATTTTATGATGTCTGCTGTGTGAGACCAATTATTATTTCTGATTTTTTGAAATACAAATGAATATTATAGAAAAAGTAACGTGAGTCCAAAACCTATGTTGAAAATAAGAAGGTAATGTAGTGGTATATATGGAGGAGTTGGAACAGCCCCCACCCCCATCTTATAGTACTTTGGGGTGTGACCAGAGATGGAAATACGTTGGTGGGTACCATGTTCAAGCTGTGGACTTGAGGTCTGCTTTATTGTTATGAACAAAACCAGGGATGGGAAATTTTAGAATGATCTGATCAGTGGCTGCATTTGTGAACAAGTGATTTGAAACTGGTCAATACTGACTGCTAAACCATGGACATCTATGGCCTGAAACCTGCATGCTGAATGATACTGTGAAACTCACAAATCACTGATGTTCAATCTGAAGAAGTGCATTTCTTCTTTTGGCAGGTGGAGGATGTAGGAAAAATGATTCTCAGCCAGGTGTGCAGGTGTTTGCCTCTTCTCTCAGCTGAGCTGGGGGTGGGGCAGAAGTTTAAGGC
Organism: Onychomys torridus; assembly: GCF_903995425.1. Lineage (NCBI taxonomy): Eukaryota > Metazoa > Chordata > Mammalia > Rodentia > Cricetidae > Onychomys > Onychomys torridus. Next base: position 29,899,312 of record NC_050454.1, read on the forward strand.
CAGCCTGGTTACAGAAAAAAAAAACTGTCAGGAAAAAGAAGAAAGAAAGAAAGAAAGAAAGAAAGAACTCAGTCCTATTTATCTATTTCTCTCAGCTTCGAAGGAAAACCATCATCTGGTTTACACCTACGTCTACAGCTCACTGCTTTTGTCTTTTTTCACAGTGTTTTGCAACACTGTGTTAAAAAAAAAAAAAACACTTTCCAGATTTTTTGATTGTCAATATAGAATTTTACACAATGCTCCCCTCCATAGATGAACATTTTTGTTCATTTTCTTCTCCTTCGGCATCCTTTCTCACTCCCAATTCAGTGTCTGCTAAGCTCACTATTTCTAAAGGAGAACATGAAAAGTAGAGGAGCGAACAGAAAACTGTCTTTGTCTTGAAAGGCCCTATGGTACCTTTGGGAAATAGCAGTTGTGAATGTACGTCTTCCCATAAATCTTGCAAGGAAAACACATCCCCTAAAACATTCCCTAGACTGAAGATGGAGAGAAAGGGAAGAGATAGACAGAGTCCGTGGGCTATGAAGAAAATGGCTGGAGAATAAAGCCAATGCAGTCAGGAAGAGCACTGTGTCTGGAACTGTCAGGTGACCAAGGGCATCCACAAAGCCCAGGCTGTCTCTACCTGCCACAGACTACACTACTTGTCTTTCCGGGTGGAATTTGGGGAGGATTTCCCTTGATCCAGACTAGGAGTTTGCCTCGGGGAGCGGCGGTTATGCAGCATAAGCAAGCCTTTGCTGACAAATGATCTCTGTCCACATTGTGTGAATAAGTCTCTCTTTCACAGTCTTCAGCATCTATGGAAGGTTGAGTCTTTGAAGACTCCCATCAGGAGAACGGAAGGGGAATGGGAAGACTGAATGAAAATAACTCAAGGTTCCCAAGAGTCTGTTGTGGAGTATCCACCAGAGAAGACTAGTCAGACATAGGTTTAAGCCAATAGAAGTGTTTATTAACTAGCCAGAGACTGTTCTGGGTGTTCAGGATCTCAGTGTAGTTCCTAGCCTTTCTCAGGGTGAGCTTTTAAGCACAAAAACCATATTCTGGGGTGACATGCTTCAGTTAACAAGGACAGTTAGCCAAAAGACAAACTACAAAAGCCAAAAAGCAAATGTACTAATGTTTAGAGACTTTCCCAGAACTATGGACTTTGATGTATTAGGTCATTGTTTTAGTTTTGGCTAAGTTTTATGACCTGAATGGTACTACCATCATGGTGTCAGCTATGCTAAGGTCTGGGGACCTGTTACAAGCCCCAAAATGCAGATGACACAAAGTCCATACACTTGTTTGCTTATTTGTTTGTTTGAGCCCTGCCTGGCCTTAAGCTCACTATGTAGTAGATGAAGCTGATCTTAAAGTAACGGAGCTCTCGCCTCTACCTCCCAAGTGCTGGGATTATAGGTGTGAGACACCACAGTAGACCTGCTGCTCCTTTTAATCAGAGTAGATTATTTCTTATTTCACAGCTTTATACTATTTGTTCCCCCTTCCTTTCTCTACAGCTCCACCTCTCTGTGCTGGTTAATTATAACGCCAATTGATTGGATTAAGAAACACCCAGGGGATTAGTGGAGCACACTTCTGGGTGCCGGTGTTTCTAGGGACGATTAGATTACATGGGCTCTGAATTAATTAATGGGTCAATCCCTTAATGGATGGATAACATGATGACCTGATTGGGAGGTCAGCAGGTTATTGTGTGTGGGGTGTCTTTTGGACCTATATTTGCCCCAAATTCATCCCAGCTTCTTCCTGTATTACTTACTCTGTTTCTTGGCTTTCTGGCCACCATGACATGAGCAGTTCTGCTCTACCACATCTGCTCCACCGCTATGGACTAATATCTCTGAACCTATGAATGAAGAAGGGAACTTTTTTTTTTTTTAATTTTTTATTTTTTTTCATGACAGGGTTTTCTGTGTAGTTTTGGTGCCTGTCCTGGATCTCGCTCTGTAGACCAGGCTGTCCTTGAACTCACAAAGATCTGCCTGGCACTACCTCCCCAGTGCTGGGATTAAAGGCATTTGCTACCACCGACCTGCGTAAGTGCTTTCTGTGAGGTATTGTATCGCATCAGTCTGAAGGTAATTAGTATTCCCTCTGGGAAGCTCATCTCAGTCTTTATTCTCTCTGCTCTGCACCTTCTTCAAATGTGGGTGCTATTTGTCTTCCTTCTTTCTTTTTCTCTCTCTACATATTTTTGTGATTAATAACATTGACTGCCTTTTTATATCCTAATAATATTCAAGGCTATCCTATGAATCTAGGCCAGTTCTAAGATCCAGAACCAGATATCAAAGTGACAGAGAACACATCATCTTTGGCATGCTGTATACGCTTCCATGCAATTGGGCTTATGATATTTCTTCACCCACAGCTTACTTCTCTGATGTCTTAAAAAATGTCACCGCCATCCTTCCAAATTTCTACCTTAGGAATCAGACAATCATCCCTTAAGGTCTTTGTGCTCTCATGTCCAATTGAACTTCTAATGCATATTCTTTTTCAATAGAATTCTGATTCTTATTTTTTCCTTGTAGGGGTCACTACTATAAATGCTGTATTGGTATTTCTACTCTCACTGTCTAAAATTCTCAGAAAGGTAATCCTATTTATACTATAGTCCATGTAGACTGGGAAATAAAAATGTGAAATCCTTCACGGAACATTCTGAGGTCAGAGGTCAGGGTGGCCTGGTAGCTAAGAGGATAGATATGACTGTCCAGGAATAAATTGTCATTAGAGCTAAGGCTTTCCATCTCTGTTTAAGCTCTAATTTATTATGTAAACTATGAAAACAAGTTGCATGCTCCTTCAGGCTCTATGTCACCACTTCTTGGGAAGTATTATAATCAATGTTCAGTGCTACAATTATGTTAAACAAAGGAGAATAATTTGAAAGTATCAATATGCTTTAATTTTTGCAATTTAGAATACTTGGAAATATCCATTTGCTTCAAGGGGAGCATGTGGTATAGGATTACATATATTATATCAGAAGTGCATAGAAAAAAGAGCCACTCTCAGGTTCTAAAATCAAAATATTTTAAGTAAAACAATAGTTTTGAATATAATGACTCATAGACAAAGATTATAAAAACTCCCTAAGGGTGTTAAAAAAGATTGGAGCTTAGAAACTCAGAATTTAATATTTCTTCTCCAGTATAAAATGACCCCTCTTTCTGACTCACACCCTGAGGCTTTCTTCACAAAGTTTACTCTTCCTCTGAGACTCACAGCTAGTTTCTAGTCCTCAGCTTCTCTGGGTATTTAGGTAGTCATACCTACGAGCCCTAGTCAATGGAACTGAAGAGGAGACGGCTTTGTGTGGCAGTGCCTGACCTATTTCATAGTAGACATATACGGAAGCTTCTGCGAGGGTTAAGACAGGCATCTAGCAAGGAATATCTGTCCTGGATGGTCACAATGTGAATGAAACCCATGTGTTTTGTTCTATAAAGCCACATACGGGGTATGACAGGTACAGTCATCGCAGAAGTGAACATTCTCTTAACTAATATAAAGCTATGATTCAAAGCATATGGGAGTCTCCTACTGGCTCCAAAGGATTATGAAAGGGCTGGTGGGAGAGTGAAGAGGCGAAGGCAGAGAAATAGTGTCAGGGACAAGCTCCGGTTATCCTTCTGCAGGCTTTGGCTTGGACAGTGACAATGTCAAAGCAATTCAATCTGAGCTAGTTAGGGAGGGCTGGAGCACAGATTTCAGACTTTCTAATCCACTCTTAGATTTGGAATCTGGATGTTTCCTCATGCTCTTGAAGTGGAACACAGCGTTCCTAAAAAGGCAGGCCTGGGAGCTTTCCAGTATAGAGGGGGTAGTTCTGTGAAAAAAAGAGGCAAGGTGGTTTGAGAGAAAGATTCTAGGATTTGTAGCTTGACGTGTGTGTATGTGTGTGTGTGTGTGTGTGTATGTGTGTGTGTGTGTGTGTGTGTGTGTGTGTGTGTGTGTGTGTGTTACATAGGATTTTTATTGCTGTGATAGAACACCATGACTAAAAGCAACTTTGAGAGGAAAAGAGTTCATCAGACTTACATATCCCAGGTCACAGTCCTTTGAGGGAAGTCATGGCAGAAACTCAAGTCCAGCAGAGCTGGAGGCAGGAACCGAAGCAGAATCCACGGGGGATTGCTGTATACAGGGGCTTCATGGCTTGCTCTGCTTGTGTCTACAACTCAGGACCACTGCTCTGGGTTGTCATCACCCACAGCGAGTGGGGCCTTCTATATCAATCACGGATGAAGACAATGTTTAACAGGCTGGCCCACAGTTCCATCTGGTGGGGGCATTTTTCTCAGTTAAGGTTTCCTCCTTCTAAATGACCTTAGTTTGTGTTGAGTTGACAAAACACTAACCAGGACAGTCTGTATTGTGTGCACATGTGTGTATGCATGAGGACTAGGGAAGTGAGAAATGTGCTGAATCATTCAGGGAAGGATATTGAGTGTCATTTCCAACCCCTCAAACAGACCAACTCTCTTGTTTTATGAATGTCCTAATAATGGCAGCCTCAAACATCAGGGTAATAAGCAGTTCAGTGGTGAATGAGAGATCTTGCTGTAGAGGTAGAGGCAGCAGACTCCTGTCTGGAGGTTACATGAGCCACACATCATCTCATATTGAGCAGTAAGAACTGGGCGGGGCAGAAATAGGAAAGAAAAAGGTCAGTTGTGGTAGCTCATGCCTGTAATCACAGTACAGCTTGATGCAGGAGGTGTGCTTAAAGTTCTAGGCCAGATGAGATACATAGTGAATTCTAAGTTAGCTACAGCATGAGAGAGGGAAGAAGGGAGTAGGAGGGAGGGAGGGAGAGAGAGATCTGGAAGATGCCAAACCCAGTCAACAAGAGGAGATTTTTGGAACTAAGTAGGTAGGGAATGACATTCTGAGAGACCGAGCATTCAAGTGAGTGGAGAATGGAGGTTTAAATTTCTGCATTAGGGTCATGGGTCAAATTAAGGTCAGGTGTATTTTAGAAATTGAAGGAACCACATGATGTTTATAGTCTGAGTGTCTCTTGGCGAATCATCTGCTTTCTGATTTTTATTACTATTACCAATGTGTATTAGTTACACAGGGTAATGGGATTCGCTATTATGCTTTCATACATAAACAGATCATGTACTGATTACATCCGTTCACTCTTTGTCTACCCTCTTGGTGCCTCGTCTCTTTCCTTCTTACTCATGTTCACTTCCCCATTTGTAATAACCCCTCTCTACTCTTTCTCTCAAACAATATAGGGTAAAAAGTCCGGGATCACTTCCAGATTTTGAAAACTCACCTGAAAACCCACCAATCCTGACCCGGAAATCCCACCAATCTCCGGGCTCATCCCACTAATCCCCACTTTGGAAATCTACACCCTGGAAAACTCGGCCCCCAAGAAACCCTATATAAGGCTGCCTCCCACTCGGTTCTCTGCTGCTTCTCACCCAAGCAGAGGCAGCCACCTTCTTGTGTCTTTCTCAATATATCTCTTGTGTGAGGTTTGTTGTGCAGTGTGATTCTGTGGTATTCCTTAGCTCATGACTGCCAGGAAACCTTTTCCTTCAGAGCTACAACACTTGCACTGGGGAAACCTTCTGCCTCAGAGCTTCAACACTTCCACTGAGGAAACCCTCCTCAGAGCCTCAACACTTCCACTGGGGAAACTCTCCGCTCAGAGTCATAACCCTTACATTGTCTATGGAGGCATAAGACGGCCTCCCTTCCCTCAGTCGTTCCTTCCTTCCCTTCCTCCCTCCTTTTCCTTCCTTCTTTCTTGCTGCCCTGGGCATTGAACCCAGAATCTTATACATGCCATGGGGGGACTCTACCAAAGAGCTCTATCCTCGGCTCCATTGGCTTTTCAGGATAGGGAGACTTTAGTGTAGTTACTAAGCACTCACACAGGACTTCTACTCAGGTATGGAATATGAATCTGTCAAAAGCTTCTGTCTAATCGCTAAGAGAAACTACTTGATTCACAATAATATAAATTTAGTCAAAGAAAAGAGAGGCAAACGAACCAAAAAGTCCTCTGAGTTGTGCCTGGCCACTTTTTAATCCTAGCACTTGGGAGGTAGACACGGATGGATCTCTGTGAGTTCAAGGCCAGCCTGGTCCACAGAGAGTTCCACAGAAGCCTGGGCTACATAGAGAAAACTTGTCTCAAATAATAACAAAAATCCCTCTGGGGTTTAATCAAACAGGAGCTGCTAATAATTCCTGAAGAATATATCCTATTATAATTTGATTTGGCTCAAAAAGACTATCAATCTTAAAAATAGTCAAGACCACAAGCACTGGTGAGAAGCTATATATATCTGCCAGTGACTAGCAGTGACTTGTAAAAGAGTCTCTATGCATCCTGTATTTGTCAAAAGGGTTTAGATGTAAATTCTGATTTGAGTATTAAAACAACATGTTTAGACTGATTAATGAGTAAGTGATGTCTCAGCTAATTTTTAATAAAGTGTGTGTATTTAGAGGGGTGATTCTACATTCTCCTGAGAGCTCTTATAAATATGAATGGTGTGTCTTAGAATCGAGGACTTCAGACAAGAGGACACCACGAGCATATCACCCAGCTCCCCTTCCTTCAGGATCCCATCACCCTTTCCCACATTTCAGTGGATAATCCAATTCCACTGAGCGGTCCCCATTTGTAAAAATGCACCGTGTGCTTCCTCAAATTCTGCATCCCACATGCATTTCTGCTTAGCTTGCTCTTTCTTCCACCTCCAGTACACTTTTCACATCTCCGTCTTTTACTTCAAGACTGAATTCAGACATTTGCTGTTCTAGAAAAATCTTTCTGACTCTGTACCAGCTCCACAGTGTACCCCGTGCTTGTCTCTGGCACGGCACTCACAGTGTGGTCTTATATTTTTACTTGCATAGATTCAACAACACGCAAACAAAAGCAAACATATTTCTCATGCAGCATGGCCCCTCTGTGGGAGCCAAGTTCTTCATCTGGTGCTGAGCTGAGGAAATTACGATCTGTTTCCATGCAGCGGGTGTGTGATCACACTGCATGTGAGAGCGGTCCCAAGTCATTACAGTTTATTTTATAGAGTTGCAGGACTCCATTTTCAAAAACCAGGACTCACCCTGTTTTAAGTAGGATGAAATAGGATACAGGAAATCAAGTACTACACACTTCTGAGAATTTCAAAGGGTTTAAAGTTGAATCTTCCAGAAGTTCTAGAGGCCAGGCTTCTGCTCTTTCTCACAAAAGGTGTGATTAGGGGTCCACTTCTTAAGAGTGCAATGACTGTAGTGACCAGAGGAAATCCTGAGTGAGTCAAGTCCTGAGTGTAAGTGTACTATCGACGTGGGCACACTCATGACAAAGACCAAGGCCTTGGGCCCATGGCAAATTGGCAAAGCTTTCCCCATATGGGCTGGGCTCAAGAGTGATGGTAAAGATTTCCTCAGGATCCTAGTGTACGTCAATGGCCAGTGTATACAAAAAGTAGCAGCAGCAGCAGCTTCCTCCTCCCAGATGTTTACAGCCTGATATTGCTCCTACAGAAACCTACTACAGAGACTAGCCAACACCTGCCCCTGTACTGTACCAAATAAACGTGGTAAGGTTGTTGCATGGTGTAGTAGGTACCATTCCACCAGAACAATGCTACCCCACTTTAGTACATTGCCGATTCTAGTCAGGGTTCAGGATTGTCAACAGTTCACCTTGAGAAGCCACTGAGTAATTTAGGTAGAGGAGTTATTTGATGAGTTTTACATTTGAAATGATTATTTTCATTGCCATGTGAAATATGGGTTTGAGGCAAGACAAGGTAGGTTAGAGAGAAAACCTGTTAGGAAGCAAATTACGTGGGTCCAGGCAAGAGATGGGGGTGACTTAAATTGGAGAAGGATGAAGAGAGGTGACAGGGTCAAGTAGATTTGGTGACTGGTTGTTTTGGCAGGGGTGGGAGGCAAGGGAGACACTGGAGGAGAAAGAAGTGCTTAGGATGGTTCTGGCTGGAACACAGGGAAGGATGCTGGGACCGTTTACTATGACAGGGAACCCTAGTGGCCAAGCGGTCTTTGAGCAAGGCAAATGACGGAAAACCTGTGTCCTTTGTGCTGTTCTTGAATCAACAGATGACTTTGACTAGCTCTTATTCGGTGGTTCTGAGCCTTGAACAGTCTCTCTCCTTTCCCATAGGGGACCTTTGGCAATGTGTGAATACGTTTTTGATTGTTACTCTTTCAAAAGGGGGTGGGCTGCTTTGCCCGCGGTGTCTACTAGGTAAAGACCTGGGATGTTCCTGAGAACCCTGCAATGCATAGGAACTTCACCTGAAGCAAAGAGTTACATGGTGCAAGATGTCAAAAGGACTGATGTTGGCAGATGTGCTCCAAATATTCCCTCCTCTCAATTCTGTCTGCCATAATATTCCTATGTCAATAAATCAGGGCCCTTGCGAACCTGAACATGCTCAGAACTGAAGTCCTCATTAGTCTTCTTCTTCTTTGGTAGGGCTTCCCCCTGTAGTCTTTCATGACATGTTAATCGTTCTCTCCCACATGCATTAGTAATGGGCCGCAGAGACTCAGGCTGGCCTTTAAGTCCCCCTGTGAGGACATACTGGTAGAAATTTCAAGATGTCACAGTTCCACTTTTTTTCTTACTTAATTTCACAGTTCTAAATTTGGACTTAAAATTTCATTGCATTTAGATAATGCTTCAAAAGAGTGATAAATGTTATTCTTATATATTTTCAACCTTGATGGGCAAAATGCTGATTTTATTGAAGTAATTGATTTTTGACTTATTTTTATTTTTAAAAATATATGACAACTAGGTAGCCCACAGTTTCTAAGAAAGACTAAGTTAGCTGGTTATTCCTGTGTTTGGGAGGTAGTTCTTAGTGATTCTTAGTCAGGAAGAGTCTCTCAACCTTCCCATAGGGGGCCTTTGGCAATGTCTGAATACATTTTTTGATTGTCACTAATTCCAGGGTGGGTGGGTGGCTTTACCCTTGACATCCATTAGGTAAAGACCTGGGAGACTCAGGAGTTCAACATCATCCTTAGGGATATGGTAAATTCCAGGGCAGCCTAAACTACATTAAAAAACAAAGGAACCACCCCTCCCCTAAAAAAACACAAACCAAACAATATGCCAAAACCAAAACCAAATGAAAATCTGTCTTTCAAATGAGCTTTTTATAAAAATTCAGACCTTCTTTTACTTTTGAGAAATTTATTAAATCTTAAAAGTAAATTGTTGTGGAAGTGTAAATATGTTGTAATTTAATAATTTTCACAATTAAGTACTTGTTATAATTAAGGCCTGTATTTAGTATCCAATCAAATACATTGGTGAACATAACAGGTTAATTGGCTTTATCACCCAAGTTATACTCAGTTTATATCTCCAACAAATCTCTGTACTATTGTTGGCTGCTGCTCTTCGAAAATGTATCAGTAGACAAGTTATACTCAGTCTCTACCCTCATGGAGCTTGCTCCATTGTCAGATCTCCCCTACAGATGATCATATCAAGGGGATTTCATTACTAAATCATAGGGTGATATGAGTAGATAGGAAACCTCATACTATTTATAAGCTAATCAAGAGTGATTTCCATAAGAAAGTAGTAATTAATGAAAGCTGAGTAAGTTAGCTGTGCACAGTGTGGCGGGAATAGCATTCTCGGCAGAGCGGAGCGTATGCAACACCCTCAGACAAAGTTTGGTTGATTTCACTCAGGAACACACAGAAAGATTTGTGATCTAACACTTCATGTTGAGAAGCCATTGAATAGTTTAAGTAGAGAAATTATTTGATGAAATTAACATTTATTATGATTATTTTTTACTGCCATTTGAAAAATGGGATTGAGGTTTAAGGAAAGGTAGTCTAGAGAGAAAACCTTTTAGAAAATAAATTGTGTGGGTTCAGGCAAAAGAAGGGGGGTGTGACTTAAGTAGATTTAGTGATCGGTTGTTTTGGCAGGGGTGGGAGGTAAGGGAGACACGAGTAGAAAGAATTGCTTAGGATGGTCTGGCTGGAACACGGGGAAGGGTGCTGGGACCATTTCCTATGACCGAGAACCCTAGGAGCTGGCAGTTTTTGATCAAGCTAAGCTATAGATCATAAATTCATTTGAGGGTACCCCATATTAAAAAATTCTTAAAACACATTCAAGTGTGGTACTGTAAACATTTGAATCTATGCATCTGCAACTTAGAAGAATGGCCTGGACTAAAGAGAGGATATTGGAAGACTGTCTATAAGTGGCATTTAAAGAGAGGAGATTAGATCTCTTTGGAAGAGAAAGTGGAGAGAGCTACAGGCAGGCTCACGACATGAGGAAGTACACATGAAAGGCTGAGCAGAGAGGAAGTTCGCAAAGAAGACCAATAGACGTTACAAGATAAACAAGGGAAGTATGTGTTTGCATATGTCCCGTTTTACCAAGGAAGAAAAAGACTCCTCGAATTCCCCCAACAGATCTCTGCTCGTATCTGGGACAAGAAGGTGAAAGGGGTCTAGGAGAGAATGACTGCAGCTGGAGACTTGGCAGAAGGGTACGGGAAATGGCCTTTGTGTCCTGCAACCAAGAATATTACTCAACAATAGCAGGGGAAGGAGGCATGGTAAGGGGTCAATGGCGCTTTAAAGGGACTGAATTCATTGAGCTATATAATAAAAGCAATGAAAGCCATGGCCAGGGCCTTAGGCAGAATTGCCAGAAGTTATTATGCAGAAATAGCGCTGAAGAGATCGGAAATACTGGGATGGTTTCTGGGAAACAAACAAACAAACAAACAAACAAACAAAAAAACCCTGAAAGCTCAAGGGAACAGTCTCTCTGTGGAGATGAATGCTCTCTGTAGGAACCTTCCCTACTTGGTCCACTAACACATTTTTAAGAAGTTAGCATAGATAGCACAGAGTCAATGGTAACCAACACAGTGGACAAATGAATTATAAGAACATGGTGAGAAAACACTTCCCAGAATGACTATGCCTTCCACTCTGTATTGCTAAAACATACATCTAATAAAGGCGTGATGCAATAGTGAGGAAATGAGTAGCAAGAACACAAATTAAAAGATGGGCAAAGGTTTTCCACAGGACATCTCAAATGCAGGTATAGAAATGGCTGAGAATGAAAAACAAAAAACCTCTTTGAGCTTTCTCCTCACATCACTGAGAATGGATACAGTCACAAAGACAAGTGTCAGCAAGGATGTGGAGACAAGGTAAATGAGTATGAATGTAGATCAGTAAAGCCATTGTGGAAACCAGTTGGCTGTGCCTAAAAGATAGAATTACCATTAGAACATCAAGATCTGAAGCAATGGAGAGAGTACATTTCAAAAAAACGGTAAGAAATCAAGGTGGTAAATATGTGGTTTAGATTGATTCAGAATTCAACCTTGTGCATGTATCAAAATATTACATGAGACCTCATAAAAGATACAATTATGGTTTAACTAAATAGAAAACCAATTAAAAAAAAGTCTATAGTGAGATAAAACCAAGATGACCCAAATAGAAATGTAGCACTTCCTTGATCAATTTCAAGCTTACTTATTTCATGGGCATTGGGGCTGACCTTGCTTCTTACAATGATTACGTTTCACAGGCTGGGAGGAGAACACACCCTGTTCATGCCCTTTGCAAATGTCTGTACAGCCTCAAAAGGGAGACCTGTTTACCAGAAACTTACACAGGTGAAGAGTTGGGGGTGGAGATACATTTTAAAGCATGTATCAACTGAAGTCCTTATCCACTTAGGGACAGCAGAACACCCAGGTGACAGTAGTGTCAGGAGCAGCCTAGGTTGTCACGCCCATGAATGACTTCCTAGTTCTTAAAGGATATTTTGGACTTGCAGTAATGAGGGACCCGAATACTTGCGGAAATTTCATTGCAGATTATAAATTCCAGGTGTCTCTGAGCTGAGCTTGTTGTCATCAAGTGAAAGAGAAGGAACCTATCTAGTGCTTTGCCTCGTTCAGATGAGTCACAGGGAATCGAATCTTTACAGTTTTCTTTAGTCTGCTTACTCACGTTCCCAAAGGTATAAGTATATTGAAATTAATTTTATAAATGTGAAGATTCAAAACTCCATTTTTTTTTGTTTTAAATAGAGTGTTAAGGGGAGCTACGTAAGCTATCTCATCTCAGATTTAGTAATTTACCTAAATATGAATTTTTTTGTATAATTATTTGGTAGTATCTTTTTTTTTTTTAACTTTCTTGCACTTCATTGTTGCAGGTGACAGAGTTATAATCAGTGTTTCTATGAAACATGCTTATTCTAAAAGTCATTTTCAGGGAACTATAAAACCACCCAAAAAGCTCTTCTATCTTTCCTCAGAAAAAAATTGAAAGTTAATTTGTTTGAAACAACAAAGGGACCAAAATATTAGAACAAATAAAAAGGAGAAAATTAGATTAAGATTGCTTTTGATATATTTTTGTCATTGTGGACAATTCTTTCTTCCCTTGAGAGATGAGAAAAAAGTATGATAAGTGAAGACATCTACAGCTAAGGCTATTCTCCTCGCTAAATTATAGCTAGCTCTACTCACTTGCATTTGAAATTCAGACTAAGGAAACTTCAATGGTTTTCATTGCACAAAATAAATTCTATTCCTGAACTTTATTCTATTTATGAATGGAAAAATTAAAGGAACGTGGGGAAAAAAAACATCATGTGGGGAAAAAAAAAGCTAACCCCCAACCCAAATGGAGGAAATAGTATGTATTTGAGACCTCTCCTAGAGGACCACACAGGGAATTAGTCAGAATAGACCCAATGTATACATTTAATCAGCCATACACAGAGGACAAGCAGAAGGTGAAGTGTGCTGCTCTCCCAAGTGGGGAAGAGAAATTAGGCCCTGGGAAGAAGGGAATGGGCGTGAACAGGAAACAGGAAGTTGGAGGAGGAAGTCCTGGCTATAACTAAAGGAACAAACAGGAAGAAAAGGGAGGAAGGTTTGAGAGTGCAAAGTGTATGCAAGAGGAAGTACGCTTGGATTTAACCTTGGCTGGCAAACATCTGCATGTGTGACCACATGGGCCATCTATTATAGGAAAAACCACTTTAAAGGAAATGGGGAAAAGACCTGGAAACAGAGGAGAAAGAGGCAACGGGAAGAGGGCAGCCTGCCAGTAAGAATTGGTAACACATCAAAACCCAGGTAAACTAATGGGGAAAGAGAAACATCCCACGCCTTAAAGAAGTGGCTGGGAAGGAAGACAGGATAGGCCCCTCACTAAATTTTATTTTAAGTGTATTAACACAGCTGCTTGTCAAACTCTGGACTTCCTCTCTACGACAGGTTGTGCAGTAACTTATAATTTCCCCTTAAAAATCACATAAGCGACTCAAACATTAATCACAGCTTCTCAACTTAAAAACAAAACTACACTAGCAACATTCAAAGATGCCATCTGAGGTTCTTACTAGAATTCTGTGTGTGGGAGGGTCTTACTAGCTTTTGACCTAGGTTTGTAGTGTCTAAAACCTCATCACTGACTGAAGATATATACAATGTTTGTAAATCTCTAGCATCTCTTTATGACACACAGACCTACATATTTGATATCCTGCATGTATACACATGTATCTATCCCCTAAATCTATAAGTGTGTGTACACATATGCATTATATTGCTGCAGCATCTAATAAAAAATTCAGGAAATAGAAGACCAACATGGACATTCTGGAGCAATAAAGGCCAGAGTCTCACAAATAGTGGAGCATGTATTGTATGACGTGAGGGAGAGGCTTGCTGGGGCGGTAGTCAAGGCAGATTACCAGTTTTGATGACTATAACCTGCCATTTTATTATTAGAGGCACCAGTCAGAGGGTGCATGGTACAGTTTAGTATATCTGCCTGCTAGATCAATGTGTTTCCTCCTACATATGGCCAGTCCTTTGATGGTCAGAATTCAAGGCTTCAGTGAAATCTGGAGGGCATGACCTAACAACTGGAGCCCAGACAACCATCCAGACTCTACTATCTCAAGTAATATTAGGCAAGTCAGTTCTGTTTCTCAGTCTTGGGTTCCTTTGCAATGAATTGCAACAGTGCTTTGGTTCTCAGCCTTTTTACTGAATCAATTTATTGAACATATAGCAGCTGCCCATTCTATCCAAAAATATTAGCAGCAGCAGCAGCAGCAGCAACACGTGTTAGGAACCAAACTAAGTATCTTTCTTCATTCCTGCTTTCCTGTCTATTAACATCTCATTCAGAGGCAATAATATTAGCTTAGAGTAGGAAATCTAGCAAGATCATACACCTAGTAGGTAACATAGCCGCCATTCACTCAAGCCTACCAATATTTGGGTACCTCTTACTGGCATAATTTTCAAATGCCAAGAATGAAGCCTTGTACCTAACCCACAGACTTGCCATGATGCTTGGAAAAGTCATCTCTAGCAAAAGGCTGCCAGGAGATTTTTCAGAAGCTGAGTTTGGGAATGCCATCTCTGTCTCCTAATCCCATACTTGGATATCACAGAACAAAGTAATTTTTAGACTTCTTTCTATTGCTAATCATTTAAGTTTGGGGGATCCTGCTGTTGAGAAAGGAGAAAACTTCTATTGTGATAGAAACCACTTGTGAGTGAATTCAGTAAATTCCATTGATTTTCCTGTGGTTTTCTGATGGTATACATAAATTTACTAGCTATCAGCTTCCCTTTGTCTCCTCCAATAACTCATTGTCTCCACAGAAGCCTCTGATCAGAAACTTCATTAAGTCAGCTCCAATTTGTCTTCTGATCATACCTCGGAGATAGCATATTGAAAATGCCAGCTGGGTCACCAATGGTGCGCCTCTAATTGGGCTGCCATAGGCACGATTCCATGAATATTCCTCTAACAACAAACAACCATGTCACTGATGGCTCTGATCCAATTACAGCCTGCAAATCAAGCAATTATGGTCTTTGTATTTGGAAAATATAAGTTGACTGAGGGTCACGCTAAGTGAGGGTGGCACACCGCTTCGATGTTCTGATATCTGAAAAATGTGTCACAGCTTTCATCAGGATATTGGCCTATGAGAATAGCCTTCTGTAGCAATTAGTGGAAAGAATACATCATTGGAATCAGACGATTACCTGGCCACATTTTCATAGATTTCTTTTCCTATCCTAGATAACAGCAGGGGAGAAAGGGAGCATCTAAAAATAGGTAGAAGCCTTGACTAAAGAGAAAGATTGGGGAGTTCTTTGGGGAACTGTTCTTAGAAGCTTGGATAGCCCCTCAGGGCTCAAATTTAACTTAGGGAGGAGAAAAGATGAGCATCCATCTTACTAAATTGCCTGAGAAGGCTTTCTGCTTTTTGTTCGTTTGTTTGGCATTTTTCATAGCACCTGGTATATGTTTATGGTTCAGCTATTAATAGTATTTTTATAGCTACTTACCCTTAGTGCCCTTCTTGGTAGAAATGTCTTCAGTGAATGTCTTAGCCACTGTTCTACTGCTGTGAAGAGACACCGACCACAGCAGCTCTTATATAAAAGAAAGAATTTAATTGAGGCTGAGGCTGGCTAACAATTTTAGAGGTTTAGTCCATTATCGTCATCACAGGAAGTATGGTGGCATGTGTAATGCTGGAGCATTAGCTGAGAACTACATCTGGATCTTCAGGAAGAGGGGAGAGAGAGAGAGAGAGAGAGAGAGAGAGAGAGAGAGAGAGAGAGAGAGAGAGGAGAACTGGGCCTAGCATGGGCTTTTAAAATCTCAAAACCCACCCTCAGTGACACACTTTCTTCAACATGGCCACACCTCCTAATCCTTCTAATCCTTTCAAATAGTCACTTCCTGGTGACTAATTATTCAAGTATATGAGCCTATGGGGTCATTCTTATTCAAACCACCACTATGTGTGTCATAGCTTCAGCTGTCAACATAACACAGATATAGAGTCACTGGAGGAAAAGGGAGCCTCAACTGACAAAGTGTCCAGATCAGACTGGTCTGTGAGGCATTTACCTGTTAAGTGATGCAGGAGGGCCCAGCCCACTGTGGGCAGTACCATATTTAGGCAATCTAAGAAATATAGCTGAGCAAGCTAGAAGGAGTAAGCCAGTAAGCAGTGTTTCTCCTTGGTTTCTGCTTCATGTTTCTGCCTTGAACGCCTGGCTCGGCTTCCCTCCACCAGGGACTGTAATCTGTAAGCTGAATGAACCCTTTCCTTCCTGAGTGGCTTTTGGTTATAGTTATCCCAGGAATGGAAAGCTAACTAGAACAGTGTATAAAGGTTGAGACTGCACCTGAGCCTCAGCCTCTTTCTTATTTCTCAGGCCTCTTGGGAGTTCTTTCATCTTCTTGTCTGCTCTTTCATCCATCCCTGTCTCTCCCATGCTAGGACACACCCCATCCCTTACATCATTGCTTAAGCACTAGGGTGAACGTTTGGAGTGGAGGAGGGGGAAGAGGAAAGAACACAGAAACGTAAAATGACAAGGAGAGCCTCAGAAGAGCACAGACCACAGCTATGTGTTTCATGGCCCCACCGCCTTCCCTATTTCACTAACAGAACCTTCTACAAATACGCCAAAAAGGCTTAGCGTTTCATATTCCTCAAAAAATAGTTATTTTCCGATTACGTGTGTTTTAGTTTGGCTCATATATGGCTTCCAAAGCTGTATGGGGGTACATTTTGTTTTGTTTTGTTTTTTGGGTTTTGTTTTGTTTTGTTTGTTTGTCGAGACAGGGTTTCTCTGTGTAGCTTTGCTCCTTTTCCTGGAACTCGCTTTGTAGACCAGGCTGGCCTCGAACTCACAAAGATCCCCCTGCCTCTGCCTCCTGAGTGCTGGGATGAAAGGCGTGCGCCATCATCGCCCAGCGGGGGTAAATTTTAAGGGGTAGGATCTAATAGAAGCAAGCAGGTCGTTGGAGAGATGCCGCCTTGAAGATGATGTTGGCGCCTTCCCTGTCCTCTCCAGTTTTTGCTTCTTGGCTATCACTGAGTGGTTCTACTCTTACCCCCACTCCACCAAGTGCACTACCACAGGCTCTGAAGTAATGGGGCCAAGTAACATGGACTGGAACTTCTTAAATTATCAGCCCAAATGAACCTCTGCCTCACTCTTTAAAAACAGTTAAGCTACAATTATTTGTATGCCACAGTTCACTCATATAGGTTAGAGTTGGTTCTTTCCTTCTACCATGTGGGTCCCAGGTATCAAACTCAGGTTGTCAGACTTGGCTGCAAATGCCTTTACCCGCTGAGCCATCTCACTGGCTCAAACCATTCCTTATAAGTTGATTGTCATGGGTGTTTGGTCACAGCAACAGAAATATTTACTAACACAAGATTTCATTCCAAAGGATAAATGAGAGAGCAATATATAGAATTTGGGGACTAGGGGGAAACTTCTTGGTAAAATACCTGGCCTCGTAAGCATTGGAACTGAGTCTAATCTTCAAATCCCACATTACAAAAGGAACAACCACTCACCCAAAACAGAACAAAAATTCCCACATAAACCAAAACAATAAACAAAGCAAAATCCAGGGGTGGTGGCCAATGCTTAGAATCCCAGCACTGGGAACATGGAGCCAGGTAGGCAGATTCCTGAGGCTCATTGGCCAGGTAGCCTAGTCTACTTGGTAAGCTGGTGAGAGACCCTGTCTGAACAAACAAGGTGGACAGTTCCTGAGGAGTGACAATACTGTCCTCTAGCTTTTACATGCCCATGCACAAATATGTGTAACACACACACACACACACTACACACACTCTATATTATGTACTTCATATACATATTCTCTCATTTTTCAGACTTTTTAAATTTGCTTTGGTTTTTTGAACAGGGTCTCATGTAGCTAAGACTGGTCTTAAACTTGCTATATTGCTAAGGGCAGCCTGGAACTTCTGGTCTTTCTACCTCTACTTCTGGAGTGCTGGGAATACAGACATGCATCACCAGACATAGTAATGTCTCAAGACTCTGGTCCTTTAACACCCTGGGGCACTTGGCCCGACCTCATCCCTTATTCTACAGACACTCTCAGTAGCCAAAGAAACTTTGTCTCCTTAGTCACCCAAGAGTTCCCCACTTCAGATTCTTATTTCTAGAGTTCCTGACCTAGCTTAAAGTTAGTTCTTGTTATTTGTTCCCTAACTTGCAAGTCAACTAGTGCCTACAACCTGCGGACTTTCTACTCCACCATCAGATGTATGGTAAAGAGGGTGAGAGTTCTGACTGACGCTATTGTTATTGTTTTTGTGAATCTATGTTGTCGCAGGAATACACAGAGGCTTGTCATTGAAGTTTCGTTAATATCATTATCTCAGGCACGTTATTGTTATTTTTACAATGTAGCAAAAGTCCAACTAATATCATATATTCATGATGTACTTTCTGAATTGTAAACCCTACAATTGATGTTTCACAGCATAAACCATTAATATGTTGGCCGCCGTTTACATTTTTGGAGAAGCATAAGATAACATTGAAGAAGTTTAAGCTTTTGTTTTGAGGAATAACCATATCTCCCCTCCTCCTCCCAACAGGAACTCAACTTGTGTTCCATGAAAAAAAAATCAACTTTTGCATGAGGTTAATGAATTGTTTTCAATCTAAATGCAAACAGCAGGTCAACATAATTGGCAGGTAGAAAGAACACTATTTAAAAGTATGTTTCTTCAGAATATGACTATTGTCTTATCTCTTTCACACCTAGCTCTGCTGGCTTCTAGCACAGTGTCAGATTTCAATAAAAGTTGATGCATCTAGTTTTAAATAAACAGAGTGCTCTTGGTGAATATGCCTATAGAAGCAAATATTCCTAACTGAACTGAATTATTTATATTAAACTCGGTCTTCTTTCTTCCTTCCAAGTTCTTCCCTTTGTTGTTTATTTATATAGAGTGCAATTAAAGGTTGGCAAATGACTATTGCAGATGATGGAATATTGGTTGGGTGCCCAGATCAGGAGGGGAGATTCACACCCTGTCTTATTCTTATCACACTATCTTTGGATAAGGGTGTCAAGAATTTGTTTGAAGCTTTTGTATTTAGCCTGTCACTTTGTTTATTATTTGTCTAGAGTCTTCTATGGCTGATAAAGGGAGGCAGAGTCCTGAAGGGAGCTCTTTGAGGCAAGGTCCCAGTCCCATTCATCTTCATGACCCTTGTTAACACCCTTCCATCTAGTTAAAGAGGGAAGGAAATGACTACCCTTTATTGAATATCTGCTAAATCAGGCACTTACAGGCACACAGAACATGTGATCCTACTCAATTAATGCAACTATCTCAAGACACAACCTGCTCTTAATTTAGAATTGAGAAAACTGAAGAATGCCAGGCTTAAAGAAAATTGTCATGATCATATGGTAACAAGCATCACCACCACACACACAACTGTGGGCACAGTGGCCAGTCCCGCCTATCCATTCAAGGAGCAACTGCCCTAAAGCCTGTTCTCTCAAATTCCTCATTCTTTACCCTATCACAGGCTGCATCCCCAACAAATGTGCTTAATTTATAGGAACAAGGGTCTGAGATGTTTTGGTGAAAGCACATGGGTTTCATATCTGAGGTTGTATATATATATATATTTGTGTGTGTGTGTGTGTGTGTGTGTGTGTGTGTGTCTGATTATATTTATAGTTATCTTTTTTTTTCATAGTTATTTAAAGAAGATATGTGGTCACTTCAGCCAAGAGCTCAGAAGGTCTCAAGAGATTCTGCCCCATGGGTTCTTTCATTTAAGGTGTTTCATATCCGTATTTTAGAGGAGTCCTTGGGACTGGAGGGATCAGCTAAGAAAACCAAGAAGGACCTGGAAGAGCAATAGGAAGAAGCCAGAGAACCTTCTTGTGAAGCATGTGGGAAGGGAGGAGGTAGAAACAAGAGTCGGGGTCTCCCATTCACGAAGGACTGTGAGAGAACAGCAGAGGAAGGAGGGAACACAGAGAGAGCAGCGGGATGAATATTACCCTAAATGGGGTTAAGAAGAACAAAACTCATGAAAACTGACAAGACAGACGGGGGGAGTAGGGACATCAAGCAGTTCACCAGGTCAAAGCGCTTGTGCTCCAGCCTAATGCCCCAGAGCCCAAACATAGCAGTAGAGAACCAACCCTCGCAGCTGTTCCCTGAGCTCCGCGCATGCGCCGTACATGCTCCCCAGCACCTACACACTGACACACAGAATACAACACCATGCGAGAAAATAGAAGAAAGGAGAGAAACTGATAAGACACCGTGAGCCACTGGAGAAGGAATGTAGACAAGATCAGTCTTTTCTCCGAGCTATGAAGAACGGAACTGAGCAAGTGAGAGGTATGTGAGTTCAAACCCGAAAAACAGGTTATTTGCTCACATGTACCTAGGAGCGTAGTCGCATGAGATCTTGTCAGAAAGCAAAATCTCCCTTTTCTTTAGAACAGTAGTTCTCAACCTTCCTAATGCTTGGACCCTTTAATATAGTTCCTCATGTTGTGGTGATGATAAAATTATTTCATTGCTACTTCATAACTGTAATTTTGCTACTGTTATGAATTCTAACATGAATATCTGATATATGACCCCCCCCCCCCCAAGGGATCCCGACTGACAGGTTAGGAAACACCGCCTTAGAGAGACCTTGATTCACTGGGATGAACAGAATCATCTCTTGAAGCCTTGAGAAAACCATGCAGTCACCTTAATTCGGTCTATCCTCCTCCTCCTTTTTCCATAGGAAGGCATATTTCATTCAGGCTTTTGTTGAATGAGCTTGTGATCCCCCTGCCTCAGCTTCCTAAATGCTGTGATTACTGTATTGTGCCACTACATCCGGCATTGGTTTGTGTAAGCATCGTGAGAAAGAGCCCCTCAGGAGAGAACGAGATCCATGAAAGTTTTGAAAGAACTTGACAGCCTGTCTGCACTTTGAATGTATGCAGTGCTGGTTGGCTCTTATTCCCCATGTTGCCCATCAGCCTCACTCCGGTGCCTGTGTCTGTTTGTCCTGTTTGCTCCATTGCTGGCTTCTCCTCCCTGCCTCCTCATTGCTCTCTTGCTGCCCCCCCCACCCCACCATGCTAGGAGTCCTCTTTTGATCGCTCTCTGCAGCCGGTCGCCATCTGTCACATCTGAAAATTGCTTGTGTACACACTTTATCCATGCTGCTTAGTGCTATGTGTATAAAGTGAACAGAATGTCCTCTGCTTTGTCTCTCATGCTCCATGATCTCTTGTTTCGGGGGTGGGTGGGGTGGGGTGGGTTCTATCAGATTAATGTAATTCCCTTTTTACAAAAGGCAGAACAAACCTAATCACAATTAAGTAACAGAACTTCAAAGTGTAAGACTTAGAATTTAGGTTCAGAACATACACCGTGATTCTCCACACGTGTATTTTCTTCTCCGCAGCAAGTAGTCTTTTGCAGGATCTTAAACTGTCAGAGATGTGGAGAATGATGTGTGCTCGGACACACAGGACCTCCAAATACCCCAGCATATCGGTGACTCTTTTCTTTTGTAGAAACCATTTATGTTATCATTTGCCTATGCCATGGCCACCTTCTTCATGTCTGGATACCCAGTGTGCTGAACTAGGCTCCTCCTTGCACACATTTTTTTTTTTTTAAATTGGCAAATAGTACATAGAAATTGCTAAAGCTGACCCATTTAAGATAGACTCTGGATTTTATTAAGTGTACTTCACATGGACATATTTTAAAAGCAAGGTGTTGAAGGCTATTGTGTACATACATATCTGTAAATCTGTAAAGAAGGACCAAATAAATTGGATTCACAAATGAAAAACATTGGTGTCTAGTTACTACCAGACTGAATTGTGTTTGCCCTATTTCTCTTCAAGTTTTTGCTATGCTTCAAGTAGCACCTTTCTCTCTGTGAAGCTTGCTTGTTCTCCATTTTCAAATTGCTAACTGGGGATCATTAAAATTAGTACATAGATGGAGAATATTTTCAGTTTGATAACATGGTCACAATAGGGAAGACGATTCCTTCACTGGGTTAAGAAGTGAGGAAGACATTTTTAAACACTGCTCTGTGTAATATTTAGAAAAACTACATTATAGTGTCAAGTATCTATGACATCTAAAAATGAAGCTTGCCCTCAAATAATATCGCATTTGGAGACATACCTTGCCAGGTAAAGGTCTATAGTCAGGGTGATGAGATTTACTTAGTTCACAGATACTGCTTCAGTTTTTTGTTTTGTTTTGTTTTGGCTTGGTTTTTTGTTTTGTTTTTTTCGAGACAGGCTTTCTCTGTGTAGCTTTGCGCCTTTCCTGGAACTACCTTGGTAGACCAGGCTGGCCTCGAACTCACAGAGATCTACCTGGCTCTACCTCCCGAGTGCTGGGATTAAAGGCGTGTGCCACCACCGCCCGGACAAATATCGCTTTAGTTTTAATCTTTTCCTCTGTAGCAAATGTGCAGGGCATAGGATTTGTCTCCTTTCAAGAAAATGTAAAAAGATATGCCAAACTGTATTTTGCCTTTCCTCCCACATCTAACTGACAAATAAGGATGAAGGTGAACTTGAAAGAAAAAAAAATATTATGGTACTTAATATTTTCCTTGCAATAAGTTGGCCTTTCATTGATATATATGTTTTCACATTTTTTAAAAATGTGTACATATGCCTGAGTTTATGAATGTATACCATGTACATGCAGATGCTCACAGAGGCCAGACGTGGGCATCAGATCTTCTGGAACTGGAGTTACAAGTGGTTGTGAGTGGCTTAATGTGTGTTGGGAACCAAGCCCAGGTCCTTCCTAAGAAAAGCAAGTGTCTTTAATGTTTGAGCCATTTCCCCAATATATTCCTGTCTTTAGTGGTTTTGACAACCTGTATTTTTTTCCCTCTATATTGTTCAAATTGTCTTAAATCACAGATTTTATCAGTCAAAGCCACTAGGACTGATGTGGAGGCTCCCAAGTGTTCCACAGTTGTTGTTTTTTTGTTTTATTTTGTTTTTGACCCTTTCATTCTTGCTTCTAATTATTTGTGAAAGCAGACACAAGGCGAGTCTTCATGATCTGCTTTGGAGAGGACAAGAACATTGGTGGAAAGTGGGTCACAATAGTCCAATGAGATGATACAACTTAACGGTAGTTGTGTAGTAACTTTATAGACGGTGGGCACATACACAGTCCGCAAATCAGAGTTCACAGACAGCACGTACACGTATGACGCTTTGAAGCCAATGGGCTACATTTATTTCGTACCAAGCCAAGCAGAAAATAACTCTAAAGACGAGTTACTTCCTGTTTTGAGGAACAAAAAAGAGAGTAAATACACTTGAAAAGAGAGAGACAGATTGTGGTCAAGTTCTCAATGGGCCCAGTGAAGGCACAGTCTCTCTGGGATGTGACTTGTGGTTCCTCGGGAAGCATGGCTGGCCTAGACAGAAGCCATTGGATAAATTCCTCTAACTTGGTGGCACTGAGGAAAAACTTCCATTTTCCTCCATGAACAAAAGTGAGCTTGATCCATGTACTGAAGTCAGGGTAAAGATAAATATGTGACCTTGCCTTTTCACAAATCGTGGATGCATTCCTGAGGCTGTTACTTTTCTGTGGAGTTTTAGTTTGAGGAGACATTGCTTTTTCCTTAATCTGACCAGTGGGCTCTGGATAATGAGGCACCACCCTCTTTAGTTCTGCTGAAGAGATTTTAGGGTTTGTGTCCTTTGGAGTTTCTAGTTGTAGGAGCTTATGGAACAGTTGTACAAATTCTTTACTGACTTGCTCCTCCAGAACCTCTAGGCAGTGTATACTGGAGAAAGAATTCCGGCTTTCCAGCCCCGTCACCTTCTTCTTCAGAGTGTCGATGTCCTCTCTCATGGAGAGGATGTCTTTGGTGGCTGCGCTTTGTCTGTCTTCACTGGTGTTTATTCTGACTTCCAGGACTTCCATCTGCTTCTGACAATGGTCCATCTTTTCCTGGATATTTGATATTGCATTGACAATGCCAGCCATCTGGCTGAGGAGTTCCATTTGTCCCGATTTAATGTCTTGCAGTGTGGCTGTCAGATTCATTTCTTCATCCAAACTGAAAGCATCCTGGTCACAGTCATAAGAAGCCACTGTTGGGTAGCTAGTTGAGTATGAATGCTGGGTCTTATATTTCTGGTAAACATTTTTAAGCGATCGCCTGATCTTGTGGAGATTTGAAACCCACACACGTCCAGCAGCGGCTCTTATTCTTCTGGTGTGAAATCGGTACATTTTTTTTTTTTTCCTCACTGAGATTCAAGACACAAAGTGAAGGGAAGCATGGCAGGAGTCAAGGGAAGAAATGATTCTTTTTTACGTGGGATGACCTTTCTCTTCCTATTTGCTGGAGCTCTTTCCTGGTCACATCATTGAGTATCCCATGGAGAACATCCGAGGCAGCAACAGGCAGGTTAGGAAGGGTGGTTTACCTCTTCCAAGGCAGCCTAACTGCAGAGCTTTGTGAATTCACAGCCCATGGCATGTGATACTTCCAGTGACCCTCAGGGGATACTGATGTCACAATGGCCCTGGTCTAGGACACAGGTGAGCCTAGCACAGCAGGTCTCAACATTTTTGTAACAGGGTGGCTTTTTTTTTCCCACTTATAAAAATGCTAGAGAACTACAGAGCTTTTGTTTAGGTGAGTTACACTTACTTGTATTCCATATTATAAATCCACAAAAGAAGTCTTCCTTAGTTTAAATAAAAACTCACTACATATAATATAAATAACATAATTATATATATAAAATTTTTTTTTTCCTTTTTAAGACAGGGTCTCATGTTTCCCAATCTTGTCTCATGCTGTGTGCAGCTGAGGATGACTTGACCTTCTGATCTTCCTGCCGCCACCTACCAAGGGCTAAGACTAGTCACACTGGTAGCACCTACCTAATTTACGTGATACTGGGAATCAAACCTAGGCCTCTGGGAATTCAAAACAAACATCCTACCACCTTATCCCTAATTCTATTGTAGGCCTGACATGGTGGCAAACACTCAGGAGGCAGAGGCAGAGGCAGGAGGATCTCTGTGAGTTTGTGGCAAGCCTGCAACCTACATATCTTGTTCTGGGATAGCCAGGACTAAACAAACAACCTCCTACCCACAAAAATGAACCAAAACAAATTAATTAAATAAAATTCCCAGATTAACCAAAGACACTTACCTTCTTATGTATATGTTTCTACATTTGTGAGATGTGTTTTAGTTGAAATGTAGGAAGAAAGTGTGGCCTTGTAGGGATTTGTCATTTGAAGAAAAATGTAAGTCTTTTTAGGTAATTGGCAGTATTATTCTTGCTTATCCCACTAAAACTTGACAAAAGGCAATTGTTTAAGAAGTTGTTCACTATGGATAAGCGTTGACCACATCAATGAATTTCATATTACATTAAAATTCATTGGCTTATCTTTGGTCTTCAGTGGATGTCTGATAACCAGCATTGGTCAGGAGGTAAGTAGTAAATTGAATTATGCAGATCTTACAGGTATTGATTGGTTTTCTTATACAATATCAAAATGTCTTGGGCTGGGTAGATGTCTTAGTGGATAAGAGTGCTTTCTGTGTGAGTCTTGAGGACAACCATGGGAACCTGAGTTCAGTTTCCCAGCACCCATGTTAAAAAGCCAGACGTGATTGTGTGGTAACTCCAGGTTGAAGGAAGAGAGACAGGTAGCCTTGAGAGCTTGGTAGCCAGTGAGCCTAGTCTAAACGTGGAACTCTCAGCACAGTGAGAGATCCTGTTTCCAGGGAATGAGCAGAGAGTTATAGAGGGTGAAGGAGACAGTGTCTTCCTTTTGCTTCTGCTTGTACTCCTCGCTCTCATATTCACACACACACACACACACACACACACACACACACACACACACACACACCACATACATTAATGCCACTTCCAGTTTCACTAAGAAAGCCCTTTAGGATTGTGAAATATTGTGGTAAATGCAAATCTTCCCAAACTGTAATTTTAGCTTAAAAGCTTAAAACTTAGCAAGTTTGCTCTTTTCTTTGAAGTAGTAGGTTTCTCATGTCCCTTTTTAGTAAAAACAGATTACCAAATGCCCCGAACTATGGATACCATAATTGTTGCCAGTCATATGTTCAGATGTAAATGGCATTTCTTGAGAAAAAAAGGGGTCTAGTTTGGTCTGTAACTCAGAATTTTCTCTAGACAATCATCAGACTTTGGGAAGCAGTGGAACACACATCTTTACTTCCACATTGTACACAATATAAAGGGTTGAGAGCTAATACGTTTTTATTCCTGCTTCATCAAGAACGTTTTTTGAGTGAAATTGTTTTTTCTCCCCCACCCCTGTTTACTTGGGTGGTGGTACAGAATACATTCATTATTGGTCCTTTCTGATTTTACAGCCTTGGTATGTCCTGAGGGACAACCAGCATGGTTCACCACTGCATTTGCAATGCATTTTCAAAATGCAAGTCACAAAGGTGAGTGGTGCCTTTGTGTTATTTTAAAACATCTCTACTCTCAAGGTTCACCATCTGCCACACTTGGAGAACTGTTACCACTGAGGGTAAAAGCCGTCTTGGAAACCTGAATCTTTCAGAATACTAAATAATATTTTGTCCATCTGATTCATGGAGGTAAAATTTTTATTCTTTGAACATATAAGACTTGAACATTTTTGCAATCAAAATGACATGTTATCCAATACCTGTATGTCTCTCAAGAAGCAATTCTATTTGAGGGGATTAAAAATAGTAATGTCAGTTACAACCTGCTCCAAAATCACCATTTCTCCTATTTGTGCCAAATTACAGGGTCGGTCTTGGCACAGGTTTTGGTACAAATTCTGAACTTAGCCAAAAGTGATTTAAGAATTTTGGCTCACTGACTATACCTGGGGTTTTGCCTCACTCTCCTTTTCTGAATTGCTGCTTGGCTCTGTCTAAAATGGCTAGTCACCTTTCCAGACTCTTGCTGGTAAAATAAAATGTTCTCCAGCAAACAGGCTATGATGGGCATGGGGACTGAAGCCAGAAATATTAGGGTTAGAATGGTCCTCTTTTCTTTGGCCAAAGCCATTCTATCCATCAGCTTCCACAGAAGCAGTGCAGGACCAGTGAAGATTTCTTGGGCCAATACAAACATCTGAGAACAGAGAGGAAAACAAACAATGGACTCGGAATACTAAATGAAAGCTGAAATATCAAAGTAATAAATGCTTAATTCGATGTCTCTGAATTATAATACATTATCAAATTCATTAATTGTCAAATTAAATATTATTAATATTGAATATGTTTGAAGGAGGTTTGTAGATAATGCACTTGCACATTTCAGATATTTTCAAATTAGAGTGATTGATTACTTGTAGCAATTACACTTTCAAGTATCAGCCAAGACTCACTCAATGTCTCCCAGACACAGAACATGTATTACTTGTTTCTGTCACAAAACACTCGACAAAACTGACTTAAGGCAGGATTATTTTGGATCAGAGTTTGACGGACAGATCACCATGGTGGGGAAGGAAGGCATGGCCACAGATGCATGAGACAGTTGGCCACATTGCATCAGAAAGCAGAGAGATATAAACATGGCGCTTTAGCTGCTTTTTATTCTGTACAGAGCTGCAGCCGAAAGTGTGGTCCTGTCTACATTTAAAGTGGGTTTCCCTACTTCCAACATTCCAATCTAGAAACTTCCAGACATGCCTGAAGGGTTGTGTCCTAGGTAAGTTTAGATCCTATCAAGTTGACAATACCAATCATGGCATATAGTTACAAATATTACCTATTTATGTAAAGTTCAGAGAAGTTAGAATATTTCCCCATGGTGATACAGCTAAAAAAAAAAATGGTCAGATTTCACATCTTTGCATTCCAGTTCTAGAGATCATGTGTTTGATCTCTACTGCCACATAGTCATGATAAAAATGCACATATTTGACACAACTTAGGAGAAGATAGACTTTTTTTTAAAAAAAACACAGTATAAGCAAAACTACTTTTTATTAAAATTTTTTATTTACTTAACAATATGAGAAGACTAAAGCTCTATGTAGATACTTTATTTACCTAAGGTATTTGAAGTAGAAATTTGTCAAGATTTGAGAAGTTGGATTAGTTCTAACTCATAAGTAAAAATGAACTAAGTTGGGTTGGGGATTTAGCTCAGTGGTAGAGCACTTGCCTAGCAAGCTCAAGGCCCTGGGTTTGATCCTCAGCTCAAAAAAAAAAAAATGAGCTAAGTTAATGGTAGAACATTGGAAAGGTATCAGATTTTTAACAACAACAACAAAAAAATCAGTGGATTCTAATCACTTTTTGAGACATTAATCTAGCAGGTTTCAGACAGACATGTCTAGCTGTGGTTGATACTCGTTAGTGTTACTGAGATTTGGGGCTTGTTAGACAGTGAAGGTCGTCCCCGGAGGTCCTGACTGTGAGGATTTGGTGAAGCTGGGGTGGTCAACAAGTGAGTGGAAAACAGATCCGAGCTGACTTGACTTCCTTTCTCAGTGTTCCCACTAGGGATATGCAGGCATTTCAGAATGAAGTACGGTTGAGCCTAGTTGGGAATCTTTCTAAGAAAAAGTTCTAATAAGAGTCTGGTTTTCACAGGAATGGTGTTGGGAGCCAGAACAGTTGGAATCCCATCGGATCCATCCCATTGCTAACGATGCTCGCAGACGATGGACTGCCTTCCTTGTTAAGTGTGTAAAAAGGGATAATTACCGTATCTATTTTATAGATTTGGAAGTTCAAGTGTTCGATGAAAGGGTGACCTTTGCCCCCTCCTCTCTTAGCGTCTTCTCACTTTCTTTCCTCCAAATGGAAGGAGAAAAATGGTCAAGGGTTTGAGGCTTCAACTCAGGCAACTCCTTCAGTTTCCCAGTTTTGTCTTTCATTCTCTCTTTCAATATGACCAAGACAGAGGGTGGGTGCCTGTCACTCACTGCAGCAAGTGGATGGGACGTTTTGGTGATAAGGAACTCAGCAGGTGGACAAACCAGCAGCTTGCTTCCTCATACACAGGGCCTCTTGCCTGAACATGGTCAGGCAGATGGTGTGAGATAACCCCCAGAGAGATGTTTCTAATAATAAATAATATTTATTCCCAGACACTGGTGTATATGGGTATAATGGTTAAAACTTAATTATGACAGAGTCAAGATTGTGTATATCAAATATATTCATCCTAATTAACCTTCTTTTTAATGTGCACACATTTAAGTGAGAATGGGATAGTTAATGGTTTTACTAGCAACTGGGCATTACTGGGAGACTTCATGGTACACCTATAGTAATCTAATACTAACACGGCCCTAGTGGTTGCAACTAGGAGAATTTATTGGCTCTTTTATTTTGCC
Source organism: Onychomys torridus (assembly GCF_903995425.1). NCBI lineage: Eukaryota > Metazoa > Chordata > Mammalia > Rodentia > Cricetidae > Onychomys > Onychomys torridus. Next base: position 29,928,646 of record NC_050454.1, read on the forward strand.
TGTGAAATTATGTGGCCAGATTTACAAGAACCTGCTCCCTCCACTCGGAAGTTTTTTCAAATGATCAGAGTAGCTAACCCTAGGGAATTAGAACATTAACCAAGGAGCTTAAATCTGATGTTTACATAAGCCAAGGATTTATGAATGGTCTGAAGGTGAAATCATCTTCTGCTTTTTTTTTTCCCTTTCATTTCAGCTATGAAAAATACAGATACTAGGAAAGAAATCAGGAAAGCAGAGATGTAGTTTGTAGGTCAGCCGATTGATACACAGTCCACAGAAGGAAGTGCTGGAACTCAGCAAAACTGGTAAAGCAACCTGGCCAGAGTGACACACAGTGAAATAAATGTCACTGGCAGTATTACAAAATCCTAGGAAGCCAGAAGCCAACCTACTATGGTGAACACATTTAGTGGAAATGTAGAAGCGTAACTGTCCTTCACATGATAATTGAGAATGAAGGTTGAGAATGAGGGTCAATGGTAGCACACTTACTCAGCACACACTAGGCCTCTGGTTCAGTTTCAACCACAGATAGATACACAGAGGCATGCACACACAATTGATAATGATAATTTTCTTTCTCACTAGTACTAAAATTGTATGGACTCTTCCTGGAATATTCTACTTCTATTTATTACCCTGGCAAACTTCCTCATATCCTCTATGAATATCCAGCCCTCTATGACACTTTTGCTTCCTTCCTGTTCAGATTCTCTTGTCTTTCCAGAGCTCCTATCTGGCTGAGGATCTACCTGTCATGGATTTACATATTAGATTGTTATTGTTGGACAGCCCTCTCAGCAACTAAACAGTGAATCCCCTAATGATGCTTTCAACCCTCCGGTGCCTCGGTGTCACAAAACTCAGCATATGGTTTCTGCTCGTAGTGCTTTGGGTATGAAATGTCATCATAAAATGACTCATATATTAAAGGCTTGGTTGGCCACTGAAGGAATTATGGAAAGTGGCAGGATTATGAAGACTCTGATCTAATCAGTGGGTGAAACCATCAATAGTTGGTTTTATTTCATTATTTTTAAATTATTTATTTATTCATTTCCATGTGCATGTGCTTTCAGAGTTCACGTGTACCATGTGCATACAACAGCCATGGGAGGCCAGAAGAGAGTATTGGATCTGTTGGAACTGGAGGTTTCAAAGGCTGGGAGACATCATGTGGGTACTGGGAACTGAACCTGGGTCCTACGTAAGAGCAGCAAGTATTTGTTGCTGCTCAGCCATCTTTCCTGGCTCCATCAATAGGTTGAAAAACAGATTATTGAGAGGTAGTGGAAATTGTTGAAGGTGGGAGCTGATGGGAGGCATCATCTGATCGGAGGTCTCTTCCTCTCTTTCTGCGTTTTCAATGGCAAGAGGCTAGCAGCCGCCCCCTCCAGACACTGCTATGATATTCTGATTGATCTCAGGTCCAAACCCATGAACCCAGCTGACCTTTTATATTGAAATCTCTGAAACCGTGAGTCCAGATAAATCTTTTTTTCCCTTAAATTGTGTATGCTAGGTATTTAGTTGAAGTGATGCAAAGCTGCCCAATATGATTACTTAAAAGTCTTTATTCAATGAATGAGTGAATGAATGAATATACCTGTGGGTGATTGTCAAAGACTCCACTGAGACTTTCCTAGCTCAGTTTCTATGGGTGGTAGGAAATATGTGGCTGGCCCTATAAAAGGAATAACTTTTTCTCGATCCCTCCAATGTCATTGAACGATTTCAGCACAGGGATTCATTAATTGCTTCCCCAAAGGCCAGAAGCAGTTAAGTGGCAGAAGAGGTAAATGGAGACTGGGGAGATGCTGGTAATTATGTGTCTGGAAACAACTATGGCGTAGGTAAGAAGCAGAGTCAGTAATGAGGGTACCAGGGCTGAGGTTAATGATACAGACTCTAGAGGTGGCTAAGGTATGTAGTATACTCCCCCTACACAGCACATTAAGGCCTCCAGAGAAGCACAAGCAATCACTGTGTTCTTCCTGCCCCTGTAGGATTGCAGGGGAATTCGTTTGTTCTCTGCTTAGGTATTCAAGTACTTATCTCATTATTTATGTCATCTTGTATTATAAACTCCAAATCTAAAACGAGTCTTCTCTACTTCATCTAAACATACTGCTCACCATTTAGTTCAGGACTCTCGGCTATATTGGTATTTTTATGTAATCCCACCCCCTCAACCTTTCTTCATGCTTCTGTTATGCTTGGCTTTCCCTGGTAATATATTATACGAGGTTGCCTGGTTTCTGTAATTCTCAACTTCATCGCTGGGCTTCCCTTTTCAAGTATTACCTTTACACCTTTGCTCCCTTTATCTTATGATTGACACTCCTCTGGCACTGCTTTCTAAGTCCTGATGTGCGGAATTGATGTAGTCATAAAAATAAATACCTGGAAAGGGGGCGAGAAAACGAAAAGAGCTGTGTTTGGCTTAACCAATCACTTCCCCATCAGTGGAACTGGTGAGTTAAACACTCCGGTTTCCTTGGTCTTTAATCATTTAGTAGACTTTCTTTCTTTCTTTTTTTTTTTTTTTTTTGGAAAAAACATTATTTGATGAATGCAGCACAGTGTCACCTTTCTGTCTTATTTCTTGATTGCACTGCATCAAAAAAGAAGAAAGGCACAGAACAAGTCATAATCACTTAGGAGACTGTAAACAAACCCAGAAATCATAAAGTAGAGGAATTAGACAACTTTCCTTGTCTTAATTATAAATAATGTGGAGCTCATTATCTGGGCATATTCCCTTAATTTTAAGGAGAAACTGTGATGAGTTTTCATTTATTATGTTTTATAATATGTTGGACTACAAAATCCAGCTTCTTTCATGTTCTAAAATTTGAAAGATCACAGTGTGAAACATTGTGGTATTTTTTGTTTGAGCCTTACCACCCTGAAAAATAGCTATTATTATGGCATTTTATTTCCAAAAGAATTGGTACCAGTATCTCTGTGAAGTAAGTAAGTATTTATCACTAGACCCTAGTTTGTTTTTTTTTCCCCTGCTATTTATATACTCTCTGTTCTGGGCGTATTTTTTCCCATTGTATTTCATCCCTACAGTCAGCAGCCCTAATTCATGGACAGACGTGGAGGAGACTCATAAGGATCAACTTTAAAATGTTTATTGCATTTAATTTTTATACTCATACTTTGCCTCTTCTTTAAGAACTAGGAACTAGCAGCATGTTGTTTCTTGCTTCAGTAGTTTGATATTAGAATAATTTCCTTTCTTTGTTTCAAGCTACCTGCATTCCTGCTCCTGCATGGGTTTAGATAACGAAGAACTATTTAACGTTCTAAATGCATTCTTTCTCCTTACTCTGATTACATACAAAATAAGTAACACCCAAAGGCAATAATAAAGTGGAGGCTGTTCCTTTCCCTGCCCCTTAGTTTTCAAACTAGGTTTTTACAACTGAGATCCAAGAGAGGAAGTATTTATTCACTGCTTTAAATATTTATTGAAATCTCCTTTCTTGAAAACATGTATCACCAGTGCAGATGCTTCTAGTATGCCAAAAGTCAACTAGAATATAAAAAAAGTATTTGCAGATGCCTAATTCTAAGATTGAGAATATTTATTTTGGGGGGTCCATCTCTTCTTGGAAATTTGAATTGCTTACTGATGGCCTTGAAGTACTTTTAGTATCAAATAACAGAAATATAGACCAACAAGGCAGTTCTGTGAAGGATATATTTCAATAATTTTTCAGCTTCACGTTTGGGTTTCAATAGCCGTGGTTCTCACTGTAACTTGTGTTAACACTTAATTACAACTCATTCTAGTGCAGTGCACAAGCTTCTCTTTCATGAGGTGTAGTCAAACCATACTGAACCCACTGAAACTCCTGGACATTTTATATCTTAAAATAAATAAGTCTCCATTGGACTTTATGTTTTGACATTTTGGTAGCAATTAAAAAAACCATACTGCTAGGAATAGAGGCTGGGGATATGATAGCTCAGTAGGTAAGAAGAGTATTTGCTGTTCAGGCATGAAGACCTGACTTCAGCACACCTTCAAAAAGCTTGGCATGACTATCCATGACAATTACCGTAGCACTGAGCAGGGTAGCATGGGACAGGGGACAAGACAGGAGGATGACTGAGGCTCACTGGCTTCCAGCTTGGCCAAGAAATGGTGAGCTGAGGTTCAGTGAGACTCTCTCTCACGGAAATGGAACAGAGAATGATAGAGGGGCCTGTGCACATATATTCTTGTCTACACATGCATACCCTCCTTTGCACACATGTACTTGTCCACACATGCATACTACACATGCATGTGTACATACATAGGTACAGAGGACAGAGTCCTCTGTACATATACACATGTCTGCACATGCATAACCTCTTCATTATGTGTATACATGTCTACATATGCATACCCTCTTCAGTATATATATATATATACACGTGTCTACACATGCATACCCTCCTCAGTACATATAAACATGTCTACACATGCATACCCTTTTCTGAACATACATACATGTCTACACATGCATACCCTCCTCTGTACATATATACGTTTACACATGCATACTATTCTCTGTACATATATACGTATCTACACATGCATACCCCCTCCCTCCTCTGCACATATATACATGTGTATACATGCATACTCCTCCCCCAAAGCCATAAAAAATCTTTATTTCTGAAAATTCTATTCCTTACTGTTAGAAATTATAGTAGAAATGAAATAACTGTACAGGCTTGTTGTAATTATTTTGACAGTGATGAGATCACGTACACAGAAGATCCTGAGCTTTGAGAATCCCATGGAAGCTTTGCATGCTTTGTCAGGAAACAACATACACTCAGATAAGCATGTTGATTTCAGAGTAATTTCTAGACCTTTCTCAGTCCTACTTTCTAAACCATCAACGGAACCACAGTTTATTCCCAGGGTTAATTCTGATGGTAGGAGAAGGGAAAGTGAGGATTGGCTGGGATCCAGGGTGTCTGCTCTGAATGGGTCTGGAGCCTTTAGTCGTGGTTCAAGCATGTGGTATGGGGGTGGGGTGTCTGAGTAGGGACAGTGTCAATTGGAAGAATCCTTCTGAGTGGCTAAGATTTGGACAGGTACTGCTACTGCTGAGCTTGCAGGTAGTGTGGACCACCACACAGCCAGGAGCTTCATTTGGTTTGCTCTTCACTCTGCCATGCAACCTACCAACCCATAGACGATCAGCACGTATTTGTAGAGTGTCTTGTGCCTCATTTCTAGTAAAAGCCTGTAGCAAGAGAGCTGGCAAAAACCTGGGAGTTCTTTGTAAGCCTCTGATACAAAGCAACTGAGATGCCTATTGGAGAGTGATGTAGGTATCTTTGGTGACCATTTGGGAATGTGTTGAGTGTTCCTGTAATAGCCATGTGTAGGGGTCAGTCAGAACTGGAAAATGGTGTATCCAGATTTTATTGCTAAGTAGCTAAGACCTGAGAAACAAAATATTTGATATGGCCGATATTTTATCATGAAATCCAGATAGTTGGCAGGGACAGAACTTGCCAACAGTGGTTGCAAATCTCCTAAGTTAACCCTTAGAGCTGAATCTTACAGAGCTGTGGGGAGCTGACTGGTTTCACTGGGGCTCCTCCAGCTTGCACTCACTAGTCACCCTAGGCCTGAACCTAATTTCCCAGAGTGGGGAGCGTAGAAGTGAGGCTTTGAGGGTTATTTTTAATTTTGTCTTTTCTTCTGTGTTTTTTCAGTTCCATCGGTATCATCAGACACAGCATCTGCCATGGTCCCTGGTCCCTTTTGGGGTTCACTCCTTCCTCTCCACATGCTGAGTCACCTCTGTGGTATAGTGAGTTGCTGCAGCTTCTCTTCCTTCTGAGATGTAAATAGAACCGTTGGCTATTAATGTAGTTAATCCTGACTCTGTTGAGAGTTGTCTTGTCTTCCCCTCTGCATCATTTACATGTTTATACACATTTATTTTACACACAAAATATGAGTGGCCGGGAAATGTTCCCTTTTTAAAACCCTGATTTTACCCACAGTAGGACTATGTCTTTTCATTTCTTATTTCCTACTGATGGTTGCGAATACAATGATCAGGAAGTGAAGTGCCTGAGACCAGCATGCTGCAAATGCAGATAAAGGTGTGTGTGTGTGTGTGTGTGTGTGTGTGTGTGTGTGTGTGTGTGACAGACAGAGAGATAGAGGCACGGTGATATCTTCTTTCTAGATTTTATGTTTCCAAATAAAGGGACAAGAATCGGAATTAACATTACCATTCTCTCCATCCTCTTGAGGAGGCTTATCCTTCCCTTGTTGTGGAGTTTGGGACTGGAAGCTGGTTCTGTATTCTTCATCTCTTTCCTACTTTTTTTTTTTTTTTTTTTTTGCTCTGGGATCCTCCTGCCTGCCCATGTACATTTTCCTGTAGGAACGGCTGAACTCTGCACCTGCCAGTAGGTGTGGGACAGGATTGAAGTTTGGGGATTCACTGTCATTTTGAGATTGGGTATTAGGAAGACTATGGTTGCCACACATGTAGGTCACATCCATCCCATGAGTGACATTTTGATCTCTGATCTGCAATATGTTTTATTTTTTCTTATTTCAATGATAGAAAACAGTGAAAAAAATGGCAAAATGTGTTAACTGTCTCATATGCCCCACAAAGTAAGCTGGTTGGCAGTAATTATAAATTCAAGTGGCATTACTTAGCTTTGGACTTTGGAGAAAACCCAAGGAAAGCCTAGTTAGTGTGACTTATATTTAGAAAAATCTAACATTAGCAGCAATAAAGGTCCATTAAAGGAAAACTACTCTATTTCCTTTGGGTCAAAAGGATACAATCTTGGGCCTGGGTGGAAACCCAACATTCCAGTTGGACTGTGCCAGTCACCAGGCTAAGGCACCACTCCTAGGAAGGAGAAATAATTATCCCTTGGACGAGATAATGTACTTCCCCTTCCCAGAATTCCCAGTCTTAGTATAATCCCTTGAATGTCTGTAGCCAGGTAGCCTTGTATGTCTGTCTACTTTCCTGAATTACTCAGAACAGTGAATTCTTCCCGTTTCTCCTTTTCCTCACTCAGCATGCTTTCCCAGACTTTGGACTACCCTCTGTCTTTAAAGTCCCTTTGCCCTGTGGTTGCTTATCTGCTTATCTGCTGTGTGGCTGACGTCCATGTTGGTTTATCTCAAATGGCATGTTTTTTTTTTTTTTTTTTTTCTCGTATCTATTTTTACCCCTGTAAGCAGGTCCCAAGATTTATAGCTTGCCCCTGGGACTTTTATTTAAACTCTAATAAAACCATCCTCAAGCTTCCATTTGAATTTGTTCTTAAATTATCTTGTTAAGGAGACAAAGGACCCGAGGAAGGAACTCTCAATTCCTCATTAACATGGGATAACTCGAGTGGGATTCCCTAAAATTACCAGTAACTTCATATGTTTGAACTTTTGTTTTTAGATAGGTTCATAATTCATATTTGATTATCTCGTTTTTTTTTTCTTTTTCTTTCTTTTCTTTCTTTCTTTTCTTTTCTATTTCTTCCATACGTTGCCTGGTTTTTAAGAGTACAGTGGATAGTAACTTGAAATTGCCAGTCCTGGGCTTCCATTGGCTTCATAAAAATTTCTATGTCTTGTTACTTTTTCTTTATATAAAAATGATAGTGCTTTACAAAACTCTCGGCAGGGATTGAATTACACAAGAAAATAATATCTGAGGAATAGTTCAGTACCTGACCCACCACAGGCACTTGATAAACATTTAATTAATGCCTGCAGTGTGCTGGGGGCTGTACATAGGAGAACCTTCTTTATATCCCAGTGAATTTAGTAACCCAGCATTTTCCTGTCCAAGATAGAACATTTGAAAGGGTGAGAGGCAGAAACCGGTGTGCTCCCAGTGACCTATTCTTTTTTCTTACTTGCATTTCCCCCCTAAATTTCTTCTTTTCATTTCTTCGCCGTCAGAGATGTTGATCCTGTAAGGTCTCATTCTTGATGTTCCAGGGTGATGGGATTGCCTTTTAACACTGTGGGTAGTGCTCTGAGAAAGAAGGAGAGCCAGGAGTCAGCTACCAGCTGGGCCTCGTGGTGGCACTCCCACTGTCCTGTGAAACCAACTGACCCCCTTCAAAAGGGAGCAGGCTGAGTGGGAGCTTGGAAGCTGATTCACGCTGCCAGACTAGCCTAAAAGGAGTTTGTGGGACAAAAGGAGAGTGGCCTAAATGTGTGAAGATTATCTCACAATGTTCTCTTCTGCCTATGCTCCAGATAAAACAAGCAGTCAATAAAATCTCTTAATTCTCCCAATCTTTCCATGAATTTGCTAAATTCTCTGTGTCAAGTGAGTGGATATGAACTATGGGTGTGGAGGACAGAAGATAGACATTGGGTTGATGGTCTGACTTCATAGGAATTCCGTTGGAGATAATTTTGTTGGCTTTTCCTGGCCATGAACTCTGAAAGAAAGCAAGATGATGCCTAAACTCATTTATAGTGGTTCTCTTTTTCTAATAGTCTAAAATCCTTCCCAGAATCCAAACAGGGTTAAGGTTCATGAACAATTCACCTTTTCTCTGCTCCCACTGTCTCTCTCCCTCTTGTCTTTATTTTCTATTGCATTCCTTAGGGCATGTGTGGGAGGTGGTCCCTCCCTAAGCAATATTAGGAGGTTGTGTCTACTCTAATACAGATGTGATGCTCTGGAGTCTGGCATGCTGAAATGGTGTGGAGAGCTCAGGACTTATGAATGGAAGGCTCTGGTTCTGCTCCATTATTAACTCTGGAAGGAAGCAATACCTCTGAAAGACAGAAAGTAGAGGAACTATCTGGGCAAAGACATGTACAGATCTGAGGGAGTCTCAGACTCTGGAACAAAGATGACACCGAGTCCTCCTCACTAAACAGTCATGCCATCACACCTGTTAGAGTCATGGCCATCTTCAGAAATATGAGGGCCCTTGACACAGTGATATCGTATTTCCAATTCCAGCCTTAGAGAAGACATGCCTTATTTTCTGAAGGTAGAGTTAATTTCCAGATTTCTAAAGCTGAAAATCCCTCCATTTACCAAATGTCAAAAATTCTGTTTTACACCACTTTAGTAATGTAAGCCAATTTTATACGCTTATTATGCTTGAAGTTTTTTTAAAACACTTCATTGTTCTCCAACATTTGTCTATTAACAGTTTAAATTAAATATTACCTATTTAATTGTGAATTATCACACGGCAAGCAAAGCCATCCAGGAATTAGAGTCTGATCACTTATTAAGGTGTGCTTAAGTTCCTGGAAATGCACCAGTAATCTGACTCCAGACAAATTCTCTCATCTCCTAACACAGCTTTCCACTGAATCCAAGATGTACATTTGGGTTTCTCTTACTTCAGTTTACAGTTTAGCATTGTGCCCACAAGCTAATTAAAGATGGTTTTCTTAATAATGCTAAAAAGAACAGTCTGAGGACTAGGGCTACTGTAGCACTGTTAGTAGAGTGCTTGTCTAGCATGCACCAAGCTCTAGGTTCAGTCCCCAGCATTGCATTAACTAGATGCTGTGGTGCAAGCTTGGAATCCTAGCACAGTTGGGGACAGGAGGATCAGAAGTTCAGGGTCATCCTTGACTATGTATTGAATTCAAGGTTAACCTGGCCTACATGAGTCACTGTAGAAACAATCATATATACATACAAGCAAGCAGGCAAGCCAACAATAATAAAACCCCAACATGATTGTAGTGAGTAGTGTCTTTAGATATATATTAATTTACAAGACATATATGAGTTTGAAACTAGTTTTCCAGCCAAGGAGATGGCTCAGTGGCTAAAAGCTCTTGCCTTGAAAGCCTGACGACTTTTTTTTTTTTTTTCCGAGACACAGTTTCTCTGTGTAGCTTTGTGCCTGTCCTGGATCTCGCACTGTAGACCAGGCTGGCCTTGCACTCACAAAGATCCACCAACCTCTGGCTCCTGAGTGCTGGGATTAAAGGTATGTGCCACCACCGCCTGGCGTCTGATGACTTTTGAATGTGATCATTGAATGTGCACTTGATTTTTTGAGTTCTTGAGTTTGATCTCTGTAACCCATGATGAAGGAGAAACCTAGCTCTCAGAGGTTGTTCTCTGACTTCTACACAAACATCATGGCATGCCCCCACCCCAGTATTAAAAAATAGCATTTGTTTAAAAAAGAGTATTTTTCTACCATTATATAAATGTATTATGCATGATAACCTCTATTCTTTTTTATAAGACTTCTTTTGTGTGTGTATGAGTGTTTTGTTTGCATATGTGTATGTGTACCACTTGCATGACTGGCATCTCTAGAGGCCAGAAGAGGGTTCTGGATCTCCTGGGATCAAAGTCATAGACAGTTGTAAGCTGGCATGTGAGTGCTGGGCTTTTAACCAGGGTCCTCTGCAGGAGTATTGAGTGCTCATAATGGCTGAGCACTGAATCTGTGCTCTTAAATGAGTGTTTTGTGAATGTATAATATCCTAACAGTCATTCTTTTAGTACACAGAGCTATGTTATAAATTTTTATTGAAAAAAGTTTCAACTTGGGGCTAAAATGGGATTGGACAGGCCTGGACACGTTTGGAGAATCTAGGTTGGGTATATGACACGTTAATGTAGACAAACTCATTCAGAAAGTCAATGAGTTAAAGAGCTTTGTGTAGGCATCTGTATTGAATACAGACATATCAGCGGTGTTCTGGGGGAAGAAGCACGGAGACAGAGCTGGGAGCATACTCAGTTTACTGAGGATGACATCTGTGAAAAGTAGACACATTGGGCAGAGGAAGTCCACAGAGCTGACATAGTCTTACCCAACATTCTAAGGAGCCTGCAAACAATTTGCTCCATGAGAACAAAGGAGAGCCAGAACTATATATAAATAGTAATTATTTTCACATAGTAGGGAGAGGGACATCTTACTTAATGCAAATGACAGACTTTTTCGGTCATTGAGAGTTCAGGCATCTGGCAGGTAGGAAGCACAAGTGTTTTGCCTCCTGAGGTGTGGAGGCCCACAAAAGTTCCTAGTGAGATCTGAGCTTGCTTTACCTAGCTGAGATGCATTAGAAGATTGCTTGACTATGTGCATGGTCACCAGGTGTTTGGAAAGGTCTGCACTTGTCTGTGCTAAGGGGAGATCCTTTGCTCCACCCCTTGGCATTCCTTTAAAAAGCCCTTTAGAAGAGACAGAAGGGGTGGTGGATAATGATCCAGGTCCTCCTGAGGCTATCCTGTGTTTCTATTTGTCTCTCTCTCCCTTCTGTATTTCTGTCTAAATCTCTTCAAGAGTACCCTGGAAGGAAAAGGTGGAAGCAGGTCTTCCACATGGAGAAACACAAGCAACAGCATTGCTGTTCACATGAGCTCTTTTACTGACTTCTCTTGATGGCAGCTGAGGCAAGCTGGGCCACAGACTGAACACAATGAGAAGATTGCTGGTGGGAACTTTGAAGACACATTGTTCAGAATGTGTAACAATAGCCAGGCAACTGCATCACATAGTCATGGAACTGCCTCGAAGGGAAGGGAGGAAATTTGGGATGAAACTATTAGTGCCATCCCACCAGTTATCAAATGCTAGTGATGCCGACAGGGCTTCTTACAAAGAATGTGATGTGTGAATCGCTCTCACTCATGGTTCTGCCTACACTAACTGTAGTTGGTGGTGCATCTATTTTCATTTTCCACCTTTATTTTCCTCTGGCTAAAATATTCCAACTTAAAGGGTGGAATATTTCTTTACACTGTATGAATATATGCTGCTATGATTAGTTTAATAAAAAAGCGTAGTGGTCAGTGGCTAGGCAGGACTTTCTGAATAGAGAGCACACTGAGGGGGAAAAAGGGAGAGTCAGGAGGAGATGCTGTGAGACACAGAGCAAATACGATGGAAAGCATGTAGATGAGGTAAACCAGCCTTGGGGCAACAATGCATCGATGAAAATTGGTTAATTTAAGTTATAGGACCTAGTTAAAAAACAAGCCCAAGCTATCACTTGAGCATTTATAATTAATAATAAGTTTCTGTATGGTTATCTGGGAGCCAGGTGGCAGGACAGAGCTGGCAGGTGATTCCTACAGAAAACTCAGCCTACATTAAAGACTGGTGAAGCAAATAATGTCACCTAGGCTAAAACAAACTTGAGCATTAGTAAAAGGATTTCTATGATGTCAAAGCTTGGCTCAACACTGTCTCTTCCCTAAAGCCAGTTCATTCCAGTTCACAGTTTTTTGTTTTGTTTGTTTGTTGGTTGGTTGGTTTTCCCTCTTTCAACTCCTACATCAAAGTCTCTGAATCTAATGATGACAAAATTGTCTCTGCACATTCCCTAGTTCCACAGGAAGTGATCATGAGAAGCTCTTTTCAGGAAATTCTGAATCAGTATCTTGATTTTTGTACAAGGCTATTACGAGCAACATAATCCATGCATCTAGGTGTGAGGGGTTGTCTTAGTTAGAGCTACTATTGCTGTAACAAACAACATGACCAAGAGTATCAGTCCACTGAGGGAAGCCAAGGCAGGAGCTGATGCTAAGTCCATGGACGAGGACTATTTACTGGCTTCTTCCTCAGGGCTTGCCCAGCTTGCTTTCTTATAGAACCCAGGACCACCAGCTCAGGGATGGTGCCACGCACATTGGGCTAGGCTTTGCTGCATCAATCACTAATCAAGAAAATATCTGTGGTAGTTTTAATGTAATTGCCCCTATAAGCTCATAGAGAATGGTACTATTGGGAGATATGACTTTGTTGGAGTGGGTGTGGCCTTGTTAGAGGAAGAGTTTTATTGTGGGGGTGGGCTTTGAGGCCTCATATATGCTCAAGCCACACCCAGTGTTTCAAACTATTTCCTGTTGTTTGTGGGATCAAGATGTAGTTCCTTCCCCACTCTCAGCTCTTTCTTCAGTACCAAGCCTGCCTGCATGCTGCCGTGTCCTACTGTGATGATAGTGGACTGAATTGCTGAAAGCCACCCCATTAAATGTTTCTGCTTTATAAGAGTTGCATTGGTCATGGTGTCTCTTCATAGCAATAGAAACTCTAAGACAATGCCCTACAAATTTACCTATAGCCAGATCTTATGAAACCATTTTCTCAGCTGAGGCTCCCTCTTTCTCTGATGACTCCACTCTGTGTCAAGCTGACATAAAACTAGACAGCACAGAGTTTGTTGCATGTGCTATATATTTAAAGTTCTTTGCTTTTCTATAAAAAAAGCCCACCTTCACCCCAAGAAATGCAATCTTAGATTGAGTGTAGTGGTTTACATACATAACCTCAATGCTTGGAAGGAATAGGCAGGCAGATCTCAAGTTTGAGGACAGTTGTACTGTCTATAAATTAATTAAATAATTTAAAAAATTTTAAAGAAAAAAGCAGGCTGGGGAAATATCTTAATTATTAAAACTTGATGACACAAATTTGAACCCTAGTACTTGTTTGTTTTTTACTCTTTACTCTTTGGGGGGCCCTCCACCAAGCTCCCAAATAAATTACACATGGAAGCTTATTCTTAATTATAAATGCTCAGCCTTAGCTTGGCTTGTTTCTAGCTGACTTGCTTAACTTTAAATTATCCTGTCTATCTTTTGCTCTGGGGCTTTTACCTTTCTCTGTTTCTGTATGTCTTTTCTTTCTTTCTTACTCCATGTCTGGCTGGGTGGCTGGGTGGCTGGCCCCTGAAGTCCTCCCTCTTCTCTGGCTACTTCTTTCTCCATTTGTCTTCTCTGCCTGCTAGCCCTGCCTATTTCTCTCTCCTGCCTCACTATTGGCTGTTCAGCTTTTTATTTTATGTTCTTCATGTATTTTAGACAGGCAAAGTAACACATCTTCACAGAGTTAAACAAATGCAACATAAACAAAAGTAACACACCTTACAACAGTATTCTACAACAAATACTAATTGTAAAAAAAGCGTGTATGATTACAGACACTTATAACCCCATTGTTGAGAAAGTAGAGGCAGGAGGATTTCTGAGGATCACTGGTTACTCAGCTTAATTTTCTTAATGATCTCTAGGCCAATGAGAGACTCCATCTTAAACCAAACCAAACCAAAACAACCAAGTAGGTGACTAAGGAACTGTATGATATCCAAAGCATGCAAGTGGGAGCCAGAGATGAACTAAGATTCAGCCCTTCCATTTGTGAGTTTGGGACTTATCTCAGGCCCTTAATCTTGGCAGCAGACCACTTTGCCCTCTGAGCCATCTCCCTGGTTCATTTCACACTTTAAAATACTATAGAATTGCTGGGCGGTGGTGGCATAGACCTTTCATCCCAGCAGTTGGCAGACAGAGGCAAGTAGATCTCTGAGTTCCTGGACAGCCTGGTCTACCTAGTGAGTTCCAGGACAACCAGAGCTCCATACACAGAGAGACCCCCGTCTTGAAAAACCCAAAACCAAACCAAGATAAACGAACAAAACTACAGGATTTCTTTTCTACCACAACCTAACAAGTCATCAACATGATCCTGCAGTAAGCTTTGTTTTTATTTTTGTGTGTAGAGTAACTCTTGAACTACCTGCCTTTCATGTGTTTGTTTTTCATCTCTCTGCAGCCTAGCTGTAAATTCTTGAGCAGGGACTGTGTCCTGAACTTCATGCATCCACCAGAAAATCCAAATCATTGCTATGCTATAGATGGAGTCCAGTATGCATGTTTTGGATGCCTTAAGTTAAGTGCATGTGCAGCGCATCTCACAAGAACAGCATTAACATTTATTACGTGTGAAAATAACATGAACGGCAAGGATAAAAAGGTCTGTCTTGTCTCCGAAATGAAGGAGCCGGGAGGCCTTTGAGGAAGCTTTTAAATAAAGATGGTGGGCTCACACATTGAAGTAAGAGTTCCCAGAAAAGACAGAGGGTGTTGTGCCCAGTTTATCTATGATAGTTTCCATCTGGACCAAACGCGCAGCCGGCTCAGAGGCTCAGGGAGCAGTGTACTGGCGGGGCTGCAGGCTCTTCCCTAACACCGCCCAGGCCTGGGCTCTGTGGCTTTTCTAGCAGTGAGAGCTCAAGTCAATCTCTTAATCCCTTTTATCTAGAAAATGGAATTTTAAAAGTCCTGACCCTCTGGGGTTTTTGTGAACACTAAATAAGATATTTAAGGAATTCGACACGGTGCCTGTTCCATATGGTAGTCAGAAATCAATACGTGTAATCTATTATTTTTGCGAGGGTGGATTAGGAAAAACACAGAAAGGTCTATACCCTTTCTGTTAGCAATGCCGCAGAAATCTTTTCACCTTGATGTTTACAGATGCGTCTTCTTGCTCAGTGTCTGTGTGCTTGATCTATGCTGTGTCTTACTAGCTTGCCTTTCCTTGGGGGGCAACCCCCTCTTCTGCATTCTTTTTGATTTGCTGAGCCAGCACAGTACTTGCTACTAGTTAAATGGCCAGTAAATTCTTATTAAACAGCACATTAAAATACTATTTTTAAATTAAAATTGTATTAAATATTAAGAAGAAGCAAATAGCTTCCAAAGGTGATTATGAATGCAGAGGCCCTTAGGTGTGACAAGGTATTCTAGCTGGCTAGATACCTGAATGGTTGCACTGTCTAAAGGAGTTGTGCTTTTAAAGCTTTTATTATTCTAAATATTAACTATTTCAGTATAAAATTCATATATCATTTTTGAAACAGGATCTTCCATAGCCTAGGGTGGCTCTGAGCCCATTTTATGGCTTTATATAACTGGCCTTGAAATACTGAACCTTCTGCATCCACCCCTAGAGATGCTGGCGTGATAATCATGTAGTCTTCTCTTTGTTGCCCAACAGAAAACATTTGTTTGTTTTGAGAAGGAGGTCTCACCATCTCACCATCTCACTGTGTCCAGCTATCCCAACCTTGAACTCACAATCCCCCCATTTTATTGAAAGGAGAATTTTTTTCATACAATATATTCTGATTACGGTTTCCCCTCCCCCCTACTCCTCCCAGTTCTCCTGATCTCTCCTCCCATCTGGCACCCCACCCTGTCTGTCAATCCTTAGAAAACAGGCTTACAAGGAATAATAATTAAAAAATAAAATACAATAAAATAAAACCCAAACAAATCAGAGTAGGGCAAAACAAACAAACAGGAAAAAGAGCCAAAGATAAAGCTCAAGAAATGTATAATTGAAATTTAATTAAAAAATTTTAATTTAAAAGTAGAGATGCAGACCCACACATAGGACTTTCATAAAAAACACAAAACAGGAAGTCATAATGAATACAAAGGGTCTGTCAGAAGATAAAGAATGGCTGGGCATGGTAGTGCATGTCTTTAATCCCAGAACTTGGGAGGCAGAGGCAGAGAGATCTTTGTGAGTTCCAGGCCTGCCTGGTCTACAGAGTGAGTTCCAGGACAGCCAGGGTTGTTACACAGAGAAACCCTGTCTCAAAAAAACCACCACCAACAGCAAAAAAGATGAAAAAGAATGCTCTGAATTAACAATGAGAGACAAAGAACCCGCAAAGATGGTGTTGAGCTCATTTTGTACTGGCTGTCTACTGCTGGACATGCAGCCTACCTACACTTAAGAGTAGCTTCTTTCCCCAGTGAGACTCTCTTGGAGAAAATTAATTTTCCATTAGCAAGTGGCTATCAATTGGAGATAGTTTCTGGGTTAGGGATGGGGGCAAGTGTCTATTTTTCTTTTTAGCTCTATGACCCCAACTGGTGCAGACCTGGTAGGTCCTGTGCATGCTGCCACAGTCTGTAAATTCACGTGTGCCAGCTCTGTTGTGTCTAGAAGGCCGACAGTATCCTTCATCCCCTCTGGTTCTTAACACTATTTCCTCTTCCTCAGCATCTCCCAAGCCCTGAGGGAGGGATTTGATGGTGACATCTTGTTCCCTCAGAACTCATAAGGTTTATTTTGGAACGTGACTGAAGGATGGCCCTTAAGGGTAGTATTCTTCCTGGAAAAGAAAAATATAGCAAAGAGGAGATAACCCAATAGATCTCCCAGACCCTGAATATTTTAGGGACATAAGATATCACCAAGCCCCATGATCAACTGGTGTAGGTACTAATATTTCAGCAAAGATGTGGAAGGCCATGAAGCAACTCAGCTATGCTTTAGCTATGCTTGCGGCAGCAGGACGAAATGGTATTGAAATTGCCAATTAATCTCTTGGGTTTTATAGTTGAAGCCTCTGTGGCCTGCACAGTTTACTCACAGTGTTGACACAGTAGTACTGTTTTCATAGTTAAAACCGGAATTACTAGTCAGAAGAAAGCCATTTGGAATGATGCTACTAGGATGTCGGAATACCTCCTACGTCTCTTCCCATATATTCCAACTCTTTGGATATGGATCTTGAAAAGAAACAAAATTACTTGCTTCAATTTTAAAAAGTAATAGTTAGTTCCATAGGTTGTAGTCTGGGTTTCTGCCCTTCCTGTTCATTCATTATCACTGAAAACTCCATTCATTCTGAGTCAGCAGGTGAGGTGTGTGGGTGGTTCCACAGCTGGAGAACAGAAGCCCTGTGATGGCTAGCATTTTGTAAATCAATTTCTCTCTCCCTCCCCACCTCCTCTCCTTCATTAGAATTTTATGTTAAATAAATACCTGCTGTGGTTACCTACCCATCTGAATATGAGAATGCAACAGTATGCTGACTCATTGGAGGCCTATTAGTCATAAAAAAAAACCTATTAGAACAAAATGAAAAAGAAGACAGAGATTAATGATTTTATTTATCTTGAAAAACTGTATAATTTCCAGTAGTGGAAGTATGTTCTTTTATTCACTAATAGTTTTTTTTTTTTTTTCTATAAGAATTTTAACCTTAAACTTGGCTTCAGTATGTTAACTATTTCAAGTATGTTACTTCAAAATAAGCTCATAAAAGGGTAAATTGTAATCAAGAACATGGGAACTTTTAGTTTTGGACCCGCCATAAGACGAGATTGTGCATAAATCCTGCAGTAGGAAGGCTTTCTTTGGTCTCTGGGCTCACAGTAAGACAGAAAACATAAACCAAATTCTGTGATGTAATACCAGAGTCATGAACAATGGACAGGCTACTGTGACTGCAAATCCAATGTCAGAGAAAAGGAGACTAAATCTCAGCATCCATCAATATTGAAAACAATCTGAGATCCATGGATTAGGCTGGGATTTTGGAAAGGGCTAGGGTGGCTTAGTAGTACTAGTTGAGTCTTAGAAGAAACAAATTGAATCCTTCTCTGGTTGATGGTATGTTTAATTTAGGTCTCATTTCTCCCAAAATCTTGTAGGCAAGGGCTTACCAAGAAATGCAGGAAGTGGTGGAGTCCCTGTGCTTTGAATGTTTTCCCTGAACAGCTGACTTCAGGAGTAGGGAGAATAACTGAAAATGGAAGCCAGCTCTTCCATGACTCAAACGAGCTTGAAGTAATCTCAGCCTCAAATAATAAAGGTGATTCCAGACTTAGGGCCCCTAACCATGTCCCAAAAGGCTAGAAATTACATCCCAGAAAGGGTAACAGAAGGCTGAATTTAAATTAGGAAATGTTTTAGGCATAATATCTGGCACTCAGTTAAAAAGCACATAAAATAAATGAGATGATATAAAATCCAAAAGACACAGCACGCAATGGAAGAGGTCCATAGGGGATTCAGAAAACCGAGGCACGAGATCAACATCTCTTCAAGTAAATAACTGTGCTTCGTTCAAGATATTTCAACAGAGGACTAAATGGAGATTCTAGAACTTTACAAACAAACAATAATCTGGAATTGAAAGTGCAGTGGTGAGTTCACCATGTGTAGGCCCAGCAGAAGAGGGGACTAATTAATCCAAAAATAGTTTAGGGAAAAAATTCCATTTAAAGATGGGAAATGGACGGAATGACTAGGGCATAGTAAGAGACACACGGACATTTATATGATTACAATTCTGGAGAAGGAAGTGGAAGCGAAACGGGGCAGCAATATAGCTGAAGTGAAGTGGACTTACAATTTTGAAAACTGGGTGAAAGACATAAAACCATAGATCCAAAGTACCCTGTAACACTGAAAAAGAATAAGTGAAAACAAGACCACATGTAGGTATATTGTAACCAAGATGCTGACATGGATATATGGGGACATGCTTATAAAAAGCTAGCAAAACTAGTTGTAAGGCCAATGTCATCAAAGTAGGATGGCACAGTAGGCATCTATTAAAGGTCGGTATCTGAGATGAAAGCCAAACTTTCCAGTGTGTCTACTCCTGACTTTTCTTCTTGCATGACTCTGTCTTCCACCCTCCAATCAGATCTCTCCCTGGGACACGTCCCTTCTTACTCTACATATTCTATGGGGAGGGGATGAGGATGCTATTTCCCACGCCTAGTGCTATATTAGGAACCCACATTTTCATTGGTGATGCTCCAGTCTTCCTCACAGGTCCCTCCCAGCTAAGATCTTCCTTCTTCCTATTATGCTTCCCAGTTTCCTTTTCTTTCCTTCCTTCCTATCTTTTTTCTTTCTCTTTACTTCTTTTCTTTTCATCTCTTTCCTCCCTCCCTCTCTCTCTCTCTCCTTTCTTCCTTCCTCTCTCTTTATCTCCTTCCTTCCTGACTTTCTTTTTCTTTCCTTCCTTCCTCTCTATCTCCTTCCTTCTGTCTTTCCTTCCTTTATTTCCTTCCTTCCTTTCTTGTGGTGGTATTGTGTTCCCCAAAATATTGTGTGTTCCCTGAAATAAACATATCTGGGGTCAGAGAACAGACAGCCACTAGAACAAAGCCAAAATTGGTGGCTAGAAAATGGGAAGAGTAAGCTATAGCAGAAGTTGGGCGGTGGTGGTACACACCTTTAATCCCAGCACTTGGGAGGCAGAGAGAAGCGGATCTCTGAGTTCAAGGCCACTTTAGAAACAGCTAAGCATGGTGACCCAAGCCTTTAATCCCAGAAACACAACCTTTAATCCCAGGGAGTGGGGGCAGAAAGAGAAAAGTATATAAGGCGTGAGGACCAGGAATTAGGGGAGAAAAAAAGCATGTAGTGAGTAAAGCATTCGGCTGGTTAAGCATTCAGGCTTTCGAGCACAGTTCAGCTGAGAGCCATTGGGATGAGGATTCAGAAGCTTGCAGTCTGAGGAAACAAGACCAGCTGAGGAACTGGTGAGGTGAGAAAACTGTGGCTTGTTCTGCTTCTCTGATCTTCCAGCAATCACCCCAATAACTGGCCTTGGGTTTGATTTTATTAATAAGAACTTTTAAGTTTCCTGTTACACTATCTCTCTTTTTATCTCTTTCCTTCCTTCCTTCCTTCCTTCCTTCCTTCCTTCCTTCCTTCCTTCCTTCCTTCCTTCCTTTCGTCCTTCCTTCTTCCCTCTCTCTCTCCTTCTCCCTCTCTCTGAGACAGGATGCCTTAGTTACTGTTCTGTTACTGTGAAGAGACACCATGACCAAGCAGCTTACAACAGAAAGCATTTAACTGGAGGCTTGCTTACAGTTTAAGAGAGTTACTGCTTCATGATCATCATGGTGTGAATTGTAGCAACACACAGGCAGATGTGGCATTGAAGCAGTAGCTGAGAGCTTACATCTGATCTACAAGCACATGGAAGAAAGAGCAACACTGGGCTTTGAGGTTTCAGAGCCCACCCCAAGAGATATACCTCCTCCAACAAGATCACACCTATAACCTTTTAGTCCTTCCAATATGGTCCACCAGTTAGGAGCCAAACATAGGAGCCTATGGGGGCCGTTCTCATTCCAGCCGCCACATGAGGTTTCACAGTGTAGCCAGACCAGTCTCAGACTCACAGAGATCTACCTGGCTTTGCATCCATCCCACGTGCTGGGATTAAAAGTGTGTCTCTCACATCCGGGCCTCTAAATTTCCTTTCCTGTTTGATAATTCTGATGACCTGCCTTACTCTCAGGACTTTGGATTATACTGAAAAATTCCTTTACTATACCAAGAAATTATAAAAATGTATATATACACTTTGACCTTTCTTCATTAAAAAAAAAAGATGGGATAGAATCAATAAAACCAAACAAGTGGTGTTTTAAAAATGGTAATAAAACTGATAAACTTATTATGAGATTTATCAAGAAAAAAGGGAGAATAGAGAAATACCTACTATAAGAAACAAAAAGGTAATATTTATGTAGACCTCATATATCTAACTTCAGCAATACAATCGAGAAACTTCAACAAAGTCCTACAAAAATATATTAAAACTGACATGAGAAGTAGAAATTTTAAGTGTACTTGAAATAGAATATTTGGTAGTAAATTTTATAAAATATCTGGAAAATGCTAATTTTGCTATGGACAATAAAATAGGAAGAACATGTCCAAGCTCACTTTGTTAGACTAGTATAATTTTCATACTAAAATTTTAAGATAGATATTAACAAATAAAAAAAATTACAGGTAAAATTCACTTATGGTCATGATAGTAGAAGTTATAACAACATCAGAATCAAAGAATCTATCTATCTATCTATGTATGTAAAGTATAAAATACTGATTTAGTTAGATTTGTTCCAGAAATGTTAGTTTTAAATTATAAAATCTATATAGTCCACATTCATAGCATGAAGGTGCAAATGATATGATCAACTCAAAAATTTCAGAACAATCTTTGGTAACATATAGTGATATTGTATTAGCTGTCATTACTCCAAGACACCATCTTACAGTAGATCTTACCTAGTACAATAAATTAAAAGGAAATAAGAATTTAAGTATAAAGAAAAGTTATTCAAACATAACATAATTATGCACTTAAAAAATCTGTGTCATCAACAATTTTTTACACTTCATAAATTATTTTACTAAGTTTTTGCGTGTATTACATATTATATTTCTATATATATTAGTTAGAAAAGAGTTTACTCTACCTGTTATTAAGATTTTTTATAAAGCTACAATTATTACAATAATGTAGTGTTATCACAGGAATCAATCCATAGATCCATGTAATAGAATAATACCCACAAATGACAAACTCTACAAATGAGTCTACTTGATTTATAGTAAAGAAGGAAATATAGAGCAGTGGGAGCAAAGATCTTTTAATAAATGTTTCTGGGTCGAGTACAGATAGGTAATTATAAAGACAAAAATGGGTACTTGACCACTATATGATACCACCTAATATCAATCCCAGGTGATAGAAAATTAGACTGCTTTGAAAATAATATACCATAGTGTCTATAAATGTGAAAGCACTTAACAGTGAAGAAAAGATTTATGTAACAGAGTACTTTAAAACTGACAGCATCTATCCCTCAAAAGAATAGAGTGGGAACTTACAACATATCATCCAAATGTGTGTGTTGAGAATGTATGAAGAGCAGGGGGTGGTGGTATGTGATTTTAATACCAATACTTGGGAGGCAGAGACAGGTGGATCTCTGTGAGCTCAAGGCCAGCCAGGGGTACACAGTGAGACCCTTTGTATAAATAAATAAATAAATAAATAAATAAACAAACAAATAAATGGATATGTTATGGATTACATGAAAGGCATAAAACAAAAATTGAAATAAATGTAAGATGAAGAGAAAGAAATAGAAAAGATAAAAACAGAAAATGAGGAAAAAGCTCAAATATGCAATAGAAACAAGTAGCTATTTTAGTTTTCAAAATTTTAAGAAAGTTAAAGGATTTTAGCTTCACTGATAAATAATGAACAATATGTGTTTTAATAATAAGGTTGACATAACTATTGGAGTCTGTAAAAAGAGAATAATGATCAACAATTTGTGCCAATATATTGAAAATATAGACATTATGAATAATTCATTGGAAAAATGATTTACCAAAACTAACCCAGGAAGAAATAGAAAGCTGGAGTAGTCTTGCAATCACTGTCATCACAAAGAAAGCATTAGATACTGAGGGCTTTAGAAGGAAATTCTACCAAGAACTTAAGAAGCAGGATAGTAAAACCATTCTAACAATTTTCTTGAGGATAGAAAAATAGAAAGTAATCCAAACTCATGTTATCAGGGTAGTCTGGTCCTGAAAATAAAGCCATAAATAGATATTATGGTAGATAAGATGTAGATGTGAATTGTTTGATGTTATTTCCAAGAGGAGATGAATTTCATTTCCTCTGCAGTTTTCATTCCCAAAGCTTGCTTAATTAATTAATTAATTAATTACTTAATTAGCCATTAAAGTGTGACAGCAGTGGTACTATAACAGTTCTGGAACTGGCTTTAAAAGGAAGGGTGGGTATGCATTGGTTTCTTAGACGCTGGAGTTATTTTGTGAGAAATAAGACTTTCCTATTGTGCAGTGCATGTGGGCAAAGCCCTGAGACTGTATGGAGATGAGGGGCCCAAATGAGCCTAGCATTCCAGCCTTCCCGCCAAGACATATTTGTTTGAATTTGTCTTGGACTTCAGCCCAGTCCATTCACTAGCTGAATGCTACTCCTTGATCTCAGTTAATACCACACAGAGCTGAAAACTTTCCCAGGGAAACGCTGCTCAAAAGTCCAACTCAGAAAACTGGGAAGCATGATAAAAGATTGTTGCTTTAAGTCTCTGTGTTTGAAAGTACTTGGCGATGCAGCAGTTAAAAACTGAGACAGTTTGTGCAGCAGAGAGAACTCATTCTCCAATGCCGGGTGTGAACATAGATGCAAAATAGAGTGACACTGGCAAAAGCCAAATCCAGTGAAACACAGGCACACCCGCACACCCACCCACACAACTGAACGCATACATGCACAGAAGCCACATTCTAGCTGTCATGAATTTTCTACCCTTCGGAATAAGATTTCCTAGACATCTTATTTCTGCATGTTTTTGTAAAGTAATAAATGCCTTGCCATTACTATACAAATGATAAATGGCTTATTTATCATGGCACTGCTGCTGATTTACCTCTTCTGTGTTTATTATTCCTTGGTTATCTATGTTACAAGTACTGTATTTTATACATTTTGAAGAGCACTCTATTCTGCATTGTTGATCAATATGTCTTATCCTTTCATAAAAACACAATTGTCATCTTCTCCATTAAGAGACTCAACATGGAGCTGGGAAAATGGATCAGGTGGTAAAGCACTTACTCTGCAATCATGAAGACAGGGATTGGGTCCCAGCACCCATGTAAATATTGGACAGGCATTTCAGCCGGACTGTAATACCAGCATTCTCCCAGGAGGGGATATGACAAAGGTCAGTAGCTAAGCTAACTAGTCAGTGAGCTCTGCACTCCAGTGAGAAACCCTGCCTATTCTACAACGTAGGATGGTTTCTCTGCCTTTTAGCTATGACCAAGTAAACTAACTTCTTATCAGCTTACCATTTGATACATCCTCCATCTAGGGATAATATATTAAACCAAAGACAGTGCACATACAGCAAATGGGCACATGAAAATAGTTCTAAATGAAAATAAATCCAATATCATTATCCTTTATGAAAATGCAATTCAAGACCACCATACATGTGATCACATGCCTAGCAGAACAGCCAAATGAAAAATAGCACCAGATGCTGGTGAGACAAAGAAACTGGGTCATTTATACATCCCTGATAGCCACTCCAGAAAACTGCTTGCCATTTCTTACAGAACTGAGCATGTGATTGCTATACACCTATGGTTTATTCTCTTGGGTTATTATATAGATAAATAAAAACTTATCTTTGAAGAGAAAAATGCACAAAATATATCATGGAAAATAATGGTGGAAGACACCAAAAGTCAACCTCTGGCCTTCACACACTTGTGAACCCAGAAACATGTATGCCTCCCCCCCTTTTTTTTACACACACTACATACACATACATAAGATTGACAGTGAAAATTTTCATGTTATTCCAATAAATGTAAACAGAGCCTTTTACAAAATTCAATGCTCCATCACTACAAACTCTTACAAAAGGGTACTATGAGATGGCTCAGTGGGTAAAGATGCTTGTTACTAAGTATGTCAACCTAATTTTTATCAGGGAACTCACAATTCTCCCTGGAAAGGGAGAAATGAATCCAGCAAGCTGTCCTCTGACTTCCACATGTATTATATGCCTGCAGGCCTGTGTGTGTGTGTGTTCGCACCCATGCTTACTCACACACAGAGACTAAATGCATAATACACACACACACACACACACACACACACACACACACACACACACACATACATATATATATATATATGAAATATAATTTTAAACAGTCACCTAGAATAAAGGAGCAGAAGGGCATATTTTTTTAATCCATGAAGGATTTCTGCTCAGGATGAGCAGCAAGTCTTGTGTTTCCTGTTTTTGTGCAGTCATGATCACACTACATTTAAAACCAGGAAGACCGCTTATCATTAAGCACTGCTACTCAACATTGTGCTTCAA
This sequence comes from Onychomys torridus, assembly GCF_903995425.1. Lineage (NCBI taxonomy): Eukaryota > Metazoa > Chordata > Mammalia > Rodentia > Cricetidae > Onychomys > Onychomys torridus. Next base: position 29,953,962 of record NC_050454.1, read on the forward strand.
GTCTCATGGTAAACTACAAGAAATAAAAGTCACCAGGTGGTTTTTATAATAACAACAAGATAGGCAGAGGTTTCTAGAAACAAATCAACAAACATAGGCCAACCTATGGAAACATTTCAAATTTTTAATCAGAAGATTGTGAAGATCTGTTTAACTAGAAGATTTATCAATTCACAGAGAGAAAGACTTGGTATCACAAAGCTTTATGTTTTCCCCGAGTTCATCTTTCAAATTAGAATTTCAACAGTGGCTTCAGGGAAACTTAACAGATGATATAAAAATTCATGGGAACTGGCAAAATGTCAGAACATAGATAGACAATACATTCCTGAAGAATGAAAAAAAAAAAAAAAGGCAAGAAGAAAACTGTGGTGGGAAGACTTGGCATGTAAGCCTCTGAGATCTAAAGCTATGGTAGTTAATATATTTAATACTTATGAGAAAAAGACATGGTGATCACGGAGGCACAGTAGACAGACTCTTCAAAATATATAAAATGTGGTAATTACAGTGTTCCTCATCACCAGAATGCTAAATGTAATAGACATTGTCTGTGGCAGTTCTATTGATGATAGTCATTTATCACTTGAAAATTATTCGGAAGGGATGGTTCATCCTGAGATCACTGATTCTCAAGGGCAGAAGATCCATGAAGGCAGACTCTTAGTTACCCTTCTGCTGAGTGCATGGTTGCTTTATGCCTCCATGAACATGCGATTCTCTCCCTTGCTGGATGACTTTCCTGATCACTATAACATCCATTTTGGATGCTCTGTGCTTAATTGTGTCTGGCCTCACTTAAAGCAGCTGTTCTTTAGTCTCTTTGCCACACTGTCCTTGTGATGAATGGAAAATACCAATTTAGTTTTGCACGTTAATCACACTAGTCTGATTTGCTCAGATGTTTTCTGAAGATTCCTGAAGACAGAGTAGACAGCAATGTTTGCTAGTCTCTGGGATGTTATTGGTGATGAATTATGGAATGCAAAGAAATGGACTTTGGTTGTAGTCACGGAAGGGGATGAGAGAAGAAGGTAAAGTTATGGCATCTTCTCTATGCTCCACACACTGTATTGATCCCATTACATGTGTGGAGTCATGGAATGAGCATGGCTGAATGAACTTTAGGCCAACTATCAAACCTGTTTATTTCACAGAAATGGCATAGCTCCCAGGATGTCAGGTCGCTCACCAGGTTCCAAATGTAGCAAAAGGCACAAAAATCTAGATAACCCAGATTCCTAGACCACTGCCATTTCCTGGAATGGTTTCTTACTCTGGCATTTCAGATATAGAAGAGAGAATTTAGTATCCCAGACATGAGTACATTATTAGCCACAATCTGTCACCAAACTGTCTTAGTGCTGATGGAAGAACTGTTCATTCTAGTGGAGTCTTCTGCATGTAAACACAGCTGTTGTGAGTTCACGTGTGCAACAGGACTGCCATGTTTAACCATCAGCATGGATGGGGAGGGGCTCATGAAGTCCCACCCCTAGCTGAGAAGCTATTGGCAATTGATGGCTTCTTGGGGAAGGACAGTCAAGGATGTAGCTCCCCAAGCCAGTAGATGGATCTTCACCCACAAAAACACAGGTAGCATTAAGTAGACTCAGTAGGTTTTAATAAAAGAGAACACATAAAGTTGAGAGAGAAAAGTGGTTGTGGGGGACAGAGGAGGAACATGAGGAGAGGGAACGGGGTGTATATTCATCTGTGTATGAAATTCTTAATTATCAAAACAAGAACAGTGTTAAGTTTGCTTATGAGATCAATGCTTAGCGTGACCTTCCTAGTACACATACCTGTGGATTATGTGCTCTGCTATGAAATCATGAACCATGACTTAGTCTATGTGTTATTCATAATTCTGAATATTATTAAATTATTCTAATCTATGGTAGAAAGAGAAAAATTTCTATGAATCCTGGGCTAGACAAGTAGCATTTTTTAAATAAGAATTCATTTATGTAAATTTATAAAATGAAATATTCTTAAATGCTTTGATTAAATAACTGTCTACAATGATATCATTTCAAAGCCTGTTTCTAAAATTTGGTTTAAACCTAAGTTATGTCCAATTAGTTAGAATAATTAATATTTGCTTTTATAGTCTAACATAAGGCTGAATAAAACACTTAATCTGATTTAATGTTCTACAGCCTTGAAGTGTTTTTGAACAAGCTTTGCCTCGGGTACTATTAGGCTTCCTTTACTCATAAAATCTTGGTTTCATTTTGATTGTGAGAATCATACAGAAATAAAATATTTTTCCTGGTTTATAATGATATCTCAATTTGTGTCTTTGCCATTATATCACCCAGTTAACTGAAAAAAATTCAATTGGATAGCATGCATGATCCCAAAATTTAGATGCTAAAAGGCTGGGCATTTACCAGTGATGACTGATTATTTGTTAGTGATCTGAGCTCAGCTAAATTTATTGATTTTACAGAAGAACAAACCAAACCACCATCACATTAGAATGTCTTGTAAACTGCTCAGCTAGAACATATTAAATTTAGATTTGCATCCTAACTGCAAGTATGAATGAATTTAAGAAGCATGGATTTTTGTTTTTGTTTTTATTCTCTGGAAGCATAAGCTGAAACGGGCAAGGCCTTTTGTGCATAGAGATAAATGATACTCCAAACACCCTGGTTTCACACATCACTGGAGACTCACTGTCCATCTTCTCTAACCTTTCCAAAAGCAGGCTTTTGGTTGATCCATCTGAGAGTCTGAAATTCTCAACTTTTTGTAAAACCATTTTATAAAAAACGCAACTGCATAAGCAGATTGCTGAGTGAGGTAGGTATAATTATAGTGTTCAACAATGATGCTGTTTGCATGTGGTGTAGATGATATATATGGTCAACTCTATTGTATATGGTTATGTTGGTGTGTAGGTCAATCGGTGTTTGATCATGTATTCTCAATAAATGTTCCAAAAGCCAATAGCTGACTGACACACCAGGACAGCAAGGCCTGTGCTTTTGCTGCATACCCTGGCACCTCCCTCTTTCCCCTTGAGAGGAAGTACCCTAATCATACGGAAGATAACCTGCCACAGTGGCCCCATTGCCATGGTTACAGTGACCTGAACAGGAGCGGCAGGGGATCTAGATCAGGATAGCTCATGTCCTCTGTAGGGTGTTATAAACAGAACCTGGGGAAAAAATAGTATCTGTCTTCTGAGTTCAGGGACTGGGAATATGAGGCATGTTCCTTGTTATACATGTAAAGAGACAGGGCTGCAGTACCATGGAGTAAAGAATAGAGCAGGAGAGAAAGGGAGAGGAGGAGGAGGGGAGAAGAGGAGGAGGAGCAGGAGGAGGGGAGAGAAAGTAGAGAACAGGCTGACAGCTGTGAATCCTGTTCCTGGTTTTGGCCCCACAGTGGCCTCATTTGCTCCTTAGTTTTGGGGTATGACCCTGGTTCCTCAGAAAATGTACTTCTCATTCAAATGGAGTTTTTTCTTGTGTTTCACCTCCTCTGCTGTTCTTCTTTCTTAAGATAGAAAGCATATACCATTAGATTTGGATTTTAATTATAGATACATTTTCGTATAAAGCATTTAGAACAATAAATTCCCTTTAAACACCGTATCCCATAAACTTTGATATGGAATGTTTTTATTTTCATTCAAATATTTTATGAGTACTTCTCCCACTTTTCATTTTGCTTATGCATTGTTTAGAATTGTGGTGTATAATTTCCACATTCCTTGTGATTTCTACATTATTTTCTGCATCTGACTTGTAATTTAGCTCCATGGTTGTCAGAGAACATTGCTGTCTGATTTCTATCATTTTTCACTATGCCTTGTGCTCCAGCATCTGGCCTTGTCTTTGTGTGTGGTCCACATGGAGCCGAGTGGGACACACATTCTGCAGTCTAGGGGAAATGTTCTCAAACGTCACAGCCATCCTGATTGATGACATGGGTCACATCCACTCGTTCTTTACCTGTTTCCTGTCACCTTGTCCCATCAGCTGTGGAAGTGGAGATGTTGAAGTTGGGCACAAATGAATTTGTATTTGGGTAATATGAACATCGATTTCTTTTCTAAGTAAAGGAGACAAAAATAAAAAAAAAATTAAGACTGCTAAAAGTGGGGGAGTGGTAAACGACATTCATCTGTGAAACTTGCATATCTTACCTGGGTAATAAGTGAATAACACCACGTTTGTTTGACTGGTTGCTGCATAGTCAACAGACAGAAAATATCCTGAAGAGCCTCTCCATTGTCCTCTTTGCTGCATGTGAAGTGCTCCTGGGGGTAAGCCACGTCTGGAGGGGTGGGTCCTGTGGATGGCTACATGCTCTAGAAAGCAAGACTTCCAGCCTACACCATCATCTCAATACTTTTCAGAAAGCTCCTGATGGGCCTTTTAAGCACTCAGTTACATTAGGGCAGCAGCAAAACGCTTTTATGGAAATTTACAACATTAATATTCTTTTCAAAGTTTCCCTCCTTATGATCACTTTTATGAACAAGATTTTTAAGCAGGAAATTCATGGTAGGACTAGCTCTTATAGTCTAACACTATTGTAGCCGGGAGGCAGGTTTTAGCCTGTTTATTAGAGAAAAGGGTCCCTGACAGTCCAAGAACAGGCCATGGCTTCCAGGCTTCCCATGGGTATAGATTAATGACAAGAACAGTATGTTGAAAAATTAGATGGCCCTGGGAAGCATAGTTTTGTCTTAAATTCATGTGTGCCCTCTTAAGTTTTCCCTGTGATAAAAATAAAATGCTGTAAGAGTTTCCTTTGAAAGCTGTTATACCTCCAAAGTGTGTTGCAATAACATCAGTTTCTGGCAATAGAGCTGACATATTTCTGTCCAAATTATATACACACAGATGTTATTTTAAAAGCAACAATCCAGCAATTATCCATGATGTGATCACATTCCCAACTATCGAGTAGTAGTGCTTGGGAGAAAATGTTGCATTTTAATGGATGACATTAATATTGAGTTTTGTACAATAAAAGTGCAGGCAAGGACAAAGGCAATATATCATTGACAATGTTTAACAGCAACGTCTAAGTATGGTGATATTCACCTGCACATTTTATATGGAGCTGGCTGTGTGCTGTCTATCTGGATTCATTTACCTGAGTACTTAAGAATATTTTCTGTATATTTTTAAACTATCATCAAAACAAGCTTGTGATTAACTGATTTTATATATAGTCATATGTTTTCTTCCCAGGGGCTCTGTTTTATTTAAGCAACATGTCTTTCATGTATACATTTTTAACTAATGGATTGTAGTAGTTATTAATAAATGAATACATTGTTTATATGTGTAATTGGAAACAATAGGTAATCTTTCTTAATCACAAGATAAGCTCCAATGATTTCACTGAGGATTGAAACAAGCCACAAATGAAATATATTTATCATTGACTGGGTGTTATAATTCCCTTGTTCACTGACATGAAAATTAAGACTGTCATACTTTCTCATGGTTCATATGCATGTCACTGTCAGCAAATTTCCCAGAAGTTGTCTCACACCATGATGGACTGAAGGAAAACGCCACTTCCTGATATCATATAGCCCACACAATCTGAACCTCCATGTATTTTTCTCTCATGAGTTTGTTGTAGTTTCAGAACCTCACTGATGTAGGATCTTGGTGTTGGCAGGGAGTTTAAGAGTTTGTCTTAAATTTAATATAAATCATCTATTATTTGTATGTGTGTATGTGCGTGTGCTTGGGCGTATGTCTGCGGGTGCCATGGAGTGCAAGTGGAGGTCAGAAGGCAACTTTGTGGACTGGTTCTTTTTTTTCTTTAATTTATTATTATTATTATTATTTTGCTGTTTCACACGCTATACCTCTCTTAGTGCATATTGACATTCCTTACTTTCCCACAATTCTGGTCCATAATGCAAACAAATCTCTCTGGCTTTCCCTCTCTCCTTCCTTCCTTCCCTTCCTCCCTCCTTTTTCTTCTCTCTCTCTCTCTGTCTCTCTGTCTCTCTCTGTCTCTCTCTGTCTCTCTGTCTCTCCCTCTTATTCCCTACCTCTCTCTCATGTTCATGTCTATTCATTTTGTTTTTCCCCCTTTTTTATTATTAAGAAATTTTCTATTCACTTTACATACCAACCACAGATGCCCCCTCCTCCCTCTTCCTATCCCCCTAGCTTTCCTCCCAACAACCCCCCATCCCCACATTTCCCAAGTCAAGGTCTCCCATGGGGAGTCAGCAGAGCCTGGCACACTTAGCTTAGGCAGGTCCAAGCCCCTCCCCACTGCACCAAGGCTGCACAAAGTGTCCCACCACAGGCACTGGGCTCCAAAAAGCCTGTTCATGCACCAGAGATGGATCCCGATCCCCGTGCTTGGGGGTCCCCCAAACAGTTCAAGTTAAACAACTGTCTCGTGCATCCAGAGGGCCTAGTCCAGTCCTTTGGGGGATCCCCAGCTATTAGTGGACTGGTTCTTTACTTTGGTCTACATTTCTGTGGGTTTGTGGAATCAAACTCAGGTCTTCAGATACGCACAGGTAGCAATTTACTTGCTGAACGTCTTGCTGAGTTCAAGGGTTTCACCAGGCTTTCTCAGCAATTTAAATGAAGTTTCACTCCTGCTGAACTTGAGATGACAGCATTGGGTTTCTTTGGGTGTCAGAGCTGACTCATACTCTGCTGCACTGTACAGAGAGTGCTTTCCAGATTCTCCCAAATTGACGCTTCGACTTCAGCCAGGGGCAGACAGTGGTATGGTGTGTCGGTGGTCTTCCAGTCAGTGGGATTATTTCCGAAGGCATGTAGACAGTGAGATCCTGCTCTTTTCTTTTCATGTCCTGGCCATGAAATGAACTCTGTTCCATCCCATGGTCCTTGCTAAAATGTGCTCCTTCATGATGAGCTCAAAATCAGTGGAGTCAATCAGTGGGGTGAAACTTCTTAAAACTACGAGCCAAAATTAAACCTTCTCGTTTTAGAAATTATCCCTAGTGTTTTGTTACAATGACGGGAAGCAGCACACTCTGCAGCAGTAATCATCAGCTCTGGAATTTTTTCTTTCTCTTACCACCTGAATAAACATCCACATCCCTTTTGGGGAGGACCCAGGTCGATTTCTGCTGTTGTGTCTGGAGTGCTTGCTCGCAGGATGTTTGTCTCGTTCAGTAGACAGTCTGTGAGTCTGAGAACGGCTTGATTCTGCCTAGTGGTTGGGACAATGCATTCGAGAAGCTGACCTCATCTTCCTGCTCATCCATTGTTACTCTTGCACGTTATAGAGACTGTAGTTAGGTACCATTACCACCATCCAATTGTAGAGTATTTCCCATATATCTTTGCCCCCTGAGGCCATTTGAAGTCTGCCCTTGCTCTCACTTTGAATCCCAGACAATTGTTTATCTGTTTCACTCTCCGATGTTGCATATGAATGGGATCACGTGATCACGTGATACGTACTCTTTTACATTTACTGGTTTTCAGCCTGCAAAGTGCATTGTACTAGTTGTTTCTAGTACATATGTTGCCATGACCTCCAACCGAAAGACCTGCTGGAAACTATTTAGAGAGGGAAGGAGTTATTTCAGTTCACAGTTTCAGAGATGTCCCCGTCATCATATAAGGGAGTGTCATAAAGTACTGTCTCTGCCAGTGGAAGTGGGACCATGTGGCAGGTGGTTTTCACTTGGTGCCCAGCAGGATGCAGAGAGAGCACAGGCTGGAACCTATTTACTTTCTACTGACAACCATGCTTCACCTGCTAAAGATTCTAGTCTTCAAAGTATTGCCCCAAGCTGGGGACCAAATGCTCAAAAGATGGCCCTAGATATCTAGATTCAAACCATAACAAGTTTCTCCCATTTTGTACCACATATTACTATTTAGTTCATTTTAGAGCTGAGTGGATAGATGTCCATGTAGAGATATTACATAATACCATCCACTTACCAATTCATAGGTATTGGGCTGTTCATAGTTTCTAAGTGTTATGAAGAATAGTCTTTTGGACATTCAAGTACAATTTTTTTTTAAGAAAAAAAAGACCCATTTATTTATTTATTTTTTTATGGGTATGAGTTTTTTGTGTGCATGTATGTATGTGAACCGTATGTGTGCCTGGTACCTGGAGGAGGTCAGACGAGAGTATCAGATCCTCTGGGACTAGAGTTACAGATGGTTGTGAGCCTTCGTGTGTGTGCTGGGAATTGAAACCATGTCCCCTGCAAGAGCAGCAGCAAGTCTTCTTAACCTCTGAGGAATCTCTCCAGTCCTCTTGTACAAATCTTAATGTGAATATATTTTAATTTCATATGGGTAAATACTTGACTGAAATTCCTTAGCCATATAGTAAACTTCTGTTTAACTTTTTAAAACTGTCATAGAAGTTTGACTGCATAAGGTCCAGAGCTTGTGCCTCCTGTTTGGGTGCTAATGGATCCCCTGGAGGCAGAGCCTAGCTGGAGGAAGGGAGTCAATAAGAGGCAGGCCTTCAGGGTTACATTCTAAATTTACTTCCTGTCTGCTCCTACAGTTTGGGTTCCCAGCCATGACAGGCTGTACTCTCAAGTCATGAGCCCAGATAATCTCTTCCTTAAGCTGCTCCCTGTTAGATATTTGATCATGACAATGAAAAGTAACTGGTACAGTGACCAACTGTGTATCCAAAATGGCTGCACCATTTTTCATTCCCCAAAGAGTGAAGAAAAGTTCTAATTTCTTACGTCTTTACTAACAACAATATCAACTTTGAGTGTGTGTATAGTTATGGGGATTGAACCCAGAGTCTTGCAAACAATAGATGAGCTCTTTACTGGTCTCTATAGTTCCCAGGCCTTTTTTTATTTTTTATTTTGAGAGAGCGACTCAGTAAGGTGTCTATCTGGCCTTGAACTTGAGATCCAACTGATCCAGCTTTCTGAGTAGTTGGGATCATAAGCCTGTTCACCAGGTCATTATTTTTTAATTATAGCTATTCTAGTGAGTATGAAATATCTTAATTGATTTCAATTTACATTCTGCTAATGACTAATGATGTTGAGCACTTTTTCATGTGTTTATATCCATTTGACAGTGCTTAGAGAAATGTCTTTTTAAGTTTGTTTTTATAATTTACTGTGTTTTTCTATTATTATAGATTTTTTTTTTACATGCCGGGGATTAGACTCAAGTCCCCCAAATCCTAACAAAGGCTCTACTTCTAACCTACATCTTCATACATGCTGGGTGTCAGGCTTAAGTCAGATAAGTAATACACAGTTCTGTTCCTGCTCTGTGGATGGATTCTTTTCTTATTTTCTTGATGCATTTAGACACACAATGGCTTCCTAATCCTGATAATTTTCAAGTAATCACCAATTTTATTTCTTTTTTGTGGGGGGGGAGAGTTTGAGACAGGGTTTCTCTGTGTAGCCCTGGCTAGCCTGAAACTCATTCTGTAGACAGGCTGGCTTTAAATTCACAGAAATCTGCCTGCCCCTGCTTCTCAAGTGCTGGGTTCAAAGGCATGCACCACCAAACACAGCATAGCTATTTTCTTTTTTAACTTATGAATGTGCAAATAGTTAGGATCACTTTGTCTAGTTGCAGTCATAAATATGTCCTATGTTATTTTTATTGAATATTTATAGTTCTAAGTCTTCCATTACTAACTTTGATTCATTTTTAATTATTTATGTCTGAGTTAGCTGAGTTAACTAATATTCTGAATTAACAGTTTGTATATGTAATGATAGCCATTTTTTTTCCCAGCACAGTCTATTGAAAAGAAAAAAAAAGTCTTTTACCTTTTGAAGTGTCTTGATATCTTCATAAAAAAAATTACCTTAAAAGATGTTTCATTGGTTTTGTCTCACTGGACTCTGTGGCCTCTCTGCACACTAGTACCACAGAGTTTTGTTTACTCTGGCTTTAGAATAAGGTTTGAAATCAGATAATATGAGTTCTCCAACTGAGCTCTTTTTCAGTATTGATTTACTGTCCCTTCTGGTGGCAGAATTCCACATCATCCTAGAAGAAATGTTCAGATCTGGGGACAGGCAATATCAGGACAGGATACTTTCTATAAATATGTTGACTGCATTAGATATACAAGGGTTCCTGTGTGTAGAAGAGAACTTAGAAAATGACACAGGATCAAAATTTCTGAGTTTCAAAATGTATGTGCATGTGCCTGTATGTACCACATGAATACTGGTGCAGAGGTATAGTGATATTTTATTTGTATTGAAATGTGAATTTATTTGTATGCTAATAAAGTTGCCTTGGGGTCAGAGCAAGCCATAGCAGAAGCTGGGCGGTAGTGGTGCATGCCTTTAATCCCAGCACTTGGGAGGCAGAGCTAGGCAGGATCTCTGTGTGTTCAAGGATACAGCCAGCATGGTGACACACGCCTTTAATCTCAATACCAACCATAGAAGACCTGGAGGTCTGTACAGACAGGCAGTGATGAGGAGGTCATGTGGCTGGGTTTACAACCAATGGGAAAGCAGAACAGGAAGTCTATAAAAAGAAAACACACACAGAAGTAGGTCTCTTGCAGAAGCAGTGAAGGGTAGGGTTTTCAACTCTTGCTCTGACCTCGTGGCTTTTAACTCTGCAATTGGCTATGTTTCTTATCTAACAAGACAGTTACATCTACACAGAGGAGGCCAATTGAGTGTGTCAGATCCACTAGAATTGGAGTTAAAAGTGGTTTAAGCTGTCTAATGTGGGTGCTGGGAACAGATCCTCTAGAAGAATAGTATACGTTCTTAACTGCTGAGCCTTCTCTTCAGCCTCTAATTTCTGATTGTTTTTTTAGCTTGATATTATATTTCTATTTTTGTTCCCTATAAGATCCAAGGCCCCTGTAAGAATTCAGTGGTCTGCATGGATTGATATCTAATGGGTCTTTTTCCTAAATCTTCATGGTTACCTCTAGCGGCCAGACCTCTCTTGGAACACAATGGAAAGTATATGTGCCAAAATTTGACCACGTTAGTGAAATCTTCCTGTCTCCCCATTTGGGTGTTTGGCACCTTCTGTGTTTAGCATAGTATCACTTCATATCATTTTAATTAATTATCTTAATGTATCTGTAACATTTTAAAACACCACATCTGGTATGTGATTTAATTATGACAGTGTTTGAAGGTTTTAACAGACTATTTTGTTCAGATTATGTGAGAGAAATGCAAAGGATTTTTCCAACCAAACAATATTGGCAGCTTAGCTTGAGCAGCCTGTTTTCCTCTGAATGACAGTGGCTTCTTTACTGTCTGTTTGTGTCTGAAATTCTAAAATCAACCTGGGTTCGACTATCTCAACTTACTAGTCATTTCGCTCACTTTGTCTTCAGTCCTTGCTTTAACCATCACTTGCCAGTTGGGCTACATGTGTTCCACCAATTATTTCATTCTTTGCATTCTTGTTGTCAGTACACAGCATTTTAGCTCCTAGAATGCTGCATGTCCTTCTATTTTACCTAAGAAAATGTGCTGTTTTCCATAATGTCCTCTTTGTGTGTCAAAGGACATTGGCATTTGGAAGCACAACCCATAATGAACTAGGTCTTCTCTCAGCTGCCAATTATCTTCTCCATTTTCAACGGTTTCCATCATACTTTTACAGTATTTTTTTTTTTGTCATTAAAACTGCATTTTTGAATGCTGATAAGTAACCCAGCCGATAATGCATTCTTATCCTCACCCCTGCTACTGCCCATATTTTTGGGAAAATATCTTATTTTATGTCTAAAAATTTTTAAACCTCTTAATCATGATAAGTTCAATTCAGAAAGAGTTGAACTGATAATTTATAATAATATATATTCTTGTATTTGACTTCTAAAAGTGATGAGCTGATACATTGCTAAAAAATACAAAGTGATGAATGGGAATTTGATACCTATCTTAGTCACTGTTCTATTTTTGTGAAGAGACATCGTGACCAAGGCAACTCTTGTAACAGACATCACTTAATTGAGGCTTACTTATAGCTTCAGAGGTGAGTCCATTATCATCATGGTGGGGAGCACGGCATCAGACAGGCAGACATGTGCTGGAGAAGGGGCTGCTGATTACATCCTGATCACAGGCAGCAGACAAGGAGAGAGGCACTAGGCCTGGACTTTTGAAACCTCAAAGCTCACCCGCAGTGACACACTTCCTCCAACAAGGCCACACCTCCCAATCCTTCTAATCCTCAAAAGGTCCTGCTCCCTGGTGATTAAGCATTCAAAGATATGAGCCAATGGGGTCATTTTCATTAAAGCCATCACAATACCTAAGAATTGACACCACATACCTTAAAAGCTATGCTATCTTTACATCCTTAGGACAGGTTTTGGTTATGGAAGGTTTGACCCAGCTATGAACCTGCCTGAGTGACCACACTCAGTCTAAGAAGTGTCAATTGTTATGTCACCTCTTACTTTGACCCCATTACAAGTAATAATGTATATTCCTTCTTATAAATAATAACATAGATGGAAGGAAAAGTTCAGCTGTTTAGCTTCCTGGTAGTTGTTATGAATATGTAACTTTAAAAATGCTGAGAATCTGTAGGTAGTAAAATGGTGAAATGATACCTATAGTTACTTTGCACAATGCAGTGGCTACCTGTGGCGAGCTTGGGAAACATTTCTCTATCGTTGACTCATCTAAGCAAGTGCTTCTCAAGCCGTGCGTTGCAACCCCCTTGTGGTCATGTATCAGATAGTCTGCATATCAGATATTTATATTATGATCCATAATAGCAGCAAAATTATAGCCATGGAGTATCAATGAAATAGTTTCATGGCTGAGGGTCACCACAGCATGAACTATATTAAAGGGTCACAGCATTAGGGAGGTTGAGAACCACTGAAAAAGTAACATCTACTTACCTCTCCATCTGAGTTGAGCCACCAGAGATACAACCACCACAGAGAGTAACTGTCAGTGCTCTTGACCCTGCTCTGAGTCTTTCTTATGACTAACAGCTGGGAAGATACATAGATGGAAGAGGCAAAGGAATGCTCGAACTTCTTCCACAAACAAACCTCTGACTGAAGAACAACCATAGTATTAAACCAAGTGTTACCTGGAAACTATTGGTTTTAAATCCAGGTTTTTAAGTTGGAAATTTTCACGTTATCTATACCATTTATACACATAGCTTTCTCCTGTAAATTTTGGTAATTGTCTTCATCTGGAAGGACTCATAATGTTTTATGACATCAAATGTAGCATGCCTGCCAGAGATTGATGCCTAATAGGTAAGTGAAATTACAAATACTTTTTATTCATGACTTCTTACTTGGGACACGCTAAGAATTTTCCCTTTATATGTTATGTAGTATTGTAGAAATGGTGCATTGTTTAAAAACTATCTCCGAGTTGTCTAAATAATAAATTTTTTAAAAAAATTCCAAAGGCACCAACAAATCTAAGAAGGGAGATAAAGGATGAAAAGTTTTAAGCATTTTCAAAATATAGTTCTGACATAGAGTCAGCATGACCTAATAATAATATGCTGTAAATGTGGGGTGTTTTGAGATCTCCAGATGAAAGGCACTGTGGAAATAAGGCATCATTACCATTGATTTTACTATGCCTGCCAAACAAAAATTTTGAAATTACTGAATCAAGCCACACGGCTCAGCCTCTCCATCAGGTTTACTTCTAAGAACATGGGCAGAAATTTCTAGCTTATTAACAGGCTTCAATAACATATACAAATGTATAATCCTAATAACAAAATGACTGCTATTTCCTTTAACCAGCAAAGGAAAAATTAATGTTTTATCAAGAGGAAAAGGTGAAAGTTGTTTGTCCAATTAATAGCTATGTGAAACACTTGTCAACATAGAATAAAGCCAAAATGATATCTCATCTTAAATATTATTGTCTTTCTGATATCTGTCTTCCCAAAGGAAAGAAAGTGTCCAACTCCTCTTTGCCTGGAATTACAGAATGGCTTTATATATCAGGTAGTTTAGTTGATAATTTTCTTTTCTTTCTAAGAGACATGTTATCTGGGGTGACAGGCACTCTCTTCATTTTCTTATGATTTAGTGTTTCTTTGTTTTTTAACTACCCACATATACTATTGGTTAGATTCATATCAAAGCAGCTTGTGGTCAAAATGCCAAGAACATAAGCATGCTTGTGGCAACCCCTGAAACCATGAAAGACCATTCATTCTCTTTTGACATGGTTACCCAGTGAGTCAAGGACACTTCTTTGATTTGGGTCATGTACACATTTGGCTGGGCTATTAAAAAACACCTTAAAAAAGGAAACATACTAAACCTTGGCCTTTCCCTTTCAGTGGTTATATTGTAAACAAGTGTCCTTTTTGTGATCTTGTTAGCTCCCTGCTTGCTTGCTTTCTTTCTTTCTTTCTTTCTTTCTTTCTTTCTTTCTTTCTTTCTTTCTTTCTTTCTTTCTTTCTCTCTCTTTCTGTTTGATTGTTTTTCTATGCATAAATCTTTCTTTGTAGAGCTGAAGAGCTGATCAGTGTTTGTAAGCACAGGAAGGCCTGTGCCTTGTACAGGAAATGCATGTCTTGAATAAGCTATGTTCAGATATGAGTAATTGTGCTGCTGGCCACGAATCCAGTGTTAATTGACAGCACATGTTGAATAAGGTGTCTCTAAAGAGAGACACAGCCTAAGTCAAGGTTAGGCATGAGTGGTTGATGAAAATGTTATGACCGGGAAGGGGGGGGGGGCTCCCAAGAACCCGATCCAGAATTCCCTCAAGGAGTAATGGTTCAGCCTTTGTTAACTCAGTGTGTGTAGTGGACAGGATAGAACACAACCACTTTGAAAAATGACTACCACCTTATGTTAGATTATATAAATAAAATGTGTCTGAAATGAAGGGCTCTTTGTCCGCTTCCGTCCAGTTCACCCCATCACTTATCTCCGGGTGCTCTGGCCTATTAGATTTTCTATGCATCATGTACTGGGTCCTGTAGGTAGTCTCACACCTTCACACAGACTGTTCCCACCTGTAAACACTGGGGATTTGTCATTGACTCCTGAACTGGAGTCTCTGTGGGGGATTTGAGGATTACACTCTCATTTCCCTGACCTTCCTAAAAGAAGCCTTGAGTGCTGAATCTTTTCCGTGTATCTTATCTTATCTCCTCTCTCACACCCCCTCCTCCATTACCATCACATTCCTAGCCTTAGTTTATATACCTTCTGAAACCAAAGCCACAGCAGTCATTAGCTTGCCAGGGGATCCCAGCAAGCACAAGGGAGGATGGGAATAAAAGTCATAGGGAGTGATGAAGGAAGCCAGGGAAGAGCTGGGTACCACTAAGTTCATAGCTCACTTCCACCTGGAGTCTCTGAGAATATACCAAACATACCCTAGGAATATTCTGGGGGATCAGGGAGGCTGAGGCACTTGCCCACCAGCTGTCATGTACTTTCCCCTCCACTCCCAGCCCCTGTGTGGTCCAGAGAAAGCCTAGATACACAGCGCTTTAGCACCCAGAAAACTCTCTCGGTTCTTGTTTCTTTACTGAAGGCACATTTGTCCCAAACTTCCCTGGTTCAGTGAACAGGTCCACAGCTGATCCAATAGCAGGAGACAAAATGTAATACTGATTCTTCGACCACTTCATTTATTAGGTATTTACATTGTGCCTGAGGGACACGTAGTGCTGGCTAGCAAACCCCGAATGATGTGCGACGTATTAGCCCTCTTCTTTCCAAATCCATTTCTCTATTTGTAATTTGAAGCGATGTTAGCTGTTTGAAATTGTTGCTAAATTGATACAACAGGGCTACTTTTTCAGAGCCCTCATTGTGTTCCTGCCATACTTGCCTGTGTGGTGATACATTGTGTACCCCAATAAAGCTTGTCTGGGGATCAGAGGAAAGAGCCAGCCACTAGATTAGACATAGAGGCCAGACAATGGTGGCATACACCCTTAATCTTACCACTCAGGAGGCAGAGATTTGTCTGGATCTCTGTGAGTTCAAGGCCACACTGGGAACACAGCCAGGTGTGGTGGCACACACCCTTAATCCCTGTAGTTAGAGTTTTCCTGCCTGACCGAGTCAGGACAAATCTCTCTTACCAGCCAGTCCCACAGTTGCTCAGACCCAACCAAGAAAGCACACAGAAACTTACATTGTTTACAAACTGTATGGCCGTGGCAGGCTTCTTGTTACCTGATTTTTCTATCTTAAATTAACCCATTTCTGTTAGTCTATATTTTGCCACATGCCTTGTGGCTTTCCAGTGTCTTTACATGTTGCTTTTCATGGCGGCAGTAGGCAGTGTCTCTCTCCAACCTTCTACTTCCCAGAATTCTCTTCTCTCTTGTCCCGCCTATACTTCCTGCCTGGCCACTGGCCAATCAGAACTTTATTTACACAGAGCGATATCCACATCAAATCCCAGCACTTGAGATCTCATGTCTTTGCTTCAGAAGGACACATGCCTTCAATCCAGGAAGTAATATGGCAGGGCACAGAAAGGTATATAAGGCATGAGGAAACAGGAACTCCCCCGAGACTGAGGAGTTCCTAGAGGTGAGAACTTGTGGTTGTCTTGCTCTGCTTCTCTGATCTTTCAGCTTTCATATTTGGCTCTGGGTTTTTTGTTATAAGATGTTTTGAGATTTGTGTTACACCCCTATGTGTTTCTCTTCTGAACTGTTCACCCTGCGTGTGAGTACATGTATCTTTTGCTTGGGCTGCTTCTCTTTCCACACCCTAAATAGACAGCCTAGTGCACTGTCCAAGGTTATTGTAAGTGAGAATTTTTTCCTTCGTTCTGACATTCAAGGTATTCTGTGCTGTAACTGTGTCCCCCAAAGGAAATGCTGAAGCCCTAACTCCTAGTACTTCTGAGTGTCACCTTTCTTGGAAATTTGCTCTTTGCAGAGATGGTCCTTAAGACGAGTATGTTTGGATTATGGTAGGCCTACTTCAGGTGCCATAAATTCTATAAGAAACATGGCAGGGATGATTGGAAGATAGCTCAGATGTAAAGTGCGTGCTGTACAAGTACAAGGATTGAGTTAAGTCTCCAGAACCCTTGTTAAAATTAAAATTAGTGGGTGTAGTAGCGCATACTTGTAATTTCAGCACCCCGGCTGTGAAGGCAGATTCCTGGGGCTGGCCTGGTCTACTTCATGAGTTCCATACCAGTGAGCAATCTTTCTCAAACAAACAATTTAAAAACAGAAAAGTGTTGGATGTACTTGAGAAACTACAACCAAGTTTGTCTTCTGGCCTCCACATGTATGAACACATGTACAGACACATATAAGTACATGTACATCTTTATACACATGAACTCACACATGTACACACACATATACCACAACAACAAAAAGAAAAAGAGAGGAAAAGAGGAAAGAGAGACAGACACATGGGAGAAAAGGATATGTAAAATCATAGGCAGAGACTAGAGTAGCTACAAGCCAAGACTGCCAAGGACTGCCAGCAACCACCACTAGCTGGAAACTTCCAGAAAGATATTTCCCTAACCCCCAGGAGGAGTGTGGTCTTCACATTTGGATTTGAGCCTCCAGAGCTCTGTTGTTCCAGACTGTGGTACTTTGTTACAATGTCTAAGGGAACTAAGACACAGGATCTTCCCTGAATGGTACAACAAACACATGCCAAGTCAATCCCACTATCAAGTAAGGTCAACTGAGTTCCTCCTGTATCTTTGGTTTCCAAGGAAACCACATCACCCACAATGAGGTGTACCTGCGAGCTGAGAGTTGCTAATGCAGTCGTGGTAAATGATGGTGGTCATGACCCAAAGACAACAGCTACTGCTGAGCTTCACACTGAGGCGGATGTCCTCAGCAACACATTGCTCATTTCCTAGTTGCTTGGTAAATGTGGCATTCTCTTATGACATGCTTCTTTTGTACTAGAGATGGCAGAAGGATGAGTCTTAGGACTTGAGAAAGATGTTCACTCTTGTATGATCTCTCCAAGCAAGCCCTTTGGTTTCTTCCTCAACTGTCTGAAAAGATCTAGCAATGACACGTCATGTAGCACAGGACAGCTTTTTTGAGCACATTCCACTCACACCCCCTTTCATCCTAGAAATTATTATGTGATTCTGGGAACAAAGGTATGCAAATCAAACACACACTGCAAATAACTCATAAATAAATGAATTTCAAAACCGTTCTTCGGTATACATATAATTTCACAATTTATTAACAGTGAAAACGAATTTACATGCTAATGAGATGAAAATACTTACTTATTTTTACATAAACAATTAAATCCTGGCTAACCATTTACTAATACTGAAGGACACAGAACACTGTCAATGATCTTCAGAGTTGACAGATGTTTTAATTTTGAAACTGTCAATGCTGGGAGTGCCATTTTGTATAAATTTGTAGTTTAGGGCCATTTCAGAAATTGTTGGAAATTCTGTTCTTATCTTGAGCCAAAATTCATTTAATAATTTTTATGAAACTCAAGTCAGCAACTCAGACAGCAGTTTTTAAAATAAAACGTTTTATACAATCAAACCCAAAGATGCATGAATTTGATACTTTTGTTGAGGAATAATAGTAGGAAAATAAAAGTCTTTGCTCCAAACTATTACGTTTCTGCAGGAGCAGAGAACCTGGCAATACCCCAAAGTTCTGAAATTCATAACACGCTGTAGTCTGGAATCTGAGCATACCTGTATCAGGCATCTGCTGTGGAATGTCTTTCTGTATGATGCAAATATATTTTATTACCATTGGTTAATAAAGAAGCTGCTTTGACCTATAGCAAGGTAGGATATAGCCAGCTGGGAAATCCAAGCAGAGAAACAGGGAGAAGAGGGAGGAATCAGGGAGACTCCAGTGAGCTGCCCGAGAAGCAAGATGTAAAAGTACCGATAAGGCACCAGCCATGTGGCAACACATAGATGAATAGAAATGGGTTAATTTAAGATGTAAGAACTAGCTCATAATGAGCCTGAGCCATAGGCCAAACAGGTTGTAATTAATATTAAGGCTCTGAGTGATTGTTTTATAAGCTGCTGCAGGACCAAGCAGGACAGAGAAAAGGCTCCAGTTACAGGCATCTCTTCCTGGCATTGCATAGTGTGATGGCACACACAGTGCAAACTGCATATTGTAAGCTCAGAACCAAGACTGCAGTAAAGTCCTGGTGCAGATGAGCAGTTGTGACACAGGTCTTCACAGCCTTCAGGAGGCAGAGGCGGGCAGACCTCTGAGTTAGAGTCCAGCTTGGTCTATAGAAGAGAGTTCCAGAACAGCCAAGGCTACAAAAGAAACCTTGTTTTGAAAAAACAATGCAAAACAAAACAAAACAAAAGCTCTGGTGTTGGATACAGCTCTCTTCCAGCCTCCAGAAGACATTGTAGCAGATGTTATGGCCTTCATCAGGGTGCTAATTATATATTATAGGAGGATCCTTACCTATCAAGTTCTTGTTCATATATATATTTTGTATTTCATTTAAGATTTATTTTATTTTTTTAAAATTATGTCTATGTGTATGTGTCTTGTACTGGCTATTTTATGTCAATTTGACACACACTAGAGTCATCAGAAAGGAACCTCAACTGAGAAAATGTCTCTAAGATTGGACTGTAAGGTGTTTTCTTACTTAGTGATTCATTGGGGAAAGCCCAGGCCATTGTGGGTAGGCTCACCTCTGGGCTAGTAGTTTTGGGTTCTATAAGAAAGCAAGTTGATGCCATCATAGAGCCTTTGTCCAGTGAATGATGGAGGCAGATGCAGAAATCCACGGCCAGGCGCCAGGCTGAACTCCGGGAATCCAATTGATGAGAGAGAGAAGGGATTCTGCAGGTGGAGGACATGGAGATCTTGATGGGAGAACATGCAGAGATGACAGGCCACACTAGTGGAAGCCCATGAACTGTGGACTGGTGGCTGTGGAGCACCCATGGGACTGGACTAGGCCCTCTGGATACAGAAGATGGTTGTTTGACTTGAACTGTTTGGGGGGCACCCAGGCAGGGGGATCGGGATCTGTACCTGGCCTATGGGTAGGCTTCTGGGAATCCAGTGCCTGTGATGTGATGCCTTGCACAGCCTTGGTGCAGTGGGAAGGTGCTTGGACCTGCCTAGGCTCAGTGTCCTGGGTTCTGCTGACTCCGCATGGGAGACCTTGATTTGGGGGATGTAGGGTGGTTTGGAAGAGAGGGCTGGGGTGGGAGGAAGAAGGAGGTGGGATCTGTGGGTGGTATGTGGAGTGAGCAGAAAATTTCTTAATAAAGCAAAATGAAAAAATGTACCAGAGGCAGAGTGTCTGGCTCCCACATTGCTGCTTTTATTGGACAAAGGATGCTTCAAATATGAAAATAGGATATCTGATAACTGTTCTTCATTGCTTACACCATCTTTTAAAAAGTGTAATAAATACAAACTAGAAGAAAAAAAAGAAAGCAAGTTGAACAAGCCATGGGGAGCAAACCAGTAAGCAGCACCCCTCTATGGCCTCTGCATCAGCTCCTGTGTCCAGGTTCCTACCCTCACTGCAAATTTGATGATGAAGTGTTATATGAAACTGTGAGTGAAATAAACCCTTTCCTCCCACATTGCTTTTGGTCATGGTGTTTCATCACATCAATAATAACCTCAAGACAAGTCTGTATGTGGGTAAGTGCACTTGAGTCAGGCACTTGAGGAGTCCATAAGAGAGTGACAGATATCCTAGAGTTGTAGTTAACAGGGGGTTATGAGCTGCCTCACATGAATGCTGGGAACTTAACCACTGAGCAATCTCTCCAGCTCACCTTTTGTATTTCTTAGTACAGTAACTCTGTGTTCTGGCCTTAAACCCTCTTCTGGGTCTTACCAGTTCTCTGGGGAAGACTGTTCTCTTAGGAGGTAATTCCCATCCCTTACTTAGCAGACTCCCAATTCCTCAGATGGTTTATGCTGAGACTTGGCCTTAAGTCAAGGGCTGGTGGCTAAGAGGTGGGTGGAGGTGGCTTCTGAGGGAGCAGGGTAATGTCTCTTAAGACACAATCACTGTATCAATCTCAGGCAAGAGGAACAGATCTGTATTTGGCAGAGACAAATGGGGCATTTCTGCTGCCCACCAGGTCCAGCTACATTTGAGTTCCAAGCTTCTCAAGCGTATGGACTTAGGTATTCATCTCCCCAGTACCATTTCGTCATCAGACCCTTGCTCTGTTGTGCCAGAGTTGTGGGGTTAACAGTGCAAGCATCTCCGAAGGTCTGTGTCAGTTATAATGAGTTTTCCCACTGTTGAGCAGGAAGTGATTCAGCTCAAAAATTTTATTTAGAGTTTACCTTCTAGGACCACTTCTGGTACCCATCATTTTACATTGAGTTTCCTAGAAGCAGTAGGAAATGGAGAGTGTGTGTAGTCTATTGGAGGAGGAGGAGTGGACAGTGACAAAAATTGCAAAGTAACAAAGTCGTATTTGAAGGCTCACATAATCCTTTGGGATTTCTGAAGCAATGATAGCCCTTCAGAGTCACTCACAAATGGACAAAAGCCTAACAGGTTTTCATGCTCCATTTTAACCAGTCATGGATTACAAGATGCCCTACAGGAGGTGCTGTAACCCTGGATGAGGAAGGTCCCTTTGACAGAGCACACTTTCAAGAGCGAGATGTAGCTGTGAGATGCAGCAGCAGCCATCACTCCCAGATGTTCATGCAAATGACTGCATTTTTCCCTGACAGGGTCATCTGAACAGAGTATGATTGTATCCAGGATGACACATAGTGTGCCCCTATACGTCTCAGTTTAAGCCAATACGTAGAAAACTGTGAGAGACGTGGACCTCAGTTATCTCATACATTAGTATCTGCAGAATTCTGAGAAGCCTGGCTCAGTATTCACTCAGTAAGTCTTTGTTGACTAAATGATTGAAATGAATGAGTAATTAAAGCACATTTATAGATGTCACGTTTTGTAAACTGACAATCACTTCCAAGGCACATCACAGGGAATAGTAATACATGAAGACACAAACAGGAAACCATCCCCAAATACTCTACTTTTGCAGAAGACTACAAATCCACACGAGATCCTTTATTCATTTATTTACTACTTTATTTGGAAATTAAAACCACTTTTGAAGCACTAACAGGACCAAAAAATGGCATGAGCAGAGGACTTCTTTTTGCCTTGATCTCCCAAGCTGATGTGGAGTTTAATGAACTGTCCTGGCTGTTCTTTAACAGGGATGTTGTCACTAGACCAACGTTTGTGGTTGGATTGACATGAAAGGTAACTCTGGTTTGCACCCAGCTCTCATTTTTGACTATCCACTTCAACAAGTGTCTGCTTTGCATTTTGAGTGTAGATTTTTGAACATTTTCACAATATGAAAAACATAATAAATATTCTCAAATACTTTCCTCTGATCATTTTCTATCAAACACTGGCAGTCTCTCATAGGGCGTGAGAGAAAAGTATATCTGAAGTATCATCTTATCCATGTAAGGGTCTGAGAATCGCTGAAGGAAAAACCCAGACTAATAGTATGTAAAGCAAAGAACATTTATTTCAGCATGCAGGGTCACCATTTTATACAAATGGTGCCATTGTATAAAAATGATCACCCTGAAAGGAGCACACCAGCCCCTTTTAAGCTCAGTTAGGAGAATTTTAAGAGTTAGCTCATCTCAAACATAATTGGTCAAGCAGGCTGTAGCTACATTAGGGCAATTTTAATTGTCTGTGGTTATAGTTTTTCCATTTTGGGGCGTATTTGGGCAAGGAAGGGTATGTTTTGGAGAGATTACAGAAACTGTCCTTTTTGGGCTCTACCTTGAGGTACTGTGGAGGTTGGCTCAGACCTATAATGTGCTATCTCCCTCATTGTCCTTCCAGGAAACTGAAATTCAGGCCCAGTTGTAAAAATGGGGAATGTTCAGACCTTTCAATCCACTTTTCAAATATTTCTAATCATCAAATGTCATTAAAAAAAACCCCAACATTGGTAATATATTTACTTTTCCCAATTTGGACAGCCACTGAGTGTTAGTTCAAAATTTCAGATAAAAACAAACAACCAAACCTATTACAATGGAGTGGTATTAGGAGCAGTTGCAAAGACATTTTGTAGATTTGCTCTCCTATCAAACGAGCATAACTAGTAGACTGTATTTCCTTTTAAACCCAATAATTTCAAGTATACAGAGCTTGTGTCGAATGGTCTTCAGCAAAGAAGTGGTTGTCAACCTGGGAGTGGCAACCCCCTTGGGCATAGCAGATATCCTGCATATTGGATATTGACATTGTGATTCATAACAGTAGCAAAATTACAGTTACAAAGTAGCAACAAAAATTATTTTATGGTTGTCGGAGGGGGAGGGTCACCACGGCATGAGGAACTGTAGTAAAGGGTCTCAGCATTAGGAAGCTTGAGCACCACTGTAGTAAAGGAAGAAGCACCAATTTGAGAGTATTTACTTAACATCAGATAGGAACGGCAGGACTGCTGTGATACTAGGTCCTGACATGGCACTCTGTTTGGGTGGGTATAGCCAGAACGGCACCCCTTTCCTAAACTCTTGTCAGTGGATATAGCATCTCCCAGGAAGAGACAAGCCCCAACATTTCTCATAGTCCATTACTGAGTTGCAGTATCTAAATTCCTTCTGAGTGTGGCTAAGAAATCGAGGGTCCACCCAGTCCCAATTTTACTAGCAGGAAGCCCTATCCAGGTGTGACAGTTAAAAACACCATCACTCTGATTTCTTATATCTCACCTCAAGACTAGGGGAGACTCCATGGCAGGGAAGGTCAATGGGGAGTCCCAGAGACTGCTGTTCCCACTCTCCAGCTGTAACAATTGGCTTAGGACTTTTTCACCCCCCCAACCCCACCCCCGGTGGGAGAGGTAATTCCCAAGAACACAGAGCTTCAGGATTCTTCCCAATAGAACTGAGCTACCTTGAAGCAGTGGGTGGTAAAGTTCAAGCCCAGGAGCTCCAATCCACAATAATGAAGGTTCTGACGCTCAGCAGTTAAGTGGAGGGTGGTGCACAGTTGAGAGTAGCAGTCTAGAGGGGCCTGTCAGTGTGCCAGGGTAAACATGCAAAAGACAGTCGAAGAAGAGCCCTCAAACCATACGTTCCTATTGCTCTTTGTTTCTTTTCTTAACTTATTTCAGTAGGATTAAAATGGCTATACATAATAGTTAGATGAGCATAGACGTGCCATACAATGATTAATGACAGAATGAGGAGAGTGGATGACAAACAGCAAAGACTCCAGTTGAGAATGAAGGGATGCAAGATGGTAGCATAAGTTCAGGGCAACATGTAAGAGACCAGAAATGACAAATAATATGGTGAATATGACAAAGTCTATAAAGAATTTTACAGGGTTGGGGATTTAGCTCAGTGGTAGATTGCTTGCCTAGCAAGTGCAAGGCCCTGGGTTCGATCCTCAGCTCTGGCAAAAAGAAAAAAAAAAGAATTTTACTTTGTTCTTTTCTTAACTGCTTTAGTAGGCCTAAAATTGTATTATGACCTTGTATTCTTCGGTATCACACACACACACACACACACACACACACACACACACACACACACAAAACAAGGATACAAAATGTAGAGAAGCTAGTGGAGATGTTATATTGTATAACCCCACTTATTAATCTCACTGGAATCAAATGTGGATTTATCTCAATTTGATTCTGGTAAGTCATGGCATTTATGGTAAGCCCTAGGACAATTAAGAAGAAAATGACTTTTAAAATGTGAAAAAAAAAAGTAGACTGGAAGTGTAGCTTGACTGGTAGAATGCTTACCTAATATATATGAGGCCATGGGTTTGATCTTCACCATAAATCAGGTAGCGGGGTACACTCCTGTGATTCTAGCACTCATGTAGAAACACGAGGATCAGAAGTCTAAGGCCATCCTCAGCTACATAGAGTTGGAGGCCAGTTTGGGCTACCTAAGACCCTATGTAAAAAAAAAAAAAAATTAAAACAATTATATATAAAGATAGAGGCAGAAGAAAGCCAAGGAATGTTAAAGATTGCCCTCAACCACAGGAGAGATGGAGAAACATGGAAAAGTTCTTCCTTGAAATCTTCACCTGGAACATGGCCGTACCAAGATCTTGATTTTTTTTGACCTCTAGTGCTCTAGACTATGAGAATGGACTTCTGTTGTTTAAGTCTTCCAGGTCACAGTTATTTTCTATGGATGTCCCAAGAAATTAATAAAAACTTCTAGAACCATTCCTAAGTGTTTTTTTTGAAATGATTATTAGCATTACTTTTCCCTGAAAATATAGAAAGTGAAGAAAATTCTCAGTAAAATCTTGTGTATTATTACGATTTAATTGTAACCCCTTCCCAGTTCATATGTTCTAAGCCCTAATATCTCCACATGGCCTCTTTTGGAAATAGAGTTCTTGCAGGTGTAATTAGTCAAGTTGAGGTCATTATGGACTAGGGTGGGCCCTAACATAATATGGCTGAAAATTAGGACATGAACACAGGAAGGGTGCAGTGTGAACACTTACACAAGTTATACTGCCATAAGCCAAGCAACCACAAGAGCTAGGGGAGAGCGAGATCTAGAACAGATCCTTCCTGGCAGTGTTAGGCAGCATTGCCCTGACAGCATGATGATGTTGAACTTGCCTCCAACAAGAACTGGAATATCTCTCTTCTCTGTTCTCCAGGCCACTTGGCTGGAGTACTGTGCTATGGAACCCCTGAGAAATTGCCAAACTCACAGTAATAGCTCCAAGTAAAAATAACTATTTTTTACTCCTAGTTTAAATCTATAAATATATATGTCTATATACAAATATACATCCCACAAATAAATGCATACAAATATAACAGATTTACATCTGAATATTAAAGAAAATTTCCTTTAAATTATTTAAAACTGGAACAAAGCAAGAAGATTTCTGTGTGGTCTTTTTATTCAAATGGAGATCATCTTAATGAATGGATGTGAGTCCCTTGTCACACTGAGAGGAAGCAATTTTGCTTGGTTTATTGTTTATTGGACTGCTGATGAGGGTCCAAATTCTCTAAAGTTGCATGTCAACTTAGGGAAGGTTGACATAGTTCAAATTATTTCTGGCGAAAGATTCAGTGATTTGTCCTTTGGATAAGGTAACCCCCAGTGATTAAGATATTATTGTCCTTTATCTAAATTATAATCTTATTTCAGACTCCTCTCTTTCTTTCTAAATTTCACATCCTTTGAAAAGGTTTAGCATTTTAGCCCATTTCTCGTTAATGAGTTCAAAACATTCTGGCATCTGTACACTATATATTTGTAGTAGATTCATGTTTAATACTTAGGAAAGTATACTTTGATGTCTCTTAGATCCATGAAATCAGACTCTCAGGCTTTATGAAGAGGGGACTATTAAAGTGAAATGAAGTTGGATGACTGAGGTAGAGTAGCCCATTTAAATTTCTCAAATAATGCCAATTTAAAAATCACAAACACTGAAAACTATTACCTAGTAATACTATCATTTTATAAATTGCAGCAAAGGGCTTTTTAATGCTTAGAGAGTAGGATAAAATGTAGTGCAAACTATGTGGCATTATGAAAATTCCCTCCATTTTGCTTATTTTTCTCACTGAGTTACGTTTTGGTGAAAACTTTAGTGACAAGCATGATTTAGGAAGCATTGCCTACTGATGACTGGTCCTCTTTGTATTTGTGCAGCTTTCTTTATTCACTCACTGAAGATCTTTACTGGGGTCATTCCATGTCCTGCTGAGGGTTCACCATGAGGCAAAGAGCATCAACCAATGCTATGAGCTTTTTGTGTATGAAAACATGGTTCCTGACAGTGCAGAGGCTATATTCTAGTGGGAAACGATCAATACTGACTGATGGCCCAAATAACTTACAGTTAAAAATTACTGCTATGTATTACAAGCAAAGATGTTATTAGGTGCCCTGAGCAGTGCATATGCATCACTGCAGAGTGAACATGGTCTAAGAGCGTAGGAACTCTGTTGTTCTCAAAGCAAGAAAGAAATCTTCCTTTCCTTAAGGGTGACATATATGAGTGAAGGTAGCACATACTCAGAAGTAGGTGGTCTTTGACTTTGGATTAACCTGGGTTACTCAGAAGCTCTAGGTACAAGTAGGTTTCTACCTTTTACTTGCTGCCTCATCCCTAGAATAGGATGCTGGGCACTGAGTAGTCTAAGAATACCAAGTGCCCTGTTCAGCTGTGTGATTTGAGTAGGAATGCCTCCCTGTAGGTTCATATATTTGAATGTTTAGTTTTCAGTTGATGGAAACTTCAGGAATGATTAGGAGGTGTGGCCTTGTTGGAGAAGGTATGTCACCTGGGGGTGGGCTTTAGGGTTTCAAAAGCCCATGCCAGGACTGGTCTAGCTCTCCTTCTGCCTCCTTCTTGTGAATCAGATGTAAACTCTTTGCTACTGCTCCAGTATCATGCTCCTGCCACGATAGTCATGGACTCACCCTCTGAAACTGTGAGCAAGTCCCGCATTATGTGCTTTCTTTTATAAGCCGCCTTGGCTGTGGTGTCTTCTTATGCAATAGATCAGTAACAAGGATGAGTGAAGAGTGATGTCATATCACAATTGGCCCTATTTAACTTAGCTGTTCCATAGACGTGGGTCATAAGGCTATGAAGTAGTCCTCCCTACAAAGAGGAAAAAGTAGCGCACCTACTTTATGGTGTGCTAATTTATCTCATTATAAAAATTTTGGCGCTGAACTTCCACTTCATGGAGTATAGACAATATGAACATTAGGAAAGTCTGTCAGTGCACAAGAAGAAAGCACTCGTCATCTGAGTGCTTCCTGTCCTTCTCTCCAGCTGTGTCACGGGAGAATAGATGGGGGAAGACACAAAACCCAAACTCAGAGACGGTTTGGACCAAAGGATGCTTTAAGAAGAGGAGATGAGGGGAACTATCTGAACAGGTGTTTTGACTGGGGATCTGATATTGTAAGATTGATCTAGAAGACAAAGCTGTGATCTTCCAGAAAACCAAGCCCGATGCCCATGAAACCACCAAGGCAGCGATCAGAGTTCCCTTTCTCAGAGAATTCTTCCAGATGTTTGCGTTTTAGGGTAATTGCAACAGAACACATTCATCAGAGGAGTGGGACAATGAATATTGCCATTCTTCTCCACCTCCAATAATTCACTCACTGTAAACATCAGCAATGGTCACTGAAGATGATAGTCTTATATAAGCATTTGAGGAATCCTGAAAAGATAACTAACCATAGAAAACCACTCAGGTGCACCAGTGAGATGTCACAATGGGTAAATGTGCTTGTCACTAAGGCTTATGACCTGAGTTCAATTCCTGGGACTTACAATGATGAAAACAGAGAATAAACTTCCACAAGTTGTCCACACATGTACACAAAAATATATAAATAAATATATATATTTTTTTAAAAAAAGAAAGAAAACCAGTTGGGTTAGATATTCAAAGGATGCAGGGCCCATTTTATATTCAAGTAACAAGAAGCTAAAGGAAAGTACAGTGGTGTTGACTTTACCCCACTCCCAATAAACCACCAGAAAACCTTATCTATCATTTATCAAATAAATATAATTTATTAGGTGAGTACTTAATATGAAATACCGACAGTAAAAAATGCCAACTTCATAAAATGTGAACAATTTCTCATGATATGGAAATTATGAAAGAATAATTACAAAGTTTTAGAGCTACCTCAATGGGAGGTTTCAAAGTGACTCCCCAGAAATGGGCTATTTGGTGAGTTGTTGATGCTCTAACTTTGGATTGTAGCAAGATAAAGAACTTTGGACTGATAAGCACAGGGAGGTGAAAGGCTTGAAGAATTGTGACGTGGCTTGATAAGCAAGCAGTTAAAATGGCATATGGTTTTATCTTCTTGGTAGTAATTCCTGGACTAAGCCAAAGGAGTTACTTTTTCTTTGTTTCAGTATTTCTAGCTCCCTGTATATACACAAAGATTGGGAATTAGGCTAATTTTTTTCTTAATTTTTCCCTAGCTCAAACCACAGGATTGGCCATTATCATCTAGCAACAAGATCCATTCAGACCTGTATCACTGTTTGTTGCATTGATTTAGATAATCTGATGGTAGTCTGTAGTGGTTTGAATAGGAATAGCCCCCATAGATTCATATGTTAGAATGCTTGACCCATAGGGAGTAACACTATTAGGAGGCATGGCCTTATTGGAGTAGGCGTGGCCTTGTTGGAGGAAGAGTGTCACTGTGTGGATGGGCTTTAAGGTCTTACATGCTCAAGCTAGGCCTAGTGACAGTCTCCTTCTGCTGGCTGAGGATCAAGATGTAGAACTCTCAGCTCCTTCTCTAGCACCATGTCTATACACTGCCATGTTTCCATCATGACAATAATGAACTAAACCTCTGTGTCCCAGGGTTTCCATTGCTCTGATGAGACAACATGACCATGGCAACTCTTATAAAAGAAAACATTTAATTGAGGTCGTGGCTTACAGTTTCAGAGGTTTAGTTCATTATCACCATGGTGGCTGGGAATATGGTGGTGTACAAGTAAACATTGTGCTGCTTACATCTTGTTTAGAAGGCAACAAGAAAATGAACTGTGACTGTGGCAGTATCTTGAGCATAGGAAAACTCAAGCCCACCTCCCTAGTGACACACTTCCTCCAACAAGGCCCTACCTATGTCAACAAAGCTACACCTCCAACCTCCCAATATTGCCACTCCCTTTGGTGGCCATTTTCTTTCAATCTGTATTAGTTAGGGTTTCTATTGCTGTGAAGAGACACCATGACCACAGCAACTCTTATACAGAAAAACTTAAATGGGGTGGCTTGATTACAGTTTCAGAGGTTCAGTCCACTATCATTGTAGCAGGGAGCATGGCAGCATGCAGATAGACAGTGCTGGAGAAGCAGCTGAGAGTTCTATTTCTGGCAGGCAACAGGAAGTTGACTGTGACACTGGGCAGTATCTTGAGCATAGGAGAACTCAAAGCCTGCCCCCACAGTGACACATTTCCTCCCTCCAACAAAGCCACATCTACTTCCACAAAGACACACCTCCCAATAGTGCCACTCCCTTTGTGAGCCATTTTCTTTCAAACTACCACACTTTGAAACTGTAAGCCAGCCCCAATTAAATGTTTTTCTTTCTAAGAGTTGGCATGGTCATGGTGTCTCTTCACAGCAATAGAAACCCTAAGACATAGTCATTTCAATCTTCGCCAATTCATGATCATCTTAGAAAGACCATGTCAGGGTTATATGATGGAACAGCAACTGCTCAGCAGAGGTTAGGTCCTGGAGAGTCCACAATTGGCTATTGCAGCTTAGATAATTGCTACAAGAGAGAATCTGCTATAAGCTGGAGTCAAGGGTGAACAAATTAAATGATGCCCAATTTGAAAAGACCACATAGCCAACTGGGCATGACCCATGCTATACAGTCTCATGATTTTTGTATATACCTCTCTGATAATTAAAGCAATGCTATAGCTCTAACAAATGCTGTAATGGTGTGACATTCTTTCCTTGATTCAGTTTATGCTCCTCTGTAAAATCTCTCTCGTTTAACCACCACCTGCCTCAGTTTATGAACTTCTAGGATGAGTATTTGCATGGTTTTTAGCAATATGGCCCTTATCTGGTTCCTTCTGTACCATCATCTGTGGAATTCTACTTACTTCTCAATCTCACATAAAGTGTGAAATGTAGAAGAAAGTAGTCTCAAATACAATTTCCTTCATTGGTTGCTTTTAAATTAAATTGAAATTTAAGGCCTTTCCCTTATGAATCAAATTATCTAAATTTCTTCTTTTCCTCTGGAGGGAAATTTGTAGGTCAAAATGGTCACAGGATATTAAGAACTATTCTCAAAAGCAGACATCTATTAATGACATCATAGATCCCTGTATGATTCTAAGATTATAGATCACAGTTAATAATCATTGATACTTTAAATACCCAGAGGTAGATGTCATGTCCTACAGAATTAGCCTGGCACAAATTCCATTGCCTAGTGCCAGGCTGATTTATCAGAACCACATCTAACTATTTCCACTGAAAGCGGATCACTGAAGCCTTTAACAATTAGGATTATATTTGAATTATGAAAAACTATTAACTGCAATTTGTAAGTCAGACAAAGATGAAGGTTTACCTTAGCCCAAGGACCTTTATTACAAGTCTGCCAAAGGGAGAGGAGTCTAAATATAGCGCACCTGTTCCTTTCTTCTGGACTCTCTTTCTGTGAAATCTTGATTACAATGGTGAGCTTGCCATGCATTTTTCCCTATCTAGAAAGAAATGCTTTTTTACTCTAGGTTTTTCACAGTATAGGCATTAGATTTCTTCATCTGTCATGAGTGTTGGCAGCCATGTCCATTGCTTACTGATTGAGTTCCGTTAATGAGGAAAACAGCTTGTTTATAAGAAGAGCATGGCACAAAAAGCAGCTAGGCAGTGCCAAATGGAAACAGGTAAAGCCTCAAAGTCAGTTTGATTGACTGCTATGGCTGAACCTCAATGTAATTACAAGCAGGGTTAGAATTAAGGCCAAGAATTATATAAGCAAGCCCCAGATTATCAAGGGTAGCTATTTTGCAGGAACTATGGTCAAGAAGCAGTATCTGCTGGCTAACAGTAAGGAAGCTTGAATCAGAAAAATGGAAAGAAAACAACAAAGGCAATCAAGGACAGAATAATGTGGAATAAGGTAGAGCAACCTTGTTTGTGGGTCTTCAGTAGAAGCCGGCTGCTATTCTAGATCTGAAGGATGTTGTTAGCTGTTTTGAGACAGGCTCTTCCTGGGGAGTCACAACACGCGCGTGCACACACACACACACACACACACACACACACACACACACACACCTACACCCTCCAGATAGGGAGCCTACAACAGACCAAAGCATGGATACTACAAAGTTCAACTTGGTGAATCAATGAATTTTATTGAGGTTACTTAAAGGAATAGGGGTGAGGGGTTCCTTACAGGAGTAGAAATGACCCAAAGATAGCTGCATCATCAAGACCACCCCAGCATGGGTGACAGCTCACTAAACTTGGAACCTGGAGCACACTACACAGCCTGCAGGTCCTTAGCTTGAAGCCTCTGACTGACAGTGTTTCAGTGATTCAGAAATGAGTTATGTCTCATCAATTGGGATGTTTAAAAGTCCAGAACATATGGTTTGGATACATTTACTAATTGGGTCCGATAAAAATCCTTTCCTTCATGCCTCAAGTGATTTTCCTTTTCTATGATGTTTCTTCATTCCCCAGAGTGTTAACCTAATGTGGGAAAATACAATTCTTTCTTGACGTGAAATATACATTCATAAAGATGTCTGCATAATAACCACAGGAGTAAGAATTACTTTGAAGATGTCTTAAAAAATAAAATATTTTTAACAAAATGAAAATAAAGTAAAGTAAAACTTCTGTGATGCAGTTAAAGTAGTCCTTGGAGAGCAAGTTCCATCAACCAAACACTAATCCTGGAAAACAAAAAGGTCTGGAATCAATAATGCCAGCTTTCCCTTTAATAAACTAGAGAAGAAGTCCAGGTTAGGCCATAAACAGGGAGAGGGAGGAAATGATAAAAAATCAGAGAAGAAATAAAAGAAATTGAAACATGAAAATAATAGGGGCAAATAAAACCCAAATGATAGCTTTTTGAAAAGCTTAATCAATTGATGAATCTCTAGGAAGCTACTGGAAAGCAAAACAGAGACAAGACAAAATGTTAATAAATACAGAAGAGACATCACTCTAGACTCTGTAGACACTAAGAACATAAAAGAGATTACTGCAAATAACTTTCTACACATGTATTTCATAATTATAAAGTAGACTGATTTCTTGAAAGATATAAACAATAAGAAACAGAGGACCCACAGGGCTCATATTTATATAAAATTTCAATTCATACTTTAAAGTAGTGAAAGAAGAAAACTCTCAGATGATTGGTTAACCATGCCAAACATTTTTGGAAGAAATAAAACCAAAGGATAACTTTCATAAAATAGGAGCAAGGCTGTTTGCCAATTCATCAAGTATGCAGTGTTGATCAATATCTAAAGCAGATGAAGACACCCAGCCCCCCACAAGACCCCAAATCCTCAATAAGACTAGCAAAATGAGCCTAGCAGGATCCCAAAAGTCCATTAAAGTTCATTGTGACCAAGTGGAACTTCCCTTGGAAGTGCCAGGCTCTGCAATCAGTGCTGGTTCAAAGGTCAGTTAACACATTCATCCCACTAGCAGACAACCAAATAATGATATTGATAGATTCAGCGGTGTCATTTAAAGAAATTCTCAAGTAGCCGGAGGAAAAGGGAGTCTGTAACTGAATTTCTAAAGGGCCTCAGAAGACTAAATATTTCACCTGTAAAAGCAGGGCTAGTGTAAGGTTATCCACGTTCACTGTTCCTACTCAGCACCCTACTAGAAGTTCCAGTTTGTGAAATAAAATCAAGGAAGGGCTTAAAATCAGGAGGAAAATAGAATGGTACAGTGATAAATCCCAAAGATCCTGTTTTATTTGCTTTTTAAATTTTATTAATTTTTTTTTCATTTAGTTTACATACTGACCACAGTTTCCGCTCCTCTCCTCTCCTTCGCTACCCCCCCCCCACTCCCATCTACCTCCCTCCCCATCTATTCTTCCTCTGTGTGCATTCAGAAAGGGGCAGGTTTCCTATGAGCTTGAACAAAGCATGGCACACCAAGTTGAAGTAGAACTGACCCCCTCCCCTTGTGTGCAGACTGGGCAAGGTAATGTAGCATGGGGAACAGGTTCCCAAAAGCCAGCTAAGCATCAGGGACAGGCCCCGATCTCACCGCTAGAAGCCTTGCAAAGAGACCAAGCTATAGAACTGTCACACACATGCAGAGGGTCTAGGTTGTCCCGTGCGGGATTCCTAACTGTTGGTCCATGTGCTCCCATGAGCTCAGGTCGGCTATCTCTGTGGGTTTACCCATCTTGACCCCCCTGGCCCTTACAATCTCTCTTTCCTCAGCAAGACTCCCAGAGCTCAGCCCAGTGCTTGGCTGTGGATCTTTCCGTCTGCTTCCATCAGTTACTGGATAATGTATGTCTGATTACACTAGAGATCCAGTTCACGCACTCTCTGCACTATTGCTGGGAGTCTTAGCTGGGGTCATCCTTGGCACCAGGTTTCCCTGGCACCAGGTTTCTCCCTAACCCTGAAATGCCCCCTCCATCAAGCTGTCTCTTTCATTACTCCCACCCTCTGTCCTACCCCCAAACCCACCTTCTGCTCCCAGCCCACCCAAACTTCTCCCTCAAGTTCCCATTTCGTCATTCTCCCCACACCACCCCCAGTTTACTCAGGGATTCTCTTCTATTTCCCATTCCCAGAGTGACCCATGCATCCCTCTTTGGGTCCTCCTTGTTAGCTAGCTTCTCCAGAGCTGTAGGTTGTAGTCTGGTTATCCTTTGTTTTACAATTAGTATCCACTTATGAGTGAGTACATACTATGTTTGTCCTCTTGAGTCTGGGTTACCTCAATCGGGATGATATTTTCTAGATATTTCTAGATCCATCCATTTGCCTGCAAGTTTCATGATGTCATTGTTTTTCACTGTTGAGTAGTACTCCATTGTTTATATGTACCACATTTTCTTTATCCACTCTTAGGTTGAGGGGCATCTAGGTTGTTGCCAAATTCTGGCTATTATGAATAACACTGCTATGAACATAAGTGAGCATGTGTCCTTGTGGTAAGATTGAGCATTCCTCGGGTAGATGCCCAAGAGTGGCATAGCTGGGTCTTGAGGGAGGTTGATTCCCAGTATTCTGAGAAACCACCATACTGATTTCCAAAGTGGCTCTATAAGTTTGCACTCCCACCAACAGTGGAGGAATGTTTCCCTTGCTCCACATCCTCTCCAACATAAGCTGTCTTCAGTGTTTTTGATCTTAGCTATTCTGACAGGTGTAAGATGCTACCTCAGAGTTGTTTTTATTTGCATTTCCCTGATGACTAAGGATGTTGAGCAATTCCTTAAATGTCTTTCAGCTATTTGAGATTTTGTTGTTGTTGTTGTTGTTGTTGAGAATTCTTTGTTTAGCTCTGTAGCCCAATTTTTAATTGCATTGTTTGGTATTTTGATGTCTAGTTTCTTGAATTCCATATCAGTCCTCTGTCAGATGTGGAGTTGATGAAGATCTTTTCCCATTCTGTAGGCTGTCATTTTGTCTTGTTGAACATGTCCTTTGCCCTACAAAAGCTTCTCAGTTTCAGGAGGTCCCATTTATTAATTATTGTTCTCAGTGTCTGTGCTACTGGTGTTATATTTAAGAAGTAGTCCCCTGTGCCAGTGTGTTCAAAGCTAATTCCTACTTTCTCTTCTGTCAGGTTCAGTATAGCTAGCTTTATGTTGAGGTCTTTGATCCACTTGGATTTGAGTTTTGTGCATGGCAAAAGATATGCGTCTATTTGCAATCTTCTACATGTTGACATCCAGTTATGCAGCTCCATTTGTCAAAGATGCTCTCTTTTTTCCATTGTACAGTTTTGGCCTCTTTGTAAAAAAAAATCAGGTGTTCTTAAGTGTGTAGATTAATGTCAGGGTCTTCAATTCTATTCCATTGGTCCACATGTTGGTTTTTTTTATGCCAGTAACAAGCTGTTTTTATTATTAGAGCTCTATAGTAGAGCTTGAGGTCAGGGATGGTGAAGCCTCCAGAGGTGACTTTACTATATAGGATTATTTTAGATATGCGAGTTTTTTTCTCCATATGAAGTTGAATATTGTTCTTTTCAGGTCTATGAAGAATTGTGTTGGGATTTTGATAGGGATTGCATTGAATCTGTAGATTGCTTTTGGTAAGATGTTAATCCTACCTATTCATGAACATGGAAGACCTTTACATTTTCTGACATCTTCTTCAATTTCTTTTTTCAGGGACTTAAAGTTCTTGTCATACAGGTCCTTTGCTTGCTTAGTTAGAGTTACCCCAAGGTATTTTATATCCTTTGTGGTTATTGCAAATGGTGATGTGTCTCTGATTTCTTTCTCAGCCTGTTTGTCAATTGTATATAGGAGGTCTACTGATTTTTTTGTTAATCTTGTATCCTGCTACATTGATGAAGGTATTTATAAGCTGTATGAGTTCCTTGGTCAAATTTTTGGGGTCACTCGTGTATACTATCATGCCATCTGCAAATAGTGAAAGCTTGACTTCTTCCTTTCCAGTTTGTATCTCCTTGATCTCCTTATGTTGTCTTGTTGCTCTGGCTAGAACTTCAAGTATATTGAGTAAGTTTGGGGAGAGCAGACAGCCTTGCCTTGTTCCTGATTTAAGTGGTATTGCTTTGAGTTTCTCTCCATTTAATTTGATGTTGGCTGTTGGCTTGCTGTAGATTGCCTTTATTATGTTTAGGTATGTTCCCTGTATTCCTGATTGCTCCAGGACCTTTATCATGAAGGGGTGTTGGATTTTGTCAAATGACTTTTCAGCATCTAGTGAGATGATCATGTAGTTTTTTTCTTTGAGTTTGTTTATATGGTGTATTACACTGACAGACTTTTGTATGTTAAACCACACTTGCATTCCTGGGATTAAGCCTTCTTGATCATGGTGGATAATTGTTTTGATGTGTTCTTTTAGTCTGTTTTCCAATATTTTATTGAGTATTTTTGCATTAATGTTCATGAGGGAGATTGCTCTGTAGTTCTCTTTCTTTGTTGCATCTTTGATTGGATTGGGAATCAGGGTAATTGTAGCATCATAGAAGGAGTTTGTTAATGCTGGAAAGACTTTTCCCATCCTTTATTCTTAGGTATCTTTGAATTTGAGGTGTGTTTCTTGTATGCAGCAGAAAGATGGATCCTGCTTTCATATCCATTTTGTTAGCCTGTGTCTTTTTATAGGTGAATTAAGTCCATTGATATTAAGGGATATTAATGTCAGTGATTGTTCATTCCTGTTATCTTTTGGTGGTAGCGTGTGTGTGTACTTCTCTTCTTTGGGGTTTATTACTGTGGTGTTATTTATTTCCTGTGTTTTTGAGGGTGTATCTGACTTCCTTGGGTTGGAAATTTCCTTCTAGTGCTTTCTGTAGGGTCTGGGTTTGTAGATAAATATTGTTTAAATCTGGTTTTGTCTTGGAAGGTCTAGTTCATTCCATCTATGGTTATTGAAAGTTTTTCTGGGTGTATTAGTCTAGGCTGGCATCTATGGGCTCTTAGTGTCTGCATTGCATCTGTCCAGTTCCTTCTGGCTTTCAAAGTCTCCATTGAGAAATCGGGTGTTATTTTCATGTGTTTGCCTTTATAAGTCATTTGGCCTTTTTCCTTTGCTGCTCTTAATATTCTTTCTTAAAGTAGGAAGTAGTCTTGAATGCATTGGCACCAGAAATCACTTTCTAAATATAACACCAGTAGCACAGAGAGAAACAATAAATCAATGGGACCTGTTGAAACTGAGAAGCTTTTGTAGAGCAAAGGACATGGTCAAAAAGACAAAGTGGCAGCCTACAGAATGGAAAAATGTCATCACCAACCCCACATCTGACAGAGGGCTGATATCCAGAATATATAAAGAACTCAAGAAATTAGACATCAAAATGCCCAACAGTCCAATTAAGAAATGGGCTATAGAACTAAACAGAGAATTCTCAACAGAGGAAGCTCAAATGACTGAAAGACATTTAAGGAATTGCTCAAAATCCCTAATAATCTGGGAAATGCAAATCAAAATGACTCTGAGATATCACCTTACACCTGTCAGAATGGCTAAGATAAAAAACACAGAAGACAGCTTATGCTGGAGAGGATGTGGAGCAAGGGAAACTCTCCTCCACTGCTGGTGGGAATGCAAGCTTGTACAACCACTTTGGAAATCAATATGGTGCTTTCTTATAAAATTGGGAATCCATCTCCCCCAAGACCCAGCTGTAGCACTCTTGGGCATATATCTAAGGAATGATCAATCATACCACAAGGGCATTTGCTCAGCTATGTTCATATCAGCTTTGTTTGTAATAGCCAGAACCTGGAAACAACCTAGATGCCCTTTAACTGAAAAATGGATAAATGAAATGTGGTACATATACACAATGGAGTATTACTCAGCAGAGAAAACCAATGACATCATGAGCTTTGCAGGCAAATGGATGGATCTAGAAAAAAATCATTATGAGTGAGGTAACCCAGACTCAGAAGGACAAACGTGGTATGTACTCACTCATAGTAAGACACTAGATGTGAAACAAAGATGACTAGACTGCTATACAACTCCAGGGAGGCTACTTAGAAAACAGGACCCTAGGAAAGACACAGGGATCACCCAATGACAGAGAAGTGGATGAGATCTACATGAACCACCTGGATGACAGTGGGAGTAATGAAGGGCAAGGTTCAAGGGAGAGAGAGCTTAGGGGAGCAGAAGATCCCAGCTGGATCAAGAACAGAAAGGGAGAACAAGGAATAACAGACCATGATAAATGAAGACCACATGAGAACAGGAAGAAGCAAAGTGCTAGAGAGGTCCCCAGAAATCCACAATGACATCCACAGTAGACTACTGGCAATGGTTGAGAGAAAGTCTGATCTGACCTAGTCTGGTGATGAGATGGCCAAACACCCTAACAGTCATGCTGGAACTTTCATCCAATAACTGATGGAAGTGGATAAAGAGATCCTCAGCCAGGCCCCAGGTGGAGCTCCAGGAGTCCAACTGTCAAGAAAGAGGAGGGACTGTAAGAGTGTGAATTGTTGAGACCAAGATTGGAAAAGCACAGGGACAAATAGCCAAATGAATGGAAACACATGAATTATGAACCAAAAGCTGTGGAGGCCCCAACTGGATCAGGCCCTCTGGATAAGTGAGACAATTGAATAGCTTGAACTGTTTGGGAAGCACCCAGGCAGTGGGACCCAGACCTATCCTTAGTGTATGGGCTGGCTGTTTGGAACCTTGGGCTTACACAGGGACACTTTGCTTAGCCTGGAAGGAGGGGACTGGACCTGCCTGTACTGAATCCATCAGGTTGAATTGAATCCCCAGGGGAGTCTTGGCCCTGGAGGAGATGGGAATGGAGGGGAGGGGATGGGGGGAAGGTGGGGGTGGGGGCGGGAGTGGGGAGGACAGGGGAACCCATGGCTGATGTGTAAAATTAAAGCACAATTATAATAAATAAAAAACGAGAAAAAATATTCTTTCTTTATTCTGTACATTTGGTGTTTCAATTATTATGTGGCGAGAGGAGTTTCTTTGGGGGGGTCTAGTCTGTTTGAGGTTCTATAGGCTTCTTGTATCTTCATAAGTATTTCATTCTTTAATTTGGGAAAGTTTCGTTCTATGATCTTGTTGAATATATTTTCTGTGCCTTTGAGTTGGTATTCTTCTCCTTCCTCTATCCCCATTATTCCTAGGTTTGGTCTTTTAATGGTGTCCCAGTTTTCTTGGACATTTTGTGTTACGACTTTTTGGGCAGTGGTATTTTCTTTGACTGACGAATCCATTTCCTGTGTTGTATCCTCTACACCAGAGATCTTCTCTTCCATCTCTTGTATTCTGTTGGTTATGCTTGGATCTGTGTTTCCTGTTCGTTTACTCAGAGTTTCTATCTCTAGCATTCCTTTTGTTTGTGTCTTCTTCATTGTTTCTATTTCTCTTTTCAGGTCTTGAACTGTTTCCCTCACCTGTTTCATTGCTTTTTCATGGTTTTCTTTAAGAGATTTATTGCTTTCTTCCACTTTTCTATTTGTCTTTTCCTCTAGTTCTTTATAGATTTCTTCCCATTTTTTGTTTGACTTTTTCTCATTTTCTTTATTGATTTCCTCCACTTTTTTGTTCATCTTTTCCTCAATTTCATTTTTTCTTGAAAGGACTCTAGCATCTTCATGATGCTATTCTTAAGGTTGCTTTCTTCTGCTTCTTCCACCTTGTGATGTTCAAGTCTTGCTGTTGGAGGAGGGCTAGTTTCTGGTGATGCTGTATTGCTCTTTATGTTGTTGTATGTACTTCTGCCTTGACATCTGCCCATCTCATCGATTTGTTCTTGGTCTTATCAGGGCTTTTGTTCCAGTCAGAGCTGACAGATTCTGCGTTTCAGGAAGCCTTTCTTGGTCCAATGAGAGTTGCTGGATTCTACTTCTCAAAAAGCCA
The DNA here is from genome assembly GCF_903995425.1 of Onychomys torridus. Taxonomy (NCBI): domain Eukaryota; kingdom Metazoa; phylum Chordata; class Mammalia; order Rodentia; family Cricetidae; genus Onychomys; species Onychomys torridus. The sequence continues at coordinate 29,994,030 of NC_050454.1, forward strand.
CTCTTGGTCTAATCAGGGCTGGCAGATTCCCTGTCTCCTGATTTTACTCTTGGTCCAATGACAGCTCTTTGTCCAATGAGAGCTCTCTCTTTCACTGGGCCAGATGGGAGCTCTCTGGGCTCAATGGGAGGTCTAGGCAGGATGGGAGCTGCGGATTGGTCTCCAAGCCTCAGGAAGTTGCAGGGGTCTTGGGCAGATGGGTGTGGGTGCAGGGAGTGTCTTGGAGAAGGTGAACCTTCCCACAGACGCCCTGCCCACTGGCCAGCTGACATTTCAATTCTTAACATCTATGCCTGAAACACTGCTTAAGTCACATATTGACCCCACCTACTGATAGTGGGAGACTTCAATACCCCATTCTAACCAATGGAGAGGTCATCCAGACAAAACTACACAGAGAAATACTGGAGTTCACAGACGTTATAAACCAAATGGACCTGACATATCTACAGAACATTCTACCTAAACAGAAAAGAATTACCTTCTTATCAGCACCCCATAAAACTCTTTCCAAAACTGACCACATACTCAGTCACAAAGCAAGTCTTAGCAGATAGAAGAAAACTGAAACAACTCCCTGCATTTTATCAGACAACTATGAATTAAACCTGGATATCAACAACAACAGAAACAATAGAAATCTTACAAACTCAATGTGAGTACTGAACAACCTCCTACTGAATGAAAAATGGGTCAAGACAGAATAAAGAAAGACTTTCTAGAATCCACTGAAAATGAATAATACACAGCATGCCCAAACTTATGGGGCAATGAAAGTGTGCTAAGAGGAAAGTTCATAACACTAAGTGTTAAAAAAAAATTTAGAGAGATCTCACACTAGCAACTTAACAGCACATGTGAAAGCTCTAGAACAAAAAGAAGTAATCACACCCAAGAAGAATAGATAATAAGACATAAGCAAACTGAGGGCTAAATCAGTAACATAGAAACAAAGAGAACAATACCAAGAATCAATGAAACAAAGAGTTGGTTCTTTGAGAAATCAATAAGATAGACAAACCCTTATCCAAACTAACTGAAAGGCAGAGAGATGCTATCCAAATTAACAAAATCAGAAGTGAGAAGGGAACATAACAATAAACAGTGAGGAATTCCAGAGAATCATAAGGACATTCTTTAAGAATCTGTACTCCACCAAATTGGAAAATCTAAAAGAAATGGGAAATTTTCTCAATGGGCACCACTTATCAAAGTTAAATCAACATCAGAAAACAATTTAAATAGACTGATAACCCCTAAGGAAATAGAAGCAGTCATTAAAAGACTCCAAACCAAAAAAAAAAAAAAAAAAAAAAGTCCAGGGCCAGACACTTATAGTGCAGAATTCTAGCAGACTTTCAAAGAAGAGTTAGTGCCAATATGCCTCAAACTATTTCCCAAAATAGGAAGAGAAAGGACATTGGTCATCACATTTTATGAGATCAGAGTTACCCTGATACCATATAAAGACTCAAGAAAGAAAGAATTACAGACCAGTTTTTCTCATGAACATACATGCAAAAATAATCAATAAAATACTTGCAAACCAAATCCAAGAACACATCAGAAAGATCATCTACCAAACAAAGAAGAAAACCCCCACCTAATTAGGACACTTAGCTTTTACTATAATAATCAAAACAATGTACAAGAATGCACTTTACATTTTTTGAGAGTCAGAAAGATGACAGAGCATTCTTTTTTTTTTTTTTTTAAATCTAAGTATAAGTAATTCTAAGTAATCCAATCACGAAATATTTTCCAGGTGTATTTTAAGACTGTTGACTTCATCCCAAAAGTCCCTCATGTCTAGCTCTTCTTCTGATCTGGAATCTAAGTGATTAACCAAATTTTCAGTTAAATATCATTTTGTTACTATTTTTTGCTGGTGAAAATATACCCAAACTTCAAAACAGTTCCTAATCCCCCTTGTAAGCCATAGTTCAGTTTTCCTCTCCTTTTCATATTTTCTTCTTTTCATATTTCTTAGTCTAGAGTTGTTATGCTAGAGTAGACTGTACACTCTATTAGTAAAGAACTGTTTTTATGGTAATTGAATCCCAAAGTTTCCCAAAGGCAGGTGCAGGTAGAAAAGAGAAGGAAGAGGAGAAAGAAAGGACGAGAAGAAGGAAGAGGAGAGAGAAAAGAGAGAGAGAGAGAGAGCTCTAGAAACTATAAAATTGAGACTGTGAAAGGCAATCACGCGTCCTTTTCAAGAAGGCAAGTTTGGGTACTTTGGACCACCGTACTACAACATGCACCGAAGAGTGGGAAGATGCTCCCTGGGTGGAACCGCTAGCCATGCAAGTCTGATGACTGGAGTTCACTCCTCCAAGTTTGATTTCCAGAACACGTGTCAAAGGTGGGATACTAGGGCAGACATCAGAATCCCACCAGTCCCACTGTGAGAAGGGAGGTGGAGACAGGAGAATTACTTGGAAGCTTGTAGGCCAGCTAACCTGGGGTATACAATATGTGTAAAAGAAGCATAAAACAAAACAAGGTGCAACATTCCAACTCCCCCCAAAATTGTCCCCTGACCTCCACAGAGTGTGCACGTGTATACACACACATACACACACACACACATACACACACACACACACACACACAACACACACACACACACACACACACACACACACACACACACACACACACCTTCATTAATTAATAAGTAAAACTGAGCAACCAACAGCTAGTTCTTATAGCTAGGAGTTGAGAACTCAAGACAAGATGTGGAAGATTGCATGTCCAGCAAATGCTGCTTCCTCACTTGCAGGTGGCTGTCTGCTCTATCTTTCAATGGGGCCAGGGCAGGGGGGATGGGGCTAAGGTCACATGTCCTAGTACCATCATAATGGAGTCGGGATTTCAACACATGAATGTGGGGGCAGGGAACAAGCAAATGTCCAGTAATAACAGAAGGAGGCAGGAGTAGCTTCGGAAGGGGGAAAACCCATTTTTCTATGGAAGTGCTTAGACATGTACTGGATTATAAGAGAGTGAAGGTGTGTGTGTGTGTGTGTGTGTGTGTGTGTGTGTGTGTGTGTGTGTGTGTGTATGTGTATATGTGTGATATACATACATTATATATACATATATATAATGTGTATGTATATATATATATAGAGAGAGAGGGGGGGCTATGCCGCTCTAACATTTATGAGGCCTCTGGCAATTCCATCGAATATACCATCAAAAATGATACTTTTAATCCCCAAGGTACAAAAGCAAGGACAGAGACTTCTCTGTCATCAACTGATCTCTTGTTTAGACTTACAAAACAGGGATGCTTGTGGTTCATTTTCTTTGAATGCACCCCTCGAATGATTCTTATCATTCTTGTCTAAATTTCTCCAAGTGGCCACTGGGTACCAAGTGTCCCCAGGGCAATTGTGCCGTGTAAAGTCAGATGAAATAAAGTACAAGGGGAAAGAGCAGGGATTCTGATAGAGGGCAAATATCATGAGAAGATCTTTTCAGCAATACAGGCGTGACTGAGAATAGTCCCTGTACAAACCTCAAGTTTCTAGAAACTGAGCAAGGCATGTTTATCATTAATAAGATCCAGTGAGCTCTCCACCTCTGCACATAAATCAGATGAAATGGTTCCCAAGGACACACAGGCAAGACTGAGGAAAATTCTAACAAGGTGCTGAGAAGTGACAAGGCAGACTTTACCCAGAGGACCTGACCAAAACGGCTGGATCAGTCAGCTCTTAGCTCTGACTGACAGACACATCTCTCATGTCTGTCCTGTTTCTAGAACCTTCATCTTACAGTGTTGAGGAGAAAGTGGTAAGAGAATACAGAAATCAGACTGAAGCAGGCTTCCCCCATGGGAGAGAATTTCTGGTCAGGAAAAGCTTATGGGCAACTGCAGGAATGCTGGGACCTTCTGATAAAGGGCAGAGGAGCATTTCCCCTTCCTCCCTCCCTCCCTTCCTTTCTTCCTTCCATGCATTTCCTTTTCTTTCTCTTTTTAAGTACAAGGCAGAACGAATGACAGAATCAATGTGTTACCGACTATTGAAATTATGAAAGGAATAATTTTGTTTGGGATAGGAATTGCTGGTGTTTCTTATTTGTGAACCCAAATGGAGATAACTGTTGTTATTGATTAATTTCTGCTGATTTATCTATGGTATGATTTAAGGGTTACTTGCATTAAATGATTATGAGGCATGAGGATGCCATGTATAAAATGTAGATGAATATCTAAGTGATCTTATTAAATAAAAAACACGGAGCCAAATATAGAGGTGAAAGCTTTAGAGATCAGGGAAATAGTGAGAGCCACCAACCAACCTTACTGTAGTTGGAGTTTTTCTGCCTGGCCCAGTCAGGACAAATCTCTCTTACCCGCCAGTCCCACAGTCGCTCAGACCCAAACAAGAAAGCATATGGAAACTTACATTGTTTACAAACTGTATGGCTGTGGCAGGCTTCTTGTTATCTACTTTTTTTATCTTAAATTAACCCATTTTTTGCTTATCTATACTTTGCCATATGGCTTTTAATGCCATATTCTGTAGACCTTTGAAATGTTTGAAGAATACCTGTCTATCTAAAATATCTCTGTGTATACCTAGAAGACTTAACTAACATGGCTATGAGTATGATTATCACAGGTGACTAATTATTAATCTCTTTTTAATTATCCATTACAATTTAAAATGAGCTATACAAACATAATACCTTAAACATGAGTAGAAATATATACATAGTATAACAAAATTAACTTTAACTTTGTATCAATAGACTAAAATCTATACCAACGTAAAACATTTTAAACAAGTTGTTTCTCTTTAGAAGTTCCCTAATCTACCTTTTCATCCTATTATATCTATATCATATTCCCCTTTCTTCTTTAGAAAGAGATCTCATTTATAATCAACCTGTTTTAAAGAAAAATATTGTTTTTTGTTTTTTTTTTTTCTGTCCCACACCAGAGGGCTCTTTTGATTTGGGACACAAGAATCTCTTAACCTTTTCTTTTAGCAATATGTCTGGGTTTAGAGAAGGAGTGAGCCAATTCCATCTCCAAAGCCAGCTTGATAATTTTGGGAATGTGGGTGTAGTTTTTCTTACTACTTCCTGCTGGAGGGGGGCACTGTATCTTATGGGGACACAAAGAAAATTTTAGGATTATGGAGTAGTCCATTAGGGTGAACCTCTGAGCCAGTTGCCTTGAAAGCATTCTGGATGTTGGATCATCTGGGCCATGGTGTCATCAGAGACCTTTCAGGTGGTCTTGGCTCATCAAACCTGATGTATCTTAATCTGGAACAAATCCATAGCCTCTGGCTTTCTGTGGAAACAAAAGCAGAGACTCTTTTCCAAAGCAACATATCCTTATATCCAAATTTTGAAGTCAAGGTACCTTTAAAATTTACATATTTATTTAACAGCCTTTACGATCAAATCTTTTTCTGCAGTTAAAAGTCCCAAAGACAAGACAAACCAGATTCTCTGTGTATAATATCCATCTTTGTAAGACTGAAATGCCACTGTGGCTGCTGGCTCCACCCACCTCAGTTTCCCAACATGGCGGTGGTACAGTTTACCGACAGCTCTGGGTCTGGAGCCATGTGTACCATCAACTGTCAGAAGCAGTTCTATCAAAGCAGTGCATAGCCCAGAAACCCTTTTTTTTTTTTTTTTAACTCGCAAAGACTAAATCCATCACGCAGCAGAGTAAAGCGTCGCTTATAGATTCCTCATTTCTGCCACACTGCAGGTCAGACGCACATGCCTGGAACCTGCCATAGTAGCTCAAACCGGCAGGCTGTCGCTAACTTGAGGGAGACAACTAGGAAGCTGTTTTTAGCTCCATCTTAGAATCTTTTTTCTCAGGTTTTAGGTGGAAACTCTTGCCCCACGTTGGGCGCCATTTGTAGTTGGAGTTTTTCTGCCTGGCCCAGTCAGGACAAATCTCTCTTACCCGCCAGTCCCACAGTCGCTCAGACCCAAACAAGAAAGCATATGGAAACTTACATTGTTTACAAACTGTATGGCTGTGGCAGGCTTCTTGTTATCTACTTTTTTTATCTTAAATTAACCCATTTCTGTTTATCTATACTTTGCCATATGGCTTGTGGCTTACCAGTATCTTTACAGGTTGCTTCTCCTGGCGGCGGCTGGCGGTGTCTCCCCAGCCTTCTACTTCCCAGAATTCTCTTCTCTCTTGTCCCGTCTATACTTCCTGCCTGGCCACTGGCCAATCAGAACTTTATTTACACAGAGCGATATCCACAGCAACCTTACCTCACCAGCTCTGCAGCTTCCAAAATACCACGATTTCCAGTCTATCCAGGCTTTTATTGCCTTGCTGTTCTGCCCTCTCATTGGCTCTTAGCCCATCTACCTCACTTCCTTGTCACTGTCTGTAAGGCCCTCCAGGTCTCATGGTTGGTACTGGGATTAAAGGCATGTGTCACCATGCTTGGCTCTGTTCCCTAGTATGGCCTTGAACACACTGAGACCTTGCCTGCCAAGTGATCGGACTAAGGGCATATGCTACCACTGCCTGATTTTTGTGTTTACTTAAAACGGCTTGCTATTTCATTTGATCTCCAGGTAAACTTTATTTATTAACATACAAATAAAATATCACCACCACATTTGAGCACAAATAAAACATCATCACAATAAAAATCCCCTAGAAGTGATAATAAATGTGGTGGTATAATATCAATATGATCTTGTCCCAAGTTTCAAGGGTTTTCAGTTAAAAAGATGAATAGTCATATAAAATGTAGAAAGCATCCTCCTCTTAGACAGAGTGTAAGACACTGTACATGCCAATGTTTAAAATTACATTTACAGCTATTTATAATAGATACTCTTTAAAAACCACACCATGGAAATGTTTCCCAAATCTTATTTTCTAAAAGATTTCTATCAGGAACATGGTGGGATTTTATGGGGTGTTCTTTCTACATCTCTTGATACAATCACGTGATATTCTACTTTAATAAATGTCTCAGTATTGGACTTCTCTTTATTCCTGATATGAAACACACTTCTTTCATAGCTCTTTATTAGACTCCTGAAATAGTCTTATAACATTTTATTTAGTACATTGGCATATTCATTCATAGATGCTATCTCTGTTTCATTAAGCCAAATTAACTATAGCTAGAGATCCACTTAGAGAAGAAACAAGGATTTTCTTGCCTCAGAAACGTTCAGTGGAGACTTTCTTTAAAGAGCTAGTCCTATTGCCATTTTGGATGAAAATGTTTCTAGTTTTTTCTCACCAGCTTGATCCATCCAATAACTTCACACAAATGCACATTGTTGCTGATGTTTCTATCCAGAGCTGTGTGCTGTGGCCCTGGGGAGGGGGTGGGGCGGCTACTGCACTGGGCAGAACACCAGTAGTTCCATTTCCTGTTGTGTTGCCGTGAGAATCCTCTAGATTTCCTGTCTTTCCCTGAATCCTGTCAGTAAATTATGTTTTTACCAGTTCTCAATGCGTTCAATTTGCCTTTTAAGCTTACCAGCCCAGTGGTTCCTTTGTCACTTAAATTTTAAAAGATTTATCAATGTGTGTGTTTCCTTATAAGAGTTTATGATTTTATATTTCCCCTTTTTATTCCATGATAAAGAGGCAATGCAGAAACCACTACTAAAAGAATGAATTGCTACAATAATAGCTAATTTCTGTCAGAAATGTGTCTATGTATGTTTGTATTTCAATTTTTTATTCTGTGCTTTTCTTTAAAAAAGACAAAAAACAAAAAACAACCCTCAAGTAACTCTACAAGGTATAGCTAAAGAGAAATGGCAATTTTTAAATCACTAGGTATATTGGAGTCTACATATTTGTATCTTATAATTATTTCTATTTCTGAGGAACATTTTTATACTTTAGTTAATAGCCACAATATAAAATAAAGAACTCAGTATAATGAAGAAAACAAAGGGTCCAATTAAAAATGGGCAATGGATTTGAATGAATAATCTCAAAACAAGAAATAAAAATGGATAAGAAATATTCCAAAGAGTGTTCATTATCTTTAGAAATTTTGGAAAAGCAAATTAAGACACCTCACCCCAGTCAGAATGGCTAAGACCGAGAGAGTACCTAACAATAAATGCTGGAGAAGCTGTAGGAAAGGGGAGTCCTCGTTCTTTACTAGAGAGGCTGTAGGGAAAGGAGGCTCTCATTCTCTATTGGTGGGATTGCAAATTGGAGCAGCCACTCTGGAAATCAGTGTGAAGAACTCTCAAGAACTTAAAAATAAATTTACCATACCACCCAGCTGTACTAGTACTTGACATATGCCCCAAAGACTCGACACTCTACTCTCCAGATTCTTGCTCAGCCATGTTCACTGCTGTTCTATCCACAATACCTAGAAAAAGGAAATAACCCAAATGCCCTTTAACTGATGATGGGAAGTGAAAAAGTGATACATATACACTATGGAATACTACTCAGTTGTAAAGAAAAATGGCGTCATGAAATTTGCAGGTACAGGACTGGAGCTAGAAAATATATACCCTGTGACCCAGAAAGACAAATGCTGCATGTTCTTTCTTATCTGTGATTCTTAGACCCAAATCTTAAGATGTAAGTATATAACCTGGAGTAACTGCAGAGACTGGGGAAGCAAAAAGGGAACATGGCAGGGGGCGGGGGGGGGGCTCTAGAGAGGGGAACAGAGGTCACAGGTGTATGAAGGGGGAAATGGAAAAGTTGGGGGATTAACTGGGGATGGGGAGCACAGGTAATACAGAGGAAAGAGAAAGGGATTAATAATACTAGGAACATCTGAAAGAGCCATAGGGCATCATATTATTTTTTGTTTACGTAAAAATAACATAATGCATATAAGTGCATGTATATACTAATATGTATAGTTTAAATGGTTCTTAACTATGAAGGTGGTAATTCTCAGCCCCAAAGCCATAAACTACCTAACAATGCAACCATACCCAGGCAAGCAACCACTTTATAAGCGGTTGGTCAAAGGAGTCAAAGACATTCCCAAAACAATACAGGCTGTTACCACTGCCGTTGGCTGCTTCCCAGAATTTGAAGGTAAAGTTCCCCATTGCTGCAGACACTGCACACTTCAGACACAGGAGTTGGACAAAGTGGGCTAGAACTGACCTGGAAAGTCCTCCCTAAGGACTAGCTCTTATAGTACTGGAAAATGCTCTGCAAGCTGCCAAGGGGGAAAAGCAGTCCGTTGTCATTCCCAGCTGTGATGTTTGAGAAGCACAACGAAGACCAACATGGAAAGACAGATCCAAAGTGAAACAGTGGCATGTTTATCCTGACAGTAACCTGCAGCTGTCTAGCTGGACTCAAGGCCTGCTCACGAGGAGGGAATTCATGTCTGCTGCTATAAATGCAGCCAACTCCCATAGCTGGTGAGGTCATACAACCTGGAGGAGAACCGACTAATGCCGCTTTCCTAAACCATTATTGTATCTCCCTGTAGAGAGCTGCGTGTAGCCGCACCCTAAAGATGGCGCTGGCTTCTACCCTCTGCCTTCCCGATGGCAAACACTCTTTATGGTAAACAGCTCCTTATTTGGCTATGGCTGGATTCGTGTGCTGCTGGCATATGCATGAACCTGTGGACAGTGCCCACGTGGCTGCCTGGGGTTGGCAGCCCAGCCCTACTTAGGTGCTGGGAGAGGCTTGCCCCGAGAGAGAGAGAGAGAGAGAGAGAGAGAGAGAGAGAGAGAGAGAGAGAGAGAGAGAGAGAGAGACAATGCAACTAACCAAGGGTCTGATTAAACTGTATTAAGAAGAATCCCGATGTTGCGTCATCCTTGCTGGTCGAGGCGGGCGCGACATCTCCCTGCATCTAAAACCGTATCCTTGCAACCACAGGTGAGTATAGCTCTCACTCCTCATTAAATAAGTTACTCTTTTGCACAAGAAGAAGATGATTACAGAAGGAACAAACTGGCCCAAAATGCAGAAAATATACACACAAGTAACGTTGTACAGACGGAGGAGATTGTATTTAGGAGTGAGTGAGTGAGTGAGTGAGTGTGTGTGTGTGTGTGTGTGTGTGTGTGTGTATTATAATTGTAACATGTAAATGTTTATACATATGTTACAACATTTAATTATAAAGTAGGCTGTGAATTTGAAAAGGAGCAAAGAGGGGTATATGGCAAGGTTTGGAGGTGTCTTAGGCTTTCTATTGCTGTGAAGAGACACCATGACCAAGACAGCTCTCATAAAGGAAAACATTTCATTGGCTTACAGGTTCGGAAGTTTAGTCCATTATCATTGTGGTGGGAGCATGGCGGTACACAGGTAAACATGGTGCTGAAGCAGAAAGTTGTACATCTGAATCTGAAGGCAGCAGGAAGAAAGAGGAAGCCATTGAGTCTGGCTTGAGCTTCTAGAACCTCAAAGCCCATCCCCAATGACACACTCCCTCCAATTAGGCCACACCTACTCCAACAAGGCCACTTGTCCTAATTCTTTCAAATAGTGCCAACCCCTATGAACCTAGAGGCGTCATTTTCATTTGAATTACCACAGGAAGGAAGAAGAAGGGGGAAATGATGTAATTATAATCTCAAAAAAATAAAAGAAAAAATGCTGCGAATGACTGGCTGTGCATTTCCCAGACCCAGTTGATACATCTGTGCACAAGTGCTATATCTAAGGTTGAGGAAGCCCTGTGGTAGAGGGGTAGAAAAACTGTAAGAGCCAGAGGATTGTGTCTTCTCTATACAACAGGGAAACAACCTACAAAATCTCAATGATATGGCTACCTTCACAAGACCAGCAACGGGACAACACTAGTTGACATGACAGCATGGATGGGAACAATCTCACAAGGCCCTATGACTAGACAAAGAGCTATGGGCAATTAATGGCTGCAGAGAGAGGGAGAATCAATCTTCCCCAGGGATGAGCTTCCTGTGTGTTTATCCAGACCCATGAACACATATATACGAGCAACACTCATAAATGAACTCAGCATGTTGCTTTTATATTTTTATATGATATATACATGTAACAATTCAAGAGAAAAGGATTATGACAGAGATAAAGCTGCAAAGTGGAAGGAGGACTTACAGAGAGGGAGAGAAACAGGATAGGTAATAAGGAATTGAAAATGATCAAAGTGTGCAACAGACATGTATGAAATGTCATAATGAGACCCACTAGTCTGTACAATTGATAAATGCTAATAAAAATTAGAAAAACACTAAGCATAGTTTATGTATTCATAGCAAAACAAACAAACAAACAAACAAACACCAAGGAAGGAAAATTTCCATCAGTCCAGAAGGCATTATTTCTTATTTTTTTTTCTCCAGAGCTGAGGACCGAACCCAGGGCAAGCACTCTACCACTGAACTAAATCCCCAATGTCTTGGCATTATGTCTTATTACTGTCATTATAGGAGCTGTTCCTTTGTGATTTCATTTAATCCTAATCACCTCCAAATATCACTAACAAATAAATCTGAGGATTAAATTTCCAGCACACAAACTTTGGGGGAACATATTAAAACCATAGTGGTCTGTGTCTAGACAGATTTGGACATCTATCAATTTAACCATATGTTAAACTGGAAATTGCTCACTGCACAAATATTTCAATTTGTCCAAGCTTAAGCCAGACTTAAGTTGAAAAAGTGGGTCATCCAGATTTAATGCACACTAGCCACTCGTAATATAAAGATAAAAAATGAAACTCATAGGGTACATGACAAACTATATCAAGGATAAATATACAAAGGAGCCATAAAGGTCAGCCATCTATCAGGGTATCCTATGTTCAAGAGTGGGGATCTTGTCTATTGAATCATAAATTCTGCACAGATAGAAGGAGTTCAGAACAAAAATACCACAAGACTTTTAAACATGACCAAGATGATGACTCTATGTTGCTGGTGTGGTGTGTTTCTCATCAGATCCTGCCTAGCCTGCTGGAGGCATCTGAGATGGAGGGCATGTGGACAGAAGCGTCTTGCTTAGACAAGAACATCCTGACTCAGAGCCTGGAGCCTGGGGGCTGTATTAGTGACTTTTCTCCTTGTTGATACAAAAATGCCTGACAGAAGCAACAAAGGAAAGGAAGGTCACAGTTCAAGGTTACAGTCCATTGTGGTTAGGAAGCCAGGATGGCTTCCTGGTCATGAACTGAGATGGCAGGTCACCTAGCATCTGCAGTTAAGAGGCAGAAAGAGATGAAAGACAGAACACAACATGATTTCTCCTTTCTGTTCAGCTCAGGACTCCAGGCTATGGAATGGTGACTTCCACATTTAAGGTGGATCTTCCCACCTTGATGAACTGAGTCTAGAAATTCCCTCAAAGTCATTCCTAGAGTTTTGTTTTCATAGTGATTCTACAGCCTAATCATGGGGTGAATAGCTTGTATTTGATTCTGGGCTCTGCCACCTGCTGGCTGTGTGACAGGAACAGGCTCTTGTAGCCTGCTTGCTTTTCTGCTCTGTAATTTGGAGAGAGCAATAGTGGCTATGGAACAAGGTTAATACAAGAATTAAAGGACCAAAAATAGATTCCACGAAATACTAGTTGTTCATTAACTAAGATATGATAGCCTCTGGAAGCATGTGGGAGAGAGAGGGAGAGAGTTACTGTGTTCTGTTATTGAACAGACTGTTCAGGGCTTTGCTTCATTCCACAAGCAGAAAACTGCCTTTGGTGCTAAAATAAGGATCCTTTTTGATATGATGAAGACGTGACGTGATCACTGCTCTCAAATGGCCCTTAATGGGAGGCCATCTTGTGTGAGATTAGAAACTTGATTAAGGGATTTTAGGTCTTTGCACTCCTCTTAGAAGCTGCCCTTTAAGATTTGGAAACCCAGAGCAATTCATGATACATTTTGCCAAGGGTATCAGCTACAGATATAACAGCAGCTTCAGGAGAAAAAATTAGAATGAAGCACACATCTCCTCAGGCTTTCATCACAGTTACAGGAGAGAACAAAATGTTAGCATCATAAACAGAATGATGACTCATGATAGCACAGCCTCAAAATTTGTATTGAAAAAACAAATACTAGACATAAGAAATCACATACTAGCTTCAGTGTGACGTAAGATCACGTCCTTATTCTGGTCTTTGATTAAACTGTGCGTCATTCCATATTTGTGCTAACTCCACTCCTTTCTGGGGGCATTCCAGCAGGTTTTTTTTTTTTATCATTATTCATCTTCTTTATTACCTTTTTTCCCTTCCCATTTGAGAATAAAATGTTCTTTAACCAGGGGAAGAAAAATCCAAAAAACAAAACCAACAAACCTGTTTAAGTGAGTCACACCCTAAGAAGTACCCGTGGGCAGCTCATAATAAAATAAAAGCATTACTACTGCTAAAGCATCAGGATATTTTTTAAAAAGCAGGATACACTTTGTATTCTGTGGTAATTACTATGTGTTCTTAAAACAGTGGTTAAAAAAAAAAACAAAAAACAAAAAAAACCAAAACTTGTACAGCTTATTCCCGACCTGCTGACTCACCTGAATTTGGTGCTTCTAGATAATGCTAAATTCCCTTTTCTGAAAGAGAACGCCCCCAAATTAAGGTGGTCTAGTCATGCTCCTCATACACCCTACATCACCCCACTTATTGTCACCTAGTTACAATGGTCTCACGTCTAGTTCTTATTATTCCTCTGATTCAGAGATGAAGTAAGTTTGAGATGATACATCCAGAGGTAGCTCCTGTCTCAGGAAAAATCAAAGGGTCAAGCTCAAAGCCTTTGATTAGGGAATCCTCCTGCCTCAATTAAGACACCCTGAAAAGCTCTGAGAGATATGTTACAAAGGAGACCATTACATTCGCTTCTGACCTTTCTGGCTAGCATCAAATGGAAGTGTCGGTTGCTAAGGGATAAAGGGAACTCATCAGCCACAAAGAAGAACTTCTGCACCCGAGTGACACACATTTCCATTCATGAACATTCTAGAACTCTTAGAGAAATGAGAGTAGGAGAAGATGTGTGAGTAATGAAGCATTCCTCAGTAATTGTGGGTGTTCTCAACACAATGTATAGTTAGCTATATTGAATCGGGAAATACAGGAATTAGCAACCTATGGCCCCAGGACACAGGTAGCTTGCATTTGTTTTTGTAAATTATTGCTGGGACATATCACGCGTGGAATAGGAAGATAATTACTATTTGATCCTTTACCAAAAACACTGTCTGATCTCTGGATTAGTTCATGTTTTCATAATCTTTCTCAAAAGCTTCCCAAAGATCTAGATGGCCACACACATGATTTATCCTGAGGAAAGAGGCCAGCCGTGTAGCTACAGCTGGCTGAGGAACTCCTCTGTGGTTTTACACTCTGCACTGCCTGTTTACCCATCCGAGCAAGGTTTCTCCTTCTTTCATGACTTCCTAGACTCTAGAGATAAAGTTATTTTTTGCAGCAATTATTTTAAGTGCTTGTGTTTCCTGTTTGTTGATAAAATTTGTATTACCAAGATCTAATCTGATTAGATCTTGTAAGCAATTGAATTAAATTGGACAAAATCTTTCAGTTTCCCCAAAGCAGAAAGATTGGATGAAGTGTGCAAAGGAGCAAGGGTGGGAAGGCATCCTCCCTCACAGCACCTTAAATTAAGAATAACAATAACCAATAACAAGTTAATTAATAATTGCTTAACACAGTCTGAGAAAGAACAGGAAGTGGAAGCCTGTGGTGTGACTTGATCAGACAACACAGTCAATAACAATGAAATGTATTTTAAAAAGACAAGCTTTAGTTTTTGGCCAGACAGACATGCTGGGTCTAATGACAGCACTAGGGAACTAAAGAGGAAGTTCAAGACTAGTCTAGATAAAGAAGGGCCAGAGAAGCAACTCAATGGTAGAACCCTGAGTATAATTTCCAGTCGCTTGTCTCTTCAGGATTTATTTTTAATTTGTTTTGAAGTTTTCTTTGAAAAAACACAACCTGCTGTTAGATGACATTATTTAGGGTTAGAGAGTTTGTAGCTCATTAAGAAATCATTCTGATTGGTGTTCAGTAGCCCTGTATCACAGTTTATATATTCCTCAGAGGAGAGACGATTGGACTGTGTGTTGGGTGTTTTTTGCTGTGACAAAATGCCTGAGATAGACAGGTTAAAAGGAAGAAAGGCTTATTTTTAGTTCCCTGTGTCAGAAATTCCAGACCATGGTTGCTTGACTTTGTTACTCTGGGCCTGTGATGAGGCTGAACCTTATGGTCAAGGGTAGAGCAAAACTGAGCACTTCCTGGTAGCTGGGAAAAGGAAAAAGGCCAGAGGTTCCATGCATTCATCAAGGCACATGCCTAGTGAAATACATCTCTAGCTAGATCCTTTTAGATTTTCCAGAAATGCCTGGTTTACAATCAGTAGGGGATGAAGTGATGGCATGAAAGTTGTATTTGCCAGAGCTGTTGAATGAAGGCTTCATTTCTCCAGGGTAAACATTCAGGACTGAGTCCTATTGCGAGGTAATGGTTAGTATATAAGACACTGCCAAACTACTTTCTATACTGTCTGCATATCAAGGAGTTCAGGACACGTATCTCAATGTAATAAAGGCAATATACAGCAAATCCACAGCCCAAATCAAGCATAATAAGAAAAACTCCAAGCATTTCCATTCTAACCAGGAATAGGACAAGTTTCTGCTTTCCCTCTCCTGTTCAATACAGTGTTTGTAGTCTTAGCTAGAGAAATAAGACCAGTGAAGGAGATCAAAAGGATACAAACAGAAAAGGAAGAAGTCAAAGTTTCTTTATTTGCAGATGATAATTCTATAGGTAAAAGATCCTAACGTCTCCACCAGAAAACTCCTACAGCTGCTAAACACATTCAGCAAGGTAGTAGGATACAGAAGTAGCCCACAAGATTCAGTAGCCTTCCTAAATATTGAGAAAGAAATCAGGGAAGTAATGCTATTCATAATAGCCTTTAAAATACTTTGGAATGGTCAGAGAGGCAACTGTACCTGGGGCCCACCGCTGGAAAAAGGCAACCCCAGGAGGACCTGACCAACTTGGCCCCAGTTTCCTGCCAATCCACGGGCCCTGCAAGAAGGCTCCCCTTTTCCAAGACTGCAGGCAGACACTGCAATCTCCACATCCTGCCCCCACACCCATCTGCTGGAGACCCCAGCCACGTCCTGAGACTCAGAGACCAGCACCAAGCTTCCATCCTGCCCTGGAACTCCCATCTGGACCAGAGACCAGAGGAACTCCCATCTGGACAAGAGGAGTTCCCATCTGGACAAAATAAGGAGACTGCAGGGACTTCCCAAGACTCAGAGTCCAGCCCCCCAGCTCCTATCCGGCCTGCACTCTCATCTGGACCAGTGCTCCCATCTGGCCCAGAGCTTCCATCTGGACCAGAGAGAGGCTCCCTAAATCTGTCAACTCTCTCTGGACCAAGTACACTGATAAGACCAAGAACGAACACAAGAGGAGGTGGGCAGACGTCAAGGCAGAAGTACATACAACAAAATAAAGAGCAATACAGCATCACCAGAACCTAGCTCTTCTCCAACAGCTAGACATCACAGAATGGAAAAAGAAGAAGAAGAAGAAGAAGAAGGAAGAAGAAGGAGAAGGAGAAGAAGAAGGAGGAGGAGGAGGAGGAGGAGGAGAAGAAGAAGAAGAAGAAGAAAACAACCTTATAAGTAACATCATGAAGAGGCTAGAGCCTTATATAGAAGAAATCAAAATTAATAATGGGAGACTTCAACACCCCACTTTCACCTCTGGACAGATTGGCCAAATTGAAACTTAACATAGACATAATGGACTTAACTCATGTTATGGCTGAAATGGACTTAATCGATATCTACAGAACATTCCACCCAAACAAAAAAAGAATATACCTTCTTCTCAGCACCCCATGGAACCTTCTCTAAAATCGACCACATACTTGGCCACAAAGCGAATCTCAACAGATACAAAACAATTGGAATAACCTCCTGTGTTCTATCAGACCACCATGGTTTAAAGTTAGATTTCAACAACAGAAAAAACTACAGAAATCCTACAATCTCATGGAAACTGAATAATGCTCAACTGAATCACCAGTGGGTTAAGGAAGAAATAAAGAAAGAAATTAAAGATTTCCTAGAGATCAATGAAAATGAATACACCACATACTCAAACTTATGGGATACTATGAAAGCAGTGCTAAGAGGGAAATTCATAGCACTGAATGCCCACATAAAGAAGCTGGAGAAATCTCATGCTAGTGACTTGACAGCACACCTGAAAGCCCTTGAACAGGAAGAAGCAAAGTCTCCCAGGAGGAACAGATGCCAGGAAATTATCAACTTGAGAGCTGAAATCAATAAAATAGAAATAAAGAGAACAATACAAAGGATTAATGAAACAAAGAGTTGGTTCTTTGAGAAGATCAACAAGATAGACAAGCCCTTATCCAAACTAACCAAAAGACAGAGAGAGAAAGCATCCAAATTAACAAAATCAGAAATGAAAAGGGGGGCATAACAACAGACAATGAGGAAATCCAGAGAATCATCAGGTCATACTTCAAAAACCTCTACTCCACAAAACTGGAAAATCTAAAAGAAATGGATAATTTTCTGCATAGGCACCACAAACCTAAGTTAAATCATGACCAGATAAACCATTTAAATAGTCCAATAACCCCTAAGGAAATAGAACCAGTCATTAAATGTCTCCCAACCAACCACCCAAAAAAACAAACAAAAAACCCTGGACCTGATGGTTTCACTGCAGAATTCTACCAGATCTTCAAAGAAGACTTAATACCAATACTCTTTAAATTGTTCCACACAATAGAAGCAGAAGGTGTATTACCAAACACCTTCTATGAGGCTACAATTACCCTGATTCCTAAACCAAAGAAAGATGCAATAAAGAAAGAGAACTACAGACTGATCTCCCTTATGAATACTGATGCAAATATACTCAATAAAATTCTGGCAAACAGACTCCAAGAACACATCAAAACAATTATCCACCATGATCAAGTAGGATTCATCCCAGGGATGCAAGGGTGGTTCAACATACGAAAGCCTGTCAATGTAATACACCATATAAACAAACTCAAAGAAAAAAACCACATGATCATCTCACTAGATGCAGAAAAGGCATTTGAAAAAATCCAACACCCCTTCATGATAAAGGTTTTAGAGCGATCAAGAATACAGGGAACATACCTAGACATAATAAAGGCAATCTACAGCAAGCCAACAGCCAACATCAAATTAAATGGAGAGAAACTCAAAGCAATACCACTAAAATCAGGAACAAGGCAAGGCTGTCCCCTCTCCTCCTACTTATTCAATATAGTACTTGAGGTTCTAGTCAGAGGTATAAGACAACATAAAGAGATTAAGGGGATACAAATTGGAAAGGAAGAAGTCAAGCTCTCCCTATTTGCAGATGACATGTTCGTATACATGAGTGACCCCAAAAATTCAACCAAGGAACTGATACAGCTAATAAAAACCTTCAGCAACATTGCAGGATACAAGATCAACTCAAAAAAATCAGTAGCCCTCCTATATACAGTAGACAAACAGGCGGAGAAGGAAATCAGAGATACATCACCCTTTACAATAGCCACAAATGATATAAAATACCTTGGGGTAACGCTAACTAAGCATGTGAAGGACCTATATAACAAGGACTTTAAGTCCCTGAAAAAAGAAATTGAAGATGTCAGAAAATGGAAAGATCTCCCATGCTCATGGATAGGCAGGATTAATATAGTAAAAATGTCGATCTTACCAAAAGCAATCTACAGATTCAACACAATTTCCATCAAATTACCAACACATTTCTTCACAGATCTCGAAAGAATAATACTCAACTTCATATGGAAAAACAAAAAACCCAGGATAGCCAAAAGAATCCTGTACAATAAAACAACCTCTGGAGGCATCACAATCCCCGACCTCAAGCTCTACTATAGAGCTACTGTAATAAAAACAGCTTGGTACTGGCATAGAAACCAACATGTGGACCAATGGAATCGAATTGAAGATCCTGACATTAACCCACACACATATGAACAAAAATGTACAATGGTAAAAAGAAAGCATCTTCAACAAATGGTGCTGGCATAACTGGATGTCAATGTGTAGAAGGCTGCAAATAGATCCATATCTGTCACCGTGCACAAAACTTAAATCCAAGTGGATCAAAGACCTCAACATAAATCCAGCTACTCTGAACCTGATAGTAGAGAATGTAGGAAGTACTCTTGAATGCATTGGCACTGGAGATCACTTTCTAAATATAACACCAGTAGCACAGACACTGAGAGAAACAATCAATCAATGGGACCTGTTGGAACTGAGAAGCTTTTGTAGAGCAAAGGACACGGTCAACAAGACAAAGCGACAGCCTACAGAATGGGAAAAGGTCTGCACCAACCCCACATCTGACAGAGGGCTGATATCCAGAATATATAAAGAACTCCAGAAATTAGACATCAAAATGCCCAACAGTCCAATTAAGAAATGGGCTATAGAACTAAACAGAGAATTCTCAACATAGGAAGTTCAAAGGGCTGAAAGACATTTAAGGAATTGCTCAAAATCCCTAATTATCTGGGAAAAGCAAACCAAAACAACTCTGAGATACCACCTTACACCTGTCAGAATGGCTAAGATCAAAAGCACAGAAGACAGCTTATGCTGGAGAGGATGTGGAGCAAGGGGAACTCTCCTCCACTGCTGGTGGGAATGCAAGCTTGTACAGCCACTTTGGAAATCAATATGGCGCTTCCTTAGAAAATTGGGAATCCATCTCCCCCAAGACCCAGCTATAGCACTCTTGGGCATATACCCAAGGAATGCTCAATCATACCACAAGGGCATTTGCTCAGCTATGTTCGTATCAGCTTTGTTTGTAATAGCCAAAGCCTGGAAACAACCTAGATGCCCTTCAACTGTAGAATGGATAAAGAAAGTATGGTACATATACACAATGGAGTACTACTCAGCAGAGAAAAACAATGACATCATGAGGTTTGCAGGCAAATGGATGGATCTAGAAAAAATCATTCTGAGTGAGGTAACCCAGACTCAGAAGGACAAACATGGTATGTACTCATTCATAGTAGGATACTAGATGTAAAACAAAGATGACTAGACTGCTACACAACTCCAGGGAGGCTACCTAGAAAATGGGACCCTAGGAAAGAACCAAGGATCACCCAATGACAGAGAAATGGATGAGATCTACATGAACAACCTAAATGACAGTGGGAGTAATGAAGGGCAAGATTTGAGGGAAAGAAAGCTTAGGGGAGCAGGAGATCCCAGCTGGATCAAGAACAGAAAAGGAGAACAAGGAATAACAGACCATGATAAATGAAGACCACATGAGAACAGGAATAGGCAGAGTGCTGGAGAGGTCCCCAAAAATCTACAACGATACATCCTCTGTAGACTGCTAGCCATGGTCAAGAGAAAGCCTGATCTGACCTAGTCTGGTGATGAGATGGCTAAACACCCTAACTGTCGTGCTGGAACTCTCGACCAATAACTGATGGAAGTGGATGCAGAGATCCTCAGCCAGGCCCCAGGTGGAGCTCCAGGTGTCCAACTGTCGAGAAAGAGGAAGGTCTGCAAGAGCGTGAATTGTTGAATCCATGATTGCAAAAAGCACAGGGACAAATAGCCAAACGAATGGAAGCACATGAATTATGAACCAAAGGCTGTGGAGCCCCCAGCTGTATCAGTCGCTCTGGATAAGTGAGACAGTTGAATAGCTTGATCTGCTTGGGAGGCACCCCGTCTGTGGGACCAGGATCTGTCCTTAGTGCATGAGCTGGCTGTTTGAAACCTTGGGCTTACACAGGGACACTTTGCTCAGTCTGGAAGGAGGGGACTGGACCTGCCTGTACTGAATCCACCAGGTTTAAATGAATCCCCAGGGGTGCCTTGATCCTGGAGGACATGGGAATGGAGGGGAGTGGCTGCGGGGAGGGTGGGGCTTGGGGTGGGAGTGGGGAGGGCAGGGGAACCCATGGCTGATGTATAAAATTTAAAACACATAATAACAAAGAAAAAAAATCTTGGAATGGAAGGTAGTATCTTGGAATGAAAAAAAATATCATGAAATTTAAAAAAATGGAAGACTTATACAATGCAAACTTTCAAGGCACTGAAAAAAAAGTAAAAAAACTAAAACCATAACAAAGATGGAAAGACTCCCATGTTTATGGATTGATTGGATTAATACTGTGAAAATAGACAGTTTACCAAAAGCAATCTTCATATTCATATTACAATGCAAATCTTCACACAATTTGAAAAAAATCTTAGATTATATGTAAATATAAAAGACCCCAGGATAGCCAAAATAATCCCTAACAGTAGAATAACTGCTGGAGGTATCACCACCCAGATTTCTAGTTAGACTGTAGAGCCCTAGTAATCAAAGCAGTGTGGTACTGACATCAAAATAGACACAACTGCAATTGAGGACCTACCCAATTTTTGACAAAGAGGCCAACAATACACATGAGAAAAAGACAGCATTGTCAGTATTTGTTTTTTAATTTTAGATTTTTTGAAGTGAAATGACATCTCACAATAATTTTCATAGTGTTGAGCATATTTCCATGCACTTATTTTAATACCGTTTTTCTTTTGGTTAATTGATTGTACAAACAATTCACCCATTTAAAAACTAGTTGTTTGTTATATAGATGAGGTGGAGGTTTCTTTGAGGTTTTTTTGTTGTCATCATTTTTAAGATGTCGGATATATTACTTGCAAATATTTTCTCCCAGTTTATGTTTGTACTTCATCTCTCTACAGTCTTTGAAAGGTTTTGTAGCTTGATGAAATCTCATCATTTGTGGGTTCCCCCTTGAACTGTACCTCTACTGCTAAGAATTCTTTGCTTAACTTCACATCATGAAGACTTTCTTTGTTTTCTTCAAAAGTTTTATAGTTTTGTGTTTTTATATGCAGATCCAGATTTCATACTAAATTAAATTTTGTGTAAAGTACAAAGCTTGAGCTTTATTTTTGCATATAGATTCCAATTCCCACTAAATATTCACTCTATCTTTGTAAAGCAATTATCAATCAATCATGTAGATTTGTGTAGATTTCTCTTATATTCCCTATTTTATTCAGTTCTTTTTCTAGATCTCTTTATCAGTAGCATACTGCTTTGATTATTGTAGCTTCATAAATTATTAAATCACCTCCAGCTTTTCTACTCTTTCAAAATTGTCCGGGCTACTTTAGTTCCTTTGTTTTCCCCTGTAAACTTATATTTTCATTTCCTTATTACTACCTATGTGCATGTGTGAGTGTAGATGTGCTGTTCCACGGCACATGTGTGTGGAGATCAGAAAACAACATACAGGAGTTGGGGTTTTTCTCTCTTTCCACTTCTTGATTCTGATGCCCTGTGAGCTCCAGGCTTGCTGAAGGGAAGCCTCCCAGTGATTCTCCTGTCTCCAGTGAGATAGCTGAGATTCTAGATTTGAGCCACCACATCTGGCTTTTTGCAGATTCTGAGGCTGGAACTCAGGTTAGGATTACCTAGCAAGCTTGGCTTCTGATCCATTTTGCAGGGCCCCTGTAACGTTTAGAATCAGTTTGTGCTGTGTATATGTACAAAAACCCTGTGGGAATTTGGTTGGAAGTACATTTGAATTGACACTTTCATTATGCCGAAACTTCTAATCTAAGAACACAGTGTCTCCGTGTATTTGGAGCTTTCTCCTTTCAGCAGATAGTTTATTATATTTATGTCTGAGCATTTCACTCTTCAGGAGCTATTTTTCTTTTCAAAACTGTTTCAGTTTTCAACTGTTCATGGTGAGCATGTAGGAATGATTGATTTTGTTGTGTTAATGACATTTCTCAAGACATTACAAAATGCACCTATTAGTTCTGGGTGCTTTTTGTTGATCACTTTGGATTTCCTACCTGGACATTTTTGCCTCTCACAGATCAGGACAATTGTGTTCCTACTCTGCTGGTCTTTACTGTGCTGAGCAGGAATGATGGAAGTGCTGTTTTTCCGTTGTGCTGGCTCTAAAGCGTTGTCTTTCACTAATAAGTATGATGCCAGTTAGAGTCTTTGGGTTTTGTTGTTTAGCAGATGATTTTTTTAACATATTAAGAGAGTTTTCATCTATTCCTACTATGATGGAAGGTTTTCTTTATTTCTTAAATCATGAAATTATATCTATTAAATATTTTTTTCCTGCATCTACTGAGATACCATGTAGTGTCTGGGCTTAGCTAGTTAGCACAGTAGATACATTCATTTTTCACAATGGCCCATGGCCATTATTTATATATTATGTATTTTATTGTTCCTGCATTGGTTTGATTTCTCAGACAGAGCCCTATACAAGACAGGATGGCAATAAACTTTGCAGCCCAGACTGCATTTGAACTCATGATTCATTGGCCTCATTTCTCCTTAGTGCTGGAATTACTGAATGCACCACCATCCACATCTAACTTTATTGGTTGATAATTTATATATGTTTTTTGTGTTGATGTTTAGGAGTCAATGACTGTGGTGATTTGAATGGAAATGGCCCCGATAGGCCCATAGGGAGTGACCTTGTTGGAGGTGTGGCCTTGTTGGAGTAGGTGTGAACTTGTGTCACAGGAAGTGGGCTTTGAGGTTTCAGAAGCTCAAACCAAGCCTGGTGGCTCACTTGCTCTTCTTGCTGCTGGCCAATCCAGATGTAGAACTCTCAACTACCTCTCCAGCACTATGTCTGCTTGTGTGACACCATTTTTCCCATTGTGATAATAATGGACTAAATCTCTGAACTGTAAGCCACCCCTAATTGAATGTTTCCTTATAAGAGTTGTCGTGGTCCTGGCGTCTATTCACAACAATAAAACCCTAACAAAGTCCACAACTTAGAATAATTTCTTGTCATCTTTGTCTAGCACTGGTCCAATAAGCAGGTTGGTTCATGAGTGGATTTTGGGAGGACTTCCTCCTCTTCTATTTTGCAAAAAAGGCTGCAACACTGATGATATTTTTTCTTCAATTATGCCAGAAAATTCTCTGAGTCACATCTTTTCATCTACAAATTCATTTTCTTATCCAAGTGGTGAGCCTACCTAGAATATCAGGTTTTATCTTCTGTGAGTACTGGTGGCTGGTGGTTGTAGGTAGACGTTTCTGTCCTGGCTTTGCAGCCATTCAGTTCTAAATAAACACACAGAGGATTACATTAATTACAAACTGGCCTATTGCTCAGGCTTATAACTAACTATCTCTTATGCTTAAATTAACCCATAATTCTTGTCTATGTTTAGCCATGTGGTAAACATGTAGTCAGTCCAGCATTCTCATCTCATTTCCTCCGCATCGTCTGGCTCATGACTATGTCTCTGTCCTTCCTCTTCCCAGCATTCTCCTAGTCAGGTCACTCCTCCTACACTTTCTACCTGGCTACTGGCCAATCTGCATTTTATTAAACCAATAGGAATGACAAATCTTTACAGTGTACAAGATCATAATTCCACAGCAGCTCCCCTTTTTTCTTTTCACAACAAAAATCCTGAATCTAATATCCTTTATTTAACTTTCTTCGTAACCATTATCCATAACAATTTTTAACCAACATTCTAAACAAAGACAAACATCCATAATCCATTTTGGGGAGAATGTAGGCATAGTTTTCTAGGATACTCCCCGATGATCAAGGGTACTGGTAACCTTATGAGAACTCAAAGAAAATTTAGAATTATGGTGAGTCCTGACTGGAGTAGTCTGTGAGGCTGGATGATCTCAGCCAGCAGCCTTGAAGCCTTTCCAGATATAGAACTCAGAGGAAACTGCAACAGAGGCACTCTGAGACATTGGATCATCTGGGCCATCTTTTACACAGGAAAGGGCAAGTGTTGGGGAATGGTCTTTCTGTACACTGTGAATATGTGTTGTTATCATTGGTTAATAAAGAAGCTGCTACAGCCTATGGCAAGGCAGAAGAAAGCCAGGTGGGGAATCCAAGCAGAGAGACAAGAAGCAGAAAGGCAGTCAGGGGAGATGTTGAGCACTGCTGGGGAGCAAGATGTAATGAAACACACGTAATGTCATGAAGCCACATGGCAAAACACAGATTAATAGAAATGGGTTAATTTAAGATGAAAGAGCTAGGTAGCATGAAGCCTGATCCATAAACCAAATAGTTTGTAATTAATATTAAGCCTCTGAGAGATTGTTTTATAAGATGCTGCGGGCCAGGCAGGACACAAGAAAACTTCTGGCTACAGGTGGTACCTGGCTACTGGTGAGCCTCATGCTGTTGAGTGAATGTGTAATTACTCATCCACTGTATTGGTTAAGGTAGGGTCTAAGTGACACATTCCTTCAGTCCCAAGAGTGATAATTTGTGTCTTTCCCCCATCTTTTCCTGTTTGGTTTTGCTGAGCTTTTTGTCAATGTTATTAATCATTTTAATGATGAGTAAAAACAGTTTTTTTCCTCTCTAGTATTTTTCTCTTTTCAATACCTTATCTCATTTTTATTATTTCTCTCTTATGCTTTTGGTTCAGTTTCTTAAAGGAGAAACTTACAATGTTTACTCGAGGTCCTCCCTGTCTCTTAGCACAACTCTTTAATGCTACCCCTGTCCCTCAAAGGCAGCGTTAGAGGCATATCAAATTTTATTTTAATTTTTTCAGTGCTAGGGGATGGAACCTGGGACTTGGCATTGGTCAAGTAATCTGCCTGTCATTGAGCTACATCTTCAGTCCTTGAATATTAAAATATTGGATTTAAGGTTTTCAGAACAATATGTTTTTCAAAATTTTGAGATTTCTTATCTGATCCATGGCCTGTATGACACTGATATTTAGTTTATTTTTTATTCTCAGATAACATGTCTTCTATAATATTAAAAAATTTAAATGTGTTAAACTTAAGTTTGAAACCTAATGCATACGTTATACCATATGCATCTAGAAAGAATGGGTACAATTTTTTTTAAAAGGACTTTTGAAAAAAATTTAATTATGTATATGTCTGTATGTCCATATGAGCTCAGGTACCCAGGTAAGCCTCGAAGAAGGTGTTGGATACCCTGGAATTTGAGTTACAAATGGTTGCAAGCTGCTTGGCATGGGTGCTGGGACCCAAACTTAAGTGGTCTGTAAGAACAGCGTGTGCTCTTAGCTGAGTTACCTTTTCAGCCCCCAGGTCCTTTACTTTTATTGGATAAAGTGTTTTATGGATTTGAATTACGCCTACTTAGTCGTAAGTATTGCTCAGTTCTCTGTTCTTTCTGAATGCTCTATGGAACATGGGGAGAAGTTGAGGTTGCCTTGAGTAATTATGCGTTTGTTTACTCCTCTTTTTTTCCTTTCTGCCACATTTTGCTTCTGTGGTTTTGAAGCTCTGTTGTTGGACCACTCTCGTTCAGGACTGTTTTACCTTCTTGGCACATTGATGATTTTATTATTATGTGGCAATCCTGTTTTTCACTGTATTTTCTTTTTTGTTTGTTTGTTTGTTTGTTTGTTTTTGAGACAGGGTTTCTCTGTGTAGCTCTGCGCCTTTCCTAGAACTCACTTGGTAGCCCAGGCTGGCCTCAAACTCACAGAGATCAGCCTGGCTCTGCCTCCTGAGTGCTGGGATTAAAGACATGCACCACCACCACCCAGCTTCCACTGTATTTTCTTTTAATAAGTGTTTGAACGATGCACCTTTTTCTATTCCTTTGCTTTTAGCTTGCCTGCAGTTTTCTGTTTGAAAGTCTTTGTCTTTCCATTTGTGTGCGTGACTCTGCGCTGAGTGACCCAGGTATCGGAATTTAGGCTTGCACTTTACAGTTTGCTAGTTTCCTTTTACTTCCTTGGTGTATATTTTCTTTACCACCATCCTTTGTGTTTTACGAGCTCCTGGAATTCTATCTTATCTATTGTATGTCTCACTATATCTTTAATTATAGTTTATGTGTCACTTGCGCAAGCTTTTGGAAGTATTTAGTCAGGCTCTTCAGACACAATAATTTACCACTTGCACTAGAATAAAGGAAGCTTACTACTTTAATAGGTGCTTTTATATCCTAAGTTTTGCTCCAGTTGTCTATGCTATTATATCAATATTCGCTGGAAAATTATCAGACAATGCAATTATTTTGTTTTCATTTTGCAAATGTATTTTTTGTTATATTCATTCATTGTGTGTGTGTGTGTGTGTGTGTGTGTGTGTGTGTGTGTGTGTGTTCATGTGTGCATATGTGCATGCACCACAGTGGTTGTATGGAGTTCAGAGGATAATATGGGGATTCAGTTCTTTCCTTACATCAGGTGGATTGTGGGTTCTGAACTTGGATCCCCAAGTCTGGAGCAACCTTCCCT
Organism: Onychomys torridus; assembly: GCF_903995425.1. Classification (NCBI taxonomy): domain Eukaryota; kingdom Metazoa; phylum Chordata; class Mammalia; order Rodentia; family Cricetidae; genus Onychomys; species Onychomys torridus. The sequence goes on from NC_050454.1 coordinate 30,021,357, forward strand.
TGCTGAGCCACCTCAGCAAGTCCTATTAGATATATCCTAAAGAGCTCAAGAGAAGGTGTGTTTACTCAGTATTCTACCATTTTTGTTGCTTTTTTCTTTTTTTCCCTGATAGTGTGATCGTATTTTGAATTAAACAAATCCCCTCTAGGAGGGTTTGGAGGATAGGAATGAAAGGATGAAATGTAATTGTATTGTAATCTCAAAAATAAAAAAATATAAATAAAAACAAAAAAGTTCTTAATTTTTGAGCAATAATTTGGTGATACATTTCCCTGGTTTCCTTTATTTCAGAAAGGATTTATTTTATCATTATTTGTTTGTTTGCTTGCTTTTTTCCAGACAGGGTTTCTCTGTGCAACCCCAGATGTCCTGGAACTCATTCTGTAGACCAGGCCAGCCTCCACCTCAGAGATTCGCCTGCCTCTGTTGTCCGACTGCTGGGATTAAAGGTGTGCACCACCGCTCCCAGCTCATCAGTATTTTTGAAGGAAGAGTGTTCACTTGAAAAATGTTGTGACTAACCTTTGAATCAACAGGAGAAACTCCTAGCCAGTTGGAATGCTACCCCTCTTTTTAAAATTCTCGTTCTTGCTCACTGATGCTTTAAGTTTTTTCCTATGTATTTCATTTTCAAAAGCTTGATTATAACATTCCTTGGCACAGGTGTTTTTTTGTGTTTATTGTGCTCTTAGGGACTGTTTGATTTCTTTAGTCTACAAATGTATGATGTTCTCTAACACTGGACATTTTTAGACATTCTTTCTTCAGATGGTATTTATGAACCATTCTTTTCCTTTTTGCCTAAAAGATCTAATTACACAAATATTAAATATTTTGATATTTCCCTAAGGTACTCTTTCCTGTCATTCCCATTCTGTTATTAAGCTTATCCAGTGGTTTGCTGCCAAGTCTTATATTTATCTCAGATTTTATATTTTCAGCAAAGTATTTTTATTAGTAGTTAGAATAATATAAGCCTCTAGTCAGGTCAGAGGGAAATTATAAATTAGTTTTAAGTAAACTATTTGTGGGTATAGTTTGTGAAGGTGTCCACACATTATCTATCATGCTTTTCATTAGGTTCATTGGAACCACTGTCTCCTTCCATCATGCCCAAGGTTATTTAATTGCATCAAATGACATGAAATAGGAAGCTGTGTCAGTGTCAACATCAGGCCAGCCAAGACAGTTCAGCTTCCCTGTGCCTTTCATTCCATAGACTAGGGAGGCTTTCCACTTGCAATCCTCCTGCCTCAGCCTCCTGAATAGTTGAAATTAAAGACATGTACTACCAAGCCCAGCTAAGCTGTTGATTTTAGGTAAAGTATATGTTGCTATTATATGGCTATATATTTTCGGGTAGTTTGTTATCGAGCAATAGATAAATGGAATATATTTTGGCATTTGGCACCTTAAGGGGCTTCTGAGAAGTTGTGACAAAAACCTCAAAATGTAGTGACTGTTATGGAACTCAAGGAAAATGCCAATGAAAGTCTGATTCCCCCCACCCCCCACCCCGGAGCTGAGGACCGAACCCAAGGCCTTGTCCTTGCTAGGTAAATGCTCTACCACTAAGCTACATCCCCAACCCCGAAAGTCTGATTAAGAAACTGCTTACTAGATACCCAATGGTCCTTGAAAGGCCATCAGTGAGGAGGTAAGCTGAGGAAAATGTAGGTGGAAGTTTCAGGCTTAGTATCAATGTTGCCACTTTGCGTTCTCCAGCACTAGAGTCGATGTGTTTTGGCCAGACAATGCAGTAAAATGCAAGGAGAGATAAGGAGGGAAAAGGAACATAATCATGGGCTAGAAAGCTGCTATTTTGTACAGAGGTTAAGGGAGCAATCCAACAGCTTTGGATTGGATTTGAGGCCCATTTGACAGTACAGAATTCATGCTTGGTACTCTAACCCCAGGCAAGAGCCCATGGCTCAGGAGGCCATAGGTCCTAGTGGGGAGCTACTACTATTTACAAGTTCTCTTGGTATATATAGATACCCACAGATCAGTGGTGCCCTCAGTCTTGGCCAGAGAAGCTTCTCTCTGCAGGGGGTAACAGTTAATGCAGACTCTTAACTGGCCAAAGTCCTGAGAATAAGTGACTCTTGAGTGCTCAGTTTTAAACAGACGTCCACATTAACACCTCAAGGCTCAGGGAACAGCGCAGAAGAGGAGGCAGAAAGAACTTAAGAGTGAGAAGTTGAAGAGGGGTGTTGTCTTATGGACATAGTTCGTCCATCGCACTCATGAAGTCATGAAGTCACCGCAACTGTTTATGGCTCCCTACACAAGAAGGCAAGATAGGTCACCATTCCAGCTGCGGCACTAATGAGGCTCAGTGGGATACGAAAAGGGGAGGGAGGGTGGACATCAAAGTGGGGAGGAGATGGGTTGGGGTGCCTAGGAGGGGGTAATGGGGCAGATAAGATCATGGTACACTGTTTACACACATTAAACTGATGAAAACAATAAAAAATTATTTTTTTTAAGTTTGGTTTTTGAAAATAAAGTTATTTCTCAAATATATTCTAGGAAGCAAATAAAAAAATAGGTTCCAGGCCAAGACTGAAGTGAGAGCACTGAGGAAATACAAAGCCAAGGTGTGAAGTACTGCTTTTGTTTCTGTCTCAGAGTGACTTAAGGTGGCCTGGCGTCAGATAGAGAGGTTTCTGGTACTTTCTCCAAAATGTGACTAAAGTTCAGTAGAGGGAAAGTTTCTCCTCACTTCAACCTAACAAGAAAGAGAAGAGTTCATTTTAAATAGCTTGATTTAGCCATTCCAGAAAGCAAACATAGGTCAAAGCATCACATTGTATGCTATAAACATACAGCATACTTGTTAATTACGTATATGTATGTATATATATATATTGAGACAGGGTTTCTTTGTGTAGCAACCCTGGCTGTCCTGGAACTCTATTTGTACACCAGGCTTGCCTCGAACTCACAGAGATCCAAGAGTGAGTTCCAAGAAAGGTGCAAAGCTACGCAGAGAAACCCTGTCTCGAAAAACCAAAACCAAACCAAAACCAAACAACAACAACAACAACACACACACACACACACACACACACACACACACACACACAAAAAAAAAAAAAAACCAAAAAAAAAAACCCACTGTTTTGAGATTGGTAGGTGTAGCTTATGTGACATCAGATGAGTTCCAATAAAACCCTTAAGAAACCCATGAAGTTAAGAGGGTTACACTCCTAGCAGCCAGGACCAGGCTTCTCGGTGTTATTGGGATCTCAATCACAAATGCATGTCTGCCCTGGAGAAGGATGTTTCATGTTCTATGGGACAGAATCAGGTAGCAGGTTCTTTGGTCTCGAATAATTAATCGATTCGAAATGCCAATTTATCTAATTGTTTTGTTCTTTTCCTCAGTTTTCGAAACAGCCTGTCATCTCTAGCTCATTTAATATATGTAGCACAATGTCCCATCCAAGCGTGATGGAGCCATTGTAGCAACATGGGGAAATGGTTCTAGGACAATAAGATCTGAGGGAGGATAGTCACATTAACAAACCCTCTGCCAGCCAGGGTCATACAATGTTTCTTAACCTTATGCCCATTCTAACTCTTGTTAGTACGTATTGGCTCAATCTTGCAAATCTTGTGATTTACTCTGAGAATTATTCTTCTATGAATGGACTATGTAGCAGTCTTTTGTGGCAGACACACAGACAGCGAAGGAATGCAGATCTTGAAGAATTCAGGCACCTGTGAGGAGCATTTCCATTAGCTATGCTACCTCGCGGTCCCTTGTCAATAGGAAGGTAGAAAGTATTTTCACAACACAAAGTGTTGAAAGGAAGCTTGGTGTTCTGAGTTCTCAGTCTTATCTACACATCTCCCACTCTGGTGGTGTTTTGAGACAGGGTCTCACTCTTTAAGCCAGGCTAAAAGGAAGTTCATTATGTAGTCCATGCTTGCCTCCAACAGAAATGTTCTGCCTAACGACTATGAACATGAGCCAACAAACCCAGCTTACATAATTCACCCCTTTAAAAGACATATACCTATATGTCCCTATACCAGTGGTTCTCAGACTTCCTAATGCTGCAAACCTTTAAAACAATTCCTCGTGTTGCAGTGACCTGCAACCACAAAATGATTTTTGTTGCTACTTCATAATTATGATTTTGCTACTGTTATAAATCATAATGTAAATATCTGATGTGCAGGATATCTAATAGTTGAACCCTGTGAAAGGGTCATTGGATCCCAAAGTGGGTCATGACCCACAGGTTGAGAACCCTGTCCTGTACCATTCCAAGCACTAGAACTATGATGTTTTGCCTTGCACTTTATCATTTACAGTGTACCGTAGATGACTCCCGGTCACTGTGATGTCACAGCACAGGTGGTAGCTGTCCCCTCCTCACACTTGAACATGCAACAGTTGCTCTATGACTGCATGGTGTTTTAGTTTGAAAGCCCCACTTTGAGGTGTGGTTTGCTAGGACCTGTTCCCACAGCAACTCTTAAACTGGTTTTCAGGAGAGCAGAGGCTGGCATGATGCCTTGATGCCGGTAGTTCCCTTGGCACATTATCTCAGGAAAGAGTGAGCAACTGGGAAGAATGAGACACGAAAGAGCAAAGTCAGTAAATATTCTCTTATGTACTGACTTTTTTTTTTCTTTCTGAGAACAAATGGGACTGGACTTTACTTGGGAAACTCCAAAAAAATTTTAGAGTGTTCCTCAGAATTGTTGCACTGAAGAGTTGACGGTCTATTTACATGTGAACCCTTACTGAACCTTGTTTAAGTGTTGTCCTGTGGCTATTAGCCAGTTTGTACTTTTAAGTCACCCCTGTGCATCCACTGAGTAACCTTTTAAAACTCTGGAGAAAACTCAGATATAGAAAGGCAGAGTTGGGGTTGGGGATTTAGCTCAGTGGTAGAGCACTTGCCTAGCAAGCGTAAGGCCCTGGGTTCGGTCCTTAGTTCTGGTTAAAAAAAAAAAAAAAAAAGAAAGAAAGGAAGAAAAGCAGAGTTATGTCATCTCCTAGGAAAGATACCACACATAAAATTGATTACCTTGGCAGAGCTGAATTCAGATGGACACAGTAGTGTGAGGAGTTGGGTACTGCAGCATCTACTACTCCTACATTTAATTGAGAGATGTGTTAAATTTTGTTTAAAGGGTGTAATTTATCTTCAGTCAATCTGACAGGCCTCCTAGGAAACTATGAGCCCCACGTTAAGAACTCATGGTCTATAAGCTCAGTAGTTCTGTATTCTCTTTCCAGGCATATACAAAGTCTTAAACTTTCCATCCAAGTGGGTCATGGGACGGGGTAGTGGCTTGTAGAAGCCACTTCCCACTTCAGCTCTTAAAGTTTTCTAACTCCGCACACAAGCCAAGCCAGAATTCAGCAGGAAGACACCTGGATCCTTGAATCACCCCTTGTGAAAATGAAATGCGAAAGTTATCAAAATCAAAATAGACTCACCCTGCCAACTCTAACAAAATCTGAAAAGTAAATGAAGCCCAAAGGTTGGGAAGGAAGGCTTCTTATGCAAAATTGTCTGGTAAGCACTGCCACAAAAGACACGGAAGACTTACAGCCTACTTTTCACCATAGCGTAGCCACAAAAAGCCACCACAGTACTTCACAGAAAAAGCACTTGTGCAAGGACATCTGAGCCACCTGTTCTGTTCAGTCCAGGACCAAGGCCACCCGTACTCATTACGGTGGCCAAGGGTGATTATGTCAAAATAGCTGATGAAAACATCCTCAGTGTTGTCTTTGAAAACTCTCAATTGGTCCAACTTCCTTGAGTGTGCCATAGTTTGCTATGTTCCATCTGTCTCAAGTAAATATCATTAATTTTTGAAGAACAGTTCTCTGTTTCTGTTTTAGGCTAGAATAAAGAAGGCTATGCCTGTCACCCAACTTTTAGCAGGCAGTGTGACCTGAGTATGAAGTAAGCTCTCTGTCTGTCTGTCTCTGTCTTCTGCTTTCTCCTCTCTCTCTCTCTCTCTCTCTCTCTCTCTCTCTCTCTCTCTCTCTCTCTCTCGTGTGTGTGTGTGTGTGTGTGTGTGTGTGTGTGTGTGTGTGTGTGTGCATGCGCACATGCGTGTACGTCCATGGATATTTCCAGTTGTTTTGTTTTAGCGAGCGTTAATGTCCTGGGCTGAAAAAGTCAGTGTGTAGTGTAAGTCCAACTCAGACTGAAAACAAAACCACTTACCATCCTGTGTGGGAACAGACAGAATCAGGTATGTGGCTTACTGCTAGCCTTTTAGGGACAAAGCAAGCGGCCAGTTTAAAGCAGGAGCCGTTACTTCTAGATAATCAAGTCCCTTGCTTCTGGTTCAGGAACCCTGCCCAGGGCTCTTGTGCCTGCTCTCCACAGCTTAATGGAGAATGCCCCGCTCCCCCCCCCAAACCCACTGATACACAGCAGAGAAGAATCCAGAGGGAAACGCTGTCTGCTTTCTCTTTTATCACTAGTGGCCAAGGAGACATCTGGGCTATAATAAATATGAACTGATGAAAGACAAGCAGATAATAGCTCAGATTTTAGATGAATATAAAGGAGCTTGCCAAATGTTTCATAATATGACTTATCATTAAAAACAAAAAACAAAAACATAAGGATAATATCTCTTCGGTGGCAGAGCCAGGTAGTGTGACAAAGAAGTAACAACACTCCCTCTTGTGGTTCTCGGGAAAAATAATCCCTGTTATGAGAACATACTGAGAAATCAGAAATACCAATGCAAATAGCGTCAGCGGTAATTGTGGTGTCTGGGTTTCTCTCTCACCTGCTTTCCTGAGCCCTAGTAACCGTTCACAGTGGTGCTGACACGGACCCTCAGGGGAGTGTGAGCTTGTATGGTGTCCTCTGGGAGGAACCCAGATTGTCACATGAGCAAAGGACTCCACCTGGGCTGCGAAAGGCTGTTTTTCACTTGGAATTGTTTTTTGTTGTTGTTGTTGTTTTGTTTTGTTTTGTTTTGTTTTTAATTCTCCCTGAAGGGAAAAACATTTGTCTCCCAATCTCTTCTCTTCAGCTGTGTCTGGCTCTCCAGTGTAGTCTCCTCTTGCTCTTGGAGATGCTTAGACCTGAGAGGAGCATATTTGGTGTTAGTCAACACACTGCCTCCTCCGAAACACATCCCTTGCCATGTTTTTCCTGGGTTATGATGTAGTTATCCAGTGCACACGCTTTCCCCTGCCCGTTTGGGATGTCATTTTGCAGCTCTGTTTTCCTCAAAGGGTAGGTGGCTGCAAGAGCTCGGAATAGGAATCTACTCCTTACAAGGGGGACCTTACAATCAGAAGACGCCACTGAACCAGCCTCAGTGGTGGCTCTGGGTGACGCTCTGGCGTCTTTTCTGATAACTGATGCCCCTTTGCCATTTTGCTTACAATGCTTTGCCATTAGAAATGTGATCTCCCCTTGTTCTTCCCACATCAGTGTGGGAATTGATATACCTCCAAATCTGGTTCTCTAGATAGAATGGTTTGACCAGAAAAGCTGTGTATGCTGCCCTCTCAGTGGCCTGTTTGGTATACGATCTGTGGTTTTCACATCGTGTCTGTGGAGACTTTAGGGATTTTAATTTTAGTCATAAAATATAGAATTATGAACACTGAAGGTGTTTTACTGAAAATATTTAACTTTTTTTTTTATTTTTTATTTTTTGAGACAGGCTTTGTGCCTTTCCTGGAACTCACTCTGTAGTCCAGGCTGGCCTCTAACTCAGAGATCCTCCTACCTCTGCCTCCCGAGGGCTGGGATTAAAGGTGTGTGCCACCACCACCTGGCTCAAAAGACACTATATTCTTAAAAGAAAATACCTGTGACACGTTAGTGGAAGCAAAGGTCATCATTGAAGTGCATGAGGATGTACCAAAAACAATCGCTGTACTTTTATGAAATGATGTTCAAGTAATCAATACAAATGCTGGAAACTTGTGCTGAGTCATGTTTTGTTCTTAAGAAAGCACTGTATTTTCGAAGAAGTTCTACTACAGTTATTTTTACTTGGATTTAAACAATTCCACCTCTAGTTAATAAATCCATATCGATATGACTCACGATTTTAAGTATGCTTTGCAGCAGTGTCTGTGATTTATACTAATTGGTACACAGGACAATTGCCCTTATTGAATCTCTACATCTCCATGTATTTTGACAGGGGCTTAGCTATCATGATGACTTCATCTCAAGGGCCTGGGAAACCCTGTATCAAAAACTTCTGTAGTATTAGGCTCACCAAACACACAAGGGTGATAGGCCCCGAGAATCATTAGTGCAGGGAGCTGGCAATACAGGGTTTGAGTGCTGTGAACTAATCCATAAGAGGGACAGCTTGAAGAAGCAAGGGTCCTTAACTGTTGGCCATCTCTGCAGCTTCCTACCTTTGGACTTTTAAGCCAATATGGGAGTCGTTAGCCCAGAAAAATAATTTCTGACCACCAAGTGTTTCTGTTAACATCCACTGTTTTCTGCTTTTGTGGAGAACGGCAGTTCGGCTGTCAGCACTCACGTCTGGAAATGCCTCTGAAGCTTACTTCTGCTCTCTGTGAGCAGTGCCACATACACGCCCATGCACACACACTAAACCAGAAGGTGGGGGAACGCAACACTTCTACTTCTGATTCCTACTTAAGTCAAAAAGCGAGTGACTTTTTGCTCTTTTGTTCCACTAGGAGCCTTGTGTCTTACCGGATTTCCTGCCTTCCCTGACATCACAAAGTGGGTTCTAAATGGCGTTGGACTGGGTATGAGCTGGTAAAGTAGAGCCCACTGTGGCTCCATAGCCTGCCAGGCCAAGGAATAATAAAGAATAAAAGCAATGGAGTTTTTAAATTTTATTTTAATTTTTTCCTCAATGACACTATGTTCATTACACATGGTACCAGGTTACGTAAGGGTATGTCCATACTTGTATAGAATGTACTTCCAGCATGTTCTGCCCCCTACACCAGTTAGTCTCCTCCACTTTACCCCTCCCTCTTCCTGTCAGTCCCGTTACTCCCCAGACAGTTTTGAAACGCAATGGAATTTTAACGCAGCCTGTAAAACCAGCCCATCCGTTTTCCTGTTTGGCCAAGGGAGAGAGTGACCACGGACCTGGAACTAACGCCCCCTTGCTGTAGATACTGTGGTAGCGGCATCCACTGTTTGTAGAGGAACTTTTGTGCATGCCTGCTTATCTAGCTCTTAGTTACTCTTAACCAGCCAGGATCGCTCCCGTCTTCCCTCTCCTTTCAAAACCATCTCTTTCCTTTGGTAATCAGGAGGGGTTGCTTTAGTTCCCTGGCCCTCAATAATACTGAAATCAGCCTTTAGGCAAAATTGTCGTGTGTACTGCTTGTAAAGCTGCCGCAACCAATGGGTGGGTGGTCCCACGTAGATAATGGGATAATTTTTTGATAGACGAAGCAGGGTCTCAGTTCCTCCTCACTCTTATCCCTAAGGTGCTGTCACATCTTTGCCACAGCGACCTTTATGCTATAGCATCTTGTTTCTTGGCAGCGTATTTATAAAGGTTGAGGGCTCAGTGAAACAGCACCTTTTGAGCATGTGTGAGGCCACGAACTTGATCTCTATCACCATATAAAAAACAAATAAAAAAAAAAAAAGCAGATGAGCCGAGAAACCAACAGAGTTAACTGGCAAGGTGAAGGTGACATTTTTTAAAATCTAACCACAGAAGTGCTATGAGCTGAGTGTTTTCATACTCAGTCAATGAAACGGAGAGGGAGATAGGAATTACACAAGGACTAGTAGTCGGTAGGAATCCTTGCAGCTCTCTTAAGGGCTGCCAATGCCCGAGTCCCAAGAAATGAACTTGTATTGTAGATGGTGACCCAAACTTACAATGTAATATGATTTACTTGTGTTGTTACATTAACCTATTTTCTATTCACTTCAAACCTTGTTAGTTATCACAATGAGACTTGTCAATCTATATATGGACATGGCCAAGGAGAGATCTTAAGTTGGAGGACCCGGATAGCTATACACTCATTCCTGACATGCAGAAACTATGAGAGAGTAGAAATACATTATTCTTTTTTAACTTCAAAATGTTTAGATTTATTTATTTTATATGTTGAACATTTCGCCTGAATGTATGTGTACTATGTGCATGCCTGTTGTCTTCGGGAGCCAGAAGAGAATATCAGGTCCTCTGGAACTGGCTATGAGCTGCTGTATGTGCTGGGAACTGAACCTAGGTCCTCCGTAAGCACAGGGAGTGTTTTTAATCACTGATCTATCTTTCTAGCTTCTCCCAATATGTTGCTCTATGCCACCAACTTCTACATAACTCATTGCATAGCATTAGAAAACCAATGGCAAATCCATCTTATCTCCAGTTTCATATCCATTTCAGATTCCAACCCATTAGGATAAAGACTGATCCTAAAATGAGGCTTAAGCAATCTGAGTTATCTAATAGGTATACAACTCAAACAGCTAATGCTCAAGAAAAAGAGGATGCCTTGTTGAGTGGTGATAATTGAAATGTTCATATTTTAAGAAGCAACAAACACAAAGTTCTTGGGGTAGTCACTGGCATAAATATTAGAGATTTTGGGAAAATCTTTATACATATTTTGCGGTAGAATGTTTAAATTTGTGATTACAGATGGGGCACAATATCTTTTTAATACACTGCAATGTGTTTGTTGGGAGGAGACAACTATGAAACGCACAGGTGGAGAGCAAGAATGGGCAGGTAGGGCCTCTGGTCTCTCCCTTGAAGGGAAGGAATGAAGAAGTCAGATAAGGTAGAGGGAACCTTAATCTGTGGTGCAAACCTGACAAGTCTTGGGCAGTCCAACACAAGGGCCTGCAGCTTCCATCTGAGAAGACTTGTTTAGGCAGAAATGGCCAGCACCTACCTACAAAATTCTTGGTCACTGAGGTTGCCCGAGAACATAGCTTTAGCAAAAATGCTAAGGTAGTTTCATGGAGGTGCTAATAATCTGAATTTTTCTCTGTGCAGCCCTGACTGTCCTGGAACTTACTCTGTAGAGCAGGCTGGCCTTAAACTCACAGGGATCTACCTGCCTCTGTCTCCCGAGTGCTAGAAATAAACGTGTGCACTACCAAGTCCCTTGAATTTTTTTAAAGTGGGAGACATGAGCTGTGCATCTCCATGGCTACCCCACAGGACCCTAAGTTTGACCTGTTCTCTTGCTCAACCCTGCAAACTTACTATATTAGTTACTTTTATGTTGCTATGATAAGAACAAAAACAGAAACACTGACAAAAGAAACTTATGGAAGAGTTTATTTTAACTTACAGTTGCAGAAGGATCTGAGTCCATCATGGTAGGGGATGTAGGACAGTTGGCAGCCAGTCAGGAAGCTGAGAAATCACACCTTCAACCACACATATGATGTAGAGAATAAACTGGGAGAGGGCTGAGACTCTCAGAAACCGCTCCTAGTGATGGGTACTTCCTCCAGCAAGGCTGAGTCTCCTAGAGGTTCAGTCACATTCCCCAAACAGCACCACTAACTGTGGATCAGGTATTCAAATATGTGGGACTATGGAGATTTCCCATTCAAACCACCGCACTTACCTTATAGTGTATGGTTTTGCCTGGTGGTTTGGTTTTCATGGCATTTCTGTTTCTTCGTGATTTTATTTTGCTTATGGCATTGATTTGTCACTTAAGACCCCATGGTAACACATTAATTTCCTTGGATTTATTACATGTTGCGGTTCTAAATTCTGTGATTATATTAGTTACTTTTCTATTGCTCTGATAAACACCATCATGAAGGGAACTTTAAAAAAGAGGGCATTTAATGAGGTTTATAGTTTCAGAGGGTTAGAGTCCATGATGACAGAGCACAGGTAGCCAGAAGGGTGTGGTAGGCATGGCTTAAAGAAGCCTAAAGCTCTCATTTCAAACCATAAACAGAAAACAGAACACACTGGGATTGACATGAGACTTTTGAAATCTCCAAGCTTGCCCCAGTGACATACCTCCTCCAACCTCCTCCAACCAGGACATATTCCTAATCCTTCCCAAAGAGTTCCATAAAGAGGGAACCAAGTATTCAAACATAGGACCCTATGAGGGACATTCTATTTCAAGCCATCACAGTGAGGTAACCACATCAGCTTTACTGATAGGGAAAGCGCTACCCTTTACAGATCTCCTAACAGAGGGATGGATAATTTGCTAGCCTAATTTACTAATCTGTGCCATTCAGCACAGTAAGTTATTTTATATACAAATTCCAAAGCAGATTTTGGTCAGTATCCTTGGATGGCTCTTCTCCTCTTTCTGTCTCTCATGTCTCTGATAGATTCACTAACGAACTCCAACATCACACAGATGGCTAGTATCAAGAACTGGCTCTGGCTTGTATATTCTTTCGTTCATTTTACACTGGTGAAAACTAGTCATGTGTCCTGTATCACAAGAAAAAGGTCTGAGAAGCATAATTTCACTCTGTGCCCAGAAAGAAAGAAATGTATTGCTAAGTCTTTTTTGTTTGTTTGTTCGTTTGTTTTTGTTTTTGTTTTTGTTTTTCGAGACAGGATCTCTCTGTGTAGCTTTGTGCCTTTTCTGGATCTCGCTCGGTAGACCAGGCTGGCCTCGAACTCACAGAGAGCCACCTGCCTCTGCCTCCTGAGTGCTGGGATTAAAGGCGTGTGCCACCACTGCCCGGCCTGTATTGCTAAGTCTTTAGCCAGTTTTTCATTAACTACTTTTTTGGTCATTAAACCTCACTTTTCGGCCTCTCTTTGTACATACCACATAATCACCTCTTCCTCAGGAGGGAATTCCAAGATTCCACCCAGTCTGTCATTGTCCAGTTTAAACTCTAGGATGTCCAAATGATGGACCATTCTCTACTATAGTCCTGGATGTGTTTCCTCACGGACAAGTAGACAGGGACCAAAAAGAGATGGGTTGTTTGTTTGCTACCCTTCACCCCAAAACTCAGAACAAGAATAAGGCAAACCAATGCTATTTTTGTTTGGGAAAAAAATGGCAGAAAGGAAGACACTGGGAAATCATTAGGCTGTGGCATTTTTAGAGTCCCTCGAAGCCACACTGTGCTCATGTGAAATGAAGCTGTGAGATGTAGCCTGTTTCTATTGTCCTTGTCTGTCTTCTTTGTCTGTTACTTTAGGTAGCCCCTGCTCACTGATTCTCCCAGTTTAGTGTTCTCCATGGATTCCTCCAACCTGGGTCTTAGGAGTAAGCCCTTCCTAGCTATGGGCACCTTACAGAATATTGCTTGCTCATGGAAACTGGAAACCCAAACTTAGTGTCAAAACTCAAAACTTTTCTGTTTCAGACTCTTGTGACCTGCTAACATATTTCTCTTTAAAACTTAGCATCTTCCTGCTTACTCATTTTCTGTCATTTCCATGTGTCTACTAAAATCCAAAGACATAAGTTCTTAGGATTTTTTTCCATCTCTTTTCAAGCCACATGGCCTTAACTCAGCTTAGTGGTATCAGCGTGGAGTTGACAGGCTAGGGTAGGACAACCACACCCCACACCCTAGGTAAGACTTTCTACTCAGAGTCTGAGACATTCAGTCTGTCAGCTCTAGGCTTCATCTCTACTGAAACTAATCTTACGATGTCCATGAGGGAAGCAGTTGACTTTTCCACCCAGCAAGCCCAGACCTTTCTTTATTTTCCCGCTTACTTTCCCTTCTTTTTCTAAACCTTTGAACAGCCACTTTTTAATCTCAGTAACAATCAGTAAGTACTGACAGTCCTCTTCCCGAACTCTTCCTTTAAGTGTTCAAGATTTCTGTTTTGTAGCCAATGACAGCTTCCCCAGGTATTGCAGGAATGTGTAGATGAGACTTGGTCTATCAAAGCTGGATTTTTTTGTTTTGTTTTGGTTTTTGTTGTTGTTATTGTTGTTGTTTCAAGACAGGGTTTCTCTGTGTTATAGCCCTGGCTGTCCTGGAACTTGATTTGTAAATCAAGCTGGCCTCGAACTCACAGAGATCCACTTGCTTCTGCCTCCTGAATGCTGGAATTAAAGGCATGCACTACCAATGCCTGGCACAAAGCTGCATTCTTACTCATTTCTCAACTGCTAAGTTACAGTAATATCTAGTTAATAATAATATCTAGTCTCTGCCATACTGATCTAGAGAAAAGATAAAAGAAGGAAGGCTGTGAAAGGTATACCTAGTGCAAAACTTAGAAAGGTGTTATTTCTACTTCGCTGCTAACGAAACTGAAGTTTAGAGAACCTAGAGACATTATCTGTGGTCAGGCTGGCAAGATGGCTCAGTGGGTCAAGGTACTTGCTGCCAAGCCTGATGACCTGAATTAGATCACTCTCTCAGACCCATTGGGTGAAAGGCATGAACAACACCCTTTCCTTTGACATTTCCATGTGCATATCCTTGCATGGATGCCCAGATACACATACACTTATAAATAAATTAAATTAATTTTTAAACGAGAAAATTGCCTATGGTCATAAAGGTGTAACTGAGCACCAGGAATGAGTCCACTTGACTCCATGTCCCCACATTTACAATTGCATCCCACTGGTCTTAACAGTTTCCAGAAATCATACTTACAGCGTATTTGTGTCTTTGTTAACAGAAGCAAGAATTTATGTGATTAGATGTTATCTCTTACTTTAGCCAAATCATAATACTTTCACACACTTTGAGAAGCCATGGCTGAGTAAATATATGTGAAGGATTTATATGCTTGTCTGCCAATGATTTATATTTGGTTTTCTTCTTATGAAAGCTCATTTTATTACCGTAGTTATTTACAGAAAGAAATAGTCTTTCTTTTCCCTCATAGGCCCATGGTTTTCCTCCTTCCCTTCCTTGATTCCTTCATTCTTCCCCTCAGCACCCCTCCCCCATATTAGGCTAGAAACAGAACTACACAAGATATTATATCATCTTTCCTTTGTTGAACATAGATGAATAACCTAGTTCTTATAATCCTTCTGGGATGGAATAATGTAAACCTGGAAGATTTATATATGTACAGTTTTCTCTCATGTATGTAATTTGAGACTCATAAGAGAAAAATAAAAACCTGAAATGAAATCCCTCACTGCTTTTGTTGGTTTAGTTTACCAGCTCTTCATCAAATGGTTTGGTTTGACAGGATGTCTTTGTTAAGATTTCTGTTGCGGCAATGAAACACCATGATCAAAAAACAAAGTGGGGAGGAAAAGGTTTATTTGGCTTACACTTCTGTATCACTGTTCATTACTGAAGGAAGTCAGGACAGGAACTCAAGCAAGGTAGGAACCTGGAGGCAGGAGCTGGTGCAGAGGCCATAGAAGAGTACTGCTTACTGGCTTGCTCTCCGTGGCTTGCTCAGCCTGCTTTCTTATAGAACCCAGAACCATAAGCACAGGGATAGCATGACCCCCTCCCCCATGCACTGGGCCCTCCCGTATCAATCACTAATTAAGAAAGTGCCCTACAGCTGGATATTTTGGAGGCATTTTCTCAGTTGAGGTTCCCTTATTTCAGATAACTCTAGATTATGTCAAGCTGACATAAAATATTCAGCACATAGAAAAAACTACCCCAAAATGTAATACGTTAAGTCAATCACCAGAAGTCAAAACAAAATATATCTTCATAAAAAAATTATTTATTTATTTATTTATATTTTATATGCATTGGTGTTTTGCCTGCATGTATGTCTGTAGGTGTCAGATCTCTTGCAGCTGGAGTTACAGTCATGAGCTGCCATGTGGGTGTTGGGAATTGAACCCAGGTCTACCTGGAAGAGCAGTCAGTGTTCTTAACCACTGACCCGTCTCTCCAGCCCCAAGATATCACTTTTTAATAAACAGAAAACGTGCGGATCTTAGACTGAAGGAAACCCACATGTTTTTCTCTGCTCGGCTACTGGAGCTAAGTCCCTTATTGGCGTTACTTACAAGGATGATTTCACGTGACATTTGTGACCAGTCGAAATTTCAGAAATTAAAGGTTGGTGGGAGGAGCTGAGCTTTCGTCTTTACACTTATTTTGGTCTTTTTCACGGTTTAGTCTCAGAACACAATTGGACTCTCCAGTGTTCACAGCCACCTCCATAACCGCATTAGCCAGATTTCCCGACACTGTCAGAACTGATTGAGAGAAGTCACTCAGAGAAGAAAGGATCATATCCATATAGACTTACTTTGACGTGTGCTTTCATGTGCTTTCAGTCTATCATCCTTGGGAAGGCATGGAGGAGCAAAGCATATGATCTCATGGTAGGCAGAGGAGGGAGAGAAGGGGGGGTGGGAAAGGGGGATCTAGTTAGTGCAGGCTCTCTCCTTTTGAGGCATTTAGAGCAGCAGCTATAGCATAGAACCACCCGTGTCCAGGGCTAGTCTTCCTCCTGATTTGCTCATGCCTTTTGGAAATTACCTAGAACTGCTTTACCAATCTCTCAGATGTTTGCCAATACATGTTTTCTTCCTGTTTTGATTCTCCTACTGTCCAATGTTCACATAAATAAATGAATCCGGATACTTTACTGGACTTGGGACCTGGAGAACATTTTGTAGACTGAATACTGAATATTTTTCAATTTGTCTTTTTTTTTTGAAAATGTGTTGGATTAAGTCGTAATTTGTTGTTGTCCTTTCCAAGCACAAACACGGAGACTTGTCTTTTGCAGAAACACATAAAACCAGGGACACATGAATCCCCATTTGTTTCAAACTAGAGGTCACGCATTTAGCCACAAGCAGGAAGCAGGCTTTCTCGGAGAGCAGAAGTTCAATATATAGAGTATTCAAATGGACACCGGCCTGCAGTTCCCATACCAAGAGTGTGTAAATGCGACAAGAGAGCAGGTTCAATAACAAACTAGAATTCAGATACATCTGAGCATGTCTGTGTACTGGTCATGCCATTCCCCAGAGACCACTTTTCTGTGAAACTGGAGATTTCTAAAGAGTTTGACCTCAAAAGGTCAAAAACTTTTTATGTCTATATGGATATGATACTGAAAATGGCTCAAAATTTGTACTTTCAATTGTCTTATATTCAGGGTGTCATTAGATACGGGCTTAAGTCCTACAGAAAGGAAAAAAAATCTGTACACACACACACACACACACACACACACACACACACACACACATTCACACACCAAGACCTGATTTTCTAAAAAGTCTCGAGTGTAAACACACTAACAATGCTTTACTGTAGTGGGGGGAAAAGGGAGGTAGACTATACCCCAATAACGATTATGGTGAAGAGGCTAAAAAATGTGCCCGCCCCATCCCAAGATTTTTTTTCGTCCTTAGTTCACTATTGAAAACTAACCTAGACTCTTCTTTGAAGGGATTTTGCAGATGCAATTAAAGTTTCAGGTTAAGTGGCCATAAAATATAGTGATTATTTGAGAAATCGTAACTCAATCAGATGAACCCCTTGGAAGCAGGGGTTGTTTGTAGATGGGAGCAGAAGAGGAAATTAGAGATTCAAAGCTTAGGGGGATTTGGAGTACTGTTCTTGGATGGGAGAGGAAGAGGCCTCGTGCCAAGGACTGCAGGTGGCCTAAAGAGCTGAGAGTGATCCCTGGCTGACAGCCAGAAAGGAAATATGGACCTCAGTTCATATTTTGGCAACAATCTGAGTAAGTATATTCTTTCCTAGGAGCTCCATATATGAGCTCAGCCTAGTGGTACCTTGGTTTTAGCCTTGGGAGATCTTACACAGAACTCATTTGACCTACAAACTTGACCTCCAGAAGTGAGAGACAACTAATGCATGATGCATTCCATGTGCAGTACTTTGCTGGGCATGGGTAGAAATCTAATGTTGTAACATAACATGATGTAGACTTGTATACTGTAGGTCTCAGGTCCCCAGTGTGGTGGGAGGCTTAGAGACCCAGAGATCTTGTGATATGTAGTGCATGCCCAGTGTTCAGTAGCAAAGAACAGAACAGGCTTAAGAAAAACAGGGAGACATGGGTTATTACAGTTAATATGAGTCACTAGAATCTGCAGGCTGATGAAATCCAGAAAAACTGATTGTTCCATTTTCATAAAGTCCAAATCAGTTTAATCTTCTAGTATACGTTTTAGCTACCAAAAGGAATACAGCACTTTTGTTGACCTCTCCCTTCCCATTTCTAAATTCTCTTTTAACTTTTTCATAGGTCTTGACCCCCCCACCTTTTTTTTTTACCGCAGAGTGATTTAGTAAGTATATTCTTGATGATCTAGACAGCAAGAAAAAAAAATCTCTTATTATTAAATCCTTGTTAGTGAGATAAGATAGGAACTTGTTATGAGAGACAGGCCATCTCTTTCCATAGAATTATGTGTCTTTATCATACACATCTATTAAAAATAATGAACAAACACTTTATATTGGGCTTTTCTTTAATGAAACTTGGTAAAGTCTGGAAGAGTGTAGAATTACCAGCTTCAAAGCCAGGATGCAGATTAGTACAGGGATGACCTCATGACACCTGCACTATAATTTTATTTCTGTATTGGGTTTTGTACTATTCTTTTACTGAAGTGCTGGTGGGAAACAATTCTGCAGAGATTTCTGGTGTTTCTGCACATCTTCTCCACAGACACATTTACAGCTTCATCCTGGGGTATCTTTTCAAGTGTGTTTACATGGTAAACAGATTCAGAAGATAAAAGCCGTGTCTGGGTACCAGAAAACGAGGAAATTTGTTTGCTGTCTAGCATAATAAAGATAAAACCTTTTTTCCAGCCCCAAACATAGTCAGGTTTGAGAGAATTTTCTTCAAATGTCTGGTGACCCTTGAGCTCAGGATGTCTCAGCTGTGATGCAAACCCTGTGTGCAAGGGATGACCAGTGTGTTCTGGTTTGCCTAAGATTTTATTATTTCTAGCACAGAAAGTGCTGGAGACCAGGAGAAACCTCCAGTCTTATGGAAACGGGCAAGGCAGTCACCACAGCGAGTTGTGTTTTCTTGAGTTGCTCTGTGTCCCTTCTGTGGAACTGAGAAACACAGGAATCAGTCCAACGATGCCAGTGATGCTGAAAAATCAAGAGCTTTACTGAGAAGTTTCATGATTTTTTTTTCTAGCATCCTTAAAATTACAGCATACTAACTTACTCAGGTAGTAAATGAAAAAAGGCCTTGGATATTTTACAGTTCTTTACAAATAACTATAGGAGTGGAGTTGGGGGAAAATGTCTATTTTAGATTAAAGATGTGGAGCCTGGCAGAAACTCCCTCATAGTTACCCACAAGGTATTTCTGAAGTGGCCACTGAGAGCTAATCATTTCATGAAAGCTAAGAACCTGGATTTAAAGGTTCCTGCTGCATTTTGCCCTCAACTCACACAGTATACAGGAGTATGTTGCCTAATATCCAAACCTTTAAGAATGTTCTAGTCATCTTTCAGCCTCTATCTCTACTAATCAGAAAACACCATGACTTCAGATCTTTGGAGTTGGTGAAGATTTGCTTTGGTGTGTTAGCATAAATGTCCACATGCATTTGGCAAAACTATTCTATGAGGCTGTTGTCTGTAGTGTCCTATCTGCCAGTTAGGGAGCGTGGTTGGCGCTCCTTTAAGTGTTTTATGTTCCTACCGATGATTTTGATTATTTTTTATTATCATTATTTGACTATTTCGTCTGCTCTGGCTACATTTTTAAGTATGACTGTGCATTTGCCTCCCTTGCCTT
The DNA here is from genome assembly GCF_903995425.1 of Onychomys torridus. Taxonomy (NCBI): domain Eukaryota; kingdom Metazoa; phylum Chordata; class Mammalia; order Rodentia; family Cricetidae; genus Onychomys; species Onychomys torridus. The sequence goes on from NC_050454.1 coordinate 30,041,004, forward strand.
TATCTAGTAAAGAGAAAGGAATACTCCTGCTTCCTGATTACTTGATCCTTTTATCATTTGTCCTTCCTTAAAAGTCTACTTTGGTACTAATAAAGCAAACACTAGCTTTCATGGTAGTTGCTTGGCCTGTGTTTTTCTGTTCCTTTTACCTTTAAGTTTTCTGTGTCCTTCTGTTTAAGGAACAGCTCACATACTTGGGTATCGGTATATTTTTATTTTTTTAAATTTAATGTGATAGTCTTGTGATTGAAGGCTTTGGCTTCTTTACATCTTGTGTAACTGTTAATATTGTTGGATTTAAATCTATGCTATCTGTTTACTCTGTGTCCTAGCAGTTCTGGGTCCATTCTTGATTCGCTCTTTGATTGTTTTAATCAGGTATTGTTCTTTCCATAGCCCCTTTACTAGCCTTCTAGTTACTGTGATGGTCAAGTTCTACTGTCATCCCCACTGGAATTAAAATCTTCTAGGGGACACACTTCTGGGTGTGAATGGAAAGAATTCAAAAAAGAATTCATTGAAGATAGTAAACTTCCCTGGACACACTGGGTACTGGTGTTGACACACTGGGTACTTCCCCATGTGTTGATGGTTCAGACTGAATAGAAAAGAAGAAGAAGAAAACTTGGTAAGTGGTGGCATTCCCCACTCTTTGCTTTCTCATTTACCTAGACATGAGCGAGCAGCCTTGTATGAGGCTACCACGACAAGGACCACACCCTTCTTTCTGCTTTCCCTACTATGACAGACTATATAACCCAAGCCTCGATCCAAAATTCACATCTCTTCATTTGCTTCTCGGTAGATATTTGCCCACAATGAAAAGAAAAGTAAACGATGTAGTTACACATTTAAAATTGTTCTTCTGGCCCAGTGAGATGACTCAGTGTTAAAGGCACTTGCTTCCATGCCTGTGACTTGAGTTTACTCCTTGGAATCCACATGATGGAAGGAGAGAACAGACTGTTGAAAGTTGTCCTCTGACTTCCTTATATCATGACCTTAAGTAACCAAATAAACAAATGTAAAAATGTAAAAAACAAAACAAAAAAACAAAAACAAACAAACAAAAAAAAACTTTCAGTGATTTTTAATTACTAGATAGATATATTCATACCTTATTGAACTCATATTTATATTAAGAAATACTAGTCCACAGCTGGGCATCAGGCTGAGCTCTGGGAATCCAATTGATGAGAGAGGTATTCTATGAGCAGGGGACGTCAAGACCATGATGGGAAAATGTACAGAGATGACCAGCCACACTACTGGAAACCCATGAACTCTAGACCAATAGCTGTGGAACCCCCATAGGACTGGACTAGGCCCTCTGGATATGTGAGACAGTTGTTTAGCTTGAACTGTTTGGGGGGTCCCAGGCAGGGGGATCGGGGTCCATTCCTGGTGGATGGGAGGCCTTCTTGGAGCCCAGGGCCTAGGGTGTGACAACTTGCTTAGCCTTGGTGCTGGGGGAGGGGCTTGGGCCTGCCTCAGCTGTGTGTGTCAGCTTGGGGGAGGTGGGAATGGGGGGGGGGGGGGGGGAGACTGGGGTGCGGGAAGAGGGGAGGGATCTGTGGTTGGTTTGTAAAATGAACAGAAAATCTCTTAATAATAAAACAAAAAGAAAAAAAGAAATACTAGTTACTAATATAAGAGCAGTTGAACTCTATTTAATAGCTTATTGAACTCATTCATATTAAGAAATATTAGTTAGTTATATAAAAGCAGTTGAACTCCAGTATCTAACTGCCATTATTTGCTGGTTTCATTTCCATCAGCATGAGACATTACTATGAGTTGAGAGGCATGTGAGTGCAGTTTTGAATCCTCCTTTCAATTCCTTCCCTGTTGGAGATTTCGAGGCTCAACTCCAAGTTGTCTTGGCAGCTCTGGACTCAGACCAGATTGTCCCCCGTCCAATAAGACCCTCAGTTTCAGTGCAGCAATACCCCCTTCCTCACAGTTTGAAAGATGCCCTTAGCAAAGCCACAGTGTGACGGTGGCATGCACCATATGCGCCTCCCTCTCACAGAGCTGAGATGGTCCTGCCTGTACTGGGTTCTTGCCAGTGATTTCAAGGGGCTGATTAATATACCTTATCCACTGTTTACAGTTTTCCTTTTCCTTTTTCTTTTTCTTTTTTCCAGAAGAAGGGTTGTTTCAATGCCAGCCACATTCTCATGCATGGCTGAGGTTGGAAATGCCTTTGAACATTTTTTTTTAATTTGAACATTTTTTTAAAACAGAAATTTCCTGTCATCTGCTTTTTGGTACATCCAAAATGGAGTTCACCTACACTCATGATTATTTTCAAAACCATGGTTTTTAGAATAATAAAAGTGTCTTCTCATGTTTTCCAGTAATTATATTATTACCATAATTATGAACTTACATCTTTAAGTAAGCTTGTGTTTCAATCCATTTTAGATATTATTTTTAACTACTGATTGCCTTTTTAAGTTAGCATATCTGAGTTTTATACTCAAGTTTGGGTGTGTTTGATATCTCTTCCTGTTGAATAGCCTTGAATATTTCTCCTCCATAAACCCAGCATCAGGCGTGGGTTTAAGGGACCTAAAATAGAGTATGAGAAAAGAATCAAAGGGAAGTTATATTTTCAGGGCATCATTACATTCCAATGAAAGCCAAGAGCCTGGAGGAAGAGTGGAGGATAAAGAAGATGGAACTTCACGGTTTCTCCAGGTCAGAGAAATGTTCATGGAAAAGGGCAAGCATGAGTAAAATTAATAGCGGTAAAGGAGAAAAGCAGACCAGGAATGAAAGCCTGGTAAGTATGGTTAAAAAGACTTAGAGGAGCCCATGGCTTTGAACTCAGCTGTTGCAAGGGACGCTGACAAAGCAGACCAAATGAAATCATCTGTTCTAAAGGTCTGTTTCACCAAGCTCCAGCTAAAGTGATGTCTGGCCTTCCAGCAAATCTTGAAGGGGCTGGTCGGGGAGGAGCCATTTCCCAAACAAGCCAGTTTTAAGGAGTGCACTGAGTTCACACCATGCTTGGATGTATACGAGCTCTGGAGTAACTTGTTAACTACTCTGCTGTTTCTCTCTAGCTCTGTCACCCTGTCTCCACCTTGGACATCACAAATGTCAGTTTTCTTCTTAATTTCCACTTTTTCAGGGTTCCTGTCTATAAAACTTATTCCTTCTGGTCAGTCTGCCAGACACTCTTTCTATTTTATACACATGGTATGTCACCAACTCTGTAGCTGGAAATAGAGACAGTTAAGGCCTTGACACTTTGTGATAATTTTTTAAATCAGTCTTTGTACATATATCCTATTGCTTGATGTAGTCACATATGTGTTAGGTAGGACACTTGTCAGACCATTTTGGAAACAAACCTACAGAAATGGCTGAAAATGTGAACACTTTCCCATTCGCCAAGAGAAGTCTATCCAGGACACATATTTCATTTAGCATGAACGGATTCTGTGTTATAGGCCGATATTCTGTTTTTCAGTGTTGGCGTCTATGATCTTTTCTAATTAAGTTTCTCATCAGTGAATAGAGAGGGGTTCCTTTATCCCTGCTTCCATCCCTCCTAGCATTTGTTGTCATTAATTTTTTTAATAATGATTTATTTATTTATCTCTTTTATTAACTGAGATTGTCACACATACATGTAGGAGTATGTGCTCATGAATGCAGTTGCCCACAGAGAACAGAAGAGGTTATTAGCGTCCCCTGGAGCTGGGGTTACAGGTAGCCATGAGCTGTCTTGGGTGCTTGGAACAAACTTGGTCTTCTGCAAGAGTAGCGCTTGCTCTCTGGACTGCTGAGAGACTTCTTCATGCCCAGTCATTTTTTCTCAGTGATAGCTAATTTTGTCACATTTTGTTTTGTTTTGTTTTACTTGTTTGTGCCAGGGCCTCCCTTCAATAGTCCAGGCTTACAACCCGCTCATGTCTGTCTGCCAAGTGCTGACATTCCAGGCCAGGTGCCATCATGCTTGACTATGATTTTGTGCTGTGACAGAAGCACGTTGTATCTTAATCAGAATAGTATATGTGTGATTATTTTTTGTCTTAAACATTTCAGCGTATCAAGACTCAAACAATTCTAATGACACTAGCAATTGCATAGACTCAAGCATAGGAATCTTAAAGCATATTCATTGAGCATGCTTTTATTTTGAGCAAAGTTTGCCTGGAAAATATTTTTTTTGCAGAGTTTAGAAAATGAAGCTCCCCACTCCTGCATTGTATTTCCTTTACTTTGAGTAGTGGGATGAACTGTAGAAAAGAATAAGCAGAATGTTCTCTACATCATAAATGTCTACTTGTTATTTTAATCACATGTTTAAATATACTTATTTAATTAACATTTATAAGAAGCCTAGCAAATAAGCTGTTGGTTAATATTTTCTATAGGAGAGTTGGTAGATATTTAGAGAAATCCTATTTACTAGTTACATTTACATTATGCTTAAATAGAATTATATAATATACATTTATCAGAAGCTTAGAGAATAAGCTATTGGTTAATCTTTCCTATGAGAGAGTTGGAAGTTTTTAAAGACATTCTAGGGATGAACAATATTATGATTTGTAATATAATCTTTCTAGACAAGAGTTATTTGAATGATAAAGTTTTGAGGTCATCTGAGGAGCACAGTAATGTTACTATTGACAATCTCTCTCTCTCTCTCTCTCTCTCTCTCTCTCTCTCTCTCTCTGTGTGTGTGTGTGTGTGTGTGTGTGTGTGTGTGTGTGTGTGTGTGTGTGTGTTAGATGGTTTTGAGTCTACTGTGCAGCATGAGTTAATGTCTCTAACTTCAGTAATGTTGTCAAGTCTAGTGGTAGAGACACGTAAGTTATAGACAGTGTTTGGGAAGGGCAAGAACTTCTTCAAGAGCAGATGGAAGGGGGTCAGAGAGCATTATATCCTTCTACTGAGCAGTCTTGCTATTCTGTGTGCTTCTCTTCATCTCAGAGTTCACCACAGTGGTGGAATCACTCCAAGCAGGGGGAATGAGTAACGCAAGAGTGTAAGCAGAGAAGGGCAGAGGACAAACAGAGACAATGCTTTGATTAACTGGCCATGATATGGAGCCTGCCCTTTGTTTTCTGCCAGAACCAGAGAAGACAGCTAGTGATGTTATATCAAACCTACAGAAATTTAGTTAGTGCAATACATTCAGAAAAAGTTTAGTATGGGGGATTGGAGAGGACAAAGAGCTGCCAAGGTTTCTGACTTTAGCAAGTGAATGAATAATAGAGTGGAGTTGAGGTGAGGTGGGATAAAAAGCTTTGGGAGAAGGTAAATATGGTGAATACAGTCTCTGTGTCTCTCTTTACATTTAACCAAAGTTCTGTGTGAATGCATCTGGCAAGTATTCGTATTAACCTTAGGTATCTTGTGGGTTACCCTTCCTACTGCTCACAGACAGTAAAATGCATTCCCTTGTTTTTATTGGGAAACATCTGTCTTGTCTTGCTGCCCTTTCACTGTTGACTTGCTCTGCAGGCTTTCGTATCCCTTGAATAATGTCATGCTCTTCGTGGATAGTTCCATAATGAAAATACACACATAGTGCTGTTTGTCATAGAGATAATACCATTCTCTTCTAGAGAGCATCATCACACAGAAGTGGGCCTGGCTGAAAATGAGAGGAATATGTCTTGTCAGTTGCAACTCTGATGGGATTTTAGTACTTGCTAACTGATTTAAAGTATAAGGGAAGAGCAAACTGCATATCCTTGAGGAAGACACAGATTGGAGCAGACATGACACGCAGGACAGTGTTGGGAAGAGCCAACATGTAGGTCACTACTAATGTGTATTTTTGACTGGCACAAGGGTCTGTCAGATTAGCTGTTATTAATAATCTTGACTTTTATTTCATGTACAGTTTTAAAATCAAAATGTTTATAGGTCTGGGGGTGCAAATGCTGACATCTTTGTTTGCTTTTTATTGATGTGATAACAACTATGACCAAGGCAGGTTGGGGGAAGAAAGGCTTATAATGGCTTATACTTCCATGTCAGAGTCTGTCATGAAGAGAACAGGAACCTGGAGGCAGGAACTGAAACAGAAGTATAGAGGAATGAGGAGGAATGGTGCTACTGAGTCTCCAGGCTCACATTCTGCTACGTTTTTATACCTCCTAGGACCAATGCCCACAGTGAGCTAGGTCCTCCCATATCAACCATTAATTAAGAAAATGTCCCCACAGACTAACTTGCCTGCAGTTTGATGGGGGCATTTTCTAAGTTGAGGTTCCCTCTTTCCCAGATGACCCTAATTTGTATCAAGTTGACAAAAAACTAAGGTTAGGAATTTGATTTTTACATTTTTTTTTAAGTTTCCTGTCTTTATACAAAATGTAAAAGTTAGGATGAGCCTTGGAGTATCTTCATAGCATCTCTTGTTTGTGTTTTTCCATGTCAGTGTAGACCTAATAATGGCCACTTCATACCCACAGAAACAACCTTCTATTTGTATGTCCATATTTTCAGATTTCTTTCTTCCTGTCATTTCAAACACTACCAGTAAGTAAGAATTTTAGAGGCCATTCATTCATAACTAACATTAAGCATGCTCTCCAAGTCACTTTGTATTAACCCTAGCTTTTTATGTCAAGTGTGTGTGTGTGTGTGTGTGTGTGTGTGTGTGTGTGTGTGTTGTTTTAATGTCTCCCAAAAATCCTTGAATAAGGTCCAAATACTTTATGTTGTCATTTAAAGGTCTCCGAGATCTGGCTGTAAATTTTATTATCAGCCCTCATGTTCTTTGTTCACAACATCAGGGAGGCTGATTAGGAGGTATTAAAACAGCAGCAAGATTCTGAGGTGAATAAATGAGTGAGTTCTCATTTATCATTCATCCCATTCTCCTTTACAGAAGAAACATTCAGTTGGAATTACTCTTTGCAGTGCTTATTTTCTTGTTAAAATTATTCTTGGTAATGAGAAGTTCTGGGTGGGCTTAATATCATATTTAGTTTTTAAGCCATTTTAATGTATTGGATTAGAATACTATCATTTGAAAAAAACTTGATGTTTCTTTTGGCTCACAGTTTCCGAGGTTTTAATTCATGAACATTTGGCCCTATCTCTCTGGACCTGTGGTAGCATAGCTTGTCATGGCAAAAGCATGTGCTGGATGAAGGATGTTCACCTCCTCACAGCCAGGAAGCCAAGGCAGACAAAGGAATGGGCTCCAGTTAAAACATCTCCTTCTATGATGGCTAGTTTTATGCCAGTGTGACACAGCTATATAGTTATCTGAAAAGCGCAATTGAGAAAATGCTTCCATAAGACTGGGCAGGCCTGTAAGGCATTTTCTTAGTTGGTGATTGAGAGGGGTGGGGGTGGGAGTGGGTTGGTGGGGGGTATCCCGTTGTGAGTGGGCTTCCCCTGGACTAGTGGTCCTGGCTCTCTAAGAAAGCAGGCTGAGCAAGCCAGGAGGAGCAAGCCAGTAAGCAGTACTCCTCCACAGCTGCTGCATCAGTTCCTGCCTCCAGGTTCCAATCTAGTTTGAATTCCTGCCTTGGCTTCCCTCAATGGACTGTGACTCAGGATATGTTAGCCAAATAAACTCTCTTCTCCCCAAGGTGCTTTTGGTCATAGTGCTTCATTACAGCCATAGTCACCCCAACTAGGACACCTTCAAAGGCATATCCCCTGAGTCCTAATTTATGTCCACTAGATCTACCTCTTAAAGGTTTTACCATCTTCAAACAACACCTTGGGTTGGAGACTCAACCCTCAATACATGAATATGAAATTGAAGAGGGGCACATTCAATATCCAAACTGTAGTACCTGGATTCTGGACTCACAGTATGAACTTAGTAACTAACTGGTCCTTAGATTCATTAACTAACACAGCTATAAAAAGACCTTGAAAGTGTGCTATGGTCTGAACAGTTGTCCCTTAAGAGCGCCTGCTAAAACTTTAATTGCCGTCATGAATATTGAGAAGAGAGACCTTCAATGATGAGGAGGCTGTGAGGCCTCTACCCTCAAGGATGGGGTTGGTACTTAGTAAGTTCAGCCTCGTCATGTGCTCTGTAACCCACAGGTCTTCTTTGGTATATTGATGTAACAAGAAGGCTTTCACCAAGTGACCTTGGACTCTGCAGTCTCCAGGCTGTGAGAAATGGTTTTCTGTTCATTATAATTTGCCCAGTCCCAGCTCCTATGTTATAGTAGCACTAAAGCAGACTAAGACAAAGAGATCAGTGGGGGGAGTTCAAAATCTATAGCACAGGTTCTCTCCAATCACATATGATTCTCTCCAAAAGTAGCAAAAATCAATTTACAGCCAGTTCTGGTATCACCATCCCAGTGATTAACAACTTTGACAGTTAAAACTGTGCCAAACTATCTAATCTTTTTAATTGTCCCTGGATATTAAAAAAAAAAACTGTCTTGCAAGGCCCATATCTGTTTTGAAAAATGATCATGCTTGGGATTGGAGAGATGGTTCAGTGGTTAAGGGCACTGACTGCTCTTTCAGAAGATCCAGGTTCCATTCTCAGCACCTACATGGTAGCTGAGAGCCATCTGGAACCCCAGTTCCAGGGACTCTGACCACTTTTTGTGGCTACTCTGGGCACCAAGCATTTACATGGTACACAGATATACAAGCAGGCAGGAACCCCACACACATAAATTGTTTAATGAGCATGGTAAAGCTTTTTTAAAAATGTATTTTCTTTTGTGTATTAAGAAACTGGACTGGGATTTAAATACTGCTGTGATTGACCCCAAAGATATACCTATGAGGCGATCTGTCTAAATTCTTTGGATTGAGAAATATTTTTAACTTCATGTCTTGTGTGACATTAAATGTCAATGCAATCTTCACAACACACCCGAACACCACCAAGAAGTCTCTCTACCCTTCCTGGGGAATGTGATGGTTTCATTGCTGTTAAAGCAAAACAATATCCATGGCAAACTTTGATGTCTCAGGATTAAAGTGGACCCTGATCAACATTGTCTATAAAATCTGGACTTATAAGGAGAGAAAGTGTGTTACAATCCAGAATCTAACAGGGAAAGTGGATTGGAGAGTTGCTAAGGGCGCTGCTTGACTTCAGCATAAAGACGGGTATATTCTGAGGAATAAGAGGTTCTGGCATTGCCTGCTTCATGCTTCCTCATTAGCCCGGTTTTCCCTGCCTACTCTATCTCCAGTCATCCCTGGGATGTGCTAATTGTAATGTGTCTGGGATCAGTGAGAGGTAAACCACACAGGTACAAAACAAATTAACTGTAAAAGCACCAATTATATTTCATAACATCCCCAGACTTGGTCGTCCTGCTTTTCTTTTTAAAAGGAAATATGGTAAAGCTAGTGAACTTTTCATTCTGTAATTACGAAGTTGGTGTTCACTGTGGTTTAGATGAGATGCCGCCACACTTCCTTCCTGTCTCCCCAGTTAACATGTCAGTTAGGGGTGTATGTTTCAGGTCTTCCTTGCCCGTCTCCTTTTGTGCCTGTCCTCAGTCTGTGAGATTTTCTGCTCCTCTATATCAATTCTTTTTTCAGCATCTCACAGTAGTAATAGCGAATGAATGGAAATTGCTCACGGTTTGGTGGTAATGTATATTTTCAAATTCCTTACTATTTTTGTCTAAATTAATGACTTGTGGAAGGTAGACTGATGATATTTTCACTTCTGCTTTTCAGATGAGATTTTGGGTCTTCTTTTTTAATGTAAGAAAAATAGCATCTCATAGTTCTATAATCACAGTTATGAAAGTACAGCATTAAGTTGGAAGCCAGCCTACAGGTAGGCCATCAGGAGGAATACAAGTCCTAGCTATGACACTCAGTGGCTGAATATTATTGAGCAAGTGATTTATCTACACCTCAATTTCTTATTCTAAAGAGATAAGAGTGGTGATATTTACACCTCTCTCAATGGGATGTTAATAACTATTTAATCTCCAGGTGGTCACTACTACAATTACTTACTATTATTCTCATATTAATTCATTCATTCAGCAAATATGATTCAGTGTCCACTATGTTCTAGACATTTTCAGTAAGCCAGCCACAGGAATGGAGTATACATAGCTAAATATCCATGGGAAGTCAAATACCTGACTGTACCAGGAGAACCCGAGGGTACTCAAATGTCAGTCATTTGAGACTTTGATGAGCAGCTAACTGGGAAACCATGGGAAGTCAGGAGGAGGAATAAAGCCTGCACTAGACACCAAACAAGGAAGTATTTCAAGATGGTGATGGTGCCTAACTGCTCAAGTGCCTCTGAGAGAGAGAGTCAATGAGATCCTTGCAAATGAGACTTTGATCTTGGCATGGTGGGCATCAACGATGTCTTTGAAGAGAGCATTTCTTGTGAAGGATGAGAGGACAGAAGGCAACTCTTTAGAACATAGAAAATTTCAGGATGAATTTCCCCTGCAATGCACCTGAACTAAAAAAAAGGAATAACCTTCCTTCTCTTGGTGATGGGGCTGACTGGCATCTACACTGTTGCAATATACCTACTCACCTTCAAATCCCCATATTAGAATACATGGAAACATGTACTTTGAACTAGCCTGATCATTGCTAGTTGTCGTCAGTACCTACAGCCCAACATTCGTCATTGTAGCCAACTGACGTAATACCTAACATTTTGTGATGATTGAAAAGCTGCTATTGATGTTCTCACAGTTTGTTCAGTGTTTTAAGAGATTCCCTACATTGTAAGGGAGTAAGATGTCAGTCACCATTTTCAGAGTTGCTTTAACATAATACATTTATTTTCTCATGCAGAGCAAGACATGGACATCTTACCTTTTGAAACTGGCTTAATTTATTTCTTGAAAGTAACCAGGACTCGAGGAAAGTACAGATCACTTGCTGATGTGTGATTTTTGTTTTCCAATATTAAAGTGTGTGATCAGTTCTGGAATTTAATTCCTTGTTTGGGGAGAAGGGTGAGAAGTCAGAAGTGATGGTTATGTGAGTTTTGCTTTGAAGTTTATTGTCACAGGTGCTGGGTTGTCTTTGAAGGAGACTCATTCTCATGTTTGGCTCAAGGACACAAGGAAAGCACATGCTATAGAACTTGTAAATGATCCCTCAGCCTGGACAAGTTCATCAGACTTATAAGCTAAAGAAAGTATATTCTAAAGTGATTTTTAATACTAAAGGGTCTAAAAACTATTTTTAGTTTATGTGAGGGAGTTGCATGCCACAGTGCACATGGAGGTGCCAGAGGCCAACTTATGGGAGTCAACTCTTTTCTGCCATGGACTGAATTCAGGTTACCAGTTTTGGCATCAGGTTCCTTTACCCACTGATACATTCTGCTAGCAGCCCCTTAACACTTCTATAGAAGATTTTAAAAACTACTTCAAAGAAAAATGCCTTATAAAAACATACTAAAGTCCATGATGACAACATATAAAACATCTGATATTTGTCTGTAGTGTTTTCTTTCTTCAACTTCTTTCTTCTTTATAAGCATGACAAAGTCTGTTATCTTAATTTTAGGAAAATAATTCAATGAGGATTTATAACACAACTAGGATTTTTCAATATTTAAGTGAGTGCATTTTATAAGGAAATGAAACAGCATGTCATTTTTCAATAAAATCTTTAGGTACAAATATATAAAATTACTGCTTACAAACACAAATATATTCATTTGAAAAGAAAAGCATGCTATCTGCTCATTATTTTGATTTATAAAGACATAGCTTTTAAAATGAGTACATGCAAGATTTTATTGTGGAAAGGTCATTATATGAGACTAGTTTTGTAGTGTTCTGAGTTGTATTCATCTGTTCTTTATTCAGGATGAGTTACCTGTCTCATGTGGATGGACCATGATCAGCTTAGGTCATCACTTCATAGTTTGAGACAGATAATGTTCAGTATTCAATTTGTACAACATTTACACAGAGCCTTTATTTGGAGAGCCTACAAGCACTTGCCTGTCACCAAGTATATTTGCTATGTGTCCACAGGGTGAGAGCTATGAAGTTATTTCCTTCAAGTCCAAGCTATTCACCAAACAGAAATTACAGCCATCACGTTTAAAGGCATGTGAGTATACAGCAAAGGGAACAGGGCCTTCAGTTCACATATCCTGCCATTCTTCATGTAGACAGCCCTAGAGGATAGTCATTTTAAAAATATAGGTAGCTCAGTAGAGGATATGAGGAACAGATCATTTGCCTCTTGCTGCTCACATTTGCTAAGACTCTTATGAAGATTTTCCCTGGGCACATGAATCAGTTTAATAATGATTGCTGCCAGTTGGTGGCTAGACATCAGCATGCCAGCCTACTCAACAGCGTTGCCATCTGCTATTTAGACTCACAGTGTGTTGCTGCCATGCACCACCTCATTAAGAACGGGACCCTTGTGAGCCATAGACAGTAGCTTATTCAAGTGAGCTGAAGCAAAAGCCTCCCCAAGCCAAATTTGTAGAGGCTGCATGTATCTCCTCCTCCTTGGAAATTGCTCTATGCTGATCATGCAGTCTGATGGCTCATTGTCACTGATTATCTAGGGGTCTGTTTTTCAAGCTAGCCTCTCAAGGTAGCACTGAAATACAAATATGGTTATGCAAAATATTTATGCCAGGCTTTTTTTTTTTTTTTTTTTTTTTTTGGCGATAGAGTCAAATCCAAAAATTGATACCAGCCACCATATTACTAAACACAAACATTTCAACAAGTCTATTGTGATCCACTCTTCTTTTTTAGATATTTCAAATTTGCCATTTTCTTTGGAAGTTTTTGGGATTTCTGTGGCGTGGCTTTTATTTCTTGGAAACAGATTTTCAAAGGCTTTCACAGTACTTTCCCCCTTTCCTACTAAATACGTCCAAAGGCAGCTGTGAATACAAAATATTTGTGTTTGTCTGACAAAAATGAATGTACTTTCTCAGTTCTCACATCTGTATTTAGCAGCAGCCAGATGTGCTTCTTAAACGCAGTGCCTGTAGAGCCTCTATATTTTCCTTCCCGGGCAAATCGAATCTGAAAGTGTGTTTGTTGGGGGCAGGTCTGAGCCTCTGTGTTCTGCAGGATCCAGCTTTTGAGACTCTCAAACACGGTTGATTTGGGTCTGTTTATTAAGAAGTATGCTTTGGACGAGCATTTGTAGAGAAGAGCAGGCTGGGTTGCTACACAAGCTCAACAACAGCCTCTGCCAGCGCCACAGAGAACGCTGGAGATGAGCCATGGAAGAACTTTGCATCCCTGCAGTGATCAGTCACTGATGTGTGTCATCCTGTGAAGGAGTGTGACATTAGATGAAATGCTTATGAGGCCAGTCCAGAAGCGACCTGATGGCAGAGGAGACCTGACAGCTGTAGGCTGCTTGTTAACAGTCCACACAGCAAATGGGAGCGAGTCCTTCTCGGAAGGGAGACCAGGGCCACACATGGATATGCTTCTGCACACCCCACATCCTTTCCTTTGGAAAGACGCCCCGATTGTCTGCACAAGAATGACTCTGAGAGCTGGGAACTAAAGAGAGCTTCCAACCTTGTTCCTTTCCTAGCATCAGTTCATTTGCTATGAACTAGTGGCATACAGAACATAATTCTGTAAGTACAGGAATTCCTAACTGTACATGGCCTGGCAGGGTGCAAAACAAACAAAACCAAGACAAAACAAAATACAACTGCATGCGGATGGTTTGTTTGCTCTGGGCTCACTTGTCCTTCAACAGCAGGCTATTTTAGTCCTGCCTGAAATGCCACTGTCCTTAATTAACTAAGCGACATATTCAGGTGTGTGGAAGTCTGGGTTTTTTTCCCCCAAATTTGAACACAATTCTTACATTCTGTCTATGGTATGCGTATGAAAACACATGCGTGCATGTGTGCACGTGTGCACACACAAACACCTCATACCCTTTATTTCTGAGATAAATACAGGGATTGCATTTTAAAATAGTTAATGCAGCATTTTCTCTCAGTTTGTTGGAGTTAGTATAACAGAGCACCCACTATATATTGGGTAGATTATAAATAACAGAAATGTCTCATACTTCTGGAGGCTAGAAAATTCAAGATCAAGGTACTGGCAAAGTCTGTGGTGAGAACTCACTTAACTGCTTGTGGCAGCTGTCTGTTGTCACTTGGCAGAAGGGTAAATGAGCTCCCCTGAGCCTCGTTTATAAGGAAATACATTCTGTTCACTTCCTGAAGTCCTAACCTCCTAATACCACCACCTTTGGAAGTAGGCTCTCAACATAAATTTTTTGGGGGCATTCTACGTCCATAGCACTGGCTTTCTACTCAGGATTGTACCCAAGCTCTAGAGGGTTAGGTGATACCATAGCATTTTATTCTGCATTGATGTCTATCTATGTCTGGCTTCAAGCAAGATGAATACTGTCCTTTCTGGTAATCACTGACATCTATCCCCATGTTGATATCTGATGAAATCTAAAGCATTTTCACACTGTATTTCTGCACAGTCCTTCAGGTCTATGGGCTGTTAGGACTATTTTTCTAATGTTCCCAGTTGCATCAAAAACGAGATTTTCTTGGCCACCTGACACCATAGTGACTGTATCACAGTATGGGATCCCTATACTTAGGCACATGCAAATTCAGTAATATTGTACCTAGACTAACTCTATGCAACATCATATCTCAGGGTAACCAGACAGGGAGGGCATCAGGCACTAGTCTTTCCACTTTCAGATAATGTGTACCCTTTCTGGGGCTTTTACAGTCTGTGATTTGGAATGTGGAATTCTTCAGAAACTTTCATCAGCAATAAACTCTACTGCTTTCTCTTGGCGATTACTCACTGATGACATTTTTTTTTTTCAATCTCTTTGAGTGAGTTTCGAGGGTGGCTAAGCATTCTTCCAGTCTTAAACTTGAAACCGTGACTTTGGTCCTTGGAAAAGCAAAAGCCACTAAGTTTCCATTTGCATGTTTCTTTGGGTGGGTCTTCTATGGTTTCCTCCCTCCTCAACACCAAACTTACACTCTGGTTTAAGGGTAGACATAGGCCTGGGTGTGGGATTTGTTCAGAGGTGAGAAATGAAGCATTTGCCCTCAGAGGAAAGTTTACCCAGTGTTTTGTGTCTGTATTTATTTCATTAGTCTAGTAGTCATGGTTGTACAAACAGTTAAGTACTCCAATGTCTGTAGCTTGGTTGGGTTTTGATGGCCCTGAAGATATTTTCGTAACTATTTTGGCTGTCATGAATCCACTCACTTTCTAAATACACTTCAGGCAATTTGTCAATTTCATCAAAATAAAAGGATCTCCTGGGAGCTTCATCTGGATCACACAAACAATAAATATTGAGTACATTCAACATATCGATCTTTCAAACATCTAGTCTTTCATGACTCAACAGTGTGTAGCCCCACTCATTTGAGTGCATTAAGTAATTAAGTGTATTAAGTAATGCTTCTTATGTTTCTAGTGCAGAAAAGTTGTAAATCTCACAACTGGTTTATTCTTAGCTATTTGAAACTGGTTATTCTTAATACATTTAAAATATTTTAATTTGTTCAGTTGATCCAATGCAAGGATATACCATTTTTGATATTTTGACATTAAGTTCAGTCATTCTCATAACCTGTAGAATAGTCTGGGTTTTCTACATGCACAATCATGTGTGGCATGACACCTCTGCATGACAAGGACAATCCACAATTGTGGGAAAGATCCATGTTCTATTACTAAGTAGTTTGCTAACTGTAGGTTTTCTTAATAAATCGTTATCAACTTTCCTTCTGTTCCTAGTTTTCAGTTTGTATTGTTAATGCGTGTTGATCTGTTTGCTTTGTAGCTACTGACATATGGTTTGTCTTATTCCATTCCGTGATGAATTGCACTCATTCATTTTCAAATGTTAAACCATTTCATGAGGTACTGGTCTCTTTCTATATTGCAACTTTCACTTGATAATATTTTGTTTAGTATCTGAGCATTGATGTTTGTGAGACTTCCTGGCTCCCAAACAGAAAACTGGGTAGCTAAGTTCCATGACTTTCTCTTTGGAGGCATCTTTGGGGTTGTTTCTAGGGAAAAAAGATGAAGAGTGGGGTGAATCTCCTCCATTACATAGTGACAACAGACTTCATGTAAACAATGGGAATTCCTGGGAGGTGGTTTATGACGTGCTCCCACCAGCTATCCATTTTAGGAATCCATTTTAGGAATATGATAAAATCTGCAGCTATGAAATTATGAAGGATAGTGCCTATACAAATGTTGTATGAATGTTACAGTTATCCAAGTATATGGAGATATGTAGCCTAACAGGCTCTATGTCATGAAAGGTGATGAGATTCCTATCTTTACAGTGTAGTGCAAAGGTTAATCAATCCAAAGCAAAAAAGACGGACCTTGAAATCCAGAAAGTGCTTAAGACTTCTGTCTTTGTTTGTACACAATTGATTATAAATTTAAAATTAATAGGTTAACAGATTCATAATGAGTAACATCTTATTTCTATGAGTTTTTTTCAGGTTGATTCAGGAATCTTATCTCTGAGATTGGGTCTATAATTTCCCCCTTTTTTGATGATGTTTTGTCAGGTTTGGCTTCCAAAGTTCTGTTTATCTACAAATGGGAATATCTGTTTCCTCTATCAAGTTTTCCTATTCAGTTGACAAATCCTGCAAGCTTGGTAGTATTTTCCTATTAAATATTTAGATGAGTTTAACCATGAAATTGCATTGGCCCAAATAGTGCTTTGAGGAAAGCTGTGTATCTCCTCAATCTGTACATTGAGAACCAAAGGCCAGGTCTCAAAAGGTAAATGGTAAGGTGTGCACCTGCACCCATGGAATGTCTGTCTTCTTTCCTGACTGCTAAAAGGATGACTAGTTAAATTCTGCACAATCACTGGGTCTGACAAGGCAGGAAAAATACTATGTATCACAGAAGCTGTATAACACACCTGCAAAATCCAGATGAATATTCCTGGGAATAAATTTTATCAATGCTTTTCTGGAGGTGCTAGAATATAAGGGTAAAAATATAAGAATGTGTTTATTTAAGGGTATTTCAGGAACAAAGTGTTTATTATCATCTGGTGTGGTCTGTCTACCTAAACTCAAGTGTGAAAAAACTTAATTGCCAATGTGATCATATTAACAGATGGTTATTCATGACTTCTAAGAAGAGCTACAGGGGAGCTATCTGGATCTCTCTTAGCCTTCCACTCTACCATGTGGAGATAGTGTATGATACCTCTGGAAGATGTGATTTAGAAAGAAGCACAAACTGGGCCTCACTAGACTCCAAACTTGCTGCCATTTTAATTTTGTATTCTCATCCTCAAGACCAGTGAGAACTAAATTTATGTTCTTTGTAAACTAGTCAGCCTCAGGTATCTTGTTACAGATGGACAAATGGACTAAGATATCACCTCAGGAGGAACACCAGGGAATGAAACAAATTCACTGATAGAGCGGCTCTTAAAAGCCTGAAAAGAGAAAGGGCCACTTCTGAGCTAAAGTCATCGTGTCCATGTTGCTCTGGTAAATAGGGAAGATATAAAGAGGCTGAGGGTAGAAAACCCATGTGGCTTGCTCCAAGGTAAGGAGCAGAGGCACACAATTTACCAAGGCCACCAAGAACACTCCTATGACAGAGTACTAGCATTGAGATAAGTGGTGGTGCTTGTATTTAGACAGGGCAGAAGATGAGGCGGTCATGGAGCTAGGCTTGTTAATATCATTCAGGGTAATGGACCCTGAAGCAATAAAGGGCCCTGCAGGACTGGTGCTTAGCTACCAAAAGCCAAGAGGCCATAATTACTGTAACAACTGGTAAAATTGGAGGGGTAGTTAAGTGGGCTTGACTCACAGGGTTTTAGGGAGATGATTAATGGAAGGTAACAACACCCTTACAGGCAAGACAGATGAGCAAGTAGCAAGGATGTCGCTTAACTTCCATAACTAACTAAGGCAAGAATGGAAAAACAAGATGTTAGTGGTACTGTGCCCGATGAATCTTTACAATCTCTTGCTCCAGTTTCCAGACATGAAGAAAAATGTGAGGGCTGCAGAGACAGGAAAAGTGACCCAGCCATAACAAATAAAGACTCTGTTATATATGTGCATATAGTGAGGACTATCAAGCTGTTCCCCAAATGGACTTCTGGTCATTTATTAGGGTGACTATTCAAATTAGCCTAGGGTCCAAGTTGACTCTGGCACCTAGCCATCTTTGTGGCAGTCCGGTCAAGTCATCACCAAGGAGCGGATGTGTGGAAGAAGGGGTAAACTGTCCTGGGGTGAAATTGCATGCTTGGACCTTCTCCTTGAGGAGAGTTTAGTGGTCCTCGCTGCTGCTCTGAAGCCAGTTGTTTTCCTGCCAAGTCTACATTTCCCACAGGCTCATTCCATGAGAATAGTAACCAAGTAAGGCAGGTATCCTAACATAGGCTTATTCTTGTGAAGTAGAGGATGTCTCCACTGGGAAACTTTGGCTCATCAGCCAACCTTAAACTTGATTGGAATTGTGCTGTAGCACAACCATCTTGATAGTCTGTCTTTCTCTATCAGGGTTTCCCATAGAAACAGAACTGAAAGGATCCATCCATCTATCCACCCAGATATTTATGATAAACAATTGATTTATACCACCATACAGGCAAAACCCCATGATCTGCTGCTACCTGGAGGCCTGAGACCCAAGAGCACTGACTGTGTCAGACCCAGCCCAGGTATAAAGATGGATGCCTCACTTCAGTGGTCAGATAGAGAAAGAACTCAACTCCTCATCTCTTTTGGCTTCATTCAAGTCTTCTACAGATTAGATGCCCAGCCATACTGAGGACTACAATATGTTTTACACAGTTGTCAGCTAAAATGTTAATCTCTTCCAGAAACGATGCTTCATCAAGGGTAGTCCAGTTAATAGGTATACCCAGTCTCTCTCTCTCTCTCTCTCTCTCTCTCTCTCTCTCTCTCTCTCTCTCTCTCACTCACACACACACACACACACACACACACACACACACACACACACACACACACACACGGTGAAGTAGGTTATATGACCTAAACACTCCACCTTCACTGGCTTCCTCTCCTTTTCAACTCTCACAGACATTTCCCCAAATGAGAGTCTTGTAAATATAATTGAGTCTTTGTAAGTGCTTGTTGGGAGGGCTGGACTAACAAACTTGTACTTTGTTCTGGGAGGAATTTATATTGGATCGGTAGGATACTATTCAAGCTTGTTCTAAAGTTCCTTTTTGGGTGGAGTAGTTTTAATCCGGCCAGTTGAGCCCCACTGGTGTTATGCATAACTTTTCAGGGGGCCTGTTCTCAGCGAGGGCTGTCAGCTGTGGCTGGCTGGAAATGAACTGGTCCTAATCTCCCGCCAGCCTTGAGAAGTGGGAAGCTGAGTGCTGAACAAAAGCCACACAACGATCTCTTTGTAGATTTCTGGAAGTTTCTGTCTGCCTTTCTTCCCACCTCTTTGGTACTTTGTCATGAAAATTCATGCCACCCATTCCAACTTCAGTATTTGTCTCAACTCAGCAAATCTGTCTGCTCAAACACCCAGAGAGCTACCTACCAAAAAGCCACAGCCTGAAGAGATGGCTGAGAGGTAAGGGTTCTTGTTGCTCTTGTAGAGGATTGGGGTTTGGTTCCTAGCACCACATGGGATGGTTCATAACCATCTGTTAACTCCAGTTCCAGGGATCCAACACTCCCCTTTGGCCTCTGCCAGCACTGTATCCCAAGTTCACCCTCCGGCTTTTTAAAACATTGATTAGCCATCTTTTCACAATATTTCTGCATAAACACTTAGATGTATTTAGCCCAGACCAGCTTTGAACTCCTGCCTCTGCTTCCCAAGTACTGGGATTACAAACATGCATCCCTTTATACAGGTCCCCTAAACATTCAATTTCACACCAACCCACAGTATTTTAAAAATCATAATTCATTTCAAAATATATTATAATTTCTAATGAAATTTACTGACTCATTAGTCATTGGGGTTTTTGTCCCATAAATCACAAACATTTGGAAGCATCTTTATATACTTGATCTTCAGTTTTATTCATATTAAATATGTTTTTTGAAACTTGGTTTGTGACCAGTGTTTGGGTATATTATTTTACACCATGACTTGTTCACAGGCATATCACAACATCATATACTCAGTAGAACTCAACAAATACTGAGCTAAATGGCTCATAAGCTTTCTTATTACCATCTTATAATACCAGTTAATAAGAATGTTAAAGATCGGTAAGATGTTGATGACACACTATTTCTTGAGGAAGAATGGATAAATCATAGAGTCCCCCATATTCTGACAAATGTTAACTGTAACCCTTCATACGATGGGAATAATCTCAATGCTTTTCTCCTTGGGTTTCTACCAGTTTCTATCCATTTGTCATGGTTTCTGTGCCTAGAGTCATGAAAATAGAAGACAGTATCTTAAGTCTATGACAATAATTTACCAAGTTCTCAGACACACAAGAAATAGTTTTCTTTTTTCAGCCTTCCCCACCCCAAACAATTAATTCATGATTGTTCCTGAAACTGCATGAGAGAATATGGTAACTGACACCACTCCCTAGAGAGGCAAATTTTCAAGTAGAATCATTTTTTTCTTTCCTTTTTAAAAAATTGATTTTTCATGACAGGGAATCCCTGGCTGTCCTGGGATTCACTCTGTAGACCAGGCTGGCCTCGAACTCAGAGATCCACCTGCCTCTGCCTCCCAAGTGCTGGGATTATAAGCATTCACTACCTCCACCTGGCAAGAATAATTTCTTAATTTTCCAAATTCCACTGTTGTTTTCTCTTATAAATGAACATGACAAGGTTAAATCTGTTATATAAAAAAAACCTCCTGATATATTTAATCTTACTTTTGCCCACCCTGTCTACATAAGACGATTGTAGAAAGAAATGGGAATAGGTTTACTCAGGCCTAAAAGTGTATCACACAGGCTATGACAGGCCTCTCACTGCTCAGGTCTTTACAATTTTGGATTCAGGTCACAGTTCTGGAAAGTCAACCCTGCTCTTTGTTAACAGTGCTTCAAGCATCATTCCAAGCACCCAGCTCCTAACCCAAGGCTTCTCTGATGCTGTGGTACCACATCAAGGGATGGCAGAGTTGGTATTTCAAGGAAGCAATCCTCCACTCAGAGATGGCTGCTGACAAATGCTTCTCTCTCTTGTCTATCAGAAAGACACTTGCAAGACAAAATTCATTAAGAATCGTGAGATGCTCCTGCCTTACACAGCGTTAACAACAGTGAGCTCTTGACAATGCTACCTTGCTTTCACTGGCGTTTCTTTGCTACGTGCCCAGATACAATTCCCCTCCCCTGTCCTTCTTCCCCATTCCCTATGATCACATTTCCAAGTAGAATACATCTACTTTTTGTTTCAGGCACTACGTTCAAGAATAACCTAAATTAAAGCAGTAGGTTAGCAGGCTGTTGTTATTACATACTATTGGAATATAATTGGCTTGACTTTGTGCAAGCTACAAAGCAATGCTCATTCGGTTGGCCGCATTGTTGGTGGCTTCCATCTTTGTCCTTTCTGAAAGCTCACAGTCCATTCTGAGCCTGACCACCTAAAGAAAAACAAAAAGGTGGTACAGGTTAGCTTGTGACTGAACAGGCAATTTTCTTTGGGATGACGGTTCTGAGCACTTTTCCCGAGGAAGAAGGGTCCTTGGCAATTTGGATAGATACTCCAGGGTAATGGGGATGAATCCTCATTCTAATTAATCAGGAAACACTCTGTTGCTTTGGAAACAAGCACACCATGTTCTTAAGACTCCTTGGTAAAAACCCACATCTTTCACTGCTGTAATTTTTTTCTGTTAAGAAAATCAAACGTAACTTCAGAAATGTCTGCTTCACTGAAATACTTAGAGGGTCTTCTTCATTCATGAAAAGATCTACAGAAGGTCCACAGAGATACTAGTGAGCTACTAGGAATAAATTAAGACTGCCCATATGCTAACCCGGGGTAGAGGCGTTAACAATTCTTTTTGTTGTTCTTGTTGCTTAAACTCATGAGGTTCTAAAGACACTACAGAGAACAATACTGGTTACAACCACTCCCTTATAAAAGTTCTAGTGGGACAGATGATGAGGAAACAAATAAATTAGTACCTAAAGCATATTACATTTGAAATAAGAACTATAGACAAAAATAAACTATGGATGGCAGTATGGACAAAATTCTGTTCCTTCTACAAAATTCTTCTATGTAAGTCCTCACAACCAGGCCCCCATAACTTGTGTACCCAGAGATTGTATGTTTAATTATGCTCATGTGTCTGTGCATAGGTATACGGAGGTACCCATAGAGGCAAGAAAAGTGTTAGGTGTCTCCCACCCCCCACCCAAGATGCAGTTACAAGAAGCTATGAGCTGCTTGAGGTGGGCTTTGCGAACAGAACTTTGGTCCCATGTAAGAGGAGAGACTTAAGGAAATGATTTAAGTGAGGGCCTCAGGGTGGCCCCTACTCTAATTCTCATCCTTGCCAAGAGGAAGTCTGGACTCTGGATCCTGCACACAGGAACAAAGCCTCAGGAGAAGCCAAACTTACCAACACCTTGACCTTGAACTCTTTAGCCTCCACAACCAACAAGTTTCACTTAAGCAGGCCATTTACAAATTAATGCACACACAGAGAGAATATGCAAGATTTGTTTTGTTTCTTTCTTTTTTTTTTTTTTTTAATTCCCCCCTCAGGCCTCACAGAGAAAATAAGATTTCAACAAAGACCTGAAGAAGAAAAAAGTCAGCCAGAGGATATTTGGGGGAGGAGCATTTGGGAGAGGGATGGAGACTCAATTCCAGGAGCCGGTAGCTGGAGGGATGCCAGCGTGGTCTGAGACTTAAGCATTAAAAGACAGCGAAGAAAGGGCATGAAGAGGAGGCAAAGGCAGGCTGTGTGAGCGAGGTTCTCAATCTATGCCGTGCACTGAGGAAATGTTCTGAAGACATTTTGACACCGTCCAGATTGGTGTGACGGTGTGAGCCTGGGGGGTGGGCAGAGCCTATGCTAAAGTACAGTCACACACAACACAATTCTACTTCTGCAAGGTAACTTTCCATTTCACTGTGTTACTTTAAAATGACTCTTCAAATAGATATAAAATAGATATAAAACTGTTAAGTTAGTTATGAGAACGGTTAATTCCAATGATGGCAAACTTGGTTTCTGGATCGATTCTCTGTTGTAAACAGGTAAACATTCTAAGGGAAAATGTATTTAATAAAATTGAGAGTTCAGCAATGATCTTCTCAAATAGCTTTCCACTCTTTACTCTTTCTCCTTCCTTTCTGAGATTTTCATGTTTGTTAGGTTGCCTAATACTATTTTGTAAGGTCACTGAAACTCCAGCTATTAAACAGGAACAACAACAAACAACGTTTTCCTCTATGTACCTTAAATTCAGACAAATTCTCCTGACTCTTCACATTTAGTAAAATATGTCTCGTGTGTCAACTCTACTGATAATCTCTGATGATTTCAGTTATTTGGCCAGTTAGGGTTTCCATTTCATTCTTTTTATATTGGTTGTATTTCTCTTGAAATTCCCTATGTCTTTACCTATGAAATCAACCCTTAGTAAGAACCCTTGAATATACTTGTCATGCTATCCACATTCCTTTTCTATTAACCCTAGCCTCGATAAATCTGTTTCCTTTGGTTTGTGATCAAGGTGATAGTGTAGAATTATTTGAGGAGCTTAAGCAAGATTTAGGTCAATTGGATAATTAAATAAAAAAAACCAACTTACACAAGACTCCAAAATTAATTTTAGGTAGTAGATCAAACACTCTCACACATAAGACAGTAATATAGGCAAATGTCCTTGTGACCTTGTGGGCAAGAAATGTTTATTTATAGGTCACTCAAAGTACTGACCTTGGGGAAAAAAACCTACATACATTAATAAGAATCTAACAATGAGATGGTTCAAATACAAACTGTAGAAGAGAAAAATACATTTGGTTGTGGAACAACACATCTGGAATTTGTAAGTGTGAAGTCAAGTGTAAATGACAGTCAATAGAAATAACTAAATAGCCCTTTACTAAAGAGGATATGTAAGTGGCTTAATAATTTCCTGATAGACACTTTCGGTTATCAGTCAGCAAAGATTTATAAATTAACAACATACAACCACTGAATGTTGGCGAAGGTGTGGAGTACTGAGGTCTTATCACATAAGGCGAGTGGGACTGTAAATGTGTAAAGCTTGTACCGTAAATACAACTGAGCCACAGCACTGGCCATGTCTGAGCTACTCAACATGCAGGCATATCTATCTAGAGGAATGTATCTATGTAAAAACATACAAGACTAATATTTATTCATGTGAGTATTATTCGTAAGAAAAATAAATGTACAGTATCAACATGAGAGACCAGGCACAAAATACTTCCTTATTTCATGATTCAGCTAGTAGAAAATGATCACAATAAGTAAGTCTATAGGCAAGATTACTGGTTGTTTGGGGCTGAAGGGGATAGGGAGTAACTTCAAAGGGTAATAAGCAAAGGACATGGAGTTGCTTTTCAGGTGATGAAAGTGATCTAAAATTTGGTAATGGTTGCACAAAGTGAATGTAGTTTAAAAAAAAAAAGCCACATACTTTAAATGGATGAATTGTATGGTATGAACTATATGTCATAAGTACTATTATTAATAAAATATTTTGTGTATATTAAGAAAACTGGAGGCCACACAACATTTAGAGTAAAGCAATATCTCCAAGAGTCATTACATGGAACAACACGCATGAACTCAAACATAGTATGGTCTTATAGGTCTTATAGGCTATTTGATGAATATTATTACAGAAAAAACAATGTCTAGAACACTTCCGGTTAAGGCAATGTCTATATTCAGGGAGAATGTGCTATCTTTGCTACTGACTGGGATGAAGGATGCTTGTAACAGTTTATACTATCTAGATGTGGTTGCCAGAATATGTTTGTTTATGTACTGAACGGTATTTGTAATTGGTACGCTATTTTCTGTGCTGTATTTCAACAAATGTTAAACAGCTTTAAAAACTTAGCTGTTCAGTAAGCGGTCTTACCAACTAAGCACTGGAAATAAAAAAAAAGGACTAAAATAATACATAAATATTTTCAAGTTCTTTTAAATGTATTGGGATTATGTGGAATAATTTCAACATTCTTCTATACACTTTTCATTATTTTTCAAATGATCACACTGGATATATTATCACAACAATGGAGCAATAATCAAAATATAATAGTTTATCTTGTATTATTTTTACAGTAAGCTAATTTAACCAAAATGTAAGATTTTTGCTTCCCATGGGAAGCGACTGCTCTTTCAGAATAAAAGACTGGACGGTGTGGCTACTGTTCCGAGGGGTTCCTGGTGGTCTTGACTGGCAGGAACTCACCAAGCAACCAGCCCTGGGAGGAGGAGCAACCAGGTGCGTGGGATTCCGGGGGCCGTGAGCAGAGCTGGGGCAAGTAAAGCATCCTTACAGAACCTGAGTCCTTTCTGCGAGCACCAGGGAAGCAGCGCAGGGCTCGGCAAGGCTCCCACAAAGTGAAGAATTAGCCTGCCATTGCAATCTGCAAGCGTGTAAGGCACCCCCAGGCCGTGAGTGGGTGTTTCCTTCTCTTCTACAAGGTTGTGAAAGACCAGTATGTGACAGATTTGGCTCTTCACCGGCGGGGCGGGAAAAAAACCACAACACCATCCCCCGCCCCCAGAACTGGTGACTGTAATCGGCGACTCTCCAGACGGATCTTAAGGCATGTAAAGTTTTTACCTGGGCAGGTGAGGAACCGGCGAGGAGCGGGTTGTGGCCGGATGCCTCCTGCGATGCAGGATGCCCAGGAGGTGCTGGATGCCCAAGAGGTTCCGGATGCTCGGACTCCGGGGGCGGAGTCAACTCCGTGTCAGGATGCAGCCCGGGTGGGACAGGTCGACCCTTGCAGCACTTCAGCCGATTTAGAGCAGCGGGATCCGCTTCCCACTCGCGGGTCCGGGCAGCCAACGCGGAGCGGTCTTTCTTTTCTTCCGTTGCCGGCTTCTACACCTTTCTGACCGGTCCGCTCCCAGCTTTTCAACTTCGGTAGTAGCGCGCCGTGGGCGCGGCTGGCTGCTCTGCGCATGCGGAGTGTCGGCCCAGGCCCCGCCCACTGATCAGGCTCCGCCTAGCGCTTAGCCCGGCGGTTTGCTGAGCAGTGGGTAAGAACCGGTCTCTCCTGGTGTTTGGGGGCGGAAGGGCACACAGGATTTTGAATTAGTTGTGGACACGGCCTTCACCCAGAAATACTGCCCGTACAGACCTATGCAAACGGCAAGGTTCTGTGCTCCAACCTAGTTTCTCAGAATAAGCAATCTTTCTTCACCAGGGTTTCCCAACCACCCGGGGTGGTGGCTATTCGGTTTGGGTGATCTTGGGTTGCAGTGAGTATTTTGCAGCATCCCTGGTTTCTAGTCACTAGATGCCGGCTTCAACCCCCACCCTCGGCGATTCCGACAAACAAAATGTCCCAGAAGTCTGCCAAGTTGTGTTCATGTACTTGGGACCTAGCAAAATTGCCCATATTGACTACTCTCTCACAGGCTTAAAATACAGGAGACAGGAAATAGTTAGGAAAAAGTTAGTAACTTCAGTCTGATAGAGTTAATATGCTTTAATTTCTTCAACTGTTCCAAAAGCATTCTTTTTTACTTTGTTGCTGCAATTTAAATCAAGTATTAAGTCGATCACAAACCGCATTTAGATGTCAATTATCTTCAGCTTCCTTCGATTTAGGGCAGTTTCTCGTCTATTATTTGCTGTTTTCTTGCTATCGACCAGCATGGGCGTTCTTCTAGAATACCCTTCACTCTCTGTATTTGATCGTCTCTGCATATTGGTGGAAACTCTACTTGGATGATGATACATGCAATTTTTCTGTTTTCCAATGGCTGTCTGCCTATTTTAACAATAGTTCATTTTATAAAGCCCCCGTCCTTCTTTCCTCCAGAGATGTGGGGGACACTACCTACGAAAATTTCTACATTGTAGTTAGGTCTGTATCAATGTTTTTTCTTTCCCACATTGATTGGATATTGTCACTTTCTAAATTTACCCTGTTTTAATTATAATCTGTACAAGCTATTGAAATGTTTGAAAGGGTTAGGCCAGCTTCATCGCTGCTTACTTTTTATATTGTTTTTTTTTTTCCATATAGACTATAGCTTCATTAAAATACTTTTAAAGACACTGACCATAATTTGATGTGTTGTCCTACCAGAGAAAGGGTTTATTTTTCCTTTTACTTAAGACCCAGTTTTCTGTCGTTCAGCAAGACTTCTTGGGTGTTTTCCATATAGGATGCTTACACGTCTTGCTAATTTTATTCCTAGGATGGTTCCTTTTATGCTTGTACTGTAAATAGGATCATCCCTGCAATTGCTTGTTGCCCCAAACAATGAGCATAATGGTTTCTATATGTAATTTTATACCTTGCTATTATATTTAATTTGTTATTGATTCAGGAGTTTTTCATTGAAAGCATCTCTATTCTTTTCTGTAATTGCAGCCCTTGCTCGCTGAGGCTTAAATTGCCTGTCCTTGATACTTGTTCTTACCGGACACAACTTTAAGTGGCTTGATGGTGTCCTTGCTTTCTGCTGTGTCAGAGCCCTAGTCTCACTGGGGTGTTCTGTACTGTACTGCTCCAGACCTAAACCCAACCCTTCCAGAGAGTTCTTCCTGTTTCCATGGCAAGGGGCGTCTGGAGAACGCAGTCTGTGTACTTGAGGATGTACCTGGCTTGGCATTGCTTTTTACTCCTCCAGAAAAAATTTAGAAAAGATGTATTTTTGGAGAAAAAAAAAAGACCCATAAATTTGTGGTAATATTCAACTTCTAATGAAAGATTATAACTATTTGATATTATGTTGCTACTCTTTTCTCCTTGAATTTTGATTATTAACCTTTCCCTACAATGTCATAACTACTCATAAAACGCTAATGTAGTTAATTTATCAGGATTTGTTTTACGTTGTTGCTTAGTTAAAAATCAAATTAAAATACAAGCTGTGGAAAAATCACTATCATCTTTAAATGTATTCTTTTGAGTGGGCTATCTTATTTAATTTCTAGTTTTTATTGGTATAGATATCTACATCTCTCATTTTTATTCTAAACAGTCTTCAGACTATTGTGTTCTTAATTTTTCTAGAAATTCTTAATATCAATTGACACTTCCTTTTGTCTAAGCTTTAATAAAAAAAATTGAAAATGTCAACGTCAGAGGTTTTTTTTTTATTACAGTTTGATGCTGTGATTTCTGGTTTTATCATACTGTTAATAAAGAATATTATTTTGTGTTTTATTTCTTCATGTACTTTATCAAAGTATGCCTATTTTACCTATGAATGCAAATCCTAGGCAATTTTAATAAATAATTTTTGTTAAATTTGGGCTGGATTAAGAGAGTGTGCTACACACTGTTACTATTTATGTATTTCAATTTTTCATTAAATTAATTGTAATTCCTTCTATGTGAACATACTTGTTGGGTTATTGGCTATATACTTTTTCATGAGTATTTTTTTTTTTTTTTTTACCACAAAACACAAATTGTGGAAAAAATGAGACATGCTTTGTTTAGATGGTTTGGGGTCTGAATTGATCACTTTTTGATTTAAAAAAAATCTCAGTTCTTTTTTTTATAAGCCTTTCCTTGGTATGCTTTTGGCTGTTATTTCATCCATACATTTTGTTTTCTGAAGTTCTCATCATTTCTGAATTATTTTTAGCTCTACTGTTGTCTTTTATGTGTGGCAGAGATGGGGTTTTATTGGAATCAATCCAGGTTATCCTCTTTTCTAGAGAGGGAAGCCCATGATTGACTGACACATTGTGTCTCAGTTGTCTAATTTATAATACTAAGATGTGTAAGGTAAATTGATGGCGATTAGTGCTGAGAAAAGGGGACAAAGTCAGTTAGGGAAGCTGAAGAGGGAGTGGATGGTACCTTTTGCATAATGGTCGGGAAAGTCACCTAGAATGTGATTTCTGCACAAACACTTGGATAAATGAGGCGAGAATGTTCCTGACAGAGAACAGCGTGGGCAGTGGCCTGCAGCACCCGGTACCCACGCTTGGATTCCTAAACACCTTTTACCCTTCCCAGCCCATTCCATTGCAATGATCCTTGAATGTAATGGTTTTCAAGTCTCTGGTGTTCCAGTGTGACCTTTGTATTCTACCTCCAGCATGTCAGATACAGATCTCAGTGATAGCTTTGGGCTGTTTATCTGAAGCCTTGTGACTACAGGGGACATTTTTTTGTTGCAACATACACACCAGTGAAAAATACCTTTTGACTAACAAATGTTCAAAAGGGAAAAAAAAAAAAAACAGCCACCCTCTACACTCAGAATTGGACAGGATCTCTTTTGAGTTCTCTGGAAGCCGACTACTGGGTTTAAGACAGTTTTATCTTAAAAACAAAACAAAACAAAACCACCAATGTAAAACAAACAAAACAAAACATAACTGTATGGCCCAGAGAGTAGCCATAGGAAGGTGTAGGAAATGAGAGATGTGTGTGAAGGACTGTAAGGATGAGTTAAATCTGTGAACAGAAAGGCAGAATTAAGGATGGTAACAGAGAAGGGACAAACTTTTCTCTTTATGGGGAATTCTGCCTTCTCTACGTATTTTATTTGGAAACACTTTGACTTTCTCTTCTTTTGCATTTTCCTCTTTACCTTTCATTTTCTTAAGCCCAGCTGTCGCAGTGAAGTCTGCCTAAGTCACAATCCATATAGAAAACTGAACCGTGCATTGTAAAAGAAGACACAAAACAAAAGACTTCATCTGAGCTGAGATCATCGCCCTTACAGAGACTCGCGCAACCCTGCCACAGCGTTTCTCACAGCCTGGGACGGTTTCTGCATTCTTGGTGTATTATTGCCCCCTGCTGTTCAAGTGGCCGCATTGACTCCAGCCACGAAGGCTTCAGTAAGGGTGTGTGTTTACAGCATGCTCTCAGAAAAGTTAATGAAGATTTGAACAGAACAATTTCAGAGGCTAAGTATAAAATAAATTTCAAAGCATCTTTCCCCACTCCCTGATAGGTGGGAAAGAAATGATTCCAGTCTTTGTTTTGGGTCTCTCTTTCTCTCTCTCTCTCTCTCTCTCTCTTCTCTCTCTCTCTCCCTCTTTCTTCCCCTCCCTCCCTCCCTCTCTCCCTCCCTCAATTCCTCCCTCCCTCCTCTTTTCTCCCCCTCCCCCCTCTTTCTTTCCGGATTTGGTCACAGATGTTTCCCAAAGCCAGTAGGATATGGATTTGGGGTGTCTACAGCACGGCCCGGGAACACAATCCACGGAGCTCATTTCATGAATGGTTCTCAAACATCTAAGCAGGTCGGGGTCTGTCTCCCGGAAGTCAGCCACGTGCAAATGTGTGGACCTGAGTGAGCATAGGAGTTGTGTGTTATGGGTTCCACAGCCCAGAGCTCTGATTTCTGTGGGCTCCTGCAAACCAGCGCCCCTTGGGATGAAGCAGCAGGTGCGAGGAGGATCCGCCTCAGTGACTCAAGGCTTTGAGGCTTTGCAGAACTTCGGCTTTTGAGTGGTGCTCACCGTCTTTTTCTCTGAGCCATACTGATTTTCTTATGCTGCCAATACTGAGCATTTGCATTTCTGCCTTTTTACATCCTTGTCACATCTGTGTAGGGCACCTAACGAAGGCACTGTGGGGACCTGCAAATTTGTTTCCTTACCACAGACCTGATGACCATAAGGCCCATTTTCAAAGGGGAGATTACATTTAAGATTTTAGACTAAATATCCAACTTACCGTTGCTTTATTGCACAAAGTTCAGAATTTCCTGGCACTTGCTTCTGTCTTTTCAGCTGTCCACAACCCAAGTTGCTCCCAATTAACGGTCTTACTTACTTGTCATTTCATATCAATATGAAACTGTAAGCATTAAATAGTCCCAAATTTGCCATAAGTCACTTGTCACAGTCTTCTAAGTGCCTGGCAGGGTGTACTGTTGAGTTAAAGTTTTATTCCTTTTTTTCCTTCTGAAATTCAATGACTCACATAGAAAGCTGATCTTGCTTCAGAAGCCCCAAAGATGGGTATAGTTACAGTGGACAAGAGGCCATAGGATCAAACAAAACAAAACACAGTTGTGATACCAAGAGGCTGAAACTCCGTCATTAAATAATCCACATGTGTAGATAAATATGCACAATGCTCATACATGTAAAATAAATTAATGCAAAAAATATTATTTAATTTAATGTGTATATGCTCGAATATATGTATGTGTACCATGTGTATATAGGAGCCCATGGAGATCAGTATCCACTGGTGGTTATGCACGTGGATACTAGGAATTGAACCTAGGTCCTCTACAAGATCAATATACACTCTTAACCAGAGAACTCTCTCTCTAGCTCCTGAAAATAATTTTTTAATCATCTTTATGATGCTTGTTTTAAAATAGCATCTTCTCTCAATCCAAATTGCCCCAGGATTATAGGTGTTTAAAAACATTTTGTGTTCATGAAACCTCTTTTTATAATTGATACTTAAGTTTGCTTATAATCCAGATTTAATTTGTAAGCTGGAAGATTCATGTATTCATAATGTCACATCTATTCCATATTTACTGTGAGTCCTTGTGACTGAAGGGTTGGGTTCAAGGCTAATTGTCAAGCTGACTTGTGCTGTTGTGAGTTGCATTTGCCCAAATTCCAGAAAATCCCACTTGCAAAACAGATCAGGTCTCCAACATTGGGCCTCTCACACTTTGCCGGAGTCTCTATTGCTCACCTTTCCTCTTGACATTAATGTTGCCAGCTGGAATGGAGATCAAGCACAGTCTAGGCTTGCTTGTCTGTGTCCTCAGCAGCTGACATCATGCCTCCTGCAAAAATAGAGGTACAAGAAGCTGGACTGGGTGAAGAGAGCCTCACGTGCCCAAGCATGGCTCTTCCCAAGGACGCAGGGAATTTTTTTTTTTTTTTTTGCATGGGAGGGTCATACTATACATTAGCCTATTTCTTCCTGTCACAAAGCAAAATCTTCTTTTAAAAGAAAGAAACAACTTGGGCTGGAGAGATGACTCAGCATTTAAGTGTATTGACTGCTCTTCCAGAGGACCTGGGTTCAATTTCCAGCACCCACATGGCAGCTCACAACTGCCTATAATTCCATTTCTGTGGGATCTGACTGACACCCTCACACATGCAAGCTTGCAGGCCAAACACCAATGCACATAAAAATTACTTTAACATTTTTTAAAAAGAAAGAAACAAGAAACAAACAAGCAATAACAAAACTCTGCTGAACCTGGTGCAATGGAGCACGTCTTTAATACTGGTGTTCTGGAGACCAAAGCATGCGGGGTTCTGAATCAAGGTGAGTCTGGTCTATATAGGGAAAGCCAAGGCTACACAGTGAGAGGCTCTCACAAAATCAAAACAAAAACCCATGGGCTGGAGAGATGGCTCAGAGGTTAAGAGCATTGACTGTTCTTCCAGAGGTCCTGAGTTCAATTCCCAGCACCCACTTGGTGGCTCACAACCACCAAGTAATGAGATCTGGTGCCCTTTTCTGTATACATAATAAATAAATAAATAAATATATTTTTTTTAAAATCCTGCTTTCCTCTCTGTGGTGATATTGTTCTCCCCAAAATATTGTGCACCCTAATAAACTTACCTGGGGTCAGAGAACAGAACAGCCACTAGATAGGCATAGAAGCCAGAAAATGGTGGTATACACGCCTTTAATCCTAGCATTCCAAAGGCAGAGATCTGTCTGGATCTCTGTGAGTTCAAAGCCACACTGGAAACAGCCAGGCATGGTGACACACTCCTTTAATCCCAGGAAGTGATGGCAGAAAGCAGAAATATCTTAAGGTTTGAGGACCAGGAACTAGAGCTGGTTAAGCTTTTAGGCTTTTTTTTTTTTTTAGCAGCAGTTCAGCTGAGAACCATTTGGATGAGGTCTCAGAGGCTTCCAGTGAGGAAACATGATCAGCTGAGGAATTGGCAAGGTGAGGAAGCTGTGGCTTGTTCTTCGTCTCTGATCTTCTAGCATTGATCCCAATACATGGCCCCAGGTTTGTTTTATTAATAAGAACTTTCAAGATTCCTGCTACACCCCTCCTCTAGCTGAGTTGATAGCAGCTCAGGAAAGGGATGAGAGTTTTCTTCAGGAGAGGGGACCGTTGCAAATTCCCTATGTTCCACTGTATGTGAGCAGCACCAATTGGACTCAATGGTTTATTTTTAAAAAATAAAAAGACATGAAGTGGGCATGGAGGTTTATTGGGGAAGGAGTCTAGGAGGTGAAAGGAGTGAGCAACGAGAGAGGGATATGATCAAAATATTTATTTAGGAAATTACTGAATAAATTAAAAAAACCCTGTTGAGTTGGGAGGTAGATCAATGGTTGAGCGCATGCTTTATATACACAAGGTCCTAGGTTTCATTCTCAGTGCTGAAAAAAATAAACTAAAAAAAAAAAAAAGAAATGTCTTCTATTATCTTATAATATATTTCTTCCAGAATTCGACTGGATGTTGATACAAGCAGCTCAATTAGAGAATGGAATGTAATTAATGTCATTTTTGTGGTAATTAGATCCCCAGATTCCAAATGAGTGGAATTTCCATTTTTGAGAACACCTATTTTACACTAATTTTAAGAATATATTTCAATTCACCAGGTAGGAGGAGGAGGATTTGGGAAGCTGAGGATGGAATCTCAAGGAAATCCTTCACAGCAGTGAAGGATTTAGTCAATCTCTAGAACTTCAATGGGCTTTTGTACATGGAAATACACTTTACAAATGATTCAAGGATAAAATAGTTTTTGAGGTAGACAGTACCTTTTTCTATCCAGACGTTCTTCAGTTTGTGGGAACCACTGACCGTTCTCATCTAGACTAGAAGCAAATACTGATTCTCCAAACAAAAATTTTAGCTCTGTACTTCACACCGTGGGATGGATTGTGTACATCTAAAATGTCTAAATATCTTAGACATCGTAAGTTTGACTATTAGATAATTTTATGGGTAGTAAATTTGCTTGCTTTAATAGAACATATTAGTGTATTTTTATGGCAGGTGGAAGAAGAATGTCTTGAGGAAGATGTGCCTTGCTTTTGAATCTGGACAAAGTGCCTGTGTGGACCAGCAGTGGCCTGAAGTGCTAGTGGGAAAGTCACCTACATCCTTAGCCTTTGCGTCACGACAACACAAACTCAATGCAGCTCACTCAAAAAGAGTTTATTCCGCTCACAGTTTGGGAAGTTGAAGGTCCAAGAGCAGGTGGCTGCATTGGTTTGACCTCAGTGAGGGTGGCAGTTAGCAGCTCATGATGGCAGGGGCTTCAGCTGGAGGGAACAGAGAAGGAGGGAGGGAGGGGGGAGGGTATAGAGCCACCTGCTCCTGGATTTTCAACTTCCCAAACTGTGAGCTAAATAAACTCTTTTGAGTGAGTGGCACTGGGTTCATGTTGTAGTGATGCAAAGACATCTTTAAGTAAAGGAATAAGTGAATACTTAAGTTGTTGTACTAGCAGATAGTTTATTTTCTGAGACAAAGTATTGCTTCATAGCCCGGGCTGGCCTAAAACTCAGGATCTTCCTGCTTCAGCCTCCCACGTGCTGGTGTGTGCTATTCTTTAATATCTATTGATCTAGATTTCTCTTCGTCAGTATACATAAAGAAGTATAATTACTACTGTTAACTTTACTAGAAAAGTCTCTATGAAGGTTCTGGGTATTTTTTCCAGTTCTCCTATCTTTTGAAGTGAAATACTTGGGTATTTTGTTGCTCTCCTTCAGGCTTCTTCACCGACTTGCTCCCTGCATGCTGTCCAGGTCACTCTTACCTCAGAGGGTTCGGTCCCTCTCAGGTGTTAGGGCATCATGTCACTGCACCATCACTTGTGCCTTCCAGACACCGTCCTTCTGCTCTGTGTCATCATTAGGGTCATCTCCATCTGATCAGTATGCATCATAAAATATCAGCCCTGCCATTATCTAACAATGCCAAATGTCTTGCACTTGGTACGGTCTAGAGAAGTGTCTTTTTAGGAGCAGATGGTTTGGCAAATAGCTTAAGATTCTCTTCATGAGAATCTCTTAAGTTTACAGCTCTCAAATGGAAACAGTAAGGAGGGCTAGTCTAGGTAACTGAACTTTGCCAGAACCCTCAGCTATTAGATTACCATCTGGAAGTCACTCGAGAGTCAGTTAATTACAGTCACTGATTGCTTCAATTTCTAAAAGCTAAGAGTCAAGCGACTTCAGGAGGACATTGGTTGTTTTGCATGATCTGTTTGTGGAAATTATGTCCCTTAGCATTTTCTCCCCTTTGATGAACAAAGAATGAGTCAGGAAGGCATTCTGCTTATAATGTTAGGCACTTAGTAAAACAAAAACAAAACAAAACATAACAAACAAAAAACCCCTCTTATCTGTACTTATATTTTGTTTTTGTTTGTTTGTTTTAGTTGGCAACTGCAGGAAACTGTCTGTGTACTGCTCATTGCCAGCACCTGCACCCAGTAGCTCTGCCTGACACCACTCTAGAACATTCGAGTGACAATTTAGTCATAATGTCAATGTGTGTACACTGCGCTGTTTTGCTCCTTCTGGTGGACAGAAAGGGTAAAAGCAGATGTCGTCCTTAAGCAGAAGATGGGAACTGAGAAGAAATTTTTAACCTACAAGATGAGCGTGGAAAAGTAGGGAGAGGGAAATGGAATCAGACAACTATGTATGCCTTCTTACCTTCCACAGCAGTCACCTCAGCGTTTGTGGCTAACTCTGGAATGGAAATACATATCTTTGAAATGCTAAGAAACATCAATAAGTTCTCATTTTATGCAAAAAAGCAGAGATCAACAGGGAAGACCTCTGACATCTTTCTCTGGCCTCCTCTGTATGTGCCCACATGGGAGTGCATATGCACACTCATGTACATGGAACACACATACACACCACCACCACCACCACCACCACCACTTCCACTACCACCACCACTACCAACAAAAACCAAGGTCATAAGTTTGAGAGAGAGTAAGGGATTCTAGGGGAGGGGCTTAAAGGAGGAAAGGGAAGGGAAAATGGTGTAATAACATTACAATTTAAAAATTAAAAATTATAAAAATATAATAGATGATTTTAAAATCCTCTCTTCTGCTTTATAATATAGTTCCTCTGCCTACTCTACAAGTGCATGGTAAGTGAACACTTCCTGGTCTATAATTCATTTCTACAAGATGTTAGACAATTTTATGACCTCCCAGGGTACTTATAAATCTATCTACACCATTTAGCACCTAATTATAGTTGGTTTCATATTGTTCGTTATTATGTCATTATGAGACTCTGTACCCTTGGATAGATTATATGATCTTAAATGGCAGAGACCATGTCTTCACATTCCTTCCCTAGTGCCGATAGAGAGGCTGGTAGATCTATTAAGCAATCCCATCCCTCCACTTTTTGTGGTCTACCTGTTATGGCACTAGACTTACAGACACAGAGGCAATGTTCCCATTTCTCCGAAAGGTTTGTCCTCATAGGGAAACCAAGGCAAGAAACTGTTTTGGCAGGAGAAGAGATTTCCTTCCTCTTTCCTTTAATGTTAGACAGGGCCAGATGGAGGAGCAAGGTAAGACCCACTGTGCTACCATTATCATCTTGATGTAGACGATGGCTGGCATTTTCATCTGCATTTCAACAGTTGGGCAAGCCATCTGATGGTGTCTGACCCCTGGGGCTTCACTTGGCTGAGGAGCTAGGTTAATGGATTGGCACACCTTACCTTTCTCTCCTTGTGAGTGAACATGTTTCTCAGGGAATCAGATTGACATTTCCTTATGCTGTGGTAAAACATAGGTAATGTAGAATAAAAGTCGCCATTTTAGTCACTCTTTGGCATTGAACTTAGTTGTTAACAATGTTATTGTTTTACAAATATCACTACCATCTGTCTAGAATTGTATCATCTCAGTCTGAAACCCTGTATTCATTTGAAAAATTCCCAATCACCCCACTCCCTAAGGTACTCTCTGGTTCTGTGAATTGACTAGTATAGGAACTAGATATACGTTAATCATACAGTGTTTTTTCTTTCTAGTCTGGATTATTTTACCTGACATGATGATCACAGTTTATCCAAATGGTGGCAAATGCCAGAACCCTATTCACCTTTAAAGTATCATATATAATCTATCTGTCCCTAATATAGACTATTATTTAACTATTCATCTATAGGTGAACTTTGGTGGGTTGTTTTCACCTTTGGCTATTATGTATTGATACCATGCTGAACAATGGTATATACAGATCTATGACGTAATGAACAACCATTTCATATTCACTATGAGCAAAGTACCCAAAAAGAGCACACAAATTTGAGAGGGAATAGTGATTGTGAGGCATAGGGAAGGGGAAAAAGGGGAGGGAATGTGTGTGTGTGTGTGTGTGTGTGTGTGTGTGTGTGTGTGTGTGTATTTGATAGCTCACTTTTTTCAAAACATAACTTAAAAATTTAATAAAATACCAGTAACCGGGTTTGGTGGTGTACATTGATAATCCCAGCACTTGGGAGGCTGAATAAAAAGACCAAGACTATGATACCAGTTTGTGTTACATAGTTTAAAAAAAAAAAAAAAGTCCTCCTAAGACTCAAGGAATCTCTGGAATTTCATAACCTGCATTCAGGCTTGAGCACCCATCAGGAAAATGTAGCCTGGCAACATTTTTTAGATTAAGACCATGAGCACTGGGATTTAGTAAATATGTCCTGTTTATCCTCAAAATGCTTCCTGTAGCTAATTTCTGCACTGCCAGGACTCCAAAGTATGCCTCATTGCTGAGCAGTGGGACTGGGGAACTCACATTCCAACTGCTTCCTTTGACTTCGTGTCCTCTTTCTGATTTCTCTTACAGAACATGGCTTTGATCACTGTACATTACTGAACAGAAACTCTGGCAGTACTCAATCACACTTGCAGCAAACCCAGACCCGTCTGGTCCAAGGTCTTTCGTCATGGCACTCACTACCTTCTAGACCCAGTTACTTTTGCTTACATCACCTCTGCCCTGAGTAAAGATTCTTTTGTTATTCTCTGAAGAAATCCCCATTTTCTTGACTTTTCTCATTGCTGTTTATGCCATCTTATGCAAACATTTGCATGTCACTTTAACAGCATCTCAGCCAAATCTTTTTCTAAACAACATATTTGCAAATGATTAATTTGCAAATTGTTGAGTATCTGTGTACTTACTGTAGGGATAATCATGTCAAGAACATGTTTGCAATGGCTAATAGTTTTTTTAACCCTTTAGCCAAAGGACTTTACATGTGTTATTTCATTTCCTCTTTATAGGAGACTTGCATAATATACTATTATTTTGTATTACACAGATGCTGGACTTTTGACTTTGATGTGCTAACTTGTTCTAAATCACACAGCTCTTAAGTAACAGATCTAAGTCTGTATATCAAATTTTCTGATGAAAAAGCATCATTGAATGTGTGTATTTATTGTCTTGATTAGATTATAGGTTCATGAATGAAGAGTGATTGAACTGCTCACAGGGTTTCTCTTGATAACTGTCCAGGAAGAGCCCTAAAAGTCAGAAAAAAAATTGCCCACGGACTGAACACTTTTTCTTTTAGCCTAAAGTGCAATTTCCAGCTGCTTATTCCAGCTGTTTCTTCAAGATGAGGAAATCACAACTGCCTATGCATGACTGAGTGCAATTCTGAGCTGTTCTTCCAATGACAGACCCAATTGACCTGCACTTATGTGTAATGTTTGGCTCCCTAGCAACACACTTGCTTGAAGTCTTCAAACTCAACAATATTTTGCACATGTGCTCAGTTGTATATGTTAACCTTCTGTTGCTATGACAAAATACGCGAGTTGAAAAAAATCAACACAACGGAAGGCAGGTTTATTTTGGCTCTTGGTCTTTGATGTTTCAGTCCACTGTTAACTGGGGCTTGTGGACAGACTGCGAATTGCAGCCAGGAGTCTGGAGTAGAGCAGAGAAGCAGCTTATGGCAGCAAGAAATCAAGGGCAATGAGAAAATGAGAGGAAGAGATGCAAAGTTCTCAAGGACCTAGCCACAATGCTTTGCTCCTTTTATTAGTCCTGCCTCCTCCAGGTTCCACTCCTTCCCAGTACCACCACAGGCTAGCTTGTGAGTCTCTTAGGGACCTATATGCTCCAACCTATAGCACTCATTAAATGCTTACTGGGTGAATTAGTTGTGTCTATGGCTTTTATCCACTAAAGTGGGTTTTGAAAGGTGTTTCTGTTAAAGCTGGATAATACATAAGTTCAATGAAGTTAGAGTATGTTCTCAATGAGAAAAAAAATGAAAATATTAGTGAAAGTTATAGCCAATTATTTTGCAACTTAACTTACATGATACAGAGGTATTTGTGGTTTTAGCAATAGATATTTGGCTGCAAGGAGCTGGAATTTATATGTGAGGGTACCAAGTCCTATATATAAAGAGCTTGAACAGATTTTCTTTGTAGACAATTTGTTAGCAGATGCAGTTTAAGATTTTATACAAGTCTTTATAATTAATAATTGATTTACCTTAATATGCTTTGAAAGTGACATAATGATTAACCATTGAATTATCCCAAAAACCTTGATACTTAAAAATCAATTCCACTGAAAGTAGCTATGGAAATTTGGGTCACTGGGAAATGTATATTCTACATGAAAGATAGAAGCTGATTTTTTATATTTAATTATTTGTGGTCTTATAACTACACCTTAAAAAAAAGAAGGCAGAAAAGTTGAGGGCATGACCTGGTGGTGACAGCTCTGAAAATATTTCCCAAGAGTTTTGACCGAGAACTCAACAACATTTGTTGAATACTTTGTATAGATTGATGCAAAAGTACCTGGCACAATTCTTTGTCTGGAGTGAGCATACAATACATACTTTTTTTTTCTTTCATATCAATAGGATTTGTTATTCTAAAGCAAGAGTTGTCAACTATTTCTTTTTCATGACGCAACACTATACATTACTTTGACCTTCTAACACATTTCTACATACTTACTTATAACAAACTTATAGTTTGTCCTTAGGTTCATATACAATAGCTACGACTCTGCTTTCTACCATTCTGGAAGAACATACACATGTACATGAGAATATATCATCGGACAGCAATAATAATGATAATAGCGATAACAATATTTATATAATATAATTAAAGTGAATAGTGGCATTTCTGGTAGAAGATAGGTGTCTGTGCCATGTAGGTTGGAGGGTCACTAGAGACCCCCAACGCATGTCCCATGGAACCATCTCAACAAAGCACAAGTGGAAATGACACACGGGCATTCATTATGAGCTTGGCCATTTTCCTACCAGGGCAAGGTGTGGGGAGACTCATGGGTGGTTCAGAACTGTAGTGAAGATGCCACACATCTACACTGAAGAAAAGAAATGGAATTTGATTCAGTGCTAAAGCCTGAAATGATGAGATTATCAGGTAAAAGTGTGAAACTGGAAGAACATTTTATACTGAGTGAGGTAACCCAGGCACAGAATGCCAAACACTGAATACCCTCTCTCATAGGTGGCTCCTAGCACTGAATGTTTGGGTTTGTGTGTTCACCTTGAAGTGCCTGCAGAATCCAGGGAGGTAGGGAAGGGGCCACTGGTCTGATACATAAGGGAGGAGAGACAGAAAGACATAGAGGCTGTAAAAACAGAGAGGGAAGACTAGGAGTGGAGAGTTTAAGTAGGGTTAGGTAAGGATGGGAGCCATGGAGGCTAAGGGGAAGAGAAGGGGCAACCTAAAAAATGGTGTTTACAAAAGCTGTAGAAATCTTGTAATTTGTAACAAGAGACCACAGACAGACAGAGATAGACAGAGAGACAGAGACAGACAGATAGGTAGATAGATAGATAGATAGATAGATAGATAGATAGATAATAGATAGATAGATAGATAGATAGACAGATAGATACATAGATAGGTGGAATGATAGATGGATAATAGATAGATAGATAGATAGATAGACAGATAGATAGATAGATAGACAGATAGATAGATACATAGATACATAGATAGGTGGAATGATAGATAGATAGATAGATAGATAGACAGACAAGACAGACACAGAGACATAGATGTACAGAAAGAATACTCTATAGGTTGGATACTGCTGCATCTAGATGCCATGGGTTACTAAACAAGAATGCCAGTGCCAGGTGTACTACACCCCTTTATGAGTTGTTGGTCATGGAGGTCCCCAGAAGCCTTCAAACAATACCTAGGCCCTAAGTGAGCTTACCACTCTCATTTAGCTTAATTGTCATGACATCAAGCTGCCTTCTAAATATCTTTGTTTTCACCAGGAGTCAAGGGCACATTCTCTGTGACTTATCTCCTCTAACTAGTCCCAATCTCCTAACCATCTGTTCAGCTATGAATCCGTCAATGGATTAGCCCATTGATGAGGTTACATGCCCCATAATACAATTACCTCTGAATACTAGTGGTGAGGACCAAGTTTTCAACACATCAGTCTCTGGGGACATTTTATATATAAACCACAAGAAGTAATAAAACAGGCTAGGTGTGGTGGTGCAGGCCTTTAATCCCAGCACTTGGGAGGCAGAAGCAAGAACATCTCCAAGTTTGAGGCCAGCCTGGTCTACAGAGGGAGTGCCAGGACAATCAGAGCTACACAGAGAACTCCTGTCTACACACACACACACACACACACACACACACACACACACACACACGAAGTAATAAAAAAGATGAAAAGATTGGAATCTCTTTGTGGCTTTGCCTTATGTTTTCTCTATGAATAATTTCTTTTAAAAACATTTTGATTCTATGTGTGTGATTATCTTACCTACATGTGTGCCTGTGCACCATATGCATATCTAGTACCCACAGAGGCTAAAAGAGGACATCAGACCCCATCCAGATCTCGAGTTGCAGACAGTTGTGAGTCACCAAATGGGTGATAGGACTCGAACCTGGGTCCTATGCAGGAGCAGTAAGTACTCTTAACCATTCCAATCCCTCCATAGATAATTTAAGACAAAATGTGAGGGACAGTAAGGGAGGAAATGTGTGCTCTCATTTTGTTCTATTGGCTGACACACTGGCTCTCCACACAGCTGTGGGACCGATTAATCCTGTGACAGGATCAATGCCTCCCTATCAGCATTCCTCTAGTTAAAGGAACACAAGTCACTGATAAATGTTCTTTAAGAGTATCTTTCCTTTTAGTTGTAATTTAATCCATACTCATTATACAAAATAAAAGCAACATATGAGAACATGTTAGTTATTGTCCTTTACAAACCATCTTTGCTATACAGTGGTCCCTCTTGTTTTTATACAATTTGAACAAATACGTCAGTTCTTCTGATAACACCATCAAGTCCTTCAAAGAAAGAAAACACATCAAAACAAAAACACACATCACAATGTATTTTCTGAATCAGACACTGACTAAAGTACTGAAAATACAGAGGTGCATGAATCTGGCTCCTGGCAAATCTTAACAGCAAGTGGGAAAGATGAGCATTTAAACTTCTCGTTAAGTTACTGAAGTTGCAGCATATCCACAAGCTGGAAGATCCATATAGATGCTCGATGAGAAACAGCAACTATGGTAATTACTCTTCCCTAGCAGCATGATTGGACTGAGAGACACCTAGGAGATTAGTAAAGCACACTTCTGGAAATGTCCAAGGGCAATTCCAGAGATGACTGGCCATAACTGAGGGGTAGACCTACCCTGAATGTGGATAGCATTGTCCACAAGCTGAGGGACCACCTGGGAAGACAGTAGAGGAAGGAGAAGCCCTGTCAGTTCAGGCTAACTCTACACTCTATTTCTGGTTGTCCCAAGGCAAGCAGCTTTGCTCTGCCACAGTCTCAAATTGCCATACTATTGTGCCTCACCACAGGTCCCTAGACCCCCAGTAATAAACCAGCTAGTCATGGACTGAATCCTCTGAATACAAGGAACCCCAAGTAAGTCTTTTTGTCCTTTGAAGTATTTCTACCAGGTATTTGTCACTATGATTAAAAGTCTTATTACCTCAGTGTAGATGTGGCTTGGGTCAAAAACTGCTTGTTTCAGTGTGTTTTCCATGAATTTTGGTGTCTTCAGCAGTGAAATGAATGGCTTAGGGAGATGATCTGGAGAGTGCTCAACTTCTCTTTGTTTGCCTGATCCTTTTGCAGTTTCAGCCTTGATTTTAAACTTTCAAGTCCCATGTTCTGGGAGCCCTCAAAGGCCTGGGAAAACTGAGCATTGATAGTCCATATCAGGAAAGAATGCTTGAAGTTTTTGATGAGATCAAGACACCCAGACTGAATGGCAGTAACAATATCACTGGCTTTCTCTCTTTTAAAAAGGATATTTCAGTTTATTTTTCTTCATATATACAGACTGTATACACTATACACATATATGATGGAGTGTTAGTCAACCATTAAGAAGATGCATCATCTTTAGGAAGATGGATAGAACTGGAGAGATCTAGAACAAACAGGCTAGATTCATGAAGACAAATGCCATGTTTTTTCTCATATATAAATCTAGATTTAATATCAAAAGACTTGAAAAGAAATGGAGGGATATTTGAGGAGGGGGAGGGGATCCTTAGGAGGGGGCAGGATAAGCTAATAGGAGGTGAATATGAACATGTAATATATATATATATATATATATATATATATATATATATATATATATATATATGTAATAATAAGCCAATTATTTAATAAAACAAATATATATACTACTAGCAATATAAATACTAAAGGGTGAATTAGAGAAACACCTACCTTTGGGTTTCTACAACATAGTTTTTGTGTTAGCTGTGACAAAAGCATTGATAGTGTATTTATGAGACTGGATTTTGCTTTCCTAAGAAAATCTCTCACAAATAATCATACTCAAGTACACTCCAGTCAGAGCCTTATGTAAGGCTTGGCTGTGAGTCCCAATGGCAGTTGCCTTGGCTGTGAGCCTCAGTTGTGTCTTTTGCAAGTCTGGAGCCATGGAAAGAGTCCTGGCTCTGTAGTCAGGTGATGGCTCATTCAATTCCTCATCTCCAGAGGGCTGGAGAATGTACCACCTCTGCAATAGTTTCTTCATTTACACAATATGAGTCATCACAGGCACCTGGCAGTGTAATTGAAGGATGGGAGCCTATTGTTAGGTAGCAGGCACTCAACAGATATTAATTTTATTTTCCTGAGCACTGTACGTTCTACTGTTCTTAAATCAGAGAGACCAGTTTCTGATTGGGATGCAAATGAAAAACATAAACTTTACAGTACTGT
This sequence comes from Onychomys torridus, assembly GCF_903995425.1. Taxonomy (NCBI): domain Eukaryota; kingdom Metazoa; phylum Chordata; class Mammalia; order Rodentia; family Cricetidae; genus Onychomys; species Onychomys torridus. Next base: position 30,085,356 of record NC_050454.1, read on the forward strand.
ATCAAAAAATCTGAATATAAACATATATACACATGCATGTAGACAATTGTGCAATCTCTTTTCAGAAAGCTGTATTAGTGTCTTAGGGTTTCAATGGCTATGGTGAAATACCATGATCAAGGCAACTTGGGGAGCAAAGGTTTTATTTTAGCTTATACTTCCAGGTGACAGTCCATCACTGAGGGACGCCAAAGCAGGAATCTAAGTAGTACAGGAACATGGAGGCAGGAGCTGATGCAGAGGCCATGGAGGAGTGTTGCTTACTGGCTTGATCTCCATAGATTGCTCAGACTTCTTTCTTATAGAACCCAAGACCACCAGCTTTGGGATGGCACAATGGGCTGGGACCCCCCGTATCAATCACTAGTTAAAAAAATGCCCTACAGCTGAATCTCATGGAAGCAATTTCTCAACTGAGGTCCTCTCCTTTCAGATGACTCTAGCTTGTGTCAAGTTGTCATAAGACTAGCCAGCACAACTGGATAGTAAGTATTCTTTGGAGAATTAGAACCAATAGGATTAATATATAGTAAGAGGGAATTTGATAGATCGGCTTATATAATACAGGTTTGATAGTCAAACAATGGCTGTCTTCCCACTAGAGAGGCTGAAAACATGGTAGCTACTCGGTTCACAAGACTGGATGCCTCTGCAATCCTAATCTGTTGCTGAAAGCCAGAAGGAATCCTAGAAAGCCACTTGTCTTCAGTCCACAAATTGGAAGGCCAAAGAAACTATATTCCCATGTCCCAGAAGAATGGTTTCAAGATGATGATGATCATCATTATTATCAGCAGCAACAGCAGCAGCAGCAGAATAGGTGCACTTACCAGCAAGGGGTGAGGAGTAAGCAGGCAAAAAGCGAAAGTTTTCCCCTAGGAGCTTCTTACAGCTGGGCTGCATGCAGAAGGTATGCTCTATCTTGGAGGAGGGTCTGCCTATCTCAGTCAATTCTTTCAGGAAACACCCTCACAGACCTTGTCTCCTAGTTGATTACAGATTCAATTAAATCGACAATCAAAATCAATCCTCATCATTCCCAAGGGCATTCTAAATATTACAACTCAAACTTAATAATCCAGTCTAGGTGTGAGAGTGTTCATGAGGTAGAAACAGTTAAATAATCTAAGATACACCGTCTAATGATAGTTTTCTATTTTAATACAAGAAACAAAGCCATAAGGTCATAAACTAAGTTTTCTGGACAGGTGATACATATGTACCTCCAACATGGTTAACTTTAAATTAAAAATAAAGAGTTTTACATTTATTTAAAGTATGTGCTTGTGCACATGCCTGTCAGTATGACTTCTTGGAGTCGGTTCTCTCCTTCTACCTTGTAGGCTTTGAAGGTCGTTAGGATTGGCAGCAAGGGATTTTTACCCTCTAAGCCATTTTCCTAGCTCTAAAAATTTAAAATCCACAAATGTGTAAAAAAAAGATAATATTTATAACAATCTGCACCATAAACACAACTGGGAGAAGTAATAAGTAAGATCACAAAAGCAGCTACACATGAAGACAAAAACAGAATGCAGCTCCAGGCATGTTCAGCCTCTCCCATGGTCAGCTTCCATCCCAGAATAAGGTCTAGGTCTAACTCATTGGTAGATGAGAATGTTGTGGTGCAATGTCAAACATCTGGACATATTGCTCACATCTGGAAAAGCTGTAAATGTAAGGTTAAAGGGAGCAGGGGCTGGCTGGATTGATACACATCACTATTCAATGACAAATCAGAGTGGTATTATCCTGCCTTCTGGGAAGGGAATAATGTACCCAGCTCCACAGTTAGGAGAGAAAGGTCAGGTTGAATTTCACAGGCCAGACTTCAGTATCTCTGTTTTCATTTGTTTGTAGAGTAGAAAACATCGGCCACCCAAAATACAGAGATTAACGCTGGAATCCCCAGTTTGATTCCAGTGCCTACATGATGCTGTGTATGTACTGCGTGTAGGGTTATGAGAAGGACTCAGAAGAAAGGAGCGGGGTGGTAAACCATGAATTAACAAGCAAACCAGCAAATAGCTGGCATAGTTTTTGTCCCCTGAAAGTTAAGAGTTTTGCTGAGGAGGCACAATTTTACCAAAAATAAATAGATAAATGAAAAGCAATTTAATAGGGACAGTTTAAACATCAGTTTCGGAAATATTTTTTTCTTCTTCCAGAATTTAAAAAGAAAGTAGGGCCAGAGCCAAAGCAGCCAGTTCTAATGTGACGTCCTTAAACTTTAGAAGGTTCCCTGGCGCAGCAAAAACATTCCAGGAAGTGAAGCAGTTATAAATAGTTTCAGATCGTTGTGGAAATGTACTGGGAAACTGGCAGAAAATGAATCAATAGGGCTTTCCACAAGACCCACCTAAGTAAGACCTCACAGCAAAGTCCAGGGGAGCCATGTGGAGATGATGTGCTGCTGTCCAGACAAACTGATAGGGCTGGTGGTGAGGGCTGGTGGTGATGGGGTTACCGGCAGAGAGACACATCTGAAGTGCTCTCAGCCTGGATCAACCCTAAGGAAAGACAGCACGTTTTCCTAACCGAAGAAGAAAGGCTCTGGGAGATATCATTTCTAGTAAGAAATACAAGAACATCCCCCCCCCCCCCCCCCCCTTACCCCTCTGTCTGTCCTTGTTACTGCTGAAGGAGGAATAACTGACAAGAATAGCCTTGTTCCCCTTTACACCTTGGGTGGATGCTTGTGAAATCACTTTCCTGTTTGATGAGCGAGATGGGAAAAGGACAGAACTCCAAGAGGGAGCGTGGGAAGGGATGAAGAGAGAACTCCGCAGGAAAGGGGCTCCTCTCACGACAGTGGTCCTGCTTACCACGGTTTCTTTCTGGGCTCTGGGTTCTTACAGACTGCGGAGCTAAGACCTACTTTCCCTGGAAAATTCTGGGACGTCATAATAACAATGAAACAAAAGTAAAACTTCCATTTGAAGTTTCTTTTGAGCCTTGATGAAAAATATTAGACCATTGGTACACTGGGCAACTTATCAGCCCTCATTTCATTAGTCTGAGTCAAAGAAAACCTCTCCAAAGGAGGGAAACTAAACTTCTGAGATTTTCTTTTTCAAGGTCAAAGGGCAACAGAGTTTGTGGCTCTGAGAACTTGTGATTTCCTTCCTGCTTCTCTTCTTCATCCTTATCAACCCTGCATTCCTCGGCTTTGCCGTTGGTGGCCCTTCCTCCACCCGATAGCTCCGCAGTGGGAGGTTTTCTCTTCAGGACTCGATCTGGTGGCTGTTTTGGCGACAGCTCTTGCAGTTTGTGTGTCGGCTTTTAAATTCCCATCCTTTTGAGCAGCCGCGGTCAGGCAGTCAGGAGTCAGTGGGCGGGGCTTAGAGGAACCCGCTCGGTCCTCCAGGGAGCAGTAACCTTTTGGCAGTCTAACAAACAGAACATTTAAAAGTCCAGTGACTCCAAGAGCTCGCTCTGTACATGTGAAAGCAACTGCAGTTTTCCCAAGGTTTACTGAGGGCTTCCCCCCCCCTTCTTCCTGTTCTCAGTAGGGGTCAGGTTTCTGCCTATAGAGAGACACATTCTTCAAGGATTAAGTGTGATCTCATAGCTCAAGTGAATGCAAAATAAAATCTGGAGACAGCTGGGAATTGATAACGGGTGGCGCGCGTGCGCGGGGGGGGTGGGATAGGGTAGTGCCAAGGTCTAGCTTTTGTTGTCTGTGTACCCTACAGCCTAAATTGGGAGGGCAAGTTATTATTTTTTCCCCCCTCTATTACTCTATTCTCACTATATTCAAATAGGTGATTTTCAAAGTGTGGTCTCCCTTCCTAAGGGGCCTTAAGGGTCCCAGAGGGCTTCTTGGAGAGTGAGCGTCTTCAACTCCAGCTTTCACTGTTCATTCTCCAGGAATGGCAGTGATCTACCCATCTGGCTGTGCCTGTGTCTGCGGCTGCCACACGGAGTACCTAATCGATGATATCTGACCCTACAAGAAGGTCATTTTGATCGACCTAATATTGAGAAGAAAACAGGGAAAGCGCTGGGTGGTGGACTCCTGGGAGAAACTATAAAAAACGAGTCCTGCTTTCTCTATTTCCTTGCTTTGTTCTTCCCAGTGTGCCTTTGTCTTCCTCTTTGCTGGGTGTCATAAAATGAAAAGAAGGGAGTCCTGTTTGTGAGGAATGAGTCACGAAGGAAGTGGGAACAATTGATGCTTTGGGTAAATTAGAAAATTCAGACAATGCTTTTCTTGACATGTATCTTGCAAGGATAAAGTGTCTCACAATCAAGGACACTCTTTATACAGAGAAAAGGCAAGAAAATAGCATCACAGCATAAAAGCAAGCAACAGTCCGAGGTCAACGGGAAACTCAGGCACAATCCCTAGGACGGTGGCGAGTTTCACTTTTGCGACCAGGCCAGGTGAGGTTAACAGAAAACCTCTAAGATAAACAGAAACATAACTAGCTGGACAACCATCTCAGGGCCCTTAGATACTAGCCGAGGACTTAGAGATCAGATTCAGAAGGCGATGTGGGGGGAGTCAGAGGGATGATCACCAGCTGGCGGTGCAGTGCGGTCGCCCCCTGGGGGCAGTCTCAGCATCCGCAACCCTTGCTCCCGCCCTCGGGACTGCTCTCCACCCTCCAGCGACAGGGATTCACTTCTCTCCTAAGAATCCACAGCTAGTAAACTGGAGATGAGGGAGGAAATAGAGGGGAGAACGGGGCATGAGAACATGAGGGAACAGGATGGTCGAGCTGGGGGAGGGACGGAGTGGGAGAGCAGTGAAAGAGATATCTTGGTAGACGGAGACATTGTGGGGATAGGGAGAAACCTGGTGCTAGGGAAGTTCCCCAGAATCCACAAGCTGGGATGACCCCAGCTTAGACTACTAGCAAGAGTGGAGAGGGTGCCTGAGCTGACTTAACCCTGGTAACCAGATTGGTGAATACTCTGTCATTATAGAGCCTTCATCCAGTAACTGATGGAAGCAGATGCAGGGAGTCACAGCCAAACACCAGGCCGAGCTCCAGGAGTCCAGTCAAAGAGAGGGAAGAGGGATTATCTGAACAAGGGGCGGGGTGGGGGGGGGGAGGGTCAAGATTATGATGGGGAAAGCTACCGAGACAACTGAACTAAGCTTGTAGGAACTCACGAAACTTGGGAACCTGCCTGGGACCGGACTAGACCCTCTGCAAATGCGAGACAGTTGTGTAGCTGGGTCTGTTTGAGGGGCCCTTGCAGTGTGATCAGGATTTATCCCTGGTGCATGGGCTGGCTTTCTGGATCTCATTACCTATGGTCGAACACCTCGCTCACCCTTGAGGAAATGGGGAGGGGCTGGGTCCTGCCTCAACCGAACGTACCAGGCTTAGCTGTCCTCCCATAGGAGAACTTACCCTGTTGGAGGAGGGGATGAGGGCTGGGTGGGTGCGGGGATGGGAAGGCGGGGAGGGGAGGAACGGGGGGAGGGATGAGAGGGGGATCTGTGGTTGGGGGGATGAGAGGGGGATCTGTGGTTGGTATGTAAATTACAAAAAAAAAAAAAAAAGAATCCACTACTTGGAAAGAGCTTCAAGCGGCTGAACCCTGGTCACGTGCCTTTGTCTAAACATCCGAGGATGTACTCAAGATGGGGAAATGGGTTAGCATGATATTGGAAAGTGGCGTTTTCATTTCCATCTTAATTTTATCTGTCTATTTACCTTCACAATGACAAGATGATCTTCTCCTCCAAATGCAGTGGAGATATTTTCCTCTCTCCCTGTACTTCAGTAATTCTATGGGTCTTAAGGTACTACTCTACTTAACTCTACGGGTCTAATTTCTCCCACCTGACTGAATTTATAGAGATAAGGGATATGTTGTGCTTCTAGTGTCTTTACCTATATGTCTAACGTGTATCGTATATATTATATGTTTTAGAATACATAAGCTCAATACATTATACTCAGTGAAACCAGCATAGAGAAGGTTAGCATAGTGCTAATGAAGAGAATATGAGCTCAGCATAGATGAAACATGTCACATCTCGTCAGTTTTCTCATTTGTCTGTACAGCATCCTGTTGGTTCTGTTATTTATTTACTCATTTACTTATTTATTTACTCATTTATTTACTTATTCATTTACTTATTCATCCATCCATCCATCCATCCATCCATCCATCCATCCATCCATCCATCCATCCATCCATCCATCCATCCATCTATTTATTCATTCATTCATTCATTCATGAGAAACTAAGCCTCAGGTTAAACCGGTGGGTGTCCTAGTTCCCTTAAGGGAAGCGACAAGGGTGGGGATTCCAGCCAGGGCAACAGAGGCCAGGCTGATCTTCAGAGCTGTACTGCCCCCTGGAGGAGGATAAGTAGGAGAGCGAGCAGGAAAGAGCACGCTTGCTACTCTGTTCTCAGACGCCCACCCAGAGTAAAGCACTTACCTGGCTGGTGGTTGATTGACTAAGGAAGAGTTTTATGTTGACTCATAAAAATTAAATCTTCTTCTAGATTTAATGTTTTCTGAAGGGGCTGATATTTCCAACCAGGCTTTCCCACTCCTGTTATTCTTAGTTATGTGTATGTTTTTTAATGTAAACAAATGGAAAAATATGAATAAATCCACAAAAGCACATTCAAAGGAGAATCATTGCATCTCACATAAAAATATTTATTTTTTTCTTATTTGGCTAACAAAAGTAAAACAAAACGAATCTTTATAGTTTACCTTCACCCTTAATAATTTTGAATATTCTTTTCTTTCTCACCGAAGATGTATTATTAGGATTTCTGATCTGAAAAGAATTCTTGCTTAAATTTTAGTAAGCTTCATACAAAATAGCAGTCACCTACATTTTTAATGGGCATAAATGTATACTCTTTTGTTTTGCTGTACATTAATGATTTATTTGTGTGTGCGGATGTGTATGTGTGTGCATGCACATGTACAGCTTGCATGTAGGATTCAAAAGATGGCTTGGAACCTCAGTCCTCTTCTTCTAACTTGTGGGTTCCAGGAACTAAACTCAGCTCATCAGCCTTAGAGAGAAGCAAGTACCTTCACCAACTCTGCCACCTTGGGGCCCTGATTATATGTGTGTGTGTGTGTGTGTGTGTGTGTGTGTGTGTGTGTGTGTGTTAGAGAAAGAGAGAGGGAGACAGAAATGGTTGAATCCTTTTGCTGAGATCACAGGTGTTATCATTCCTCGCACATATATGCATTTATTAAAAATGTTTTATGGGTATGGGTATTGTGCCTTCATGCATGTCTGTGTACGTGTGCACCTAGTCCCCACAGAGGCTAGAAGAGATTGTTATATCTTCTGGAACTGGAGTTAGAGATGGCTGTGAGCCACTATGTAGGTGCTGGGAATTGAACTGAGGTCTTCTGGAAGAGCACCCATCGGAGCCATCTCTCCAGTCCCCACAAATTTATACCTTTTAGAAAGTGAATTATATCAGAAGCAAAATTATATCAGAACCGTGAGAAAAAAACATGGTTTAGAGAAATATTTCTACAAAATGGCAAAAAAGTCTGGCTCTCACATATTCTAAACTTGAAGATAACATCTTGTTTGAATGAACACAGGGGAGGGCTTATTTCTGATGGGGGCCAAAACAGCCAGGATCCTTTAGAGGACAGAGTGGCGTGAATTTAGAGGCAGGCTGAATTTGAAGGCGGTTGCTTTGCAGTCATATAATAGTTTGCTGAAGTAAAGATGTACTTCATGGGGTCACTTTATTCTCAATCCTTTTAGTGGTGTCATAGAAACATGTAGAGTTCAGATCTGTAATTGCATATGATCAATATATGTACACGTTTATTATTGGCTTCTGTCATACATATGTATATGTATGTATATGTATGAATATATGTGTGTGTGTTTATAACATTCTACACGAAGGTTTTACTCAATTTAAGTTGCAAGTACATACACCAGCAGTAAATGGAAACCTAAGAAGATGACTTGAACTTTAGTGAGCTGGTGGGAATGATTCTACAGACTGTGAAGATTGAACCCATTTATAGGAGGGGGGACAGGGAAGAGGGGACAAGGCAGAGGTCCAAGAGAGACAGGAGGCTGCCTCTGAGGCTTTAGTTTGTTGAAGCGAGGGTGGCAGTGAGAAAGATTGGGAGGAAGCAAGATTGGGGGAGCCAGAGGGGAGACATGCAGAGCAGACACTTCACCTTGGAAGTCTGACAGTTCTCCAAGATGATGGGTGACAGAGACTGGAGTGAATGACACTTGCGTGTATTTCACCTCGAGCGAGTCAAAATGGAAGCTTTTCATCTTGGGCATTTAAAGTATTAAAGGCTTTGGGCATGAGTCCAGGCAATTGGCAGATTTCGGAGAAGTGTGTGAATGAGCACATTGCCTTGGGGAAGGATGCTGAGGCCTGTGAGGGGCAACTGTCTGCCAGGAGCAGTGTGTGCAATGCCCACTCTTCTAGGCCACTAAACTAGGAGGAGTGGAGAGGGAGAAGGGGAGGGAGCATCTCATGGGAAAACAGATTTCCAACATGAGCAGGGGAGAGGCATCTTCTTCCGGTTCGTTTAAAATTAATATCACACCCCGAAAAAGTAACAATGACAAGAGAAATGTCACACTGGATCCTGGGAATCTAGATCTGTAAAAGAATGTGTGGTCATAAAAGGTTTTGAATGCAGCTGGAATCGGCTTTTACACCCCACTCTATTGTCGCTTGACTTGGGGCTCAACGAAGCTTCTCAGTTTTGCCGAGCCTCAATTTTTTGTTTTCTGACACTAAATAAGAAATCTCATAACTTGACCATATACTGAGTTGTAAGGCTGTACTATGATATCTGTTATATAAGGTCTATTATAATATTGATCAGTAGTTGCCATTTCAAAGGTGCTGTCTTGCTGTGTTTGAACTTTCCACAGTTTCTGTTAACTGGATCAATTATAGTTAAAAAAATAATCAATACAAGATTCCAGACAGAAACTATCCCTAAGCTTTAAATGGTGTAACAGTCAGAGTAACATGCCAAAATCTTGCACCATCTCATTCTGTCTATCCAAGACAGGAGTCATCTTTTAAGTCGGTATATCTACACTGTATACATTATTCTCCCACTATTCACTTGTACCTTCTGTTATCAGACTAGGTATTGTGTTAACACAGAGCTCATACATAGGATTTTGTACACACATCTCCTGTGTGTGTGTGTGTGTGTGTGTGTGTGTGTGTGTGTGTGTGTGTGAGAGAGAGAGAGAGAGAGAGAGAGAGAGAGAGAGAGAGAGAGAGAGAGAGAGAGAGACAGAGAGAGAGATCTACTGTATTATCATTATTATTATTATTGTTATTGTTACTGTTATTTTGGTTTCTGGTGTCATCATCCACCAAGAGGATGCTAGACATAAGTTTCAATAAATGGAAGAAAACCCAAGATAAATACTTCCTGGAAATCATATGTTAGAACTGTGGCCCTGAGTTAAACTTTAGTGAGATACTCAGGCCAGGAAAAAAAAAATGATCCAGATAAAATAAAGAGTTTGAACTTATGTGAGGTGTGTTACCACACTGAAGTATGTGGGTGTAGTTGGGAAATGAGACCTGGTGTCCATACTGGGAGCAATTTGTACTAAAAGAAGCAGCTTCGTTCTAAGGTAGACATGTGGTGTGTCTGGACTTCCAGGTTTTTAGTAGAACACTAGATCCCCCCAACCCATTGAGTTGTGAAGATTACATGAGATACGTGAAGATTTTTGGCAGCTGTAAAGGGCATGCATGTGGAGGTCATTATGTTGGCGAGTATTTCTGAGCAAAATTTCAGTGGTTGCTGTTTGTATTATCCCAATAAGATTCAGAGAAAATGATGAACTATTTTCCATAGGAAAGATAAAAGAGATAAAAGTCTTCCCAACATAACTGAAATTTTGTGACTCCTAACAGAGAAGGAAAACTTTGTAGCTCTGAGGAATGGCTTGTCCGATTAGTGTCTAGTGCTAACATTTTTTTCTTAGTAAACAATGCCATAACATCATGAAATGCGACAGTTTTTCATAAGAGAATCATGGCTCTTAAAGGGGGGGGGGACCAAACTAGCCCCCACCCAAATGATCCTCTTCAGTTGTTTATTTGGAAGAACTCAAGAAAATAAGGATCTTTCCTTCATTTAAATAATTAATTTTGTCTTAGCTTTATAGCCTTGTATTCACAGTTCTCTTGCTTCTGCCTTTGTAATTCCGAGATTATAAGTGTCTATTTCCATGCCCACCTACCTGCTTGTGTTCCCTTTCAGACCTTTATGGCCCTTCTGTTCAACTGTCTGCCCCCCTTTAATGCATTCTGCTTCTCCGTCTGCCTGTCTGCAGTCTAGTTGGAGCAGGAGAGTCTGCCTGTGGAGCGTAGCTTTCTATTTACTTCATTTGGCCTCCAAATAATTGGTTATATTTAAGTTTGTTTTAAAGATCTAATTAACCTAAACTTTGGTAATAATTGGGCAAAGTGAGTAAGTGGCAAGAATTCAGCCCCCAGAAAATATGGTCAAGCCTACTGAGACCAGAAGGGAAAAATTGAGGTTAACAGCAACAGTGACTTTGTTGACGTGGCTGTCAAATCTTGTTCTTTAAATGGCCATGTCCTCAGCAGCTCAGCCTTTCCAGACTGTACAGCTTCTTGTTACCACTGCCCTGTATGAAAGCTGGAGGGTTTAAAACTGGTGGGAATTGAAGCTGGAGCAGCCACTTTGAAAACCAGTTCCTCAGAAAACCAAAAATAGAACTACCGTAGGACCCAGTTATACTACTCTTTGGTGTACAGCCAAAGGACTCTAAGCCAACAATACTACAAAGACAGTTACATATCCATGTTTACAGCTTTATGATTTACAACATCTAGGAAGCACAACCAGCCTAAATGTCCATGGATAGCTGAATGGATAAACATTGTGTGTGTTACATATACACAATGGAATTTTATTCAGAAATAAAGGAAAATGGATAGAGCCAGAAATCATTATGTTAAAAGAAATAAGCCAGACTCAGAAAGATAAATACCATATGTTTTCTCTCATATATGGGATCTAGATTTAAATTTATATTAACAGGTGTGTGTGTGTGTGTGTGTGTGTGTGTGTGTGTGTGTGTGTGAGAGAGAGAGAGAGAGAGAGAGAGAGAGAGAGAGAGAGAGAGAGAAGAAAGAGAGATGAAGGTATAACAGGGACCATGAAAGAGGATGAATAGATCTTATGGGGTGGAGGATGGGGAAAAGGGAAGTTAACAGAACACATGTAACATGAAATGGCTAAAATGATAGTAGGGTTGGGTGGGGAGATACTGGGAAAGGGGGCTGAAGAAGAACAAAGCATATTGAAATATATGGATAACGTGTCATCATGTATTACATTACTTTGTATGCTAGCTTAAACAATTAATTGAAAAACAAACAAACAAAAGAACTGTTGCATTTGCAGTGGGGTGGGAGCCAAGTCTCCTGTCCCAGAGCTACATTTCAACAGGAGCAGAGCTGCATATGGAGCACACAAAGTGCCGCACTGAGGATGGACCACTTTTAGTTGTGATAGACTTACAGAAGAATCCTAAAATGGAAGGCAACTAATTTCTCAAGGTCCTAGGAAAGATGACAATTAGCTACCAAAGTTTAGAATGTGTGGAATAGGCAAGAACACAGGACAAACTGCTGACTCTAAGAGACGGTGCTTAGAGCTAACCAAGACATCTTTATCTCTTCTTCAGTTCAGGGCTCAGGGAAAGTGTTGGAGGAAGAGGTAGAGAGAAAGGTCCAGAGGGTGGAGGGAAGTGCTGGGTAATGTTGTCTTCTGGATGTAATAGAGCACTTCATGGACTCACAGCAGCTGTGGTTACCTGTACAAGACCTGTGCAAAGTCAAGCCAAGCAAAATTTCTGTATAGATGGGGTGGAGGACTCTCCAGCCCCTCCCTACCTGTTGCCGAGGAGCTATTGGCTGGTGGCAGCTGCTCAGGGAAGGAGAGTCATTCCCTTTTGAAGATGAGGACACTGGAAGTTTCCCCATGCTCCAGGGGATGGCATCACACCCGTGAGTATACGAAGAGCACTAACTGGATGTAGTGGGTTATTAAACAAAAACAAAAAAACAAAAGAAAAAAGAAGTTGGGAAGGGAGTTTGTTAGGGGACACATAGGAGAGTTAAGGGGAAAATGCAAGGTGGATACGATCGTATTTCCTTGTTTACATGTGTGAGTTCTCAAGAATAAAGACACATTATTAATAATAGAAAACTGCTTAGCCTTTAGTTGAAAATGTGTTTGAGGCAGTTGTACAGTTTTGTAGCTCAGGAGATGAGTCATGCTGGCCTTCTGCTCTAAAACTCCACCAAAGTCAGGTACACGAGGCAGCCTTTGCTCTCCAGAGACCTCCCCAAGGTTTTAGTCCCCTTTTGGAGTGAATTACTGAATTTTCTTTTAGTCTTGGCTGTGGGACACCTCTTAGTGATTGTGTTTCCATTGCCCATGGTGAATGTTAGTACAGGGAAACAAGTTTACACACTCATCATCCATTTGTAGGAAGCTCCTTGAGCCCTGATTATAAAATTAAGTTCACTTTCTTCGTCTGCAGCACTTTATTCTTGGGCCTGAGTATCTGCAGGATGCTTTCTTCTTCCTTTTCAAAATGTCTTGACAAGGTTTTAAAATTAAATTCTTCTCCTGTTAGAGACTGAACGGATGGAACAGTGACCTTATCGTTGGTGAGGGGCAATGGTCATGGGTTTCTTGTGCTTTGAAGAGAGACTTTTCATAATAAAACTAGCATGATGGATTTTTAGAAGCTTGTCTTGGAAAAAAAAATTATTCTGTCCTAACTTGTTTCTGGATCTTTCCTCAAGAAATACGAGTATTAACAGTGTCATTTATAGATATGAGTTTTTATTAGACAGCTACTTTATTTTAAATTGTTTAGAAGGAATGATTATTCTTTTTCTTTTAAAAAAAAAGTTTTAAGTGTTCTCAGTTTCTTCAATTTATTTTCTTTTACTAAGTTTTAATTTTTTCCTAAATCAATGAATGCACTTTTAAAAACACAATTCTTCTGGTACCAGAACAGTGGTTTGTTATTATTTTGTAAAATACTGTAGCAAACTAAAGTGTCAAATAAGGAATGCCATCATCTGGCTAGCATGCGATGACCCATGGTAGTATGCTCTCAATGAGTCATTTCTAGGCTATTTTTTTCTCTTTGGCCAATAATAGGACTTTTCAATTATATGATTTAGAAATACCAAGTTACCTGTTCCAAATACTCTTCATCGTGATGAGCCATGTGAAGCAAATGTTGTGTTACTTTCTTTAGAGACCTGAAAACTCAGACACTGTAATGATGGCTGCATCTTTCCTAGGTGGCTTGTGAGGAAAGGCATCTGTGATGACAGGACATGAGTCTCCAGCTTCAAGGAGCCTGGCTGCAGGACTGGCCAACGGGAAGTGGCGCCGCTCCTTCAGAGTAGCTTTGTAACTCTCCAGGCCCATGCTGTGTACGCACAGCCACATTTCATGCTAACATGAGACGACACCCTTACTGGTGTGTGATAGTCCTATGGGGTTTTTACAAATGCCATCTCTGACAGCTTCTGAAGAGGCTCTTCAGCTGTCACCATAAACCTTGCTGGGCTAAACATATGTTTAAAACATGTGGAGGGACCATCGGTTTTGAGGCTCCGCTGAAACTTGGTATTGCTCCTGGCTCAGCTTCCCACTGGACTTGCCAACAATCTAAATGTGTGGGCTTGCCGTGTCTGCAGGCACACTGGCTTCAATTTAAGGTTTCTGAGTCCCAGAGGACACCATCCCCTCTGCCAGGAGTCCTCCTCTTTTAACCACTTGGACTGCATCCACGTTCAGAGGCCAAGATGGGCTCTCTCTCGCTCTCCCACTTACATACTGTAAAATCATGGACGGCAGCTTTATTATCTGCTTATGAGATGGTTGCCATGGTGGATCTGTGTCGAGAAGCACTTTGGGGTCACCCACTGATGTTTTTCTACTGCCCTGTGTTAGTTCTTGCTGAAAGGGCGCCTGGGGTCACCCCAATTTTCCTTCTTAAACTGGAGGAATCTATATTATGGAGTGGTATAAGTATGAGTTGATTGTGGGCAGATGAGTTATGGTGTTTGCATCTGACAGTTTTTCATAAGGGACAAACCATGTTTGTATGCGCTGTTCAGTCTCCTGCAGCTTTGTCTTTAAAAATTGGGGTCTGGGTTTGTCAGGATAAAGTAACACAGTGAGTGTGACAAATGATTTGGTTGGTCTCGTGAAGCCTCCTTAAGGATTACGGAATGGACTTAATTCTGAGGGTTTTGAGTTTGTAGCACTGACAGAAACGGCGGAGGAGGGATTTGAAAGGCAGCCACAATGTCACTCTCCCAGGACTCATCTTTAGGTTGTCTTACTCATTTTCTTGTTTAATCTGACAAAGGCCCAACTATCTGGCTGTTTTGCTCCTGTTGTTTTGGGTGTTCATATTTGTGTGGAGGGCAGAGATAGACAAGGTTGGGCAAGTCCAAAGAAGAGCTCCAAGTTCAGTGCAGTCTTCTTCAGTAGTCACTGAAGTGTGATAAGTGTGAGCTGTCTTGCTGCTCTCCTCTATGGTTTGTGTCAGGGTCTTTCACTGAGTCAGGAGCTGGCTGACTTGGATGGACCGATGGCCTCTCAGCCCTAGGGCTGTCCCTACCAGACCTGGCTGTTTTTTAGATGGCTTCTGGAGATCTAGACTTTGGTCTTCATACTTGGGCAACCAATGCATTACTGATTGAGTCATTTCCTCAGCACCCTACTTTCTTCCTGTTTCAAACACAGAGAAACTGAGGCTAAGCTGATTAAGTATCATATCCTAGGATGTATAGTTCTTAGGCAATATGAACAGCATCATATCAAGCTACGTCTGATTTCATAGCCAGTGTTCTCCCACTGGAACGCAAATGGCTCCCAAGATAAGCTCACACCTGCTTTTGGAAGTATAAATGTAAATGTGCTCATTTTGGAGGCAATCTACTTACCTTGTTACCTTCCGATGAAGATGAAGTTGGCCCAAACTATTAACTACTTTATGAGAAATAAATTGCCAAGGTTTATTTCAAATTGAGCCTCTCCCTATTTATGTCAAATAAGAGCTGTCCTCTAGTGTAGCACCCCTTTGGAGACTATAAACAGTAGAAGACATACTGCTTCTTGTGGTGTTTGCAAAGAGTTGCCTTATAAACAGATTTGTCAACCTATTTAGAAGGTTTTTAACCTGTTGAGTGTTTAAGATGGGCCATTATTTTCTAGTAGGTTATAAGCAAGACAAGGCCTTCCAGATGGAGCCTAGATATGTGTGTTGAGGACTTCTAAAAGAGTTGGCTAGGTTAGAATAGAGAGGGTCTGAGGCATAAAATGTAGTGTAGCTAAGACCATGTGCTGCAGAGACAATAGATTTGGTGAATCTCATCTTTGCCGCTTAGTAAACATTGTCTAAATTCTCTGAGTCTCTGATTCATTATTATCAGGATGGATAACATAATTCCACCCCTTTTCCTATAGATTCATTGATAACAAACATTGAACTTTGTTTTTACTGTGGTAGTACCCATTGCCTGGCCTGTGACAAGGCTTTATGGCTCTGAGGGTAAGGGCTAGGGGTTGGCGTGCTGAAAGAACTCAAGACTTTGGTTCTAGTAAATAAACAACCAGAAGGTGGGTGCTATTCAACAAGGAATGAGCTAAGAATCACCAGTGCTTCATGATGTAGGAAGGAAGCAGTCCTGGAAGTAAGGCTGGCAGTCAGTCTTTAATCTGCTGGTGTGTATATTGTTAATCAGGAGAAGAATGGTCACTTGACCGAGTGAGAAGAATTGAGAATAGCATTTCTGAAAAGAAGTAGCTTTCATTATAACTTTGGTCCAGTGTTCTAGCACTTCACCTTTTCTGTGACTTAGTAATTTCAGTGAATCTTGTGCTATCTTTTGAGTGACAAAAGCAGTGAGAATTAACACAGATAACTGCCCAGTACATACTCATTTTGTGAACAAAATGTCAAATTTGAGTCAATTAGAACTTTCTTCATCTAAGGGCTTCCAGATTTTCATTTTTAAAAATTCCATAGGTTCCAGAGCTCCTGTTTTAAAACTCAGGGGGGAACACTGGCTTTTATAATTTAGGGCTGACTACAAGGGAGTTTGTTTTGGAGCAGTCTAGCATCAATGACGGCACACTAGCAGTCTCTGTAGGTGAAATGAGCTGTGTTTGTCTTAAAAAAGAAAGCAATCAACTTGATTTACATTAGAGACAATCTCAAAGTTCAGCTATCATGACATTTTGTGAACTGCACCTGTCTCTACAAAACTCAGCCCCACATCAAGGCAAAGTGTTTTAGTTTAAATTTATAACCTACATGTTCTCATAAGTTGAGGAATTTTTAAATGTCACACAATTGTCATTAGCAATATATTTATTGGAGCCACTTTTCACAAAATGGTGCTCTCCTTTATTACTTTTAGTGAATAATTTATGTATTTTGGAAGTACTTGGTGTTGATGTCTATGAAAAGTAATAACGATATTTGTTTGAAAGCACCGTTTTTTCCCCCTAAGAATAAATCAGAGCTTCTTAATCAGTTGTCTAATCTACAAAAGCATTGTAGGTACAAATCAAGTTAGACACGGATTGATTTTGACAATTGTGTCCAAATGAAATAGCCTGGACCCAATAAAACTCTCTCTATTGATTTCCAGCAATGACATTTGGGATAGTATTGTGGTACTAATACGATGGTCATGGCCTGGTATTTGTACTCAGCTATGGTAGTAGGGTAAGCTTAAATTGCTCAGATTGGATGAATAGCATTCTTCACTTGTTCTGGATGACAGCCTATCTAATGTAATTGCATTTGTCTGCCAGTTTCTGTGTGTTAGAGCAAAGAAAGATTTTGATCCATGAATAATTTTGATAGAGAAGTTCAATTCATTTCCTTCTGTAATATACTACAAATTATAAATTCTCATTACAATGGTTCAATCACTCGAGAAAGGAATACATTTTAAATCAGGTTCCATGCCAAATACATCATTTATGGAGTCATGCTGCTTAAAATTGGACAAATTGATTATTTTACTGAGTATTGAAAATATTAGTTGGAAGCATTAAAAGCATTTTTATTAGCTATGGGATTCAGTTATATATATAATATTATGCTTGTGTAAGAAATATTAAAAGCTTCTAATACCTCATTGTTTAAAAAGGGAGAATTCTCACTTAGTTCACTGTGGTGAATTATTAGGATATGAATTCGCAGGACTGGGTGTGGAAACGTGATTTAAAAACCCCAAGAATCCTATCAGATGTTTAGACATATGACAGACATGCCCATTAGATAGTCTGATGTGATACCATGGGCTTTAAAGTGGATCACACTGGTGATTTATGCCTATATAGCTTCTTTCATTACAAGACTATGAATAGTTATGTCGGTCATTCACTCATTCACCACAGTCCCATTATGGTGTAAATAGCTGGTCTTTATTTGTTCTTTCAGTATCTGTTCACTTTCCAAGAGTTTGAATCAATCTGGTTCAGCACTACATAACTCACATATGTGAGTCTGGATTGAATTATAGCACTTAGAAAATCACTGACTGCCACTTTAAAAAATAGTTTATTTATTTTTCACCTTATGCATGCTTCTCTTCCTTTTAAATCTTTAAATACAGCTCTGGTGTTGCCAAGGTTTAAATCTGTTACACAGAACCTCACAGTAACGATGGGGAGTGACTTTTAAGGTTTCAGTTCTGACTCTGCGCATGTCTGCCCTCTGGATTCTCTGAAAGATGGCTTTGGCTGGGATCATAAATGTATTTTGTGCCATTTTCAGTAAGAACCCCCTGATTGTGTTTTCTGTCAATAAGCACAAATAGAGTTTCGAAATAACTTTTCAGTTAAGGAGCAGCCTAAACATTAAGTCTACTTTTTTATACCAGGATAAAATTTTTCCACTCTAACATGATACTTGGAATTAATGGAATATGTGGTTTGTATTAGTTTAGCACTCATGGTGACTGACATTTCCAGATTCTATGGGAGACATTTCTAATTTACTCTATCTCAAAGTATTAATATGATTTTCAGAGGTTAAGTGGGTTGCACTAATTAAGATTTTTTTCTGGTATTCATAGCCAAATTGAAGATGCAGATAAAACATAAACAGACATCGTTTTTTTCAAGGCTAGACATGTTGTTAAGCAGTTTGTATATCCTATGTATTTTTAAAATATTAACCTTTTAAATTTTGTGTTTTAAGACATCCCAGGTACCCTTCCCTAATTTTTTTCTTCCCAAAATAGCATCTTATAAAACTGTAATGCATTATCATCATACCCCAGATGCAGCCCAAGATATCAGTTAACCATCTTACTCAGATTTCCTAGTTTAGTTTTTACTCTAGGGCATCTGAGAATTGATTACACTTTCACAGATAGGTCTTACTGTGTAGCTCAGGCTGACTGAAAACTCACCGTGTAGCTTAACATGGCCTTGAACCTATGGTGATTGATTTTCCCGCTTCAACAGCTGAAATGCTGGGATTGCAGCATGTATATCACTCTGGACTTATACATTGACTTCTGTGGAGTTTTATCACATGTGTATGTTCATGTGCCCACCACAACTGTCAGTTTATGGAATATTCTATTCCTTCTCGGATCCTTAGTATCACTCTTAGCTTGCATCCACTTCCTGTTTCTCCCTTCCCAGCCTATGCTGGGGACCGCTCCTAAAATCCTTTTGCTTATTCTCTGCTTTTACAATTCTGTTGTTGTATGGATAGTACATGCATAGAACCAAACCACATATAAGTGGTTGAAGACTTGCCACTCATGGAGCTGTGTACATAAACATGCACTTTTTTTTTTTCTAATGTGAGGAGCCCATGACATGTATGGATCTACCAGAATCTGTGTAACTATTAGCATGTTGTAAGATGTGTTTGGGTTGTTATGGGATATGATACATGGTTTAAGTTTTTATGTGAATGATCCATGTTGTTATTTGCCTGAGATAATCACTTGGGGATCCTATTACTTCGTTATGGAGTGATTACATATTTAGTTTTGAAGAGACCACCATCTCTTTTCCAGAGTTTCCAACTAGCAAAGTATAGATTATCTAATTTCTCCATATTCCTGACTTCATTTGATGTCATGACTGATTTTTAAAATTTCCCTGTAGTTTTAATTTGCATTTCCTTATTTGCTAATGATTTAAACTCTTTCCCATATTAGTCACAATCTGAATATCTTTGTAGTCCCACATTATTTTCCCTCATTTTTAACTGGATAGTTTTTTCTCTACCTCTGGACTTCTTTGCATACTTGATGCTAGGCCTTGGTTGGAATGTGGTTTGGAAACATTTTCCCCAAAGTATAGCCTGACTTTTCATTCTCTTAACAGGGTATTTTTCATAATTGGAGGTTTGAGGCTAAACCAATAATTTATAAAATATCTCTAGATTCATCTATACAAAGTAAATAAATTTTCATAATACTTCATCTGCCCTTATGATAATACTTTACTGCTCATAATTTATTTATTTTTTAACTTGCTATTTATTTATTCTTTGTATCTTTCACGTGATGCATCTTGATCCCATTCATTTCCTCATCCCTTCGTATCTGCCCTTGCAAGCTCTCCTACAAAATAAAATAAAATTTAAGAAAAAAATAAAAGAAAAAAGGGAAAAATCTCATCATGGAAGATGTAGTGTGATACAGTGAGTCACACAGTAAACCCTTTCATTCATATATCTTTATGTCCAAGTGTTCATTGCAAATTGTTATTGGTCTGGTTTGAGCCTTCTGGCTTCTGCTACACTATTGATGCCGGGCCCTCACTGTACTCCTCTTGGACACCTTGCTGTTGGCCTGTGTCATGGAGATGCTGCAGCTTTGGATCTGTATGACCGGCCCCTTCACATGTTCCAGAAGATCATACAGGGGGTGGATTTGGGGTATCGGCCAATTCATAATCCTGGTTCTGGATCTGGGTAGTTGCAGGGTTGGCTAGCCACCCCCACCCCCACCCTGTCTTCATGACCAGGGTGAGCTCTCCAGCTGCTCATAATATATACTGGTGCTGTAGATCTACATTGCAGACTTAAGTTATTTATTTATTTATTTTTTACCAGAGTGCAGTCTTTGCATTGTTTATTTCCTACAAAATGACAATGTGTCCCTGTGTACCACAGGCCATCACTAACACAACTCTTCCCTTTCCTTTTCTGTCACACAGTCGTTTGGGGTCTTAATACTTCCACCTGTCCTAATTCCATCATATCTTGACTTATTTGCCTGATTCCACCTACTTTCACTCCAACCCAGTCTCCATATTGTATGGTGATAATTTTACAACCATAGAAAAAAATCGTCTTTCTCTCTCTGTCTCCACCACATGTTACATTCTAAATCAAATCTAGTCTAGTGAGTGCAGTACCTAGGATTGTCTGTTTACTTTAGTTATCCAGTGTCTACCCTAAACGCTGCACATCTGTCTTGACCCCTTGGGCAAGCCATGCAGTGTCGCAATACACACAGGAACAACACTGGTAAATCACACTGGAGGGCCTGCACATGGCAGCTTGCGGCAAGGGCAATTGTCTTGAGCCTCCTGGCATCTTCATGACCCAGAGATGAGAACTTTTCAAATCACAGCCAAAAGCTTCATCGAAACCCTTGGGAGAAAGCTGTGGCCTGTGCTTACTGCACTTGGGCATTCCTCATAGAGTCTTCTTTCCTGGTAAACCTTGCCCTCTACTGATTACATGTAGCTCCCTCCCATCACATTGCCTCTCTTGTTAAAATATATGCCTGCATGGTGATATTTTATTTGTGCATTTTTGCAAGAGCCAACTTTGATATTGTAGCCTTGGAACCTTGTCTGACTTTCTGGTTTCCCCATAATAGTTTATTTATACAGTTCTTTATAAAACTATAAATAACTTCTCTAGATTAGTTATAACCTAATGATTTTCCTTCATTCTAACACCATACATTGGTAAATTGTGTGTGTGTGTGTGTGTGTGTGTGTGTGTGTGTGTGTGTGTGTGTGTGAAGTTGTGTATGCACATTCCGTGGAGCCTGAGTGGAGGCCTGGGGACAACCTTAGGTGTCAGTATTGTCTTCAGCATTATTTGAAGTGGTCTCTTGTTTTTTTTTTGTACTACATGTGTTGGGCTAGCTGGATCACAATCTTCCAGAGACTCTCCTGTCTCCATCTCCCATCTTTCTATAAGAGCTCTGGGATATCAGATACATGTGCTTCTGAGTCTGTCTTTGTGTGGCTGTTGGCTGTGAACTCAAGTACACATGTTTGCCTGACAAGACCATGACCTACTAAACCATTTCTTTAGCTCCTGAAACAGTAAATTTTGTATTTGCATTTTAGTCACTGTTTATTCATTTTTAATCCTCTTTAATAGACTTGATAGTAGCTTGCATACACAGACAGAATAAACTTTTAAAAGTTGAATTTCTGCGTGATGGTCGTGGTACAAACCTTTAACTCCAGCACTTTGGACGCAGAGGCAGTTGAATCTCTAAGTTCAAGTCCAGCCTGGTCTACAGAGTGATTTCCAGGACAGCCATAGTCATTTCTAGTCATTTTATCTCCCATTTTAAAATCATTAGCTCAGTGTCTTTTAATCTTAGTGTGCACAGACATAATAGAGGGTATGCCACAACATCAATGGTTGGCTCCAAAGCGCAGCTTCTGATTCTGTAGGCTCAGGGAATATCCCGAAGCAGCCTTTCTGACAGGCTGAGTTTGAGCTGTTGCTGACAAAGCGATTGTATTTTGAGAGTATCTGCATTAGGCTGCCCATATAAATATTTTTTCATTAGAAGTTCTGTGAAAATATGATTTCCGAGGAATATTTCATGCATATATTTAACAAAGCAGAATTCAGGAGAATTCTTCACTCATTCTTCTTTTAGACGATCAACAGTCACGGTATTCCTCTGGGATTTCCCATTTCTTTCAAGCATGAGCATCCCCAAATCACAAAAATACAGTGCGATGTTGGGGAAGGTACTCCCTGTGGCTTCTGGAATCAGAAAATATTCTCCAAGCTTTTGTTCTCCCCCTCCCCCCTTATCATCTGTGGCAGTTTGAATAGATATGGCCCCCACAGACTCATGTGTTTGAATGCTTGGCCCATAGGGAGTGGCACTATTAGGAGGTTTGGCCTTGTTAGAGTAGGTGTGGACTTGTTGGAGGAACTGTGTCACTGTGGGGATGGACTTTGAGGTCTCCTATGCTCAAGCTAGGCTCAGTGTGACACACAGTCTCCATCTGCTGCCTGCAGTCAAGATGTAGAACCCTCAGCTCCTTCTTCAGCACCATGTCTGTCCACACACTGCCATGCTTCCTGCCATAATGATAATGGACTAAACATCTGAAATTGTAAGCCAGTCCCAATTAGATATTTTCCTTTATAACAGTTGCTGTGGTCATGATGTCTCTTCACAGCAATAGAAATACAAACTAAGACACTACCTAGTAGAAGCCTCAGTTTACTAAGTCTGCATTATAGTTGTGTCCTGGCTCTGCAAGGGAGACCAGAGAAGAGCAGGTTGTTTGATTCTTTACATCTTGAAAATGAGTGATAGCAGCAAATGTGGTAGTCTGGTAGACAGATAAGAGTTAGGAGTGTGTCTCAGGGTTTCCATCGCTGTGAAGAGACACCATGACATGGCAACTCTTATAAAGGAAAACATTTAATTGAGGTGGTGGATTACAGTTCAGGAGTTCAGTCCCTTATCATCATGGCAGGGAGCATGGCAGCATGCAGGCAGATATGGTGCTGGCTGCATCTTGATCAGAAGGCAATAGGAAGTGTCTATCATTCACACTGAGGGAAGCTTGAGCAAAAGAGACCTCAAAGCCTGAACCCACAGTGACACACTTCCTCCAACAAGGCCATTCCTACTTCACAAGGCCACACCTCCTAATACTGGCACTCTCTTTGGGGGCCATTTTCTTTCAGACCACCACAGAGTAAGACACAGCCATGGGCCCATAGTGGTTCTTTCTTATGCAATGTACAGGACATTTCCCCATTAATAAAAGTCAATTATTTCAGACAGTGTCATTTTAATTAAGTTGTGATTTTACAGGGCTTCATGGATATTTGTAAAGGTAGCCATCATTTAGAGTACTGTTTCTTGGGATAATGGATTCTGAGTTCCCAATTAGTTAATTTGTAAGTCAACTTGGGGAACATACCTATCTGCAAACTGAGTACTGCTTGTACTGCAGTTTCTAAAGCATATTCAACTTATTTCCTTAAACATCCTGTTTGTTTACAGTATGACAATGATGTGAACAGTAGGAGAACTGACACTTCCTGAACAGACATTGTTTAATCATGTCAGGTAGAGCCAATGACATGAACTTTGTAAGTGGCTCATCCTTACAAAAGATCAAAGGAAGGCTAATCCCTCTGTTCAATTAGCCAGAGTTGCAGTGAGGTAAGGTCAAGCTGTAGCATATCATTTCTCCTGAGCGTGTTTAGCTAGGGTGAAAGCTGAAGAGAACTTTTAGGAACCAGGAAAAGGCATGAAGTGGCAGTCCAGAAACAGTGTCCAAGAAGGTATGTGTTCATTTTACCAAATTTTGTGTTGACAACATTGTCAACAGTGAGAACAAGGTGAATGATTCTGAGTGGAGAATGTGGTGTCCCACTTCAACCAAATGCAACATTCAGTAAGCCAACTTCAAGCTTGGGATCAGGATGTTCAAGAGATGATTGCTGTGGGATGCCATTCTGTATGCTGTGAATATGTATTGCTCTGAGTGGTTGATAAATAAAACGCTGATTGGCCAGTAGTCAGGCAGGAAGTATATGTGGGGTAAGCAGATGAGGAGAATTCTGGGAAGAGGAGGGCTGAGTCAGGAGTTGCTAGCCAGACACAGAGGAGGCAAGATGACAAGGCAGAACTGAGAAAAGGTACCAAGCCACGTGGCTAAACATAGATAAGAATTATGGGTTAATTTTAGTGTAAAAGCTAGTAGATGATAAGCCTGAACTAATGGCTGAACAGTTATAAATAATATTAAGCCTCTATGTGATTATTTTATAAAAGGCTGCAGGACTGTGGGTAAGAGAGTTGTTCTGACTATGGACCAGGCAGGACACAGGTTATCTGACTACAGATGCTTGTTAGGATCAACATAGGCATTACTCAGGCTTTCCTAGAGAAACAGAATGAATAGGAAGTACACAGGTTTATGAAGAGGACATTGTATAAGAGGAATTGGCACATGTAACTATGGATGCCATTACAGCCCATGGTCTATCTGCAAATAAATATCTGTGAAGTGGGAGGTATAACTCAGTATGACTCCAAAGGCCTAGAAACCCAGAGCATAGGGGGAACTTGGAGGCAGGAAATAAAGCAGAGACCATGGAGGAGGGCTGGTTACCAGCTTTTTCTCCATAGCTTGCTCAGCTTGCTTTTTTATTTTATTATTTTATTTTATTTTTTATTTTTTTTTGAGACAGGGTTTCTCTGTGTAGCTTTGCCCCTTTCCTGGATCTCGCTTGGTAGACCAGGCTGGCCTCGAACTCACAAAGATCCGAGTGACTCTGCCTCCCGAGTGCTGGGATTAAAGGCGTGCGCCACCACTGTCCGGCCAGCTTGCTTTTTTAAAAGTGATGGGGGCTACCTGCTCAGGGTTGGGCCATTGCCCACAGTAGGCTGAGCTTTCTCACATCAGTTATAAATCAAGGTAATATACCATAGTCTTGCTTGCCTACAATCCAATCTGATGGAGGCACTTTCTCAGTTGAGAGCCCCTCTTCCCAGATGACTCCGGCTTGGGTCAAGGGAGAAAAAACTAAGCAGCACACATGCCATGGCACCTAGCACATGGAGGCCAGAGGAAAACCTGAATCGACCATTTATACATTTATTTTTGCCATTTATTAATAAAGTTGTTTAATTTCTTTTTATTGAATAGTTTGAGATCTCATATATTATGGGTAGTCATCCTATCTACAATGTTTGATTTGCAAGCATTTTTCTCCAATTCTGTAGGCTGTTTCTTCTCTCTGCTATTTCGTTAGCTGTGCAGGTTTTAATTTGATGTAATTCCATTCTTTTATTTTTGCTTTTGTAACTGATACCTTTGACGTCACATTTAAAAAGTGCTGTCCCTTTGTCGTGGTGTTTTTCACTTGTGAGGATTCCCCCCAAGTTCTCTACCACAAACACCTACTGATTCAAACAATTCTTATTGCAATAGAAAGAATACTACTCACATAAGAAAATATATCATTTGTATGAAACTGCAAAAACAAAGTACTAATGCAACCTTCATCAGAGAAAGAACAAAACCAAAGCCATTACCTTATGTGACTTAAAAATACGTTACAAAGCTGTAGGGACCAGCACGATGTAAGAACAGCTTAGACAAGCAGATCAGAGAGAAATAAATTCTCATGGTACACCCAACTAAACTTTGACAAGTACACAACAGAAAATTGATTTACAAAAAAGGACTTTAGAAAAAAAATGGATATCTATGTACAGAAAAATGAACTAGACATACTACTGTATAAATGAATCGACTCAATGTTATAGACATATTTATATTAGATTAGGTTAGAGATTAATAATTAAGATCCCAAACTCTGAAACTTATGGCATTATTTTCTCTGAAATATTTGGTTCATTTTGGAGAATCACCGTCTCATTATTGAGAGGGGAAATTAAACACTCCAATTAATAATGACTGGATAGCACTTATATGAGCTCTTAGTGTAACGTCAGTTTATTTTACGGAGATGCCAGAGGCCACAGGCAGGTCTTGGTACCAACCTCTCTTCTCCAGGCAAACACTTTCTCCTCCATCGGCTCAGGTCTAATGGGATCTGTTCACTCCTACCAAGAGGACCTTCCTGAAGACCCAGACTTGCCAGACATTTTACCCCATGGGTCCCCCTGAAATACACTGAGGGTGCATTTGATGCCAGCTCTGGCTTTAGCCACAGCCTGTGATGTTTATGCCATTTCACCTATAGAGCAGGTATTTGCCTCGTCAGCAGCCAATACCAGATGTCATGTGTATAAATGCCTACCTGTTGCCCATGCTTCTGTGATACATCGCTTCTCCCACTATGCACTGCCACTGCCAGGTTGATGGGATGGCGGTTTTTTAAATCATTGGTTAGAAATGGGGCCAGAGCATGAGGACGGGCTTGGGCTCCATCTTCTTGCAGGCCTTTGCACATCAGCTGAAGGGAAAAACAGGACAGCGTCTGCTAGTATCCCTTTTCCTCCTCTCAGACTTCCCAGGGCAGTAAGGCCACGCTCCCAGGCTCCCAGGCTCCTCCTTCCATCATGTACAGATCTACTCCTCCTCCCTGAGGCTTTTCCCTTTCTCCTTTCTAGCAGTGATGTTGGAATTGCTATGGGGAGAATTGAAAACACAGAGCAGTTTAGTGTTCTCAAATGTTCCTTTTCTATCAGCTAGGGCACACATGACGAATTAGCCTTACATTTTCCCTCTGCATCCCATTTGCGCTACGCAACGCATTCCCACGGTTATTATTATTATTTTTGCTTTATTTTTCCTGACTTACAATGTCTCTGAATTAAACATTTTACCAAAAGAGAGGGAGGGAGAGACTTTCTTCAACTTTGCTAGTAAATTGCGGGGTTTAATAATTTAAGGAATCTCTTATTTTTTTCTGTTGGTTGAAGTAATAAAAAAAAAAAATCCAGCCGTAGTTAAATGTCTCAGAAATTGAAATATTCATACATGGAGTCATTTCTGATATAATTGTAATGGGTACTTTTAAGCCCATGGTGTATGATCAGAAGTCTAAGAGGTCACAAGAGTAATTTAAAATCATTAATATTAATGACTTCTTGAGCCATTCAATTTCCTTTGAAATCTCATCAGCATGTCGTTTTCTTTCGTCCCCTACTAATAGACCATTTCTAACAGCTGACAGTTCTACGCTGTTTTCACAGTGCTTGCCTTCTGAAGTGCTGCGTGGCTGACAGTCTTGCTGTTCTGTTTCCTCCTGGCCCTGTGGAATTGGCATCACCTGGAGCTTATTACGCTGACTCTCAGCTCACCGCAAACACACCACATCAGTGTCTGGGCCTTTCCCTCATCCCCAGGTGACCTGGGCGAGCGCTGGACCATGAGAAGCACTGACCAGCCACTCGGGCGGCACATAGCACCCAGAGAGACCACAGTGATTCAGTCAGTGTGGCTTTGCACACTGTTTATAACAAATAAACTGGGACGGAGGCGAATCATTCCTTTGCACTCAATCTTATTATGTTTTTCAAGTTTGTTCCGGTTCTTTCCCCTACTTTGGAAGCAGACAGCTGCTCCCTGGGTGTACCTGAGCTCTGCCATGTCTGAGCTGTCAGGAGGCAGCATTCCTCAAGGCTTTTCAAAACAGCTGTGGCATAACTTCAAGTCAGCGCTTCTCTCCACCACCCACTACCGCAAGCTAGAGCAGGACACTCCCAAACAATCTTTTCCTCCATTCTTCCCTCCCCTTTGCCCCCAGTTAAAGCCCATGGTAATTTGAAAGCAACAAAAATGTCTTTGCAAAAGTAAATCTCTATGAAGGACAGCAGCTGTGGTGTAGAGTGGAACTAGTTTTATGGAGTCTTTTCCTTCCTCCATACCAGTTAAGACCACAGGAGGGAGAGCCCTGGCAGGGTGACTTATAAAATTTCCCGGGGGGTCTCCCAGGAGAGCTCACTATAGCCAAAGCAAAGGAGGACCTGAAGGAAGGTCTTCCCACATAGGCCAGCCACACGCTGCCAGGCTAACTGAGCATAAGACCAGCTTTGTTCTACCTTCCCACTCCACTTGCTATTTTCTCCCATCTTGCTTCTCCATTCAGCCTCCCCTCCCCTGCTCCACCTTTTTAGCATTCCGAGGATGCTTCCGAGGCTTGACTTCATTCTGCACACCCACCCTTTCCTGTGCTCTTTTGTTCCTTGATTAATTCAGTCACTGGACTTGGTGCAGAGTCCTGGCCTAAAGCCTGTTCCTTTGATGACAGAGGCCCAGAATGCACACACAGTCACACACAGCAGTATGGAACAGACGTTCAGGGGACGGGTAGTGAGGTCATAGACTCGCATGTCTGGTGATAGGTATAAAAGTTATTGGTAGACACCAGACTCTGGGAGCAATCACCAGAATTTTCAGGTGCTCATGTCCCTGGAACGATGCATTGGATAATAGCAGAGAAAGAAACATTCTATTAAGAAATAGTGTACTTCCAAAGGGGTCAGGGAGCAGAGAGGAGAGTTGGATGTTCAATGGCTCTGTGTGTGAGGGTTGTGGCCCTTTAGACACTATTTGCACAGCCCTGACTTTCTCTGGCATTTCAACACTAAATGTTCTGCTGTTACCTGTCAGTTAGCTGTTCATGTGTGTATGTGTGTGTGTGTGTGTGTGTGTGTGTGTGTGTGTGTGTGGTGGCTGAGGTTCCACTTTGCCAACTGGCTTTTTTACATTCTAATTTTGAACTGACTCTGTCCTGCTCTCCCGCCACACAGCATTTGGCTGTCATTAGGAATGTAAAGATGATGGCCGTTAGCTATCTTTAAATGCCTTTCCTCATCACAGAGTTCCAAATCAAGCACCGTGGTCATCACTGTTATCATGATCACATTTCCAAGGGAAGGCTTGGTTTAAGAGACTCAAAGCAATTTCCACAGTTAGCTAACTATTGTATCAGAATTCACACTCCTGCTTGAATCTCAAATCACTGCTCTTGATGCAACAGCCTGTTTTCCCTCTGGTGTCCCGTCAGATGAGCACAGCATGGATACAGACATGTCTAGCAACACGATGAGGTCTAGGTGTGCACCTAGGTAGCAGAGGGTGGCATCAGGAAAGACTGCCTGGAAGTAGTGGAATATCTCCTGTGGGCTTAGGGCTGAGGAGCAGGATGCTGATGTATGGGCAGAAACCAAATAGGATCCAGGATAAGGAGAAACAGGATTCTGGGTAGCTATCAGTTGCATACCTTCAATTCAGGTAGAAGTGATCACCTAGAATGAAACTAACAGGCTGAGTCCTAGCAGCTAGTTACTAAGAATGAGGACCAAAATTTTAAAACAAGGATGTGGGGAAAAGCATGTGATCTCATTTCACTTGGGATACAGTCCCGTGAACTGTGCTGACTCATGGAATCTTCTACGAAGAACGTAGAACTAGCCCTGGAGACTGGGGTGTGATGGCATATGAAAGTGGAGCTGAAAATAAGGAATCAACAGGGTTCTCCAGAGCTTCTACTCTAGTTGCTGGAGATCAAAGTGGAAATTACAGTGAGTCTAGTGTAAGGCAAGTGTGAAAGGGACCCTCCAGGAATCAGGACTCTGTGGACCCCAATGCTAGCTATGTGAAGGCGTCCTGCTCCTTGTCCCTAGGACTTAGGAAAGTACTTCCTTGCTTAAGAGGCATTCAGTGATGCCTGCCACATGCTTAATAACGATGTAAGCTCTCACTACAGCCCCAGAACCCAGTCTAATGTGTTCTCTGACCCCCCATTCTGTTGATTTCTCATTTGTTCAGTTTGTTGTCAGGGTTACTGGAAGGGCATGTTTGTGTTTTGGAAAATTCTTTCTGGGAGTGGGAGTGCTTTGACTAACACTCCATAGTTAGCACCTCTGGTTCTTCTTGGTGAAATGCCAGCACTGCCCCCATGCTTTCACATGGCACATGAAGGTGCCTGCACACTCTGAACAATTCAGTGGAGCCCCAGCTGTGGCTTTCAGTCATGCCTTGACTGTACTATATCAAGCTCTTTCCTATCTAAGTGATATCACTTCACATTAGATGTTTTTCCTATGAAGTTTCTCACTTTTTTTAGGGGGCATGGTCTCAATACCTTTTGTTTGAAGAGCATCTCTCTTCCTTCATTTAGAAGGCTTATGACTTTCTTTTCTTTGTTTTGGTCTTCTATTTTCGTGGCTTTGGCAGTATTGGAAGGAAAGAAGATCTTGGAAGTTACCAATGTTTTGTTTGTACTCATTTATGTAAAAATATGTGTGAGTGTATAAGCTCAAAGAATAATTACATCTACCTCCTGGAAAACACATTTTAATAATGAAAGGAATCTTCACTTCATCAAGACAAACTACAGTATGTGAAATCATAAATACGGAATGTGAACACTGAACATTCTCTAATCTTGGTCTGTCTAGAAGATAATGGAATCTACAGAAAGTCCTGAACAAGTTTACTGATACTAAAGACTATATATGTAAAATTAAAGCTCAAAAGATCAGCCATGCTCTGTTTTGCGACATATCCCTGGGATCCAAAAGCATGATGGGAAATGTGTTGGGGAGCATTTCATCTATCTCCTGGGCTCTACAGGGATAGAAATCAAGGAATTCCCCAGAATGGCAGATGTGACATTCTAGTGACTAAGGAGAAACCTTTTCAGATGCTTCCTGATAGAACATTGGCTAATGTTCTAATTCATTCCAGGGCAGGAATCCCTCAGTGCTCATTCATGACATTAGGGAGGTGATTGACAGTCCAGTGAGGGACTATTGAAGTCTTCACAAAAGACTTAATTTGTTTTGTTCATAGAACTGTTAATTGTTTCTTTTCTCATTGCCAATACCCTTAAAAGCATCATAATAAATTTCACTGGGCACACATGAGATTTGTGGCAAATGCAGACTGTTTTTTTTTTTAAGACTTCCTCCTCTTGTATCTCTCAGCAGTGTGCAGTTTAGCATTCTTTAATCTTCCCCGGCCAGAATTACTTTTTTTTCTTCTGACATATTTAGGTTATAGAACTAATCTTTCACAGTTAAACACAAAATAGATATTATTAGATAACTAAAATTGAAAGTCTAGGTTGTAGCTAAGTATCAGTGTTGATGCATGGCACTTCTTTAAAAGGAAAGAATGACTTTCATCGGTAATGAGTGACAGTTTCGTAATGGCTGTTAGGTATCACTCCATTGTGACTGAGGAATACAGCATACTATATAATACATCACAATCCCCATATGATTAGAGATTAATCAGATTCTAAGGCCAAGCATGGACTTCCAAGAAAGTTCTGAAATCATATGCAAAAGAATGTAAGTGTGCATTTTTCCTGGAAGGAGAAACTCTAATGTTCTTTAGACCCCGAAAACTGCTTCCCAGTGCTCTGACTGGCTGTTCTAAGCCTTTTCCCACACCCACCGACATTGAATTCCCTGTGGAAATTCTGTCTCAGTGATTTCCTTCAAGCCTTTGTTTCTGCTCTTGCTAGTGTGTTTGTATCTGTGGAAGCTCTGAGACCTTCAGCGGATGATGTTACTGACTTCCAATCCTTAAGGTCAGCCTCAAAGAGTAGGTGAGGGTGGGGAGCTAGAAAGAGGAAATGTAGGAACAGTTGCATTAAAAGCAATATAAATTAATCATTTCTCTCTGTGTGTACATGCAATACGTTATGATGTACTGGTTTCCATGGCAACTAGTTCTTTAAGTTATTTTACTCTTAGGACTTAGGTTTGTAGATCTGCTCACCTTAATTTCAGCTGTTGTCTTTGGGAAATGGCAAGCTTGAGAGAAAATAATTAAGGGCATTTTCAGTCTAAGGTCAGGGTAAAAACATTTGTTTATTTTTGGCAGTAGTCATTCAGAATGAAAAACCAACTCTATTTCTTCCTTATCTGTGCTAAAATATGTAAATATACTATATTTAGGGTATATGTAATAAGTATATACTCTAAATTCAATATTAATATATTATACAATATAATTAATAATTTTATATAATTATCTAGTAATTAATTACATAATTATTAAGATATAATAGTATTAAAAGTAAATCTTGATATTATATTTTATCATACTGTACTAATATAATATACTATTAATAATAGTATTCATACATATATTAATACTATATTTAGAGGTAGGTTGAAATGTTTCAGGGCCTGAAGATT
Organism: Onychomys torridus; assembly: GCF_903995425.1. NCBI lineage: Eukaryota > Metazoa > Chordata > Mammalia > Rodentia > Cricetidae > Onychomys > Onychomys torridus. Next base: position 30,117,313 of record NC_050454.1, read on the forward strand.
ATATAATTTGGAACTTCTCTTTAAGAAAAAATATTAAATTTTGTGAACACAGTCATGCTAGGGACACTTTCATGTCCTTGAGCAAGTGAGGACCCTACAGTTTAGCTACACCAGTCAAATCCCTTGAAGATACATTCACGAGAGGAAAAGATCTGCCTAACTTTAAAATGTTGGCATCAGGTGTGAATGTTGTTAATATTTCTTTTCTTTTCTTTCTCTCTTTCTCTCTTTTCTTTCTTTCTTTCTTCCTTTCTTTCTTTCTTTCTTTCTTTCTTTCTTTCTTTCTTTCTTTCTTTTCTCCTTCTTCTTCTTCTTCTTCTCCTTCTCCTTCTCCTTCTCCTTCTCCTTCTCCTTCTCCTTCTCCTCCTTCTCCTTCTCCTTCTCCTTCTCCTTCTCCTCCTTCTCCTTCTCCTTCTCCTTCTCCTTCTCCTTCTCCTTCTCCTTCTCCTTCTCCTTCTCCTTCTTCTTCTTCTTCTTCTTCTTCTTCTTCTTCTTCTTCTTCTTCTTCTTCTTTACTGTAGTTTGGATTTACTACCGGGCATTTGTATTCTTCAAGGATTCAGTACTATGGTGCAGTTCAGCAAAGTCCACCCAGTCTACAAGTTCAAGGGAAGAGGGAAGCTGAGTCTAGAAACTTGAGATGCGTCCAGAGGTGTCCTGGTTTAGGAGGGAGATCACAACAGAAGCTTTGTTTGCAAATCTAAGTCTTTGCTTTAGGAGGACGGTTACTCCACAGTTGTTGACTCTGAAAACATTTTCAGTAGAAAACCAGTGTTGTCATGGAATTATCAATAGATGCAGGAATTTTGAAAACAGTTGCGGATGGAGTAAGAATGGACATGCGTGAACAAGAGAGAATGGAAGGAGCTGACTGGGAAAAGAAGTGTTACATATGAACCCTCGTGTGAGTGCAGAAATGCAACTTCCAAGTGTGCTGTTGATAATTTCATTTGGTGATTAACTTGTGTGAGGCTAAGGATTCTGGACTGATCAAATTAATTCCTGGTATCAGCCTAGGAATAATTACCTGGCTTTGAGAAACAACAGGCATGGGAGAAAAAAAAAAATTAAGGGCATCCTTAGTATAAGGTCAAGGTCAAAACACAGCATCCTCCCCATCCCTCCCTACTGCTTCACTGCATAATCTGAAGATGCTGGAAAGGAGCCAGTCACTAAAGATCCAGCAACAGGGAATTTTTCAGGGAGGAGACTCGGCAGGAGCGCTTCATGAGATGGTTTTTTTCTTTCTCTCTCGAAACCATTGCTGGTGAAGCATGGCGCTCTACTTACTGAACAGCATAGCACCCAGTTATTCTTTCAGGAGTTAACGTTTATTTTTCTGTTACAGGCTTTAAAAAGATACTATGTCTTCTCATGTGTGATTTATTTGTGTGCATGTGCAAATAAACCTGTGTAAAATCATGTCTTAGGCTCTGCCTGAGAGAATAAGAGATTTCAGGGTACTTAGCCATAGATGGGACATCTGAATCATACCCCCTCCTCCTAAGGCTCAGGGAATACTGCAGAAGAGGGCTTAGGAGATTGTAACAGCCAGAGATGAACCGGGCGGTGGTGGCACACGCCTTTAATCGCAGCACTCAGGAGGCAGAGGCAGGTAGATCTCTGTGAATTTGAGGCCAGCCTGGTCTACAATGCGAGTTCCAGGAAAGGCGTAAAGCTACACAGAGAAACCCTGTCTAGAAAAAAAGAAGAAAAAAAAAAGAGCCAGAGATGACTGTAGTAAAACAATGTTTTTGGGATACAACCAGGCAGTTGCACATGTGAACTGGCAGTGGCTGAGACTGTAGGCGCAAGACTTACAGTGTAAGATCAAGCCGGATGAAATCCCAGCATGGAGAAGGGAAGGGAATCAAGAAGTCCTACCCCTAGCTGAGAAGCTATTGTCAATTTCTGGCTGCTGAGAGATGGAGAACTAGCTTTCTTCAGGGATGCAGACCAAGCAGCTTACCCATATCCAGTAGTTGGTCCTGTACCTATCTATGCACATACTGGCAGCATTTTGAACTCAGTAGGTTTGGAAAAAAAGAAGACACAGGAAATTGGGAAAGGATAGTAGCGGTGGAAATGAGGAAGGAATTGAAGTGGAGGGAATGAGGGTTCTTGTCTGATATTAGAGAGAGAGAGAGAGAGAGAGAGAGAGAGAGAGAGAGAGAGAGAGAGATGCCTGTGATGACTTTAAGGTCTCATGTATAGTGAGACTATTCCAATTTGCACCTACAGTAATGGTGTTATTGGTTGGACACAAGAGCTGCAAGTGAAGTGAGTCCCCAGCTAGATACATGCTTCTCACACAGTTGTGCTCATGTAAACATGCATACATCATGTAGATCTGCATATGCACACACCTGTGGGAAACTGATTTTTTTTTTTTTTTTTTTTTTTTTTTTTTTTTTTTTATCACTGTGATCTTTCTGTGTGAGCCTGGAGCAAAATGTTCCTCAAATATCTGTCTCTTTGTCTTTTGGGCTCCTGATAGGATTGGACTCCCATAGTCCTTTTTGAATTGAGGTGGGGCCATGTGACTAGTTCTGGCCAAACATCATGAGCAAAGGTAATAACTGCTTCTTGCGGGCTGATTGTAGCTCTTGCTAGAGCTTTTGCTCTATGGATTTCACTAGTTAAAATTTGTTTAAGTTGCTCTTTGAGCCTGGGTTAGGTCAATAGGAACCCCCTTTACTAGGATGGGCAGGTAACATGAATACAAATACATTTCCTCTTTGGAGTAGTTTGTTACTGCAGCACACCCTAAACCTATTCTTGCTTGAACTATCTGGGGATAGTTTTACTCAAAGCATAATTCTGATGCTCAGATTGAGTAAAAAAAAAAAATAGCATTTGACACTTGAATTTCTTCTATTTCTAGAAAACATGGTAATTCCAGTTGTTGCAGATTTTTTTTTTTTTAAATGAGGACTCCAAGGAGTTTGTTGTACAACTGCTAAGAAATAGGAGCTGACCAAACCATTTGTGGAAATTAACTTTTGTCCGTAGGGGTGAGATGAGTGTCTAATCTTCAGCAAACTGCCTTCCTCCGCGTGGATTTTTCACAACATCCACTGAGGGCCTGAATAGAAGAAAAGGCAGAGAAAGGTAGAAATTGCATTTTGGTTGACTGAACTTGGTTGACCTGTGTTCTTGTACTGGGATTTGGTCTGGAACCACTTTTGATTTATTTATTTTTTATTTTTTTAAAATTCATTTTACATACCAAGCACAGATCTCCCTCTCTTCCCTCCTCCCTCTCCTCATCTTATCCCCCATCCCTTCCTCCAACAGGGTAAATTCTCCCTTGGGGGACAGCTAAACCTAGTACATTCAGTTGAGGCAGGACCCAGCCACTCCCCACTTTCTCAGGGGTGAGTAAGGTGTCTGACCATAGGTAATGGGATCTAGAAAGCTAGCTCATGCACCAGGAATAGATCTTGATCCCACTGCCAGTGGGCCCCTTAAACGGATCAAGCTACACAACTGTCTCCCATTGCAGAGGGTCAAGTCTGGTCCCACGCTGGTTCCACAGATATTGGTCTCAAGTTCATGAGTTCCTCTGAGCTTCATTCAGTTATCTCTGAAGATTTCCCCATCATGATCTTCACCCTTCTTGCTCATATAATCCCTCTTCCCTCTCTTCAACTGGACTCCCAGAGCTCAGTCTGGTGCTTGGTTGATTCTTAGGTCTTTCATCTTACACTAGAATTATATCACAACTTTTTAAGGTCAGCAGCCTAGAGATGCCAGATTGTGGAACTTATCAGCTTCTATATGCTCAAGAAATTGTTAACCATACCCCAATATTAACTACACCCTGACTCCATCTCTCTCTCTATCTTTCTATTTTTCTGGAGGATATTCTATCAATACCTATATCATCTTCCTTTCTCTCAAATTCTCTGTTCACAGCCTGGTTTTGGTTTTGTATTTTTATTATTAATAAGTGAAATATGCATATTGAGCTATTAAACTAGAGATATGGGAAGAATAATGATTCTTCCATATGTAAATGCTTCAATCCAATTGTGCTACATGCCCAAATCTTTTCAATGTATTTAATGCCAAATTTCTCATTTTCTTCAGAAATTAACATTGTATCTCTCTAACCAATTCACTTCCTTCCTGCCTTAGCTTTCTAACTGAACTTCTACAAGACAGTTAGCTGATCTTTCCGGACATAAAGCTGAATGTTTCCCCCATGTGAAAAAAATCATTTGTAGTTCTTCCTTGACTCAGGACTATGTTCAAGACTTCTACGGCATGTAATACTCCCTCCCCATTGCCCCTAGATTGATTGGCTTCTGCATTTCCATTGACTGCTTATATCCACATCCAGTCTGCTGGAATCCACTACGGCCCCAAAGATCCATGTTTTCTTTTACTGTTCAAGTAACATTTCTGATAAGAATAGGATGATCAATTCTTCCAGTGTGCCTGGGGTTTCCCTGCTTTATCCCGGTGTGACTCCTCTGTCACCCACAACCCTGCATGCCCAGGCAAGCCAAAATGGCTTATCACTTTAGTTCGAAATACCTTCTTTACTCTCTGTGTCCCAGCTTGTTTTTTTGAGGGTCCCTTTAAGCTGGCTTCTTTTAGAAATGATGCTCCAATCTACCCCTTTTCACTCCAGACTGAAACATGTCTACTTGTATAAGCCTCAGGAAAAAGGACCAACTACATTTGATTGTAATCTAGTCTTGCTGTTCTTTGTGTTTTCTAAGGATAACTTTTTGTGTTTTGCCCCTCCACACATCTCTTCATTTCAAACACATCTGGCACAGTATTTAGCACGTGACTGATCACTGACTGCCATTTGCTGTTTAATACTAGAAAAATTGAGAACATCTATCTCAACTTTCAGTGAGCACAAGAACCACTTTGTTGAGTAGATTAGAGCTTCCAATGCCTTCACTGTTTCTACCTTTGTAGTGAAATCATTTCCTTTCCCCCATTTAATATCATCATTTAACTTAAAAAGGAGTGTTTCTTTTCTTATTATTATAGTGGATGCCATTTAATATGTTGAACATTTGAGCATCTCCTCCATGTTTGTTCTGTCTTAAAAGATTTAGAGATGTTTGGGAGAATTAAACAAGATTTCTTAAAATATTTCATAAGTCCTAATGCTATGAAAACTATGTCTGAAGCAAGGAAGTTTGACTTCTGCTTCCCAGAAATTTATAATCCAAGTGACGAGGCAGGCACATAGACTTAAGTACAGAATGTTTTCTTAAGAATTTCAGGGGCAGGAAGGCCTGGAGAGTAGAGAACAAATCACAGATATATAATCTAATGACCTGAATTTTCACCTCCTCTAAAGCACAGAATGTTCAGTTGATAGAGATAAGTAGAACTAAAGTATTTAACTTGCTGGTTTCCAAATATGACCAAAAGAAGGCATAATATTTTAAACACAAGATCTCAATCTCATTTTCTTTCAGTAGTGATTTGGTTTTTTTTATCTGCCCTGATTTTAATTTTTAAGAAACTTCCATCTCCCATTGTTCCTTTAAAATGTATCTTGTTCTTTGCGATTGACATAATCTCATTTGTCATAGAATGTTAATAATGGTTTTTAAATGTTCTCTTATACCCTAAATGACTTGATTTCCTCTATATTTCCATTTTTATTACTATTGCTGTGGGAGAACTTTCTCAAACACGTGTCACACTTGACTGTCTATTTATATTTAAGGGTGAGGCAATGGAAAATAGATAAAAAGTTGTGGACTCAGGAGTTATTAGCTATCTGTTAATGGTTTTTCCAGGTTGAACATGTCCTCTTCAGCTGTCGCCAATGTCATAAGTTTAAGCAGTAGGATTTAGGGGGTGATTAGGCCCAAGGGCTCCTCTTTCTTTTCTCAGTGAGAAGATTAAAGTCTCTATAGAAAGGCTTCCTGCATTATTTGCCTCTCTTGGTCTTTCATGTTCCATCATGTGAGAGCACATGCTTCTCCTCCAGACGATGTTGCACTAAGATGCCATCTTGGTAGCAGGGCTCTGCTCTCTTTACACAACCAAACCTGCCACTCTCAATGATCTAGGACTTCTCGGCTTTCAGAACTGTGAGAATCTAAAATTCTTATAATTATTCAGCCTTGAGGTTTTGATACAGTGGCACAAATGCAGCGAAAGAGACTTGCTGCAGGATCATCAGAAGGGACCCAGCTTTTTCATCAGGAGTTCTCAATTTGAAGGGTGTTTTCTTTGGCATCATTTGATGGTCTTCTAGGGAGGAGTCTTCTTCACATACTGTTCTATGATGGAATCTAAGGCACTCTGTATATGCAAGGGGAGCCGAGGGAGGCAGCTGGGAGCTACTACTGTTCTTTTGAAACTCAGCAGGCATCCTGGTCAGAGCTCCATTTCCCTATTTTTGCGATCTCTCCTTAAGCCTGCTGTATAATTCTGATTCAAGCTCTCCAGAGAGCAAATCTCTTGTTTCTCATGAATGGGGGAGTGGATAGCAAGGGCAGGGATACCTTCCAAACCGTGGGGGCTCTTAGGACAGGCCTATGGCTCTCACCCTGCACACAATGTTTCAGTGGATGCCTCTGGTTTTAGCAGTATGCCCGACTCCTTCACTGTACTATTCCTTTCTTTTTCTGTTCTCACTCTTCAAATCTGTCAGTGAGGCCCTGGCTACAGGTCAGTGGCATCTTCCCTTGTAGGACACTCATAAATTCTTTCATATATTAAAGCTGTTGTTAATCCCACTTCCATTTTCTATCTTTATAAAGTATATTGAAACTCATAAGATCAGTGGTATTTTACTCTATTGTGCTTTCTAATAACCATTTTTTTTTGTGTGCTTATTGAGTAGGGAAGAAATGGATATACTTATTCAAACTGCTGTTACTTGGGGGTATTTATGTTAGATTCATAAATTTATTCCTTTCTAAAATTTGACAGTTTTCCTTGGCTTATTCCTTAATTTTGATTCATGTAAGACTCTGAATCTTATTCTTTTAGATTTTAAAATTTTATTATTATGGGGTGTGTGTGTGTGTGTGTGTGTGTGTGTGTGTGTGTATGTGTGTGTATATGTGTATGTGTATGTGTATGTTATATGTGAATGCAGGCCTGTGTGTGTGCACTAGCACATTTTTGGAGGTCAGAGGACAACTTGGGGAAGTCTGTTCTCCCCTTCCATCTTTCCAGGGACTGAATTAGATTGTTGGGCCTTCATGGCAGATGTCTTACCCCCTCCCCTGGTCCATCTTTTGCCAGGCCAGCAGAAATGTTCTCCCTCCATTCTTCCTTGTCACTATAAATTCAATAATGTGTATTGCTAGTGATATAGCTTATGCATGCACTAAGCTATCCTCTTTAGGAATTCTAGGGGAAAACAATTGAAAAGCAAGCCCCACAGTGCCTCCTGAGAGGAGTCTTTGCTTCCCATGGTTTCAGTTACCCACAGCCAGCTGCTGTTTGACGTTATTAAGGGAATTACAGATGGAAAATTTTTTTCATAAGTTCACGGGTATTAAGATGTGGAACACTTCTACAGAGAAAGGCCTTTTATGTCTGTTCTTTCTACAAACAAACAAGTGATGCAATCTTCAGCCTGTTGATTTTGGTTTCTGTTCTCTAATCTTTTCTTTTCCATGTCCTGCTTGAGTCACACTTGCCTCTCACTAGTTCTAGTGAAAATAGAACATCTCTTCTCTTTCACTGCACCCTTCCCTCAGCCTGTTCTCTAAAACTCATAACCCAAAACAGAAATTGCTAGAAATCATCCAGGTTGGTGAGGTTTAAAGGTCTGTGGATCCCTCGAATTATATATAAAAAATAATATTTACTGGGCTAGGTATATAGCTCAGTGGTAGAGCATTTACCTATTGTGTGTGAGGCCCTGGGTTCAAGCTACAGTGCTGAAAAATTGATCAATCAATCAAGCAAGCAAACAAAAAACCTCAAGTAATGTTTCTTATTTTATTTCAGAGGTATTTTATCTTGCCCTTGAAAACATCTGAGCTATCCCATTTATTAAAATTTGCTTCACAGAGGGTTAAGTCAGTGAATTGTCATGAGAATGTCTGATGCTCCTTCCCCAGAAGACACTATTACTTTTCTAAAATTTGACCACCAGGAATCCAGACAAAACCTGTCATCAATTACCATCCTCTTTCCCCAACCTAAAGTTTAGTGAAGTGTTTGTAAAACTGACGACTGATTCATTCATTAGAGACCAGACGATTAAAATGCAGGCACAAAGACATTTGGCACATCACAAAAGTCATGCAAATGAAGGAAAGCTCTGCAAGAGCAGATAGTAATTTTTCAATTAAATATGACCAACGTGGTGCTTTTTGATATCTTCGTCGGTATTCAAAGCTCTCAGATTGCCATACCTACCTATGTTATTGGGATCACTGCTTTTAAACACAGGCACCAGCCTAGAAATTTCTACCCAACCAAGAGCACACATGCTTTGACTGTTTCCTGTTTGTACAATTACAGAGATTTCACTCCATTTAACACTTTTATGTTTATGTACATAAATATTTATGGGGAAATAGACTCGTGTATTAAAAAAAAATTGTCATTCAGCTTCCTTGACTTCATCAGGCTGTTTGCGAAAGGCTATTTCACAAGCACACATGGTACAAATCAAAGGGATGTGACACATTTTTATATTATCAGGCAACATGGTGAGGAAAAAAAATGCAATGGAATTTGTGATCTTTATTACTCAAGGTGACAAGTTAATATGTGGGTGATGGTGTGTGGCTCCCAAATGAGATTTGTTGTATTCCTGCAACTGTATAAATTGTCCAAAGGGAGAGAAAAGCTTCCATACCACAGACCGATTCACTGGATCTCTCGAGGAAGTAAGATTGGAATCTTAAAGTCCACAGTTGTTTGCAGGCAGTAAAATGTGTGAAGTGGAGAGTGGGAAGAGACTGGGGCTGCATGAAGAATTTTAATGACCTAAAGTTTCCTTTCTTCTTATTAATTTAGCAGAGGGAGGGCAGTGAGACAGGGATGCCATCAATCTTGCAGATGTCTTTTTCTTATACACAGGGCAATGAATGGGCTGATTTGGCACAAGCGTTAAAGAGCAGGAAGCCGAAAAATAGAATCAAGTGAAAACGATTTTATACTAGTTATTCTTCCTAAGAATATTTGTGCTCCCAGAGGCACATGTCATAGACAAGAAAATACTATTGGAAATTCAGGTCTCTGTATTGGGGGGGGGGGTGTAGGTCATTTGGAAAGATGTGCTGATGGAATGGGGCAGACATCTCTAGGGCTGCTCCCAGACCTACTCAGAATCCAAGGCTGTGCACCTCCTATTTGCTCATAAGACAGGTGAGTTAAGTTCTTTGCTGTTTACAAAGGTGTAGGGAAGGGAATGAGTTACTTAAAGCCATTGGTTCATTATTACCTTCTTTCATATTGACATATCAGAAGAGAATCACTGATCCACATAGGACTACAACATCATTTTCTTTTCTTTTTTTTTATTAAGAAAATCCTTCTATTCATTTCACATTCCAAGATCACTCTCTTCCCTTTTCCTGCCCCCCCCCCCCAGCTTCTCCCTCCCAAGCCACCCCCCCCCACTCCCTCCTAGAAGAAGGTAAGGCTGCCCATGGGGAGGTACATTTAGTAAAGGAAGTCCAAGCCCCTCCCCCTGCCTCAAGACCATGTGAGGTATCCCATTATTGGTAGTGGGCTCATGCACCAAGGATGGATTCTGATCTCACTGCCAGGGGGCCCCTCAAGCAGATCAAGTTACACAACTGTCTTGCTGTGTAGAAGGCTTACTTATTGGAGCTTCTCTGTTCTAACTAGATGGTATGGATGGAAATAGGAAAACCTAAAACACTTGTCTGACTAAATGAGCCAAATATCACTGCTGTGGCCTAAGTAAGTGTCTTTTTTCCCCCAATTTAATTTAACTCTATATGTATGTGTGAGTGCTTGTGTGCATGTACACCACATGCTTACCTGGTTCCCAATATGGCCAGAAGAGGGCACCAGATTCGCTGGAACTGGAGTTGAAGGTAGTTGTGATCTGCCACATGAGTGCTTGGAATTGAACCTGGGTTCTCTGAAAGAATACCATGTATTCTTAAACAGTGAGACATCTCTTTAGGCCCACAATTGACTTTTCTGTGCCAATTTCAACCTGTTTGCTTTGAAGGGAATAGGCTTCAGATGTTGCCATTGTGTATTTTCCTTAGGAGCATTAGAAAGGGTTGGAAAACTGCTTTTATAATCCTTGTTGAATCCCAAGATTGAGGCTCACATGTTTTCATTCTTAATATGGAAAGCCCCTATTTAAATTGCTTTATATTTTTACTTTATTGTTTCACAATGATAATTTATTTTTATCTCTTTGAGAGTGTCCAAAAAGGACACCAATTGTAAGCTTGCTATGGACATGGTCCCAGAATCCTCATCTTTGAAATAAGACAGCATCACAACATTTGACTCAATTAAAACACACTGCTCACCGTATCAGGCCCTGTTTTCACTCACTTAAAAAAATCACTTGACTATGAAAGATCAGAACTCACAGGCTTTTACTGTTCTATGAAACCAGAGAGCAAAATGGCCTCAAAAGGAACCCTCGACTGGATTCAAGAACTCTGGTTCTACGTCAAATGCCATGACATGCATTGGGGAGAAAAAGGTAAATGTTAGCCCATACAGAGAAGTAAAGATGCATAACAGAAAGCTCTGACCAAAGTGATAAGTGCTGTGATAGAGAATTCTGTCTTGTGACGCCAGTGTCAGTCGATTCTTGATCCGGTTCATCTCACCTGCTGGAGAAAATATCTATGCATGAGGAAATGTCACCTCTCTGCACCACTGGAAATGACTATATATCAAGTTGTCATTTACTTAGATGATTTTACAGCTATTACCCAACTGATGGTATTGAGATGCAATATGGACATTTTGAATGTCCTTTAGGGTGCCCTTTGATTCACAGGCTCTGATATACTCAGCCACCTGTCTGTTCTGGTCTTCCATTGAAAGACTAGACAATTGATTTCCATGGGACTTACTGCTAATGAAAACCCTCACCAAAAATAACCTTACCACCCTCTCCCTTGCCCACTCAACTCCCATGAAAACATTTACTGGATACAAATTGAGTTGCTTTTAAGATTTTCTGAAAATAGTTGTACCCTTGATTTGCTTTTTTTAAAGACCAAATTTTCTTTGTTTTAGAGGTTTTTCTAGTTTATTTTTACTACTCAAAAGTAAGAGTCAGTTATATATTCTAATCCAGGAGGTCTCTGAATTTCAGAACTCTGATGGACTGATAAAGGAAGAACTAGTGTATCTCACATACTTTCCTGTGTGGCTTGTGGCCCCGTGTATACCTATAGCGTTAAGAGTGGAACTAATGTTCAAAGCCATGCACATATTTCTTCCGTTGTCACCATCTCCTAACCCATGGGGATCTCTTTTGGCTTTTCACCCAGTGGCCTTCAGCTTACCATCTTTCTCTTTGAGGATCTGACATCCTTACAGTTGTTGTGAAAATCTTTGCTTTTCTTTGCTTCAGCCCCATCTCTCAGTGACTTTGAGCGTGTATTGTATTTACTTGCTCAACTCTTTAAGGACCCAAGCTAGGGACCCTTGTATGTGCTGTCACACCAGGGATCAGACAATACTGCCTCATTAGATGTCACCCCAGAGGGAGGGACCATAGGGAAGGAGACCTTAGATATGGAAAGAAAAGCACAGTGGGATACTGGAAGCTTTTCAGGACTATGTAGAACTTGTGTCTTTAGTAAAAACATGTGACACTTGGGTAAGGGTCAGTGAATAACTTGAAACAATAGTTTTGTATTCTTAGGTGGTAATATTGTTTAACTTGCATTCTTGATATAGACTTTACCTGCACAATGTTCTAAGGCTATATGAGTCTTATAGAATGGTGTTTCCTGAGTAAATTGCTTACTCCTCTGAACAGAGTCTAGGTAGGCTACTCATCTTAACTGTAAAGAGATGATGAGTACTGTTATCTCAATGGGGAATGTTTAAAAATACATAAAGCAAAACTACATCACCTTAAGTACACTGAGTCTGAGAGCAGGCAGCCAGCCTGCCAAGTTTTCCTTTGCCTTGGAGAATTAGAATAGTTATTACGAGCACCAGCAAAGCTAGGTTTGTTTCTCTTGCAGGTGTATTTTGGTGATTTCATCTCAGACTTTGGATGGAGCTAAAGGAAATTGGTGCAGTGCGGCCAGAGGGGGGCAGCAGATCACCATGATTGATAGAAAAGCTTGCTGGAGCATTGCAAAATAACACTCAGGTATCAGGCCTGCGGAGCCTGAGCATTTGGATAGATGAAAACATTGAAGTTTCTCTGTTTACTGGCTCTTCTTTAACCTAGGAGCTCACACCCAGCATCAGAGGCCCTGGAAGTGTTCCGCTAAGGAGCATGCCACAGTTGGCAGGGTCTGTTTATAAGCCTGCATCTTTTCCATTCCTTCCTTATTTTAGCCATAGGATAGAGATGAACTGTAAGAGGAATTGGGATACATTTTTTTTTTTCTGTCTGCTTGGAATATGGGCAGCCAGAGGTCTTTCTGGACCTTCCTCTTTAAGACAGAACAATTATTAGTTGTCCAGATTTAATGATGATGTTGATGAATTGGTGAAATATTTACTTGGCCTTCAGGAAAGGGACACACACACACTTCATGTTCTTATGAATGGCTTCCTTTGCCATATATATATTTGCCGGAGCTGAGGACCGAACCCAGGGCCTTGTGCTTGCTAGGCAAGTGCTCTACCACTGAGCTAAATCCCCAACCCCCTTTGTCATATTTTTAAAAGAGGTTTTCAATTCTAAGACACCCTTCAAAATGATCCCATCACAATCCTACATCATCTAGCCCAGAATCTATCTCCTCTTGAATAGTAATTAATCTTCCATACCATCTGCAGCTTGCAGACATGTATTTATTTACAATGAGTTCATTTAGAGCAATGGACAAGGGCAGAGATCAAAGGTTGGAATGATTTCTGGGCCAGCTCAGTAGGTCTAGGTATGTCTCATCTATCCTTTGGAGTTCACAGTGGATTCTAACCAGGTCTTTTAACCAATACTTATGACTATCAAAAGTGGTTAATCATTATCACATGACACTGAAAACTAATTATTCCCCCATATTTCATTTGTCATCTCAGTTTTCCTTTTCAATATTCTGTAGGATTTAGGAAAGTTTCACTTGTACTTTGTTTCCTTTGGTAAGGTAGGATCTGTGCCCCTTCATCATGGGCATACATGATGAGTAAACAGAAGCACACAGAACACTTCTGATCGAAGACTGAAGCTATGAGGATGCCTGTGAGTGTTTATTCCCCACGTGCTGATGTTTTAACTGAGTCAGAACCTGCAGACTGGGACCAATTGCTTAGCCATAAATGTAGGTTCCTTGCCACTTATGAGCTGATTGGTTTTGGCAAGTTACTGAGTCGATCGGTGCCTCGGTTTTCCCATCTGTAAAGGGAAGAGATGACAACATCATAACGTGAAAAGTCAATTGAGTTGTTTTACCTAGAGAAGAACTTAGAATCTGGTTTAGGATTTCATAGGAACATGAGAAATAAACTCTCAGAGATGAGATAAGACATCTATACCGGTCCTATGAGACTTTTATTTTATCAGGGAAAGTTACCATCAAGTGATATTACTATGGACACATCTTCTTATTTGTTTACTATGCTCAGTTTCCACTTGATGTTTCAGGATGCATGTGATCTCTTATGCTGATAGAAACCTCTGAGAGAGGAGTTCTACACCAACGAAAACCTTATACAAAGAACATGTTACAATAAACTCCATCATAATTTATTTAGCACATATTTATACAGTACTTACTATGTGCCATGGACTCTCTTAAACACTGCAAATATTAGCTGACTTAATCTTCATTATAACGAAGCGAGAATTCTGGTTGAATTTCAATTAAGTGATTCGAGAAAAATCCTATAGCTGAGTGCTTGAGATTATAACCCTTCAATAAATAATGTTGGAGGAACGAGTACCTGTGAGTGACTCAATCAATCAGTCTGTCTTGTTTGGCTATCCAAAGAGCAAACAACACACCAGGCTGTGATAGTAAGTGGCCTAATATGTTCAGAGATGCCGGAAATACAGGTACTCTTTTACAGCTGTGTTCAGTTTGTACCAAGGTGCCCTACATAATTCTGGGTCCTGGACAATCACTTATTTTTATCATTTGTTTTGATCTTTAAATGCTGTAGACTCTATAGTCTTTGGTGATCTGCAGATGGTGCATTCAATCTATCTTTAATATTTGTGAAGATGAATCTAAATTTCCATTTTTGTCATTATTTAAGATTTGGAGCAAAAAGTATTATGGTTTCGATTAAAACATTAAGATTTGTTGAATTTCTTCCTTATAACATAAATTGCATCTTTTTGTTCTAATCTGAGAAAACATTTATATCATGTTATTTAATTGGTCACCAGAGGTTAGTAAGTGCAATATTTTGTATTTATTTATCATAGCTAAAAATATCCATAAGTACTAGTCAGTGAAGGTGCACACCTTTAATACCAGCACTTAGGAGGCAGAGGCAAGTGGATCTCTGGGTTGAAGGCCAGCTTGGTTTACATAGTGGGTTCCAGGACAGCCAGGGCTACACAGAGAAACTCTGTCTTGAAAAACTAATATATATATACACAAGTTAATCTTGAAGAATAAATTTCAGACACTATTTGGGATCAGTAAATAAGGCAAATGCCAGTTTTTCCATGAAGCTGTGTGTGTGTGTGTGTGTGTGTGTGTGTGTGTGTGTGTGTGTGTGTGTGTTTAGGTTTCTCAAGACAGTCTCAGTCTCTAGCCCAGTCTAGCCTGGAATTCAAGATCCTTTTGCCTTGTCATCCTAAGTAAATGTTTTTGTTCAATATCTGGTAGCTCCAATTAATTCTAGGTTCTTTTTAGTCTCACTAAATTAATTGGGTTTAGTTTTGAATCTTACTTGTTGAAACATAATTATTATGACAGAAGAGAATCTGTACCTGTATAATGGCAACCTAAGACTTCAATAGCACTGGCCCATCTTGTAGCGAGTCTTTCTCTGTCCCGCCAGGTCCCAAATAATGACATGGAGCCTTCTTATTAATTATGAAATCAGCCTATAGCTTAGGCTTGTTTCTAACTAGCTCTTATAACTTAAATGAACTCATTTATATTAATCTACATTCTGCCACGTGGCTCATGGCTGTTATGTCTTCTCCTGTACATCCTGCTTGCTTTGTGTCTCTGCCTTTCTTCTTCCCATAGTCCTTTCTGTCCCCAGAAGTCCTGCCTTACCTCTTCTTGCCTAGCTATTTATTCAGCTATTTATGAAACCAATCAGAAGGCACTTTGGCAAAGATACATCCTTACAGTGCAAACACATATCCTGCAACAATGTTCCTTTTATCTCACTCTGTCAACCAAAATAGTATGTCTTCCTGAGTCATGGCAAACATCAGGTGAAATGAATTTGATTTTTTTTTAACCAAACTACTGAGAAGTGGTAACTGTAGGTACTTGGAAATATGCAGGTAGATTTCCATGAGGAAAATATTCATATCACTGCAAAGTATTTCTCATGTTATCTCCCTTACTTTTTTTTTTTTTTTTTTTAAATTCTTTCTTCTACAAATCATGGCCCATCCTTGAAGGATAAATGACAGACATTTCTTTGGTTGTTTTCCCCAACCTTTTCCCACTTTGCTAACTTTATGTGTTCTGCTAGGTTGAAGCCTTCCTTAGTATAAGTAGCATATATTGGCTTTCTTGTTTTTTATGTCTTCTTTGTTGCATTATACTCTGGTGTTGTTTATCTTTCCTCGATGGCTTTATATTCTAATGTTGTGTGACTATAAAGCAAGTAGAAGAAAATCTTGGCTTTTACAAAAGGTGAAAATCCAAGCAAATGAAACCATTGCACTTACACATTATAGATTACATTTGATAAAATTCTGAAAGTGTTACCAAGGATCCCTTTTGCTTTGTTTTATATTTCTCTTTTCCAGCCTTACCTTGATTCTAGTCATGACAGAAGACTTTGGATATCTGGAAGTTTTCTCTGCTGGATAAAATACTGAGAATCGATATTTTAAAGTGTGAGTTCTGTCATCAAAGACATTTTCCAAATGGATCTCTAGTAAATTAATGAAGAATGCATATTCAAACTGTTGAAAGATTTTTGTCTATAACTCATCAATCATATATGTCTTCACAAACTATAGTGCTTAAATTTATGATTGTATTAATAGTAATTTACTTTTATAGGTTATTTAAAGCTACTTGGAATTGTAATGTCAGACATCTTGTTAAACACATGTACTAGGTTCTCAATAATTGCTTTATGGAAAATATTTATGTATATACACATTTGAGTGAAATATTCCTATTTTTGTCATCCTGTCCTGATTTATAACCCAAGTCCTTAATCTGGGTAATTTTGGCATATTTCCAGGCATAACATATTTGAATAAAATTCTGTAACAGCTTTTATTTCTGATGAAGCTTAAAACCTCTAAAGTAGTAGAGGTGCTTTTGTGTTCATAGAGCTTGAAAGATAATGAACCATTTTCTGCACAGAAATTATACTTAATTCTTTCTGAGACTCACAATAGTTCATTATTATAATTATACTTTTATCACAGACTAACAAATATAAGTATTGTCTTTTCTTCTTCTTGTTTTAGTTTTTCTTAACACGTTTCTTTCTTAAGGCCATTCATAAACTTTTACATTCAATTACATTCTTTAGCTTGCATATGATATACTGTCTTTGCATAAATGGTTGATGATTGTTTTCTTAGCTGCATTATAGACTTTAGCATCATTCAAAGAATCCAGAATTTAAATTTTGAAAAGTTCAAAACATTTTCTTCTCAGATATGCTTGCAGATTTGTTCTTTGCTTCTTTTTTCCAACGGGGTCCATGATAGATGCCAGATGGGGATAAGGTCATGAATTTCTCTTACCTGTGATCTAATTAGTAGGGAGGTTTATGGATAATAAGCATAGTGTGGGAAAGTTGCAGGGTCTTTTTGCTAGTATAGGCTTGTGGCAATGGATTGCATAAGGCTGGTTTTCATCTGCCAATCAGAGCAGAATACAAAAAGACCTAAAAGTAAATATTTAAGTCTTATAAACAACTCTCTGTGCACTTGATCTCTTCACCAAATACATTAACAAAGCATCTATGACATCATAGAAAAATGGTATTTGCACTGTTTAGTGCATGACGCAAGTTCTAGTTTAAATTAATGCCACATAAAGTCATCATATTACTTGAACAAAAGTTATTAAACTGAACATGTCTTTTACCACATGTAGTGTAATTAAATTTTTTAGACATCATTTTTCACTTGGAAATTAAGTTAATTAAAAACCAATTATTTCAAACTTCCAAATAATATACTACATGATCTTGCATTTCTTATTTATTTGGCATTGTGTAGATGAGTCTTTTTTTTTTTAAATCTTGCAAGTTAAATATATTAAAGTAGAAATTGAAAGAAAATATTCAGAGATAAAGCAACAAGTATGCAAATGAATTAAAAATAAAATGTTTAGTAAAACATCACTTATAAAAACTATTTGAAATAACTAAAACACCCCAAAATACAGTATGAAGAAATGGTTATCTTTTTATTCATGGACTTAGAAACTTTTGTTCTTTTCTTTCCTTATAGACAGGATCCTTCTAGGAATTCTGCACTGGCTTAGAACTCATAATGTTCATGCCTCAGCCTCCCTAGTGCAGGAGGAGTGGTATATACTACCATTCCAAGATAATTGAGACAAGTTTAAAAAAAGGCTTTAAATAAAGAAAATAAAGAAAATAAAAATAAAGCACAACTAATAAAACTCAACCTCTAGGCCGGGTGGCAGTGGCGCACGTCTTTAATCCTAGTACTCAGGAGGCAGAGCCAGGTGGATCTCTGTGAGTTTGAGGACAGCCTGGTATACAGAGCGAGATCCAGGACAGGCACCAAAACTATATAGAGAAACTGTCTCAAAAAACTAAAAAATAAATAAATAAATAAATAAATAAATAAACAAACAAACAAACAAATAAATAAATAAATAAACCAACCAACCAACCAACCAACCAACCAACCAACCAACCAACCCCTGGAAATGCAGCAGTGCAAACAATAACATTTTTAATAAATGTTTTATTTTGTAAAAATAAACAGACCAGTGGGCATCACTCAGTGTGTCAAAAGGATTACATCCCCTACCACGTATTGATTGATTCCTATTATGTGTTAGGTTCACACTGTGTGTCGGGCTGTGAGATTGGTGCTTTGAGGATCTTATGGCAGTTCTTCCCCACAGGACCTTCTTCTGAATGATGAGGCATCCTATGAAGGATGGATCCTCAGGGTGAATAGCTTCAGATAATTGTGGAGTTGAGAAATATAGGAAAATAATTCAAAGACATGTCAATTATGTGCTGGAAGGAGGTAGGTATGCAGGTCAAATGCAGTTTGTTTTAAGAGGTAAATAGTAAGTGCTATGGTTGAGAATGCTTCTTACAGTGGAGGCTCAAGGATGACTCTTTCCCGCTATAGTCCTGAGCAAAGCATCTGTCTCCAATCATGTTAATCTGTTCCCAGAGAATAAACTGATTTGTGCCATCCAGATGGAGAGGACTTGTTGATAAGTCCTGAGTTGTAGCTGCAGAACTTGGTCCCCAGGGAACTCTGGAGGCCACCTTCTCCCAAAGGCTGCTAAAGCACTCATGTATTGGGAGTCCATGGTTTCTAGGATGCTGTTGCCATCCCTCCCCATTTATTGCCCTCTTTCTGGATGCCAGCTGTTATCTGAAGGCTCAGACTGAAACAGACATTCTTGCTGTGATGTCTTACCCAGTTAGGAACTCAGTAACAAAGTGTTTACATTAGATTCTCTGTTTTCTCCCAAGCCTCATTTAGGACATTGTAGACACAAGCATACAAGTGAAGAAAAACTCAACACAGGTTTTGATTCTCCACCTAAGAATAGTCTCTGAAAATTGCTCAGTAACTCCATTTTGCATGTGAATACAGAGAACATGGAGATGACTATAATTTCCCTGAAACCACATACCTACTACTCGTCAGAGTCAGGATTTCCACTCAGAGCTTTGTAGATTCACGGTTCTTGGTGATCTCAGTAGGAGCGGTGCTGGTAAGTTTTCTTCATTTAAAAATATTCCTTGATATTTTTCTAAATTGTATATGACAATACTTTTCTTCTTAAGCATGTAATGTTAAGAAAATGACCCAAAATGTTGTTGTTGTGTGATCCAGAGATGAGAGAAAGGCTGTTTTTCCTATTAATGAGAAACATGTCCCTGAT
Source organism: Onychomys torridus (assembly GCF_903995425.1). Taxonomy (NCBI): domain Eukaryota; kingdom Metazoa; phylum Chordata; class Mammalia; order Rodentia; family Cricetidae; genus Onychomys; species Onychomys torridus. Next base: position 30,136,680 of record NC_050454.1, read on the forward strand.
TTTTAAAAATATTTTTGTCACCTTAGATTATATTTGTACCTGCCATCTTTTGCAGAAATGACCTAGAGACTGAAACATTGTGTCCTATAAGCCTGACATTGTCTACTTGATTTAGTTTCATTAATACCCGTATGATCAGACTGTGCAAAAATTAGCATACATTATTAACTAAACCAATTGAAGTAGAAACATAAAGCAAAAGAGCTAATAAAATATTTTAATAGATCCACTAATTAATGTCTTTGCAATTTCTCCTAGTTCTAGAGGTTGTTAACACACAGCTTGCACAGGTGTGGCAATTGTTCTAAGAAGGAACTAAATTACCACCACACTGTTTAATTCCTATAAATTCCCAACAAGATTCCACTTAATTGTAGAAATTTGAATATATACAAGATCATATGTAATAACCAGCTTCCCTCTTTGGGTTAAGGGTGCTAGTCTCCTGGGAAAGTAAAGTCCAGGAATATGTTTATTCTTGAGTTGCTCTTTAGCCCTCTGAGGAAAAGATCTACTGGCCAGATGAGTAGACTATGCTTTGGTGTTCTGTTCTTACATTTCTGCCCAATAAACCTTCCTGAAACAGCACACTTTTATGACCTTTCTTGATTCAAAACTAACATTGACATTAACACAGAGGATTTGAGACAGAAAGTTGACCGAGTTCACGTTGCAGATCTGCCTTAAGCTCCGCCATAAGAAATCTATTTCCCGCTACTGCCATTCAATTTAGAAACATGTCTGTATCTCTGTAAACCTTCGTATTTGAGGGTATCATGTGGGTATGGAAGGGTGAATTATAGTCATACTGTTTTCACAGGACAGGTCTTTAAAGGGAAAGCTACATTGCATGCTAATTTAAGTGTTTCTATGTATATTAAGATATCTCCATCTTGAGACATGTTTGGAATGAAACAGTTCAAAATCACATACAGGGCTGGTATTGGTTTGAATATGTGTCCTTCTGAAATTCATACATTAGAACATAAGTGACAAGGTGATGGGCATAAGGTCTAGGGATTTGGGGAAGTAATTAAGTTGAGAGAGTTCTGTCCCTATGAATATGACTAAAATCTCTGTAAGAGATGCTTCAGATTCCTGCCTGCCCCTTCCAACTCTTCTATCATTTGATGAAACAGAATTGGCCTCTTTCTGCCCTGTGGGATATAGTAAGAGGCTGCCATCTTGGAAACAAAGGGAAGTGCCTAGGAAGCACTTTCATCCTTACATTGCCAGCCTTTGGAATGCTGGAAAAATTTTCTGCTATTTATAAATTATCCAGACTTGGGCATTTGGTTTTAGCATGAACAGACTTACACAGATTTGGGAATCATATAAAATCTCAATTGTCTCATAAACCCCCCTCCCCAAATTTTTAATGGTTGAGCTTTATTAACAGAGGGTGTCAGTAGTGAAAAGATGTTTAAGTTAGAGAAATGGAGCAGTAGTCAGAGACACACAGCTTAGGCTGTCTCCTTAAAAGACCAAAATTCCAACAGACTTCTGATTGGCCACTGTTTTTGCTTAGTTCTTTTAGTACAGAAGGCTCAGGAGCTTGAAGGTCTCTTGCTGTTGTGAACTCTGGTAGAAGTCAATAACTTTCAATATTAGAATGATTTTAAACTATTAGTTATTTTGGAGAAATGTCTCAACAGATTGTTTTAGAATGTTTTAATTATGCTCATTAGTTCTAGAGTAATAACTGCACACTAATTAACCTATAATATTGATGGTATTATACTTGATAAATGTTAATATTTTTCTATATTAAGTTCCATTGTGTATATCCTTGCTTTGTACAAAATTAAGGCAATCCTGAATGTGGGGGAGTGGCTGACTAAGTGTAGTACAAGGCTCAGGGATATTGTTATTTGTATGACTACAATGTTCCAGGAAACAGTGGATGAAATAGCTAAGGATAATCCCTAGATGATTGCTTGTAGGGATTAGTTAATGCCAGCAAATAGAACATCTCAGAGAACTCAACTAATCAATAACAGGCACTGTGTTTTCTGTATGAATGTAACTGGAAATTCTGCTAGAGTGGTTGTGCTACAAAAATCCTTCCATATACATGTCTTATAAAGGATAAGGACTGCCGTTCAGCAGGAAAGAAAAACAGGCTCACTGGGCTCAGAGACGTGTTTTCAGGTTATAAACATCTGCAGCTAGGGGCCTTCCTAGATATTTTAAAAGAAAATACCGGCCACAGACATGCAGTTGTGGTAACAGATGTGGAAATCATTATGCATTTTAACATTTATTATAAAAAGACCAAATTTATTTGTGAATTGTATTGAAAATACTGATGTAAAGGTGTGATCATCTTCATAGGTGTTTGTAGGTGACACAGTCAGCACTGGCTGCTGTAGACAAGGCCTGCAGATTACAAAGACGTAGATTACAAACCAAACCCAAAGACAGGTTGCACGAGGGCTAAGTCATTGCCTTTGCTTCTCTTGTGGCAGGGAACAGGGAGCTGAGTTCTGATCTCAGGGGCAAGACTAGAATGTTCTGTAGGTGAGTAACTAACTGAAAGAGTACGTGTGTCTGAGGGTGACTTAAGCTTAAATTTCTGTATTAGTAGCAAAGCATTAAAAAAAAAAAATCTCCTTTGGGGTCTGTAAGGTGGTGTAGAGGTGCCTGTATACAGACCTGATGACTTGAGATCTATCCCTGGATCCCACAGAATGGCAAGAGAGAACTGACTACCGAGAGTTATCTCTTGACTCCTACATGCTTAGGTAGGTGTATGTGCTTGAACACACACACACACACACACACACACACACACACACACACACACACACACACACACACACACACACACACACACACACATACACACACACACACACATACACACAAATCAATATCTCCTTTCAAAGAGGAATTATGTCCAGAGGGGGAACACGATGAGGGTGTGCTTCAAGATGGCACCTATATTTGGGAGAAGTTAGAAGGTGAGCAGCAATATGTTCTGAGGAAGCCAATTGGAAGAAAGTGGATTGGGAGTATGAGAAAGTCATTCTTGGGACAGAGGGAAAACACAGAGAAAAGTCTAGGCAACTAATGTGGAAGAATCAGTTGTGGGTGAAAAGGAAGTTGAGAGTTTCTGGCACTGCAGTGATCAGGATATGTTGGAATGCTCATTTCCACATGAGCAATTCACGAAATGACATCATTTATGCTTCTGCTTGTGAAAGAAATGTGAAAGCTGCTGAAATCAAAAAGTAGATGCTTGGGACAGCTCTAACACAAAAATGTGCATGTATCTGGGAGGTTGTGAGGCAATGATTCTTCCACCTGATTGCCCATGAAATCATAGTCTAATCAGGGACTGCTACACAACAGTGCATAGAGGATACTGTCATCTTATGCCAAGTAACTCTACAAGGACGTCTGCCTAGCAACTATTTGTTCAACTCTGGGCTTGTGCCACAGTCTGCTGTCAATCGTTGTGAAAACGATTCTTACTTTAAAATATTGGATACAGTCTCCTCAAATTCTGTCTTGGCAAACTTCCTCTTGTGCCACGAACATGGCTCGGCAGTTAATTGTACTTGCCACTAAGCTTAATAATCCAGCTTTGATCCCTAGGGCCTATATGGTAGAAGGCAAGGACTGACTCCTAAAATTGTTCTCTCACTTCCACATGTGTGTACTGTGGCAAGCCTGTGTTCAATAAGTAAGTTAATTAATTAATTATTAATTAAAAGAACCCCTCTCTCCTCTGAAGCTCTTTGAATATGCCCATGGTTTGCTATGGCTGTGCACCCATGTCACAATATTCTACTCTGTCCAGGTAGATACTATTCTTTGGAGCACCTTTCTCTAACTCTTCAAAACATAGTTGTTAGGTGTGTTTGTTTGTGTGCATGTGCACACACACGTATACCTGAAACAAGGGATTTCAAATCTGATTTCAAGGCACTTCTGGGAGGAGAGAAGGAAACCCCAGTGAGGTTTTCCTGGATTGGAAATGAACAAATTGAATTTTAAGGTGTAAACAATCAATATTCCACAATCAATGGTGCACATTTAATCATTCCCCATTTTGTTTTTCTTTATAAAATACTTATTTAATCCCTACCAGATGTTATCATACATAATTAACTGAACTGAAGGTGTTTCTGCCAACAATTGTATCAAGATTCTGTGGCTGGAGGGTATAGTGGGTAATCAGCATTTTTATAGAATGATTCCAGAAAAGCTTTCATTTCTGTTGACATGAGGCTAGCATAATGTATGCCTTCAAGTTGTCATTATTTTTGAATTAATAAGATGGTTTATAAGCATCTTACCCATTTTAGTCAAGATGTAATTCTTTATACAACTAATGAGGAATTGTTAACACATAAGTAACATTCCAAGAGTGTGCCTTGCCCATTCTAGAATTCAAATACTTATCCAATTGGTGATAAAATCAAAATCTAAATTCAAGAGCATTTCTGTGTCCTTTCTAAATGGAAGGTATAACATGAAGTAAATTAAGACCCAATATAATTTATTGGATTTTTAAAAGCTTTATGCACTTTTCCTAAAAAATGCCCTGAAGCATTAACAATAAAATTAACTTAAGCATCTGCATCTACTTATTGTAATAATGATCTACTCAAATGGAAATCAGGAGTGTGCAAATCAAGCAATATGCTCAGCTATCCTTGGAACATTGAAGGGTGCATTAATTAGGAAAAGTGACAATTTTTCTAATGCCCTCCCCCTTTTAAAACATGTTTTACACTCCACTCTATAAAGCAGCCAACAAAGCAGGCTAATGTGTGTCAGTGGTGGTATAGAAATTGTAACTCAACTTGGAATGTGAATGCCCTTGTTTTTTGTCTGCCCCTGCCATGGCCTTCCACCCTGAGCAGGAGATGCCGATACAGGACTATATACCCTACACACAAGCAAGAGCAAAATGTAACCCTCTTCTCAAGGAGAAGAAAAGTTTATTCATGAGTCAGATTTGAGTGCCATGGCCTGGGAACTTTGATTCAAGTTTCCCAGATAGAATATTTCAATGTGGAAGCAATTTCATGAAGTATTTCCAGGTACATAGCAAAAGAAAGTTATAAGGCATTTTTCAAATACATTGGCAGGAATATCTGGTAGATTGGTTATAGCCAGGTGGAGAAATCTCTGCTATGAGTTTCAGATACCTAATCTGTTGACAGTCTTGGTTTTTGGTTTGATTTTGTGCCTACTAAATTAATACAATCCAAAAAGTTTTAACTGGCAATGAAAAGGAGTTGGGCAACAAACGGTTACCAAAGGAGCTAAAGCCAACCTAAGATAATTTTCACTTTGAAGTTGCAATATGCAAACTCTCCATAATCCAGCAGTAATTAGGCAATCTTTAGAATAGTTAATATAAGTTTTTTTATTGTTTATAAATTTCAGTTCTCACATACACCAGTAATCCTCCACTGAATAGCCACATGGGTCTCATGCAGCTCCTGCACATGCCTACTCTCTGTGGGACGCACATATTAGTTGTTCCATTCACTGGAACCTCTGATAGGTCACTTAGTGGGTCCTGTACATTTATGTTTCCTTTATTTAGAAAAATATAAGAAGAATATATATAAAACACAACTTATGTGGGGACAAAAGGAGTTTTGAAAGTTTTGTGTACCTGCTTTTCTTTCTTGTCCAGGGATCTCTTTTGTGGCCAATGGAGTGAAAATGTCAACTTGACAGTTAAAGATAATTAAATCCCTTCTGGCTTAAACAGCCCCTTAGATAAATATTCAATCTGCCCAAAGTTCACACTTCTTGTGTAGGCTGGTGCTTTTCTTACAAACAGTTCTGCAGTCCTGCAGTGTGCCACCCCTGTCCTTGCCAGGACGGTGGCAGGAGAACACTAAAGAACTGTCCCTGTCATGGGGTGGGAATTAGAAACTGGGAGCTGGGGAATGCCCCAGTCCTTTGACTCTCCTGGGCCAGTGTGTGCATCCTTTCCTATCCAGGCTGAGCCTTCTGCCTGGCTGCTTTTATGGCTTTCACATTTTGCAAGCACGGGCTGCGCAGCTCTGAGCTGTTGGGCTGCTCTTGTGATTTCTTCCTTCTTCATCTCTGTTGTGTTCATGATGCAAGTGTCAGAGGTTTGGCTGGTACTCATTTAACCCCAGCTAGGCAGCCAGCTATCAGGCTGCCATTCCAGATATTCACTGTGGGTCAGGCACTTAGTGATTACTTGCATGGCACATAGGCCATGGGGAACACAGGATACTATCTCAGGCCATCTGCCCTTTTATTCCACCATAATCACCTCAAATTTCAAGGTTGATTTGTTCCTGCTTTTCAGAGTTCCAACTAGCACCATTTACTCTTAACTAACTTGGGATGTCTATGGCCCCTCTTGACTCTGATCCATAGCACTTTGTACCCTTTACTCTACCCTGCTGTTTTCCTCTTATTTCTCACTGCAAAGAAATAGCCATTCACAGAGGGGACATGTGAGGGAAGGGGAGACATAGATCACAGAGGGGACATGTGAGGGAAGGGGAGACATAGATGATCAATTCTTTGTAATCTTAAATCAAATTTAAGTCTCAGTCCTAGCTCTCCAGGCTGGTTGTGTGACACAACATCAGATCAAAGGGTCGGGGTACATATAGGATCCTCAGAGATCAGGAAATGTGAATCTGTCACAAGATCCTAGCCAATAACTTTACAGTGTCAACAATAAGATATGCAATCGCCCCCAAAACTGTTCACCTCTTCAGCTGAGAAATGAAAACCAGCTCAAAATCTTGTTGCCTTCTTATGATTAACTATTTGTGGTAAGGACAGAAAGGGAATTGCTTAGGGTTTCTTTTGCTGTGAGACACCATGACCATGGAAATTCTTATAAAGGAAAACATTTAATTGGAGCTGGCTTACAGTTCAGAGGTTCAGTCCATTATCATCACTGCAAGAAGTATGGTGGCATGCAGGCAGACATGGTGCTAGGGAGGGAGCTGAGAGTTCTACATCTGGATTGTCAGATAGCAGGAAGAGAGAGTGAGCCATTGGGCCTGGCTTGAGCCTCTGAAATCCCAAAGCCCACCCCCAGTGACACACTTCCTCCAACAAGGCCACACCTACTCCAACAAGGCCACACCTCCTAATAGTGCCACTCCCTATGAACCTATGGAGGCCATTTTCATTCAAATCACCACAGGAACCAATTATTTTATTTTTACTACATTCTTAGGTAACAATTGTGTTAATTTGTCAGGGTCACCACCACAAAACCTCAGGGACTGAATGAACTCAAAATAGAACTGTATTTCCTTATGACTCTGAATGTTTGAAAGCCAAGGTCAAGGAGAGGCAGGTTAGGCGTCTTCTGAGGCTGCTCTTGTTGACTTGCACTTGATCTCTCTCTGTGAAGTCATTCCTGATGTCTAGTCATTTTTAGAGGATGCATGTCATATTGGATCAGGTCCCCTACAGGGGGAAGTTTGCTAAAATCGATGATTATAATGAAACATTATTATCACCCAAAGTCTCTAGGTAGACTTGGATAGACTCTTGGTGTTGAGTATTCTATGGATTTGGGCAAATGACTAATGTCACATGTCTAGTCTCATAACATCATGTGGAGTATTTTCATGGCCTAATGTATCTGTGTGCTCTGTTGGCCTGTCTTAGGAATTGTCTTATGGTTTCTATTGCTGTGAAAAGACACCATCACCATGGAAACTCTTATAAAGGAAAACATTTAATTGGAGCTGGCTTACAGTTCAGAGGTTCAGTTGTTGTTTTAGATTTAGATATCAGGTAATTGTGTTCAGATGGCACGTAGCCCACACTTATTAGCTTCTTTTAGTTAGTAATTGAGATGGTTGGTCTTAATTGTCAACTTGACAGAATCTAGAATCACCTGGGAGATTTGCCTCTTGCCATTCCTGTGAGGGATTATCTTAATTAAATTAATTGAGGTGGGAATACCCTCCCACCACAAGTGGCACTTTTCCCTGGCCTAGGCTTCCAGCCTGTATAAAATGGAGAAACCCAGGTAAGTATCAGCATGCATAGACACACTGCTGTATGTTTCTAGGATCTCTGTTATGAATGTGTGATTCTCTAAGAAATGACCAAATTGTCTTCCACTTTGTAGTTCTCCGAACAACACATGAGCATTCTTGTTATCCCATGTGCTTGTCAACACATTATGCCTTGTTCTGGATTTTGAGAAATCTAGTGTATTTGTGTTGGTATATCTTTGTTTTAGTTTGCGTTTTCCTCATGACATTTGAAGTAGAATTTTTTTGTTTATATGCTCATTTGCTATCTGCATATCTTCTTTAGTGGGTAAAATGCTAAGGCCTTTGGTCCAGTTCTTTTTTTTACTGGTCAGTTTGCTTTTTAATGTTTACTCAAGTCTGTATTTTTAGATAATATCAAGTTATCATAAATGTCTTGGGTAATTATCATCTCCCTATCTGTGGTATGTCTTTCTCATTCTCTTGATAATTTATTTTGTATAACAGGGTATTTTAATTGTAGTGAAATATAGCTTATTAGGAATGACATTCATGAATATTTGCTCTGGCTTTGTATTTAAAAGCATTGCCATTCCCAATGTCATCTAGGCTTTCTCCTATGTTATATTCTATGGAGTTCTTGCATTTTAGATGTAGATCTGTGACTCTTTTGGAGCTAATTTTCATGCAAGTCACTATTTTGTATGTGAACATCCATTGTTCCAGCACCATTTGCTGAAAAGATTGTCTTGTTTCTTTGTCAAAGATCAGTCAACTGTATTTGAGTGGGTCTAGTCCTTTTCTTTTTATCTCCTTGCATTGAACTATTTGCACTTTTTTGTTGTTTTCTTGAGACAGGGTTTCTCTGTGTAACAGATCTGGCTGTCCTGAAACTCGCTTTGTAGACCAGGCTGGCCTCGAACTCACAGAGATCCACCTGCCTCTGCCTATCGAGTGCTGGGATTAAAGGCAATCGCCACCATTACCCAGTTTATTTGACTATTTTTTCAGTCCACACCACAGCAGCTTTTTTGACTGTAGCCTCAAAGTAAGACATTATGTACCAGCTTTTCTACTTTGTTTTTCATAATATTGTTGGCTCTTCTGGTCCTTTTATTTCTTTGTATCAACTATGGAATCAATTTGCAGATATAAAAATAGCTTCATGGAATTTTACTTAAACTTGCTTTGAATCTACAGTCAGTTTCAAGAACATGAACACCTTGATAATGAAATGAGTCTTTCTATCCATGCACATTAAATGTCTTTCAAATTATTTAGTTCTCTGTGCCTCTGTCTCTGTTTCTTTCTGTGTGTATGTGTGCTTTGGAGACCAAAGATAACATCAGGTGTATTCTTCAATCATTAATTTCTTTTTCTGAGACAAGATCAGTCACTGAACTGGGGAGCTTGTTGATTTGATTAGATTAGTCTCAGGGATCCTTCTAATGGAAGGGGTTGAACGCAGGTTCTCAGGCTGGTGTGGCAAGCACTTTACTATATAAGCTATCTCCCTGGCCCTATTTAGTTATTAAATAATTTGTTCATGTCTTTATACTTTTCTCATACAAATCTTGTACATATTTGATTTACACCTTAGGTTTCAGTTTTGGAGATGTTTATGTAAATGCTGGAGTGCATTTAGTTTTCAATCTACTCATTCAGTACAAACATATAGGATATAACTGAGTATGCTAAATTGACCTTGTATATTGAAATCTTGCTATGCTTGTTTTTAATTCTCAGGTGTTTTTTGCCGGTGTATGTTGGGTTTTTTAAATTTATTTATTATATTTGTGTTTTAATTTTACACATCAGCCATGGGTTCCCCTGTCCTCCCCCATTCCGCTCCCACCCCCACCTTCCCCCCAGCCCCTCCCTCCATTCCCATCTCCTCCAGGGCCAAGACTCCCCTGGGGATTCATTTAAACCTGGTGGATTCAGTACAGGCAGGTCCAGTCCCCTCCTTCCAGGCTGAGCAAAGTGTCCCTGTGTAAGCCCAAGGTTCCAAACAGCCAGCTCATGCACTAAGGACAGGTCTGGGTCCCACTGCCTGGGTGCCTCCCAAACAGTTCAAGCTATTCAATTGTCTCACTTATCCAGAGGGTCTGATCCAGCTGGGGGCTCCACAGCCTTTGGTTCATAATTCACGTGCTTCCATTCATTTGGCTATTTGTCCCTGTGCTTTTCCAATCTTGGTCTCAACAATTTACACTCTTACAGTCCCTCCTCTTTCTCGACAATTGGATTCCTGGAGCTCCACCTGGGGCCTGGCTGAGGATCTCTGCATCCATTTCCATCAGTTATTGGATGAGAGTTCCAGCATGACTGTTAGGGTGTTTGGCCATCTGATCACCAGATTAGGCCAGCAGTCTACAGAGGATGTATCATTGTGGATTTCTGGGGACCTCTCGAGCACTCTGCCTCTTCCTGTTCTCATGTGGTCATCATTTATCATGGTCTGTTATTCCTTGTTCTCCCTTTCTGTTCTTGATCCAGCTGGCATCTTCTGCTCCCCTAAGCTTTCTTTCCCTCGAACCTTGCCCTTCATTACTCCCCCTGTCGTCCAAGTTGTTCATGTAGAGCTCATCCATTTCTCTGTCATTGGGCAATCCCTGTGTCTTTGCTAGGGTCCCGTTTTCTAGGTAGCCTCCCTGGAGTTGTGTAGCAGTCTAGTCATCTTTGTTTTATATCTAGTATCCTCCTATGAATGAGTACATACCATATTCGTCCTTCTGAGTCTGGGTTACCTCACTCAGGATGATTTTTTTTCTAGAACCATCCATTTGCCTGCAAACCTCCTGATGTCATTGTTTTTCTCTGCTGAGTAGTACTCCATTGTGTATATGTACCATATTTTCTTTATCCATTCTTCAGTTGAAGGGCATCTAGGTTGTTTCCAGGTTCTGGCTATTACAAACAATGCTGATATGAACATAGCTGAGCAAATGCCCTTGTGGTATGATTGAGCATTCCTTGGGTATATGCCCAAGAGTGCTACAGGTGGGTCTTGGGGGATATGGATTCCCAATTTTCTAAGGAAGCACCATATTGATTTCCAAAGTGGCTGTACAAGCTTGCATTCCCACCAGCAGTGGAAGAGAGTTCACCTTGCTCCACATCCTCTCCAGCATAAGCTGTCTTCTGTGCTTTTGATCTTAGCCATTCTGACAGGTGTAAGGTGGTATCTCAGAGTCGTTTTGACTTGCATTTCCCGGATAATTAGGGATGTTGAGCAATTCCTTAAATGTCTTTCAGCCCTTTGAACTTCCTCTGTTGAGAATTCTCTGTTTAGTTCTATAGCCCATTTCTTAATTGGACTGTTGGGCATTTTGGTGTCTAATTTCTTGAGTTCTTTATATATTCTGGATATCAGCCCTCTGTCAGATGTGGGGTTGGTGAAGACCTTTTCCCATTCTGTAGGCTGTTGCTTTGTCTTGTTGACCGTGTCCTTTGCTCTACAAAAGCTTCTCTGTTTCAACAGGTCCCATTGATTGATTGTTTCTCTCAGTGTCTGTGCTTCTGGTGTTATATTTAGAAAGTGATCTCCAGTGCCAATGCATTCAAGAGTACTTCCTACTTTCTCTTCTATCAGGTTCAGAGTAACTGGATTTATGTTGAGGTCTTTGATCCACTTGGACTTAAGTTTTGTGCACGGTGACAGATATGGATCTATTTGCAGCCTTCTACACATTGACATCCAGTTATGCCAGCACCATTTGTTGAAGATGCTTTCTTTTTTCCATTGTACATTTTTGGCTTCTTTGTCAAAAATTATATGTTCATAGGTGTGCGGGTTAATGTCAGGATCTTCAATTCGATTCCATTGGTCCACATGTTGGTTTCTATGCCAGTACCAAGCTGTTTTTATTATGGTAGCTCTATAGTAGAGCTTGAGGTCGGGGATGGTGATGCCTCCAGAGGTTGTTTTATTGTGCAGGATTCTTTTGGCTATCCTGGGTTTTTTGTTTTTCCATATGAAGTTGAGTATTATTCTTTCCAGGTCTGTGAAGAATTGTGTTGGTAATTTGATGGGGATTGCATTGAATCTGCAGATTGCTTTTGGTAAGATCACCATTTTTACTGTGTTAATCCTGCCTATCCATGAGCATGGGAGATCTTTTCATTTTCTGACATCTTCTTCAATTTCTTTTTTCAGGGACTTAAAGTCCCTGTCATATAGATCCTTCACATGCTTAGTTAGAGTAACCCCAAGGTATTTTATATCATTTGTGGCTATTGTAAAGGGTTATGTATCTCTGATTTCCTTCTCAGCCTGTTTGTTTATTGTATATAGGAGGGCTACTGATTTTTTTGAGTTGATCTTGTATCCTGCTATGTTGCTGAAGGTGTTTATAAGCTATATCAGTTCCTTGGTTGAATTTTTGGGGTCACTCATGTATACTATCATGTCATCTGCAAATAGGGAAAGCTTGACTTCTTCCTTTCCAATTTGTATCCCCTTAATCTCCTTATATTGTCTTATAGCTCTGGCTAGAACTTCAAGTACTATATTGAATAAGTATGGGGAGAGGGGACAGCCCTGCCTTGTTCCTGATTTTAGTGGTATCGCTTTGAGTTTCTCTCCATTTAATTTGATGTTGGCTGTTGGCTTGCTGTAGATTGCCTTTATTATGTTTAGGTATGTTCCCTATATTCCTGATTTCTCCAAGACTTTTATTATGAAGGGGTGTTGGTTTTTGTCAAATGCCTTTTTTGCATCTAGTGAGATGATCATGTGGTTTTTTTTCTTTGAGTTTGTTTATATGGTGTGTTACATTGACAGACTTTCGTATGTTGAATCACCCTTGCATCCCTGGGATGAAGCCTACTTGATCATGGTGGATAATTGTTTTGATGTGTTCTTGGAGTCTAGTCATGTCTTGTGAGTACAGGATAATTTTGTTTCTTTCTTCTCCCTTTTCTTTGTTGTCCTTACTATGTTGGAATTTCCAAGACCTTGAAAAATACCAAGGTGAAGATAGGCATACTTGCCTGCACTTGGTCTTGGTGGGGTTTCTCACTATTAGGTGTGCTGTTCACTTTAGCGTTTTGAGAATACTCTTTCTAAAGGAGAGGAGTTTCTCCTCTGTTGATAGCTTAGTGACCAGTTTCATCCTAAAGGAGCATTAGACTCTGGAAAATGTTTTTTTGCATATAGAGCTAAGATAATGTCTTTTTCTGTCCTATGACTATTGATGTATTTACTTGGTTTACAAATGTTGAGACATCCTTGCCTACTTGGAATAGCTTCCTGTGATTCAGTTTTTACTAAAGTTTATATACAGAAATATGTTTTTGTATTCTTCACTCAAGTTTATTACCTTAATGATATATTGAAAGTTACTTGATAAGTCTTTATGTGGGTAGGAAACAACACTAGGGTTTCTATGCATGTTCACCCTACTTCTAGATATGCTGTCTCTTATTTAAATAGCAAATCTATAGCATTTTAGCACAGGTGGATTTCTGACTATTGTGTCTATCATCATCACCAATCTTTCTCACTGCCAAGATATACACAGATGGTACAGAACACTCCTGACAGATGAACAGAAGAGCCGAATACTGACTTCTGCACAGTGGCTCCATCTGAGACAGCAGGATCATCACCCATATAGGGCTTGAGAATCTCTTCTTCATTTTCCTCTGAATCAGTGTCTGGTATTTGCCATTCAAGACCAACATTTTCTCCCCCCCTCCCCACTCCTCTACTGGCTGGTCTGGCTGGCTTCTAAACATATAAGGCCACCACATACTGAAGAGCATGTTCTTTTTGTATTCCTCAACTAAGGAGACGGCAAGACAAGGAGACACTGTGAGGGTCTGGCAACAGGGACTTAAAAGGTAGCAGCCCAGACAGGAAACATTGCTAAAAAACAAAACAAAAAAAACCCCAAAAATCAGTGGATGCTGTACACCTCATTTTCAGTTTTGCCTCTACACTGGAAGAAGTCAACTTCTTTCATTTTCATGGGAGATTAATTAAGCTTTGAACTCAGGAAGGGAAACAAGAAAGAGGTTAGGCTTAAAGAATGAGATGAGTGAGTGTGAACATGAAAAGAACAATGAAAATGTAAGTGGGAAGAGACATCTGTTTCTTCCCCTTGGCCTCATTCCCTCTCTCTTAGTGCCCCTCTGACATCCCTTCCCCAGCTCCACAAACACAACAAGAGGCTGCTGCTTGGGAGACAGCACTTCAACAGGAGCTGTCTCTTTATCAGCCCCTCGCTTATTTTCCTTGGTTTGGGAACACAGAGGGTAAGATCTTCCAGGAACAGTAGCCTATGCAATAACACCCCTCTCCAACCATTTGGCCTGTTTACTATTTTTTTTTTTCTGTAGCATCTAATTCCTTGGATCTGCAGTGCTAGATATCTTATTAATGTGACTGAGATGGGAATTCAAAGAGGGAATTGTTTTGTTCCTGTGTCTCACATTGTATCCCAGTGTCTGTAACAGGTACGGAGTTCAATAGGTATTTTTTTTTTTCCTGAATGAATGGACAGATGAAGATGACTTAGCTAAGAGGTAGGGAAGGTAGGGATTGAGTGCCATCCTTTTGCTCTAAATTCTTTGTTCTTAAGAACTCTAAGGAATTATGATTAAAATGAATACAATATTCTGGACTAAGGTAAATGTATTTTTGGTGTATTTTGTTTATATCAAATACAGTATCTATAATTTGTAGTAGCTCAAAGGGAGTGCTAAATGTGCTGAAATAAATGAGATGCTGTTGTCAGTGATTTTGGGGTTTTGTGAAGGCAGGAAGCAGAGACCAGTGGAAGCAATGTCACCCTGGTGGACTTCCTGTCTGCCTGTGGCTAGCTGGCACCTCTCTATGAGGCTATCCAAGCAAATCTTTCTATTTCATGCTTATTCCAGAAAGGTGCTCTTTTAGGCAGAGATTTCTAGTTTGGTGAATAATGGAATCAATAAAAGATTAGCAGAGATTCCTTGAAAACTAACAAGTCAGCTGAAAAAGCGAATGCACATATTTGGGTAGAGATAAAAGTTTTTCTTTCAGTGCCTGTTTCCAAATAATTACAAACATTTAAAATTACTTTACTTTATAATGCTGCCATGTGGAAAAAGAGAATCAACTGCACATATGTCTTCTTCTTTTTGTTTTTGTGCTGAGTATAGAATCCAGGACCTCCTGCGTGCTGAGTGTATGCTGCACCACTGAGCTATCCACCCGCCCTTCATTTTTGAGCAGTACACAGTTTTAATGAGGGCTGCATGTGTGCAAGGGGCAAGTAAAAAGCTGTGAATTCTGCAAGCCTGTCATGTAGATTTTGATAGAATGTTTGAATATTTATATGATGGGAAATTTTAAAACGAGATGACTAGAGAGCGATGCATTGAAATTGTATCCAGTTGCAAATCCCATCTCAAATTTATGTCTCTTGTGAGATCGTGCTGAGCCTCTCAACCTGTTAAGAGCTTTCTTCCTTTAGAATGGAGGCATGCTTTGCACTGCTCTCAAAACAATTGCTGACTTTGTATTCTGATGACTAAATATGTATCTTATTTGCCGTGCAAGATGTGAACTTAAGATAGACCTGTGACAATTTTAAAATAAATGTTGCAAATGTCAGCTTCATGAGAAGACGAAACGGGATTTAAAGTCTGATCATATGTTAAGGCACCCCAAATATTTACTTAGATAAAATATATTTTAGCGTCAATCAAAGTATATCTTTTCAGTGCTAGGAAATGAGAAACAACCCTCTGCTATCAAAGGAATCTTTGGAGAAAGAGCCTTAAAAATAAATACCCAGAGAACATGGGCAAATAAAAGAGAGAAAATATAAGCAAGGCCACATCCTTAATTCGAATGCTCAGGGCTTGTGTTAAGAGTGGGTTTCTGTTTTAATTTTGTGGCAAAAATCAGAAGACAAACATATGCATAGACACAATGACCTTTCCTTCCAGTGAACACAGCAACTGCTAAAATCACTGTGATGAAGTTGAAGCTATTAGAAAGAGCTTTGCTTATTGTTTTGATATTGATTGGCATCGTGGCTGCTAAGACTGTCCCAGCACGTTAACACTTAGTGTTATCAAATTATATTAAGGGAGAAGAAATACTTGATTTGGATTAGTCAGTCTCTAATACTGATTTTTTTTGCATATTTCGTATATTGTCTCAGAATCTTTTGTCTATTTTTGATACATCCATGTTTACCTTAACATCTATTGCAAGAGAATCATCTCCTTCAGGGATAATACTCAGAAATCAGTTCTGTTGGAAATGTTCTCCCAAGTGAAACTTGCAACATGGTAGTTCTAGGGCTCATATGCTTAATGGCTTCATTGATGTAATGGGATGCTGCTTGAGACTCATTGAGAGCTCACCCATTCAGCTGGAGTCCTCAGAGATAACAACCATGCTGTTATCCCAAAGCGCGCAGCACTGCTGCAGAGCCAAAGACATCATTCATTTCTGGATGACCGTGAAATGAAGTGGAATTGGCTTCCAGTGGACGTCAGATATAAGCCAGGGCTAGAGATGATATTTGCAGAAAACAGTGTCCATAAAACTGTCAGGAAAAATAAAATTTCCATTGGTTAAAAACAGAGAAAAACCTTTAGAAAAATCTTTCTGGGCAAGCCAAACGTATCTGACTTATGTGCTTGTCATTTTTGAGGCCATGTTTCTTTCTTTCTTTCTTTTTTTTTCTTTTCATCCCCCCCACTTCTTTTCTTCTTTTTTCCCAACTCCATGAGCAGCAGCACAGTGCAGTAGAGCGCACGCATTTGCTCTTGCAGAGAGTGACAGGAAAGAACAGCTTAGGCCCTGAAAAGCTTCCCCCTCTTTGCTTGCCTATCTAAATATTTATGCAGCAGCTTTCCCTTCCAGCTGCCAGGCACCTGTGCTGGGTGTCAGCCTACTACCAAGGACAGTACCAGGACTCCACACTTCTTTCTGCATGCCATCCTTTTGCAGGACAATGGCTTTGGAAAGAACCACTGACAATTACCACTGCAGTGACACAGGTTGACAGATCCTTAGGTTATTATCCTTCCATGACATTTTCATTACAAATCCCATTAAAATGTGATTTATGGCTTCAAGTATCCTATGCATTGTCCCAAAACATTCTTCAGGGCAGATGTTCTAAACCGCTCCTTCCTTTCTTTTCAGATGTAATGGACAAAATCTAAGGTTCTCCTGCCCAAACACTGTGCAGGGTTTACAGCATTATAATGTCTATTGCATCCTTAGAGAAACTGAATTCCTACATGAGATTACCTTTATTTTATTTCTATAACCATTAGGCCTTACATTTTCTAAGGACTCTTCTCTAGCATATTTGATTTTGAGGTACTCTAGAAGAGAAGTTAAATTTTTGAAGGCATGTCTGTTTGAGTATATAATATTCGATATCAATGAATACCACAAATTAAGTGCTAATTAGAATAATGAAGATGATTTAGGTTTTGTTTAATTCTGATTTATTGTGACAATCACAACAATGCCAACTTTCCATTTGAAAACATGTTCTACCTTCATAGTTAATTTCATACTTCTCAGAATTTGTCTCTTTGCCTCAGGTTAGCCCATGGTATGTACGCAGTGACCATCAGGCTCTTTTTCTTTTGACAGGACAGAAATTAGGAGGGATGTGCCTAGAAAGGACTTTGCAGAGTAATGAGTTTCTACCAGGGCTTCTTTTTTCAGGAGACCAGGGCTCTCAAGGCTGTGTGAACAAGTGACAGGTGGGTGACTCTGATTTCCACTCAGATGACTTCCTGAGTATTAATGGATGATGAGTCCAGCCTTTGGTCAAAACCCTGTGTACGGCTTTTCCAGGCAGAACATGAGGAGTTGTCAAGGCCTTACGTGTCAGGCTTCATAGAAAAAGCTGCTCTCCTTCCCCATGGCTCAGTTCCCAAGCCCGTGCATTATGGTTGGTGGAGGGTGAGATAGTGAGGGTCTCTGGAACTTCTGGCTTGTCGTGTTCTCTCACATATCTGAGTCCAGTTCCCTCACTGTTGGATCTTCAGAAGTCTTCTCTAGCCACATCTCCCAAGATGGCCCTATTTGGGGAAGGCAGAAACCGTGAAGATACTTTCCCCTCCTTGACCCAGTACTCAAACATTTTTGTTCCCAAGGAGTTCTTATTGATTCCCTGCCAGGCTCCCTTGGTTCATGAAACCACAAGAGCCTTTGTTTGAGATGACCTGAGCTAACTCTCATGGCCCTTACTTAGAAATGAGCCACCGGAGAAATAAATAGTGAGTCAACACTTTCACCAGCTTGACCTCATGCTTGTACTGTCACACCAATGTCTGAAAGTTTGACAGTTACTTTCATTTTGGGATGATGTTTTAATTGATGACTCCATTGCCTCACAGTTTAGTTCAATCCTGCTCATCTCTTGGCAGATGATCTTACTTTAATTACATGTAGAGTAATATATTTTCATTTAAAAACTGCGTCTTTATCTATTCTGAGTTATTTATGTATGTATGCACATATGGGTGTGTGCATGCTATGGTGCTCATGTGGAAGTCAGAAGACTGCTTGTGGGAGCTGGTCCTCTCCTTCCATCATGTGAGTCCTAGGGTTTGGATTCAGGTTGTCAAATCAAGGTTGGCAGCACATATTTTTACCTTTGGATCTGTCTCTCTGGCCTAAGCAATCTTATTTCAGCTGCAGTTTAAAATCCCAATCTAAGCATTATAATGAAAGCCACAAGTCCAGCCATTCCATTAGAACTTGGAGTTGCACATACAGAGAGGAAGGGAGCCAGGACCAAGTTATTTTATAGGCTGTTACGGTCAGACTCATTTCTGAGATATTTGCATCTGTGCTGTGTGGCCTACCTCCCCCTCTCTAGGAACCAAAAATTTAGCCAATGCTATCTTTAATTAAATGATTGGCATTTATGGAATAGGAAATCTGTGCCCTGTATTACTTTGAAGATATGGTGATAAAAAACAACTTACAAGTTCTCATTACAACATTGAAGCAAAATACAGACGAGTAATGCTTGCAAACAGATGAGCATCACATTATGCTTGTGGGAGATTCATGCTTTCCTCTAGCAGCACACTGATTCCCCAGCCTGTGGGATGAGGAGACAAACATCTGCTTCATATTTCATTTTGTTTTATGAAGACATTTTCTTACTCTATTGCCCCAGCTGAATTAGAAATCACATATAGATGGGATTCTTTGAACTTGGGGGTGATGTTTCAGCCTCTTCTTCCCAAGTGCTGGAGTTACCGTTATGTACTCCGGTATCCAGCTTACTTCCTGTTTTAAGGTTGAGGTTGTAAAGACTGATATTCTTAACATAAGAATGAGGCTCACTCAATAAACTCTACATAATAAATAAAGAAGGGAAAGTAAAAAGACAGTGAATTCGATTCTAGAAAGGATAAGCCAAAAAGGAAGAAAGCTAGCTCCACTTGGGAAAATGAGAACCAGAAATAAACTATTGATCGGCAGTTGTGGTCATCAATGTACCTGAGCCCTGGGTAATAGAGATTCCGGCCCATGAGGAGAGGGCCATCCTTGTTCTGTGACAATAATGTTAGTAAGAAACTCAGAGTTCCTTCTGATCTTTATAACCCTCAGCAAATTTTTTACGAATAACATTCATGTAATACTGGGGTTTTTGGCTATTGTCCTTATGGACCAATCACCAGTCCTATGAACACATCATGTTAAAAAATTCTCTTTATCATGGAAAACTTCTTATGTTCTATAACTGTATATCAGGAGCATTCTCAGAGGACAGCTAAAGCAATTGCTTCTGGCTTGGGACAGGGAGATTCACTGCAGTTTTGCCATCCTGAACGATACCTTGAATGTCTGGAAGTGTTTAAGTTGTCATGCTGTGGTGGCTGGGTATAGCTAACTGGAGGCTAGGGATGCTGCTAGCCATTCTAGGCTTCCCAAAGCAGCACCATCCCCCAACCCCTGCCAAGCAAGGAATATCTGACCCCAAATGCAACAGGACCAAAACTGAGGAACCCTATGTTAAAATAATCTTGTGCTTTTGGTTCCTTGAGAGACAGATTTTTATCAGAGAAACAACTTAAGCAACAGTATCAACAGTGGTAAAGTCTTGTTTACTTTTGTACTGCGTTTACAGTTCAGACCCTTGATGCTCAGAACAGAATGGGAGACATTGGCGGCCTGATGTTTCATCCCAACAGTAATTTTTTCATAGCATTATCTACTCAAGAACCTTTCCTAGTTTAACCTTCCTGAGGATATTGAAAAATCTCACTGTCCTGTATTCTGATGAACTCACACACTAGGGGATAGAAGCCAAGAACCATATTCTATTTGACTGGGAAATCATGGAAAAATTAGTCATTCCCCGGTTCACTTGCCTTTGCCCAGGTTCCCTGCTAGCTATTTTCCCTCAGGTTCTCACCAGACTCTTTTTAGATTTGCCCTCTTCTGGTGCTTCGTAAATCCCTTTTGGGGTGAAGCCTGATAGCTAAGTTCTGATGGGCTAATTGCATTTAATCTGCACATTTATGAATGCCATCAAAGATTAAAGCATGTGATAAATTAAACAATGTAAGATTGCATTGACTCTCGGGTGGAAATATTCTTGACCCATAGTAAATCTTGTCTTTGCTTCATTTCAGTGAAGTTTATTGGCTTTGAGCAGGCTTCTTAAATCTTTTCAACTTGTGAGTCCTTTGTGCCCAAGAAATACTTTTTGGAAATTGGGTATATAGATATGAAATAAGTATACAAAACAAACATTAACTAATAAAGACTCATTAAGAAATTTGCTTTAAAAATCTCTTTGATATACATATAATGTTTCCATCTATTAAAGAGGAAAGCAAACTTACATATTAGTAGCATTGATATGCTTGTTTAATTTTACATAAAGAACAAAATCTTGGGTGAATATTTGATCCTACAGGATGTACATAATCTTCAGTGTCTTTCAGAGTTGATCTGTGTTTTCATTTTTAAATTATCAATGTTGAGAATTTCATGTTATGTAATTTCATATAAATACAAAATGGCAGAAGCATATTAAAGACTGTTTCAGAAATTGTTGGAAATTATGTTCTAATCTCAAGACTAAAATTCATTTAACAATTTCTAGACGAAATTTAAGTCAGCAACTCAATCAATGAATGTTAAAAATCAGACAATTTAACAGGGCAACTCAATACTTACCTGTTGAGGAATGGCAGTAGATTAATACTAGAAGTCTTCACTTTCCATAATCAAACTATTATGTCACTATAAGAGCAGAAAAATCTGAGCATGAAGTGCAAATACTCTATTTCATAACTTTTAATACTCTCAAACTTGATCTGGGCTGTTTCAGACTCTATTAGCTGGTGTTGCTTAGGACAATGGTACATGCAGCCTGTGTTGTATGCTCAGAACCAAGTCTGTAGTGAAGTTACGTGATGGATAGGGCTAGGTGCTTCCAGAGCACCTTGCTGTCATTACGCACCTGATTTTGAATTAATTTTTGGTTGCAGCCCATTCAGAAACCTTTTATTCTTGCCAAGTGTTTTCATTATTCTCACTTTGAGTTATATGTTCCGATGTAGCATTGCAATTCACAGTTTTAGAAACTGGTGACCTAGTTTCTGAAACATTGAATATTTGAGATGTCCTTAAGACAAGGGATTCATATTAACAAGGCTGCAGGGGAAGGGTTTAGAGGGCATGGGATCTGTTCTCTTAAACTGCTGCAGGAGTGGAGGCTCCAGGCATGTAAGGGGCTAGTACTGGGTGATAGGTGACTTACAGTCCTGGCTCTGAAGTTCAGGCTGTTTTATCAGCCTGAAGTGCCTCTGATGTGACTCTGTGCTCTAGATCATATTCATCTCTGTGTGGTCAGAGATGCCCAGAATGCACTACACTAAGGTCAGACTCATTTTTCCTTGCATACATACATCATTTTAGAATATTAAAGCTTCTTCTTATGTATGTTATCTCACATCAAATATATCTTATTACATTAATAGAACATTTTTGTTTTCATTGGTTAAAGGAAGTGAAAACTCAAAGATATGAAGCAACATTTAAAATTAAGTAACTAAACCTAAAACAAACAACAGCAAATGAAAACGGGCTCTGAAGTACTGTGTTCTTCTTGTGGTTTATTGCAGAGTCAAACAATTACACATTGGTATAAAAGTACTTGGTCTTTATAGGTGCTCAGCTTTATGCCTGATACTGTGCTGAGAGTATTAGCACATTCACTCCTTATACGACTGTAAGAAGAAGACTTACTTAGACTTACTTATGCCTGTAAATATTTTATTAATATATATTTTTATTAGTACTTTGGGAATTTTGTACATCGTGCTTTGATTGTTTTCATCCCTCCTCAGATCCACCCTCTTTCATATCTACCCAACTTTGTGTCTTTTTTTTTTTTTTTAATGCATCAGATCTAATTTGTGTTGCTTAAACAGTTTTGGATGTGCGGCTTTCCACTGGAGGGCTGTCAACTTAGCAGGGGCTACACCCTTAAAGAAAACTCATTCTCCTTGTCCTGGCAGCTATGAATTATCAAAAGCTTCTTGACAAAGGGTGGGGGAGTGTGGCTAACTGTCCTCTCTGGGGTGGAATTCTGTCTGGCTTGAGCTTGCACAGTCACGTGCATGCTGTCACAATCATTTTTGAGTTCACATGTGCAAGTGCCTTGTTATGTGTAACAATCCACGTTTCTTGCTCTTACACCCTTTCTGCGTTCCCTTTTCTTCAATGATCCCCAAACCTTGAGAAGAGAAGGTGTGATATAGATACTCCATTTAGACATGAACATTCCCAAGTCTTTTTTTTTCCCTGTATCTTAGCCAGATGTGGGTCTGTGTTAATCATCACCTACTGCAAATAGAAGCTTTTTCTGATGAGGATTGAGAGACATATTAATCTGAAGAGGAGGGCCTGAAGGGCATGATTATTAATCCTGATACTTGATGAGGAAACGGAGGCTTAGTGAGGTCCAGCAACATGATTATATCAATCTATTCTTCTAAGTTTATGTCAAGATTTGTTTCATTCCAAAGTTTGTTTTTTAATCATTATACTTTGGAAGAAGCTGTGTTCAGCTTAGTGTTTCTGTGACTATTTGGTAATACCTATAATGTCTTGATTGCAACAGTCACTGGGCATCAAATTCTATGTATTTATTTTCTGATTTTCAAACATCCTTTACATTTTTCATCCTTATTTTTAGCTGATGCTAGGGAGAATGGAGGCCACAGACACAGGTATTTTTCTCTTTCTCCCTTATCTTTTCAATCGTGCCAATCTGATTTTCTGCCCTCACTATTCCTGCATGTATCCACTCTGTGTGCATGTATCTACTGTGTGCAGGAAGGGCTAGCTTTCTAGGAAAGATGTCTGATTGTGTCAGTTCTGGGTTCCTTTAATGAATCACTAATATCTTTAAACACCAGATCCTTCATGATCTGGTCTCTGTTTTGTTATGTAGTTTTATACCTTGCAAACCCTTCATACACTGTGCTCCAGGTGTCCTGCTGTTTGGTTCTTGCCCAGTTTTACTATGCAGCTTCCTGTGTCTGCCTTTTTTCCATTCTTTGTCCAATTTTCTATCCTGCCCCATCTCTTTTTCCTGCTTCATCTCAGCCCCTGCTCTTCCAAACTTTCCTGAAGAACGTTGCTTCTGAACTCCCCAGTCAGAGTCTAGTTCTAACATAGCCTCTGTTACTTTGATTGATAGTTGACATTCTTTTCAAAATAGACTATGAGCCATTTGATGGAAGAGACCTTTCTTATTTGTTATTTCCCTATTGATTTGCTCAGTTTCTGGCATATCACAGCAAGCTACTAAGTTAAATGAACATGGTAGTATCAGGAGAACTTGCGAATTGGGTGGCTATGAACAGTAAAGGGGAGACAAGACTAGAAGATGATGCCCAGAGCCATGTCCTGTGTTTAAAGAGACTTCTTGGAAGAACTTTGATTTATGGACTGGAAAAGGATACTCGAGAGCGAAAATGCTGAGAAAAGAAAAACTGGTGAATTTGATTTGCTCCTGTTGAATATAAGATGACCGGGGAACAGTGCTCTCCAACAGCTGTATACCTGACATGTCTCACAGAAAAATAGAAATTCAGTGTCTGGGGACAAAAGCACGATAGAAAGGCTCAACAGTCTTTGTAATTACATATTATTATTATCCATTATAATTAATAGATCTTAACTTTAACTGTAACACATGTATCTGCAAACATAAAATCCAGAATGGGGCCGACTTGATTGTTCAGACTCTGGGTTTTTTTTTTTTTTTTTCATTACTTTCTTGACATTGTTCTTGAAGAAGTAAAAAAAATTGACCCTTAGGGGCTGAAAAGTTGGCACAATGGTTAAGAGCTCTTACTGCTCTTGCAGAGGACCTTGATTCTGTTTGAAGCACCCACATGTTACCTAACAACAGGCTGTAATTCCAGTTTGAAGGGATCTGACTGATGTATTCCTCTTGCATCTGTGGACAATTGCATACATGGCATGTATAGAAACTTGTGAAGGGATACACACACATATAACAAATAAATAAATAAACTCTAAAGTTTAGGGGCAACTGATCTTTAGGGGCAAAAGAGCTTGCTTGAAATGGAATGTCATATACAAGTGGGTTTTGGATAATCAAATGGCCCTTAATAACATTGTGCAAATATTCACTCAATTAGCATACTGTGAACAGTTTGCTTATGATGCTATGCTTCTTATTTAATATTTAATAATATTACTTAAGCTGAAGATTTTATTTGCATGGAGGCTTCCTGTTCTCAGTCTGGGCCATGAGAACTCAACAGAGGTTAGAAACAGAGAACAGAGTCCTGTAAGGGATGCACTTCCTTTGTGAGAAATATTCAGATCAAATAGGAGTGCAAGACAGTATATGCACAGCTAGCTACTTCGTTCTCAGGAAGGGACCTATCTGGTTACTTCACTAAGATTTTTCTCTCGCTCACATATATGTGTATCCTTTAGCAAAATTTAGCCACAGTGATTTCTCATTCTACAGGATTTTTGACACATCCCAGGCTTTTGTAATTCTCTGGCCGAGGAGCTATCAAGAACTTAGAATTCTCATCACAGAGAATTTACTGTGGATGCAGTTTAAGTATAAAATATGAGCTCCTGAGTGGGAGCTAGGACTCGGTAAAAGGCAAGTGCTGGGTAGCAGCAGAATATCTGCCTTCCTAGTCCTTCTGGGGACATTTCAGTGCATTATCAAATATGAACATTCTGAAACAAGAGATACATTGGTTACATGATGAACTGTGTTGCTATCTGCTGCTTTATATGATAAAATCTCCACTCTCGCATTTGATTGTATTTGGAGATGGGATGCTTGTGGGTGTTATTAAGCTATGAATCTTGTAAGCATGGGGCCCTGCAGGCCAATATGCCTTAAGTTTTTTTGATGAAAGGACATTTGTACAGCAGTACAAAACAGTGTCACATGACAGTGTGATTACACTGTGATGGTTTCTATTGATTCTCAACGTGGCAGTCTAAAATTACCTTGGAGACAAATCTCTCAGAGAGGTAGCAAAACTCAACCTTTCCATGAGTTTTGGTCCTATAATGCACCAAAAAGAGAGACTGAGCTGGGTGAAAGCATGCACTCCCTTCGGCTCTCTGATTGTGAATGTCACATGACCAGCTGCCTCAAGCTACTGCTGCTATAACTCCCTGGCCACGATGGACTGTGTACCTTGGAACTGTGAGTCAGAATGAACCCTTCCTTAGGTGGCTTTTGTTAATGACAGGAGAAAAGAAACTAAGACAGAACAACCATCAGCAAGCCAGCGAGGGAGGCCTTGCTTCCCTATGACCCTTAAAAGGACCTATCGCTATGGCTACCTTGGTCTTAGATGTCTAGTCTCCAGAGTGGTCAGAACATAATTTTCTTTGGTTTTAGATACTCGATTTGTGGCACTTTGTTTTGGAAGTTCCAGTGTACCAGTGCAATGTTTTCTTATTTTTATAAGCTCAGGACTTATAGCATGTACAACTTACATCTTAGGGTTTCTGTTTCTGGGATAAAATTCCATAAACAAAACCAACTTGGGGAGGAAAGGGTTTATTTCAGTTGACAGTTCCAAGCCACAGTAAATCACTGAGGAAACTCAGGACAGGAACTCAAACAGGGCAGGAATCTGGAGACAGGAGCCATGGAGGAGTGCTGTTGACTGGCTTGTTCCTCAGTGCTTGCTCAGTTTATTCTCTTATCTACTACGGGACCACCAGCCTACTGGCCACAATGGGCTGGGACCTCCCATATCAATCATCAATCAAGAAAATGACAGTTGTCCTCATTAGGACTATGCCACATCAGATGTACAATGGCCATCAACTCTACCTTCGAACTGCTGGTTTCTTGGGCGTTGACATCCTGGGGAAGTGAGAATTCAGCAAAGGGTCCTTGGTGTCTCCATCTACACAGGCAGTCTTTCTGCTTTACTACTTGTCTTGGTACTGGGTGCCAACAGTGGAAGTTTTCATTTTATGTGGAGGAAGAGCAGTAATAGTTGAAAGATACACCAAAACACACATTTCTAGTTTTTCTCCTGGAAGGTGAAGGATAGTCAGGCTTCATCAGGGACAATTTTCCACCCTGCAGAATTAGGATCACACAGTTACTAATATCTTCTGGCCACTTAGGTAGTCTCTATTTCTCAGTATAATTTTAATTATTTTTGTATTCTTTGTCTAGACTTTAGAGTTAAAAAGCAGAGCACTTACCACGGACATAAAAACTTAAGTGAACTTACTTTAAAGCCGCTTCCCCTCTCATTCTCAAATGATTTTCTTCCCTCCTGCCTTCCATGCAGTCCTGGGATTTCAGGCAGGCTGGTTTGCTCACTGCTCTTTTTAGGAGTAAGAGTTTCCCTTGATGTTCTCACATCTACTAGAATATTCTCAGATCCTTTAAAGCACACATCTCCTGCCTGCCTCACCCAGTAGGTACCCTTCATAGCTGTAGCAACCTGCCATCCTACTCACTCTTGCTTCTGGACCACAGGGATGGAAAAGCCAAGGACTTGCCACATTTTGCCTTATTGAGTTTTCCCATTTTGTGTGTTTTTTTTTTTTCATGAACCTCAGTGATTTCAGTATCTACAAGGACAATCTTATTCTTGACTTCTTCATCACCAAATGCTTGTGTCTATTTTTTTTTAAATTTCAGCTTTGAAACTCATTATGTTGTTTATGCCCCTGACTTCCACTTTCAAAACCTCAAATTTGAGCATTCCATTCACTATCTTTCCATTTGAATCCCCTTGTTATGAGTGGAATTGTTTCCCACTCAATTTGGATGTTGATAACCCTAACACACAGAATGTGACTATTTTGGTATAAGGTCTCTTAAGAGGAAACTAAATTATAGTAATGCTGGTCTAATACATTGTATTTATAAGAAATGAAGGAAGAGGACCATAGAGCGGGATTGACATATCAGAAGACCATAGAGAGGGGTTGCCATATCAGAAGGCAATAGCCCTATATAAGCCATGGAAAGGGAAAGAAAGGAACCAACCCCACTGGCACAATGGTACAGTATTTCTAGCCTCCACAATGTAAGAAAATGCAGGTTTTTTAGTGGGCATGCCACCCAGTATATAGAGCCTTGTTACATCAGTCCTAACCAAGCAATATTCACTTTAGTATAACCCTGTTCTTAATTCTCTCCTTTACTGCTCAGTTTTATGGTCTGACAAAACAATCATACCCTTCTTAACCACTTTATTGTCTCCCTATTAAATATTCTAATCTTGCCGCATCAAGACTCCTAACCTGGCTATATGAACTTTAGTATTACAAGGAAAATTCATTTCAGATCTCATGGCTATCATGTCAACAACATGCAAATGAGAGGATTTGTCTGTCTGCCTATCTATCATCTGTTTGTCTGTCTATCTATCTATCTATCTATCTATCTATCTATCTATCTCTATAGTTTCACTATACATCACAGACTATGCCAAAACACATTATGTAGCATAAGCTAACTCTACTTGAAAAATATTTTTGACCACACTGCTAAACACATTTAAGGAAATGACCTTTATGAATCTTTGCAAGATCATCTCATTTCCAGAATTTCTCTATTTACTTTCCTCTTCTCTGAGAAGGCTCCCACCTTGTTGGTCTTCAGATTTCTAATCTCCTCTGAATTTTCAGCCAGTGACTTATCTTTCTTCTAAACTGGAATGAATGAAAAGAAGATCTGCATGATCTTTCTTCCACCAAGCCTATGTGCTTTCCTGCTTTTTTTCCAGCATAGTCTTTATCTTGTCATGAGTAAGGATGAGTCATATGCATGGACTCTTTAAATTGATGTGTCTGCGTGTCTTCTGATTGCTTACTTGAGAAAATGGGTCCCACAGTTGCTCTCCACACATTTCCCCATCCTAACCGTAGGACTATTCCTATCAGCATACCTTATACACTAAGATTTACTAGAATAGGCTGTGCGTGCTGCAGTTAATTACCTCCAGTCTTTGTGTACACTACAAAGATTCTATTCTTGCTCACATATCAGATGCATACTGGGTAACTAGGTTAGTTCTCCTGGATTTTTGTGGTTAAACATCTTCCAGTGAAAGTGGCATATACATAGTTGAAGAAAATAGAAAAGCAATATATATTTTAAAAAGAAAATCTGCTTTACAGAAAAATATTTAAAAGTATAATACATTTTAACAGTACTATCTATTATGTGAGAGCTCCTCCCATTGGTAAATAAGGATGATGTCACTTGCCAGTAATCCTAGCACTCCGGAGGCTAAGGCAGAGGATCTCAAATTCAAGGTCAGCCTGGGCTACATGGTAGGACTTGAAGAGAAGGTAAAATGAAGTAAAATAAAATGCAAAATATAAGATTGTGTTCTCCTTCTCATGCCATTGACACAGTTACTCCTGAGTTTTTTCTCTTATATTACATGTATTTGTACTGTGTGCTCCCTGACCCCCACGTGTTTTCATCACAGTACAGGAAGCTTGTCTTGGGAGGAGTAAAGGTGCTTTATTCAATAAATGCACACTAGGTGCAGAGGGAATGTTTGTTGTCAAGTGTTTCTGTCCAACTCAACAGATTCTGACATAAAATCTGAATTCATGAATGAAATGAAATAGAGCTGTTGTCCATTTTTGTCAAGGTTGAGACAAGTGAATGTGCTTTAGTTCGCACATAACTTTCTGTGGTTTTTGAGAGACATTTACATCATTCCCACCCAAGTTTTAGTTTTAATAACCTACCTGCATATGTACAAATATATCCTTTAAGATGAACAGAGTTGGTATAAAACATGACATGTGGTTGTCATTTGTTATATAATAAACTCTGGGGCTCTGAGTTTTTGTTTATTTAGTCTGTGATTGTCTGTGGGTCTGTTTCTGCCATCGGCTGTCTATTGTCATGTAGAGCTGCTTCCGAGCTATGGCTCTGTGGTACACTGAGCAAAGAAGAAAATGAATGAGGTGAGCGCTTCTCATCCTCCCTCAGACCAGCTGAGATATCCTCATGGAGGCTGGGCAGGATTCCAAGAAAGACAGTGGGACAGTGGGAAAGACATGGATCTGACCCAGTTTTGTCTTACTCTTTTTGGCTAGGCAAGGTACGATGTCAGCCTACGTTCAAGGAGCAAGGAAATCAGTTTCAACTCTAGATGACAAAAACTAGAGAGTCAAGGGTAAGTGGACCCAGACAAAGAATGATTTATGGCCATTTTGTAATCTACCGTATAGCATGTGGATTTGAACAGTGCTACTCAGGGGTCTGCAAATGTATTTCTTCACCTGGTACCAGCCAGTGTAGAGAGCACGAGGCAGAAGTAAGTCAGGATTTCTCTCTACATATCCTTTGTTTGCCCACCTCAGTTGTCACTGTTAAATTCAGAGTTAGAAGAAAATAGTCATTCACTTAAAAGGAAAAAAAAAAACCTTCCATTTCTAAGCTCATTTATTTTTGAGTAGAAAGGGCTTTTTTTTTTTTTTGAAAGAGGAAGTGTGTTGATTGCATCAAGAAGGACCAGCATCTTATCCCCATGGTAACAGCATCTTGAATTCTCCAAGTGTTCACCACCTGGCGCTCGAGGCCCAATAGCCAAATAGTATCACCTTCTATAATGTGACCGAAAGAATCTACGTACACAGCACTGAAGAACAAAGGCTGGCAGGTGTTCTTTGCTCTTGAATCAGAATTATTCCCTATGGATTCGTAGGAATATAGTTACATTGCTAAAAGAACCATAACTATACTAATACTTGGACAATTCTGCTATTACAAACATCATAGAAACAGACTACATTTTCATGTTCTTAAATACACCTCTATCCCAAGGTTTATGTACTCATGTGAAAACATACAGGACTGTGTGTGTGTACACACACAGGCAAATGGGTGTGTGTATGTACAAATAATCGTGGAATTCTGAAAGTAAACACAAATGACAGCAGCTGTGATAAACCTCTAAGCAATTGCTGGAATATTTGACAGCCCCTGATTTGCTATCATTGTTTAAAGAAGCTGCACAGGAAATACAGTGTGTGTTCATTAGACATGTCTGTGTATGGTGCTATTCACCTGGGAACTGTTCAAACCTCCAAACCTTTGTTAAGTCAGAGTCACCGGGGCCTTTAAAAAAATTCAGAAATCAGATTCAAATCAAGCTACATCTCCACAAGGTGGTTGGATGCACAGAAGCAACAGATTTAATATCTGTCTGTATCTATAGCTACTGTTCAGCTGCACAGGAGCCATGAGAGAAGAACAAATCCTTGATCACTGTGGTGGCTGAATGACTGTGTCGTTGCTGAAAGCAATTTTCTATTGTAAAACCCAGAGTAATAGAATTCGGAAAGGTGGATGCCTAGGGAGTTGGAGATGGATGTGTGTGGGATGTTTGTGAATGAATCGCTGGGCAAAATTGGAGGTGTTCTTCAGATTAGAAACAGGAAACTGGGAGGTTGATTGGAAAGGCAGACATGAGCTTGAAAACAGATCTTCTGGGACCCAGGGCTGTGCTCCATAGAGACCGAGAAGTTTCCAGGATGATGTCATCCTCCTAGAGGGGATACAGAGAGTGGGTGACCAGTGTCCTGACTTAAGCACAAGTCAGCAGGCATGAGGACTACAGAAGTTGGTACAGGCAACCACACTTTAAGGTCCAGAAAGCGATGTACAATGCACTCTAGAAGTCCCTGGGGGTTCACAGGAGAAGTAGAGAGGCCAAAGTGGAGAGCTGTAGGATTCGGTTTTTAAAGAAAACGTTGCTCATAGGTAATCTTCTGTTCTCTAACTTGGCCAGTAGGGCTCTAAGACTGAAGATTTGCAGAGAAAAACTGAGTGGAAGAAAGAAGCAGGAAACTCATTGTTCTTCCCATGATGCCTCACGGTTACTTGACAACTGGGTTTAGTTCTCTTAGGAAAGGTAACTCAAGCCAACAAAAATTCTCTGAGAACACACTCATCATCCACCTCAGGGAGTCATACAAACTTTTATCTTGTGTATATCCTTACTTCCCAGAATCACTCGATCATGAAAATAAATATATGATTATTTTATTTTTTGAGATTATGAAATAATTACACCACCCCCCTCCTTTTTTTCCATCCAAATCCTCTCCTTTAGCCTCATTCCTTCACCCTTTTAAATTTATGGTCTTTAAAAAATGTTGTTACAGGCTGGGCGGTGGTGGCGCACACCTTTAACCCCAGCACTCAGGAGGCAGAGCCAGGCGGATCTCTGTGAGTTCGAGGCCAGCCTGGTCTACAGAGTGAGATCCAGGACAGGTACCAAAACTACACAGAAAGACCCTGTCTCAAAAAAACCAAAAAAAAGTTGTTACAGACAAATATATGTATATATACACCTATGTGTATATATATTCCTAAATGCATAAGTATAGCTTGCTCAGTCTGTAGAATGTTTGTTTTCAGGGATGAGCATTTGGTATTGGATAACCAATTAGTGTAGTCTTCCCTGGGGAAGACTATTTCTTCTGCTTTGAGCATGCCTTAGTTGCCTGGAGTTCTTTGTGTAGGATTGAGGCCTCATGGCCTTTCCTCCACTCACTCTGACTTGTCTATTGGTGGCTGAAGCTACATGCATGAAGTCTCACCAATATGGCCGCCTAAACATGACCTGAACAAGGATGACACTGATAGACACACTAACATGATGACTGTGTCTATAAGTAGTTAATTCTGCAGCCACAGTGTTAAACCGTAGAAGGCTGCAAATTTGAAATTCTGGTAGTGACATCTGACTTGAACTGTCACAAAACTACAAATAAATTTATCCCTTCAGTGCTAGATGCATTTACTAAATGGATGCACTTGTCAAAGAATTACCCATATGTTTTATACTTAAAAATTTGCATAGGTGAACATATAACTCTACCTTTGGAATGGAAGCTTAGATTATGATTCCTTTATTGGGAAAAACTAACTTAATCATTGGGCTTCTGTTTCCCATCATATTACTAAATAATAGTGAGGTAGAAAGAAATATTCTGCACATATCTGCATTTAAACAGCATTGTCTTATCCCTGTTAATCTAACACAGCAAGGTGGAAGGAAATATTTCCATAAGGAGCATTTCAGAGGCTGCTCCTTACATTTGCTTTTCCTTGCTAGCCATTCACTCATTTTGTTTTCTGCCTTCTAGGGTTTTGGGGAGCCCCTCCCCAGTGTTGGCCTAGTCTATATTTGTATTATAGCTAATAGCTGTCATCTTATCTATTTTCAAAACTTCCCCACTGCTTTATTTTTCTTATTGTTTCTTTGTAAAATGGCTCTGACCCTGCTAAGCTGTAGGCTAAATGATAGAGGAGACACTGCAGTTCTAAGAGGTTAGGGAGCAAGTGAGATGAGCATCTGTATCTTCAAAATTGAACATTCATAGTCTCCTAAAAATCCCCACCTCACATGTTTTTAACAGTCTTTTATAGTGGCCACAAAATCATGAAGATATGGGAAAGATTTTAAAAATGGCTGTTCTAAAGTTGCCTTGCACATGTCATTTCAAAATGTATAAAGAAAGAAAATTATCACCTACTCAGCCTGGGTGTGATGTTTGTCCTTTGTCTTTTCTGTCACATTACTCTGGAGTCCTTGGCTTTTAACGCAGCCTACTTTTCCAAGATATGATCGTGTGGACTTCAGGGGCCCCGTATCTCCGATTCCCCAGAGCTCCATGTCAGGCATGGTTTCTGGATGCCTGTGATGCAGGCGAAGCTCAGAATCCCTAACTCTGAAGAGGCGGCTGATCCCTGGATGAATGACAAGATGTGCAGAGCCTTTTGGGACAGCTGAAGCAGGACGTTACTAATAAAGGACAGCCTTGCTGTGGAGGGAGAGGGAGGAAGCAGATGTGAGGGCAAGATTCAGGTGACAACCTGGACATTGGAGACACAGGACGCTGTAAGGGGAGGGAAATCAGCTGGCATTTGGCAGTCTGTGCAGTCAAGACCTGAGAGGAGGCGGTAGACATTGAGGCTTTCAAAGACTTCTGACCTCCTGCCTGCCAGCTTGGTGTTAAATTTCTTGATGGAGCAGGAGAAGAGCAGCGGCGGAAGAGGCAGATGCCAAGAGATTCCTGACCTGGCTCCCGGACAAAGGGATGCTGCCGCTGCCACCATAGGTGTAGGGGCCAGACCTGGGTAGTTGGTAGATTCAACACAAAGGGCTAAGTGCCCCAGTTTGAACTGCTTCATTGTGCTGGGGTGGCTCTTTGCAGACAGTAGAAATTGTACAGCAATAAAAAGGACAATATTGTGAAATTTAGTGTTTTTGGATCGAGGTTTTCGCTTGGCATTTGGAAACATTTAGTGGGCTTTGTCCTGTCCAAGAAGCATTATAATCCTTTGTACTAAGATTGATGATACATTTACAAAAAAGGATTCCCAGTAATATAGTCATATTTTCAATTCCAAAAAAAGACGTCTTGGGATTCAATTACAGACCTCCCCCCCTCCTCCCGTCTCTGCGCAGTGACTTTTTCAGGTCCTAAATTTTGACCCAGAATAGTATCAATCCTTGGGGCAAAGACTCACTGATTGTATTGGCAGACAGTCGTGCTGCCTATATCACCAAAATCCACTAGATGTCGCTGTTACTCAGGGCTTTGTGTTAGGGACGCGACCGGCCCTTTTGTGCCAAGGGGAAAATCAACTTCAGGAGAGGTGGATAGTGCTGTCTGTGTGGATTTAAATAAGACCTCTTCACCTGGCATTTTTTTTTTAAATCGAAAAACAGATACTCTGTATGTCGTGGTATTTGGTTGCTATTTCCCTTTCTGTTTTTGAGCAGAAGCGACTGAATTAAATGTCTTTCATCCCACTAAGGCTGCTCACCTTTTATCCTTTCTCATTCTTAATTGTCCCTCACAATATTGCTTTTCAGAGGTATAATGAGGATTGTTTGTTAGAAAATTAAAAAAAAAAGTGTAGTTTTGGTGCTATATATGGACTCCAAATGTTTCTCTCCCGATCTCTTCCAAACCCTAGAGAACTTCAAAATGTTGTTTCTAATTTCTTTAGGGAAAATGATGTAACGCTAACTTTAACCAGCAAAGGATTCTCAGATTCATGCTCCAGCCTGGAGGACAATGCTGCTGTGCATGTCATATTGTTAAAATGCCCGTGTTTGACACGCTCACTTGCTTTTCCTCTTGAATGTCTGTTTTCTCTGATTAACTATTGAAAGCAAGTATGTACTAAAGTTTTAGTAATTTTCTTGAAATTAAAACAATGAAATGCATTTAATCAAAAAATGCTTCTTGAAAAATAATCATAAGATTTAAGTGAAATTACTATACTACACTGTTATAATCAGTAATAAGGAATGGCAAAGTTATTGCCTTAAAATTAAAAGTATCTTATAGAACATGTACTAACAAGTGAATCAGGGGGCCAGTGAGATGGATCGTTGGGTCAAGGCACTCACTGCCAGACCTGGGGACCTGAATTCTACTTCTGGAGTCCACATGGTCGAAGGAGGCATCAACTTCTGCAAGTTATCTTCTGACTTCACACACTGTGGCACATGCATGCTTACACACACACACGCACACACACACACACATATACATACAATAAAATACTTTAAAAATCAAATTAAGGCCTTAATTGAGTGGGTGGTGCAAAACCATTCATGCGTTCTTTTGAGCTTCGTATCTAAATACTTCTCATTTGTGTATTTAGCTGTTGGCTGTCTCCAACAGAGCCAGCTGACCTCCAGACTAGGACTATGCCAATCTGCTTTCCTTCGAGCTATGACACTGCAGGATTTAGAACTACTGAGCCCAGTGATTCTAGTCCCCTAGTGCCAGCATTGACTATGGGCTCATGCCAATTTGCTCCGACTCACATGGAGATAATGGGTTCCAAGGCAAAGTTGCCACAGATATTAAGAATATTTGGGGGTCTCTGATTCATCTCCTCTCTTGCCCCCTCTCTTGCCCCATCTCCTTTTTTCTTCATTTTCTTTGTTTTCCTTTGTCTTCCTTCAGTTCCTTCCTTTCTAGTTCCTTCGCTCTTTGTCTGCCTGCCTGTTCCGTGCTTGCCGGATGTGTGGCAGTTCAGTTGGTGGTAGACTTCCATATAGCCCCGCTTGTATCCCTTTGCAGCCCTTGATAACAAATGGCCGCCAACTGCAGATGCTCCCTCTCCAAGATGTCAGAAGTGTGAAGACCCCCAAGTTTCAGGGCCGTGTTCCCTCTATTTGTCCCCGAAGGACCTCATTCTTTGTGGGACCCAGATTCTGGAGCCCTCTTCCTGGCATTCGTTTGCTCACCATTTCCTCCTTCAAAACCAGCACTGGAGCATTCCCAAAGGTCTTTCTTGTTGAGAACATGACACCATCTTCTGCCTTCCATGTCACGTTTCCCTCTGCCTATCTCTTGGGATGCTTGATCATACTTCCGATCCATTCAGATAACTTAGGTTAACATCTCTTCAAGATCCTTCATCTAGACACACCTATAAAGTCCCCTTGGTCATGGAAGTTCACATTAAAAGTTCCAAGTAATAGATCTTGGATATATTTTCGGGGGTCAATTTTCAATCTTCTTCAGTTTTGCCCTTGGGTCTATACTGAACCTCTCTAAATTTCAATTTTCTTTCTAAATAGTGTTTCTCTAGGACTTGAGACAGAGATTGTAAAGTGCTTAGCACAGTGCCTGGCGAAGAGTGGGGGCACTTTAGACTAAAATAATTTAAGTGCTAATAAATACTGTCTATGATGAAGCCCAATTGTTGTAAAGGGCATCTCATTCTTCATCTCCCATTAACCTTTATGGTATTGCAGTAGACTCTCCATTCTTTACCAAGCTCTGTTCAAGGTCAGCGGTCTTCTAAGCTGGTCAGTTCACAGACCAGTTCTAGGCCTTTCTTTCAGAAGTGATGACTCCCTTTCCTACTCTCTTTAGAGCCGCCCTCCCTGCCTTGCTTCTGCTCTGCCACACTCTCGGGTTTCCTTTCTAGCTCAGAGTATATGCCCCTTGCTTCCTTAGGCTTCTTTCAGTGTTTTTTTTTTTTTTTTTTTTTTTTAACTCTGGAATACCTGGAATATTTGATAGACAGCAAGTTGTTTGAGTGACATGGATAAGTAAGGTGGAGAGCTGGGCCATGTTTTATAGTGATCTGAAGGTCTTGCATTCAAGGATTTGGGTAGTGATCTCAAGCAGGATGAGAGACTGGGGAAGTTTTGCACTGGTGTGCTGGATATGGGTCCCAGTTTGGGATGCTATAACAAAGTATGATGCATACTCTATTTATCTTATAAATGACAGGAGATTGTTTCTTACATGTCTGGGAGCTGGGTTCTGAGATCAGGGTGCTGGTGTGGTTAGTGCTGGTAAGTCTTCTTTCATTGGTTGACTTTTTTGGAGCCACACATAATAGGAAAAGGCTGAGAAGGCTCTCAGAGATTGCTTAATAAAGGTACCAATTCCAGTCCATGAATCTACCCTCTTGACTGCTAACCACCTCCCCAGGGCTCTATCTCCTAATTTTATCACTCTGATGGTTACAAATTCAATACACAAATTCTGGTGTCTCAGTCCATTATAGTGGTGGAAGGTCTGGGCTCTTTGCTGTCTACACCTGAAAGCTCTACACCTGATAACTTCTTCCTTCCTGCACTCTGCTGAGTCCCTGAGCCCACATGCTTTCTGATAGTTCTGGGCCTGGAGAATGATGGGATTGCGAGGATGACAGGGGCTCAGCTTTATTTTCTGTGTTTAGTAATGATATGTGGTGCTCTTCTTGTTGGGAAAACCTGACTGACTGGAGATGTGATTCAGGCACTGTCAAAGTGCACACTTTGTGCCATGAGTCCCAGCTGTGGCTCATATTAAGACAGAAAGGAAGGTTTTCAGCTTTACCTTGGTCTTCTTATCAAGTGATCATGTAAGCAGAGGCCCAAGTATCCTCCCAAGAACCTACACACAGCAGCAGTTCAAGGCAGTATTGACAAACAGTCAGTGTTCAAAATAGAAATAGCGACTAGGGGAAGGAGGATGGTGGACTTGTCACTGGGTATTGTGACCACTTAAGGGACCAGATGTCTTCTTGTCTCCTCTCAGTGCCAATGAAGTTTAGATGGAGTTCCAAAGACTACCAGTCCCTTCCTCCCTTTAAATAATTCTACTTGCAGTAAGTAGCATTGTGTGACTGCAAAAGGGGTGACATTTAAATAAGATATAAGATAACTTTGACCCCAAGTGAAGACATGTTGTAAGAGTGAGTGGAGAGGTCTGTGAAGAGCTTGTGTATGGTGAAGGGGAACATTTGATAGGAATTATCCGAATCATTGAGGAAAATGGTATGGTAATTCAGGTGTAATTTTCAATGGAAAAAGGGTTTAATCAAACCTATAAAAATATTAATATTATTATCATGTTGATTGTATACTTTTATTGTCATGTTGATCCCTATGATAGGACTTTGAGTTATATATTTCTCTCCATTCTGCAGATGGGTAAGATAAGACGTTATGAAGTTAGATGATATGGTCAAGGACAAAGGTAATCTGATGCAGATTAGATTGAGGCCTGCAGGACTGTGAATTTGTACCAAGGCAATGCTGCAGATTGCCCAATATGAAGTTGCTTTCATGGCAGAGGTCTTTCAGTTCCTCCCAATTAAACAAATGTTAATGATGCTACAATGCCACATATACTAAACCACCTGGAGCTTCAAAGGGCAGACAGAAGCACATAAAAAACTAATTAGCTAATTCCAAAGGTGTCAATAATGACCCCATTTTGAAGTTCTATTAAGGTCATAGAAAAATTCAATTCCTCTATAAGAAATTTACATTACAGAATATGACTTACCCTGTGTTATCTATCTGCCCTACCACCTAAATTGTACACTATAGAGATAGGAGCAAAAAAGGAGGCTTGGGCATAGTGGCCACCCAGTTGTAATTCTAGCACTCAGAAGGCAGAATGGTTAACATAAGTTCAAGGACAGAGCAATTTATAAAAGTGTGGCAAACTCTAAAGAGGGGGGCAACAGTGCTGATCCTATTTGATCTCTTAAGTTAATCATCTCATCTGGAGCTAATAGGGAGCTAATAATTCTATTAGGCTATTCAAGAGCTAATACATGAGTAGTTTGAGCATGCCATTAAGGGCAAGGGTCTCTCGTGGTGGCTTTAGTGATGCTTGTGTAAGCCAATGCATCATTTTTTTTTTTTTCTAAATGCTGTAAATGATGTGGCCTCTCCTTGTTTAAAATTTCTGGGACTTACATCACTGTATTTTCCTGGTAAGTGGGTGGGGTATCTCAGCTTCTGGAAAACTCAGATACTGGCAAATGAGCATAACCCATAACTCTCTAGGGAGTTTGAATTTCATTCAGTAAGGAGGACTTACTATTTTGGTGCAGGAGCATATTACATTCTCTCATGTTTGTCTCTCAGCATGACTCAAAGGACTCCCTCCATCCCCTAGAAGGTGAAGATGCGGGTGGTGGATGGAAGTCTCCAAGAGCACAGAGTGATACGCTTGTCTTAGGAGAAAGGGAGGCTGATCTGCCTTGCCTTCAAATCCCTTAGTGAGCTGTTAATCCTGATTGTCAACTTTATGGATTTTGAATCAACTAAGAGAAAAGTTTGGGCATGCTTGGGAGATCATTTCCAGGAAGGATTAACTGGGGGGACAAGACCCTTCCCTAGATGAGGTGTCATCTTTTTGAGGCAGGCTAGATAGAAAGAGGTCTGGGGGAATGCAGGGCTGCTTCGGTTTGCCCGCCTTTGCTGCTTGCTGGTGAGCGTACCTGTTGTGTTGCTGCTGTTCCTGCTCCAATACTTTGTTACCATAGAAACCCATCTTCTTGGGCTGTGCAATGTGATAGAAGACCAGTGTTCTCTTCGGGATACCTTTAGGCCTTCAGTGCCAGATTAGGACTGTTGAGGCCTCTGGTTTAATAGACCAAGAATTCTTACCCTCTCTGTACAAAAAACCATTATTGGACTATTCTGCTCACATGGTGTAACCCAATCTGGTAGATCCGTTTTCATGATATCTATTCATGCTAAAGGAGCTATTTCTCCAGAGAATCTTTCCTAACACCAAGGGGTGAACCCTGCTGATAAAGTGATGTTGAATATGCTGCACAGCAATGGTGGAGCCATTATTTTCCCACATGACATGCCCTGCAGGGCCTCTGGAGAGACCATGAAGGGGAGTGAAAACAAAGGCCAAAAGAATGTTAATATTTTAACTAGTATAGACTTATAAGCAGGTTTAGAAGTTTAAACAAGTATAAGTAGTCCTCAAATTTCAAACACAGAGGGCAAAACACACTAAATCTATAATATTTTATGGATCAAGTCAGTCACGGCCATAGTTTCTCCATTGTTTTATAAACTGGGTTGAATCAGACACTCCTCTGCCACTCCCAGAGATGGCACCAGTGTTCTGGCACCAGAGGAATGCATTTGGTCTAAGCTTTTCTTCTTTCCACACAGATTTCTTTGCTGCCATACTTACTGTTTGGCCTTGGCCTTTGGCCTTTTCCTAATCATTGTTTTCAGAAGTGCAGGTGTTACCGTCTAGTATTTGGCTACAACGCTCTCTGCTGAGGGACTGGGGATCTCTTGCAGGACTTCCTTCCATTAGTTTGTATCCTTCCAGGCAGAGGATGTTGGGATTGTCTCCCATGCTGTTCTTGCTGGACAAGGCATGTCTCTGGTGATTGTTGGAGTCTTCATCAGCTATACAAACAAGCCTGGTTATATCTTGTCTTTTCAGAGCCACCACCCACAAAGAGAAGATGTTTTTCTTTTCTCTCTGAATCCAGTATGTTTCTGAGGGTTCTATTATGATCTCCCATTGAGGAGTTGATTAAGCCATATTTAGGTTATATACTCAAGAACTAGCAAGTAGTGACAGGCTCTTCAAGGCTGGTTAAGAAGCATTGACAAGGTAACCAAAGTGGAAGGAAAGCCTGGCATCTTTGCCTTCATCTGTGGTTTCCTTTGCTTACAGTCACTTGCTTATCTGTGCACATAGGTGTGTTAATCTGTCCCTCCACTCCCACTTAAGGTTAAAGGAACAGTCATTGTCCTAAACCTGCAGTCAATCACCTTGTATTTCAGGAGTGGCCAGCCCTAGCAGGCAAGACAGATGTTACACCCGAAGCAGGACCTTTGTAGGAAACAGATTGGTCCCCTTAGATGATAGCATAATAGTTCTTGATGACTTAGAGGGCCTGAGCTGAGACTATGATGGTGGGATCCACCTTGACCAGGACTGCTTCCATAATCATCCCTCTTGTCCCCCACCCCAGCCCTTCTTCCATCTAAACCTAAAGCTTATGTCAGTACCCCAAAGATAAACTTGGGTTCACCATACATATAGTGTATGTATGCCTCGCTTCCAGAATGTGCTATTTAAATCTCCCTTCTCTCCTGTTCACTGATACCCTTCATTTAAGTAGGCAAGCTTATTTACTGAGCCTAGTCTCACTCTTGAGCATTCATGGTAATCTTCCTTATTATTGCTGCACTTTCTAGCCACACCTTGTTCTTGACCTTCAGAGTATGTTTTCAGTGATGACAACACTCTATAGCTCATAGCCTTTCATTCCAAATTAACTGCTAATTCCCCCAAACCAAAATGTACAACATCTTTGTTTTTTCTTTATGGACGTACTCTTTAGCATCAAATCCAGTGACAGGTACTTGATAGCACCTGAAGAAATGTTACAATAATCAATGCATAAGCACTGTACAGTCTTATGTAGTGGCATGGATGAAAGACAAGTGTAGGTCAGACTTGCCTGAATTAGACATTTCACTCTTATGTGACTGGACTACAGTGCTTGTTTCTGTACTCAGGCTTTTCTTGGGTTAATTGTGGGTTGTAATAGTAAGAAATGCACAGGAGTGGTTTCAATGATAAAATATGTTGCAGGTAACACTATATGTATACATCACTGGCACAAAGCAAGGACTATAAATTCCTGATGATCAGTGGAGAGGAGGTATTTGGGTACTACTGTCCATGTGGGCAAAGGGAAGGTGAGTGATACAGTGGTGAGGGATGTTGGCAAGGATGTGGGCACCTTGAGAGAGGGCAGCAGCAGAGTATGTGGAAGCCCAGAGACTGTACTCAAGCAGCTGAGGGGATGGGGGCAGTACTTAAATCAAAGAGACAGACAGAGAAAAGGAGAAATCTGTATTCTGCCTGAGCCTGAGGCTCTCGGAGTGTGTGTGGGGTGGGGGGGTGATGTTAATGACAGAGGACTCATTGTATGGTTTTGCTTTGGCTTGCAGGGGTCTTTCATTGGCAGGGAGCAAGCTGCTCTTGGTTTTGGCAGGGATTCATGAAACTGATATTTTGGAATTTGTTCTTCCCCTTGAAAAATCCCTGATTAGCCATCATGAGAGGAGAAATGTGCAGGCAGGCTTGCAGACCTGTGGTTTGCAAATTGCTTATAATTCTCATATTACTGTCTGCCATCCAAATACCTTTGCCTGACAGGATCAGAGCCACACTCGTCCTTTTACATTCAATTTTAATTTACGTGAAATAACGCCTCTCCTGCTCCACTCTGTCCAGTTCCATTCTTCTTCCTCTTTTCAGTTTTTCCTCCTCACTTCAAAGTCATTTCTTTCAGTAATGTCACCTGGTGTCTCCCATGTGACCTTTGCATGTGTCAGAAATGCATTATCTTCATCTCAGGTTAATGTCTTCTGTGGGACCCTTCTGAGGGACAGAATTCAGGTAAAAAAAAAAGTACGCTATTTAATGGATGATTTAATATATGTTAACAATTACTTTAGCTGACTTTTTTTTTTTTTACTTTTAACACTTACCTTTAGAAATCCAGGGAAGACAAGAAAACCTACAACTCCATCTTTTTTCTTCCCTTTCTCCCTCTAGATCCCTACTTTTCCTTCCCTCTCTCTGACCCATGAATTTATAAGAAACCTGTAATGTGAAAAAGATAGACTTTGAGGGGTATTGTTTTGTCTATTTTCTGCACCTTTGGTCAGTAGATTTATAATTCTCTTAATAAAAACAGTTGCCAGGATTTGGGGATGTAGCTCAGAGGATCCTGGACTGGGATGAACGTTAGCATCAGATTATTTCTGCCACCTAAGGTGAATTCTCAGTACATAACTTTAGGCGTGGGACTGCACTTGCTTTTTGAGTTTACCAATTATGTACTTAGTGGCTACCACTTTAAGAGTCTGAATACTACCTTAGATAAATCATGTACTTGCTCTAATTTGGTAATTCTTTATGCTCTTACATTCTTGCACCGAAGCTACACATTTTATTATAATTTATTGCCTACACAATCATTCTGCTTTGGAAGGTGGAATCTCCGAGTGCTTTTTGTTCTGGGAAACTGGGTCAGCTTTGCTTCTCCTTTCAACCCTCACCTCTTACTACTGGCCACTCCTTCTACAATGTCATATCCTGAATACTTCAGAGAGAGACTTTAGTTTGTTAATTCATTTTTCCCAAAGACATGATGGCTACTATCTTCCTACTTTTTCACCACATCC
This sequence comes from Onychomys torridus, assembly GCF_903995425.1. Taxonomy (NCBI): domain Eukaryota; kingdom Metazoa; phylum Chordata; class Mammalia; order Rodentia; family Cricetidae; genus Onychomys; species Onychomys torridus. Next base: position 30,179,690 of record NC_050454.1, read on the forward strand.
GCTTTAGAAAAAACACTAATTATTTTTTTCTGTGACTGCTGAAACTGGGTTCATGTGAAAATGGGTTATGGTAGTGAGATCATTTTCTCTCCTAAAATGTAATTCCATAGGTGATCTCAGTAGAACATAAAAAAGTCTCATGAGTTTGGTTGCTTCCACAGTAGGTGTCTGACTTTTACCCCAGATATTTCTGAGTGCTTTACATGTTAGCAGGTTCTTAGTAAATATTTTTGATGTTATCAATTGTCTGATCTTCACTTTTATCCAAGCTCTTGGAAGATTTACATAGAGATCTGAAATTGACATTTACAGGGTGATATGCATCTCATAGTTTCTAAGGTGGTGGTATCCTAGCTGGCAACGTTGACATCTGTGTGGATGGAGCCAGACAACACTGTAGTTCCATCAGTATCTCTTTCCCTGCTGCATAAAAATCCAGTTTTTGTGTCTTGGCTGACAATCCTTTCTTCAATTATACAGAAAAAGCATTGCTTCTTCCTTTCAAGGACACATGCTTTGCTGCACTGTTGGAAGTTTGGTGACAATTATTAATTTACTTTTCAATTTTCTGCATTACAGACTCTACTTCAGTTCACTAAAACTGGTTGTAACTTTGTTTCTTATTTCATGTGTTCTGTGGATGAGATCCATTTCAGCAGAAATGCTCATAAGATAACAAGATTTCATGTTATTGGCATCTCACTGCTTCTGTGAAAAGGAATCACACAGCAAAGCCAGAAATCTTCAACATTTGAGCAGCAAAGGGGACCCTGGAGAGAAGCCAGGTGGAGAGTGGTGGTGATTATTGCCTCTATGGATTCGTTGACTATTCACTTAAAACCTTTAAACAAGTATTTATGAGTTGCCTGCTATCAATCAAGCTTTATTCCTGGGACTTCAGTTTTTCTTCATCACTGCTTAATTTTTTTAAAAAAGGAGATATTATTTTTTATTTTAAAAAGGAGATTTTATAATTTAAGGATGTGTTTGCCTTACTGGGACCATGCTGGTTGCACAACAACTCATTATAGTTAGAATGGACCACAGTTGTTGCTAATAAAAAGGGTGAGATGCCAGTTGGCACTTCAGTAGGGGACTAGTGTCACAGCCATAGGACATTAGCTGTAATGCCATTTCTTTTTGACCTTCCAGTTTGTTGGTGACCAGTCTCATATTGGCACTGTAGCTAGAGTTTTCCTGTGTCCCAGCCTGTTGGTGGTCAGGACAAATCTCTCTCATCCACCAGTCCTGCAGCTGCTTTGAACCAAGTAAACACACAGAGGCTTGTATTACTTATGAACTGTATGGCCATTTGCTCAAGCTTATTACTGACTAGCTCTTACACTTAAATTAACCCATAATTCTTATTTATGTTTAGCCACGTGGCTTGATGCCTTTTCCCAGTTCTGCCTTCACATCTTGCTTCCTCTGTGTCTGGCTGGCGACTCCTGACTCAGCCTTCTTGTTCCCAGAATTCTCTTTTCTGCTTATCCCACCTTTACTTCCTGCCTAGCTACTGGCCAATAAGCACTTTATTTATTAACCAACCAGAGCAACACATTCACAGCATACAGAACATCCCACAGCAGGCATTTGTTCTTATTCATTCTCAAACATGCTGATTTGGACCTGATGCTCTCTCTGCTTGCCTGTTCATGGCTTCCTGACTCTGTGAGCTATTTCCTTCACTCCCAACTCCACGTGAATCTGAAGACAAATTCAAACCTAATGCCCACTTGTGGCTGTCTGTTCTTGTTAGAAATGTTTGAAACCTGATCCATGATACTTATATTTATCTTCCACAAGCAGATTATTATTTCAGAACAATACACATCACTTGAAACACATTCTGTAGACAGATGTATAGCAATGTTAAGTTCTAGGAGCAGAATTATCAGCACACATCAAAGTTGTAGATGACTTGCATGGTAGATGTTGGTACTCATACATATTCAGGACTATGTTAGATTGAGGAAACGTATCCTCTCAGTCTTTTGGTATTGAGGGAATCTAATAATTAATTTGTTTCTGAATAGAGACACTTCCAATTCACTAGAATATTGTCTAAGAGCTAATGTTTTCTGCAATATTATGTTGCAGAATATGTAGTCATCCACATTTAGCTCTGTTAGATGGCCATTTCCTCTGTGGACCTCTGTATCCTCCTCTTTTTTTAAATGAAGGGAACACACTGACATATATATGAGAATGAAATAAGTAAGCTAAATCCAGATGTGTGTGATGACCCTAGCACAAGTCCACATCTCCAACTGGCAGAATAACATAGAAACCACCAGAATTTTAAATTCCAGTGAGGCCAAATCATGCTTTTTGAACTCTAGTGTTCAAAAGAGTCACACAAGACTTTGTAAAAATGCAGTTCTAAATTAATGGGGATTGAGTAGGGCCTACAATTCTGCACTGTTAAGAGATTTACAACTGATTCAGGCCTTAAAGGGCAGAGGACTATTTGTTAAATTTAGGCCCCACTCTACCTCTTAATGTGGACATAGTATTTCCCTAGCCCATTCATCCCTGCCTTTCCAGACTTATGTACAAATGCAGCCTGCCTGCAAGATTCTATTCTTCTATCCTATCTCCATTCCCTATAGATCCTGACTCTTGGTGGGGATCCTGATCATCCTAATTTTCCCCAAAGCCCCTCTTAGTCTTTCTTTCTGGCCCATCACCATCTCCTTTTAGCTTTTCTTTCTAGTCCATCATCATTTCTTCCTGCCAGTATCTGACAGGCAGAAGCATTCTCCTCTAGGGTTGCTCTAGCCTAGGAACCAGAGAAGGCAATAGCAAACAAAGACACCAACACTCACTCAAGTCAAGACCAAATGTAGACACCAAGAAATACTTCAGTCTCATGTAAACTTAAAAGCTCACTACTGAATGACAAACGTCTCAAGACAAAAATCAATAAGGAAATTGAAAACTCTTTAGAATAGAATGCAAATCAAAACACAACATACCCAAACACAGAACAAAATGAAGGTGATTATAAGAGGCAAGTTAATAGCACAAATTGGCTACATAAAAAATTGGAGAGACCTCATATTAGTAGCTTAGTGACATGTCTGAAAGCTCTAGAGCAAGAAACAAGAACACCCTAAAAGATTAGATGGTAAGAAGTCATCAAACTAAAGGCTGAAATCAATGAAATAGAAAAAAATAACACAACAAATCAAGGACTAGTTGATTCTTTGAGAAACCCTTAGCCTAATTAACCAAAGATGGAGAGAGAAGATACAAATTAATAAAATTAGAGATGAAAAGAATGGCATTACAACAAGGAATCAAGGAAATTTACATAATCATAAAGACATACTTTAAAAATGTGTACTCTACCAAACCAGAAAACCAGGACACAAAATTAATAGACAAAGATCAGTAGCCTTTCCATATGCAAATGACAAACAGACTGAAAAGGAAATCAAGGTAACAGTACTGTTCATATTAGCCTCAGAAATAAATATTGTGACAGCCCTAATCAAAGTAAATAAAATAAATGGATGAATTTCTTTATATATACCACCTATCAAAGTTAAATCAAGACCAGATAAGCAATTTAAACTGATCCATAATCCCTAGTGAAATGGAATAATTCATTAAATTCTCTCTATTAAAAAAAGGCCAGAGCCAAAGAGAACCAGCACAGAGTTCTTTCATTCTTCAAAGAAGAATGAAAACCAACATTCCTCAAATTATTTTTTGAAATAGAAACTGAAGGAACATTTTATAATTCTTTTTATGATACCACTATTACCACAATACCAAAACAACCTGAAGACACAACAAAGGTTGTTATAGGCAAATATCTCTATGAATATAGATGCAATTTTTTAAACATATTACTTGCAAAGTGAATCTAAGAACAAACCCAAAAGATTACTTATCATGATCAAGAGATGCAGAAATGGTTTGACATATATAAATTGATAAATAATCTACTGCATAAACAAACTGAAAGATGGAAACCAATTGGGCTTCTCACTAGAAGCACAAAGGCCTTTGACAAAATCAAAATCCAGCATCCATTCATGAACAAAGTGCTTGATAGACTAGAGATACAAGTGACATAATTCAACATAATAAAGGTGATTTACAGCAAGCCCATAGCTACCATTAACCTAATGGAGAGAAACTCAAAAAATATCCACTAAAATCAGAAAAAAGACAAGGATGTCCACCATCTCCATATTATTTGATATGGCACTTGAAATCTTAGCTAGAGAATTAAAGTAGAGGAAGGAGATCAAAGAGATACAAATAGGAACAAAAGAAGTAAACATACTTTTATATGCAGATAGTTTGATTTTCTACATAAAAGACCCTAAAAACCCTAAAAACTCCACCAAGAAACAGCTATAGCTGATAAACACTTTCAGAAACATAGCAGGACACAAAATTAATAAAAAAAATCAGTAGGCTTTCCATATACAAATGACAAACAGACTGAAAAGGAAATCAAGGTAACAGTACTGTTCATATTAGCCTCAAAAATAAATATTGTGACAACCCTAATCAAACAAGTAAAAGACTTATATAACAAAAACTTTAAGACACTGAAGAAATTGAAGAAGATATTGGAAGATGGAAAGATCTCTCATACTCATGGATTGGGTAGTATTTTACAAAAAATGGCTATCTTACCAAATCAATCTACAGATTCAATGCAATCCCCATCAAAATTACAACACAATTCTTCACAGGAATTGAAAAAAACCTTTAACTTCCATATGGAAGTGTAGCATGAATTCTTAGAAGCCAGGTATTGGAGTGAATGCTGGAAGATCAGAGAAGCAGAACAAGCCACAGCTACCTCACCTCGCCAGTTCCTCAGCTGATCCTGTTTCCTCAGACTGGAAGCTTCTGAGTCCTTATCCAAATGAATCTCAGCTAAACTGCTTCTCAAAAGCCTGAATGCTTAACCAGCTAAAAGCTTCTAGTTTCTGGTCTTCACACCTTATATATCTTTCTGCTTTCTGCCATCACTGGATTAAAGGCGCGAGTCACCATGCTTAGCTGTATCCTTGAACACACAGAGATATACGTAGATCTCTGCCTCTGGAATGTGAGGATTAAAGGCATGTGCTACCACTGCCTAACCTCTATGTTTAATATTGTGGTTGTTCTGTTCTCTGACCCCAGATGAGTTTGTTAGCATGCACAATAGTTTGGGGAACACAATACCACCACATGGAAGCACAAAAAAGCCCAGGATAGCTAAAATAATCCTTAGTAATAAAAGAACTATGGGAAGTATCACTATCTTAGATTTCAAGTTCTATTACAGAGCTATAGTAATAAAAATAGCATGGTATTCACATAAAACAGACATGTTTATTAATGGAATTGAATTGAAGATCCATTCATAAGTCAACATACTTATGAACACCTGATTTTTGACAAAGAAGCCAAGAATCCACATTGGAGAAAAGATAGCATCTCCAATAAGTAGTTCAGGTCAAATTGAATGGCTAATGCAGAAGAATGCTAGTAGAGCTATACCCTGAACCCTGCATAAAAATCAACTCCAAATGGACTTCAATACAAGACCAGATACACTGAATCTGATAGAAGATAAAGTAGGGAATAGTCTTAAACTGACTGACACAAGAAACCATTTTATGAAAAGGACACTGGTAGCAGAGGTACTAAGAACAATTAGTAAATGGGAACTCATGAAACTGAAAAGCTTCTTCATGGATAAGGTCACCATCATTTAGACAAAGCAGCAGGCTATGGGATGGAAAATTATCTCTACCATTATATATCTGATAGAGGATCAGTATATAAAATATATAAAGAACTAAAAATCTGTTTTTTTTTTCTTTTTTTCAAGACAGGATTTCTCTGTGTAGTTTTTGGTGCCTGTCATGGATTTCACTCTATGGACCAGGCTGGCCTCAAACTCATAGAGATCCACTTGGCTCTGCCTTCCAAGTGCTGGGATTAAAGGCATGTACCACTGCAGCCCAACTAAAAATCTGAACATCAGTAAAATGAATAACCTATTTGAAATGGGGTTCAAATTTGAGCAGAGAGTTCTCAAAAGATGAAATATGAATGCTGAGAAACACCTAAGAAATATTCAACATCCTATTCATTAAGGAAATGCAAATCAAAACTACTTTGAGATTTCACCTTACACCTGTCAGAATGGCCAAGATCAATGAAACAAGTCACATCTGGTGTTGGTCAGATGTGGAGTTAGGGGAAGCACTCATCCACTGCTGGTGTGGGTGAAAACTTATATATCCACCATGGAAATCAGTATGGTGGTTTCTTAGAAGGGGTGATTGATCTACATCAAGATCCAGCTATACCGGAGCAGGCCCTCTGGATAAGTGAGACAACTGAATAGCTTGATCTGTTTGGGAGGCATCCAGGCAGTGGGACCTGGACCTGTCCTTAGTGCATGAGCTGGCTGTTTGGAACCTTGGGCTTACACAGGGACACTTGGCTCAGCCTGGAAGGAGGGGACTGGACCTGCCTGTACTGAATCCACCAGGTTTAAATGAATCCCCAGGGGAGTCTTGACCCTGGAGGAGATGGGAATGGAGGGGAGGGGCTTGGGGGAAGGTGGGGACTGGAGGGGGGAGGACAGGGGAACCCATGGCTGATGTGTAAAATTAAAACACAAATATAATAAATTAAAAAAATCCAGCTATACCATACTTAGCCATATACCTAGATAACTGTACATCCTAATACAAAGAGACCTGTTCATCCATGTTCATCATTGCTTTATTCATAATATTCAGAGATTGGAAACATCCTAGATGTCTATAAACTAACAAATTGATAATGAAATTGTGGTATATTTACACAATGGATTATTATTCAGCTGTTAGTAAAACTGAAACTTGCAGGTAAATAAATGGAACTAGAAAAATAATTGTTCTAAGTGAGGTAACTCAGATGAAAAAAGACAAATATTGTATGTTTCCCTTTACATGTGGATATTAGCTTTCAAGCCCCCAATATGTGTGCTGCAATCATTGCTACAGGTGTTAGGCATGTAATAAAGGACTAGTGAGGTAGAGAAGATCTTCCTAGGAAGGGGAAATAGAATGTATTATTATGGAGTAGCAAAGATGAAACTAGAGCAGGAAGATTAAATAGGAAGGGTGATACAGAGAATGGGGTAAGGAGGGAATATGGGAAGAGAAGGCTAACACTAAAACACATTTGAAAAAAACATGGAAACCTTCTAGTGAGAAGCTTCCTAAAATATATACATACATGAAAGGAATATAAATGGAGTCACCAAATAATAAGGGAGACAGTGTTCCAACTACATATCATATGACACCAAATAAAGCCTCCATTGCCAGCAATGGGTTACATCTTTTTGATTTGTTGCCCAGAAAGTCTCCATGGAAATCTCCAAACATCACAGGCTATTTTCAAGGCTATTGGCTATTCTCTACAGCCTGATGGTAAGGCCCTACTGCTGAAGACAATACTTAGATATCTCAATGAATACAGAGTTGAGCAATGGCCTAACTGGAAATTTTATCCCTAATGACTAGTATTTATGGTACTAGACGGTATTCTCTATGCTGCTGAAAAGAAAGGTATCTCTCAGCTACAATCTATGAGACCTGCAACAGTGACATACCCATAAGAAATACTGATGCAATAGTGGTACAGATGTTATGGGAGTATCCAACCACTTTCTGATTGGATTTAATGCCTACTCCATCAGGTGGACCCAAAACTGATACTGGTAAAGTGGTCAAGAATCTGAGAGTAGATAAGTCATGGGCCTAGGGGGAAACCTAATAACATTATTCTGTTACAGGAATATAGCAATCAAATGATTCCTTCCACTATTCCTGTAGATCAAGCCTTGGGTCAACCATCACTATAGAAACTTCTTCTTGAAACAGTTTGAAATTAACACAGAGGCCCAAACTGGACAATGTGAAAACTGAGAGACGTTGGAACTCTCGGTCCTAAACAGTATGTCTTCATCAAAGCCTCTACCTCAAGGATCAGTGATCTACACAGAAGAGGAGGCAGGAAGATTCTAAGAGCCATAGGTGATGGATGACTCCAAGGAAACTGTCCTCCAGACCCAACAGGACTGATGCACATATGACTCCACAGAGACTGTAGCAGCATGTACAAGGCCTGAACAGGCTCAAGGCAGGTAGGATTCCAGCACTGAGAGAGAAGGAAGGGGACATGGACTCCCACTTGTAACAGAGCAGTTATCTGTAACCGATAACTGCTTGAAATGGAAAAACCAGTTTTTCCAGTGGTGTAGCACTAGGTGTTTTAACCACACCTTATACACAGGAGTAGTTGGCTAATACAAATGAACTCAATAGTATTTTTGTAGGATTTTGGCCTCATTTTATTTAATTTGGGCATTTGTGTTTTTTGTCTTAGTCTTTTCTTGCATATTTTGACTCCTATTTTTGTGAGTGTTTTTTGTGTTTCTTCTTTTTTAAAGCTAATTAATTATTTTTTTTTGTCTGTTTTTTTTTTTGAGACAGAGTTTCTCTGTGTAGTTTTGGTGCCTGTCTAGATCTCGCTTTGCAGACCAGGCTGAACTCAAGCTCATAGAGATCCTCCAGGCTCTGCTTCCCGAGTGCTGAGATTAAAGGCGTGCACCACCACCCAGCTTCTTCCTTTGTTTAAAGAGAGAACAAGAACATAAAGTTGGGTAGGTGGGGAGATGGGAGAATCTGGAAGGAATTGCAGAAGTAGAAAATATGATCAAAACATGAAAAAATTCAGTAAAAGAAAAACTTAGACATTAAGTGTTTTGAGTTCTGAAAAAGATTTATATTGTTAAATTTTTATATGTAGGAACTGAGCCCAAAGGAAAGACCTTACTACTGATGTTTGTATGCAGAGTAAACCTGTTCCAAACTCCCAATCTAGAGTTTGGAGAGTAATGAACTCTACAAAGCTCCAAATTACCCCAGAGCTCACATGTTCAATGGAAATGCACAGGGACCTCTTAAATGGATGGAGACAAGAGGCTCTGCAGACAGGACTGGTTTTGAGCCCAGTTTGCCTCTTCTTGATGTCCTGACAAGGACAAGTTCAATGTCTTGGTTCAGCTTCCATTTTTTGTCTATAAATGGACAGCAAAAGTACAATTCAGCTTCATGGGTTGGTCTTGATATGGAACGTGAGACTTATACGACAGTATTTTCTATGTGTCTTGTGCAATGCAAACACTAGTTGAGTGAGGGCTGTGAGCTTGCAACTCACTAGATTACTGGTATGCTGCAGTAGCCTCTACTGTTTTGCCATTTATTTATGCAGAAGATATTCTGACTGAGATGCAGGAATGCTTTCATTTTATACAGATATTATCTATGTATAGGTACTGGCTGTTAAACTTTAGTTTAAAAACAATTTTTTTTCTCTTAAGAGAAAAGCATCATCATTGCTATTCCAATTTGGTTCATGGAAAGAGAAAGTGATGGGAAGCTGTGCAGTAGTTGATATATGACTCTGCTCCAAATATTTACTTAGGGTTCAGAAGCAGGTGCGAATGATATCTTCAGAGTATTGCTTAATGAAAACAGATCTGTTTGGTCAGAAGAGAGTATGCTGTCCTCATCATCAAGGGAACTAGTTCGCCTGCAGGCAGCTTGCATTTTAATTGATTTCTTGATGAACACTGACTGTACTAATTAAGTATTATACAAAATGCCCCATGGCATCTGATAAATGACAGGAAAGACATTAGAAGTTTAGTCAACACTTAGGAATTCTCCATCAGCAAACATTTATTGAATGCCCTCTGGATGAGAAAGAAATATGCTTGCATTTAGAACTTGTGTTAGTACCACAAATTATATTTTTGATACATTTTTTGTTGATTCTATTCTTTTCTCTGACATAAAATCCCATATTTATGGGGCTATAATTCACACACACACACACACACACACACACACACACACACACACTCACCCTCAGGAAAGTGAATTTCAGAAATACATATCATTGAGGAAAGAAGGAAGGAAATATGGAAGGGATAATGATAAACATCTAGCATTTTGATTTCCTGGAAAACAAACTCTTAGTTAATGCTTATGAAGAAATGGTTTTAAAAACTAAATATGTCAGACATTGTGTGTCAGGTTCTTTGTAGCTGATAACTTAGTTTATCAAAATGTACAGCTAAAATGGTAAAGCTCAATAGTTTTCACTTTCTCTTTTGCTTTCTAGTCCTTCTGATTCTTTTCAGCCTTGGCTCTGTGTGTTCATGCTTGCCATTTCTCTTCCAAGTTTAGAGAACTATTTTGAATTTGTCATTAAGGTTTATGTTATACTGAACATCCAAGGTCTGTCTTTTGAAACATGGTAGATGGCCCTTCCTGTGGAAATTAGCTGTTTTTGCTGATGAGGCCCCATTTAGTGCTTTTAGACTCATCACTGGCTGGCATAGACTTGGGTAAACACGGGGTTTGGGATCAGGATCCATTTCACCTAAGGCCATTTCTGTAATTTCTTCTTTCTCTCACATGCCTCTGATGGTAGCATTCATTGCCACATTAGTTCAAAACAAGTAAGGGAAAAACCAGTGTGCAACATGAATCTTAAATGGTCTTAGTAATAAAAAAAATCCTAAGCCAAATATTGCAGTGTATACTGAATGATCAGAGAAATAGAACAAGCTACAGTTAACCTCACCTCCTCAACTTATCAGCCAATCCTGTTTCCTCAGACTGGAAGCCTCTGAGTTCTCATCCGAATGGATCTCAGCTGAACTGCTGCTAAAAGCCTAAAAGATTAAAAGCCTCTAGTTCCTGGTCCTCATGCCTTATATACTTTTCTGCTTCCTGCCATCACTTCCTGGGATTAAAGGTATGTGTCTTTTCCAAGTAAGACATGAGATCTCAAGTACTGGGAATAAAGGTGTGTTACCGTGCCTGGCTCTTTACAGTGTGGCTTTGAACTCACAGAGATCGGATGGATCTCTGCCTCTGGAATGCTAGGATTCAAGGTGTGTGCTACCACTGCCTAACCTCTATGTTTAATATAGTAGCTCTTCTGTTCTCTAACCCCCAGATAAGTTTATTGGGGTGCATAATATATCAAGCCCATGAGAAATTCTGTAAAATTGAAGTAGGGAATATTTAGAGAAACCTGAAATTTATTTTTCAGAAATGCATGTATTTGACCTAATTTCTAGTGTACCCATATCTGTACATGAATATAGATATAAGTTAGAAAGAAATAATGAAACAATCAGTTGTTAAGTAGCTAATCAACAACTTCTCTAAATGTTTGTATTAATTCATGTATAAATAATTTATGTTTAATTGCATCTAAATCTTTGCCAAGTAGGTATTGTCCCATAGAAATTACTCTAATGAACACATAAGCAGCTCTTGTATTGAGCTTATTAATTGCCTATTTGTAAATTATTTTATGTACTTGAACAGTTTGACTTAAAAGGGGTAAACATCTATAATACTGCACATAATATTCATTTGCTTGTTAAGTCCTAGTATAAAATCAAACTAATCAAATGAATATGCACTGTGCTGAATATGGAAAAACTAATTCATGAGAGATTATGATCTAGAGTTCCAGACCCTCCATCACCTGATCCAATAAGGGACACCAAGACTGTCAGTTGGATGAGTGGTTTCTTTCATACTAATTTTTAGTCTTGATTTTAGTCATAATTTTACTCTAAAGTGAATCCCTGTGGAATTTGGAAAAGATGAAATATTATTAACATTTTGGAATTAGATAATCAGGTAACTCATATTTCCTCTAAGAATGGCCCATATTCATCTTCTTTGTGAGTAGATCTTCTAAGTGTCTTTGGCTCTCAAAGGTATCCTCCAAGAGACTGCTCTCAGACCTCAAGGTAAAATTTATTTTTTGGATATTAATTTTTATATATTTATTTTATTTTACATCTATGATATTTTCCACATGTATTTCTGTGCAATACTTACATTCAGTGCCCACAGAGGCCAGAAGAAGGTGTCCTGGATCTGGAGTTTCAGATTGCTGAGTAACTGGTGTGTGCTGGAAACTGAACCCCAGGTCCTCCCAATCTGTGCTCTTAACCTCTAAGCCACCTATCCAGGCTTGAACATTAATTTTTAAGTATGAAGAAGGGAATCATAAGTAACCCAATGTTGTCAGGACTCATGAGGCTAGCTTATAAACACTACTGCCTGATTCACCATCAACAAGTTTTAAGAATTTTTTTTTTTTTTTGTAAAACAATTCTACTACAACAAGATCAGTTTTTTATGTTTGGAGTTCCTTGATCTCTCATTACCCACAACCTCATACATATACAGCCATGAAAAGCAGACAAGAAAGCAATTTTTTGTTTATTTATTGTTATAGCGAAAGACATACATCATAGCTGATCTTGAATCACACACATGTGGGCTCCTTCCCTAAGATACAGAACTTTGAGTCTGGCTAGAGTTGTAATTGATATGAGAGGAGAGAAAATTCCTTCTGAATCCATGTGAAAAAGTTCAAAAATCTATTCCAATTTTTCCTAATCAGAACCCTTTATTCTGTTCATTCCTTTTCACAGATATATGACCTTCTGGATCACAGATTTGAGTAAAAATTTCTATGAATTAATTTTCCTTCTTATCCCAAGGAAGCTTAGAGCATTGTCATTTTTTTGAAGAATGTTCTGCATTTTACTGATAAAACCTTTTCAAGTAAATTAGAAAAATTTTGACTGTTTCCACTTACTGAACAGATATTCCTTCCCTCATATCTTGGAGACACAATGTAAGATGATGCAGACTGGCTGTGTTCACTAACCTCATATTGTTATGGTCTTGTAAGGATAATAAAAAATCATCAATGGGTTACATAAATGTGTAATACTGCCAGATAATTATAATGAATATAAAGTATAGGGCATTATGAGAGAGTGTTTTAGGATGCTTATAAAAAGTTTTGGAGGACTTGCAGTCTACAGAAGTCTTCCCAGAAGAAGAAAGAAGACATGGCAATGTAGGAATAAGGCTCCATGCATGATGGATAGAAGATGAGCCAATGACATGACATTGGCGAGATCCACAGAAATGTAAATGCAGTGGAAGCACACATGCCAGTCAGGTGAGAGAAGCAGATGCTAGGACAGGCCGGAGATCAACAGTTTTATTAAGAACACATTTGAAGGACAGTGGCGTCATCCTGTTAATCATTGCTGTTGTCCAAGAATAGTATTCATCATTCTCTGTTGTCAGATTTTTAAAGGAAGATTTTGGTTGCAGTATGGGATTAGAATAAGAAAGGATGTATGGACTGGATTATGTCCTCCTAAAATTTATATGCTGAAGCCCCCACTTCCAATGTGACAATATGGGAATAAGAACTATCAAATGGCATTGGAAATTAATGGAAAGAAATTAATCTCTTCTCCTGGTTCTGTATGAGACACTAGACTTTCTCACAGTCCTCCTTCCACTCCCTCCATGCACAGAGAAGGGGTCACAAGAGAATGTGTCCATTAAGTCAAGATGAGTGGCCTCACCAAAACAGATTTCATGGTCTACCCTTCAGAAATATAAACAAATACATTTCTGTTCTTTAAGCCTCCTAGCTTGTGGTATTTTCTTACAGCAGCTTAAGAAAATGAATATAAACTGAAACAGTAGATATGGGAGTCCTGAATAGAGGATCATATGTCATTATGACAATTAACCATGGTAATGTGTAGAACAGTAGAAAAGCCAAAAATAGAGAAAATGTACAGAAGTGATTTTTTTTGGTAAAAATTAACAGCATTGGATTGACCAATGGGAAAGAAATAGTGGGATTACCACTTTTGACTTACAGAATTGTCAATGCTGTGACTTATTATACTATAGGAGTCAACAGGAGTAAGGTCAGAGTAGGAGCTGAAATCTATGACAGATAGTCCTGTTGCTTAGAGGAGCTAATTAAATCATGCTCAACAGATATCATTACTGTGCAACTTTTTGGAACTTTGAATATATTGATTGAAATATGATTCTTTAATTCAACCTGTGGTTTTTTGAAAAATTCCAAAGTTGGACTTCTTTTTTGAATACAGAGTATCACAGGTTAATATCACATAAGATGTATCTACTATTTAATATTCTGCATGGAGTAAAGGATCTTTGACTGTTTTTTCTTCCCTGTTGCTTGATTTTATTTAGGCAAATAGTCTTTGCACTCATGATAGCCAATGTACTTTAAACTGAAGGGATGGAATAGAGAAAGATCTATTAGGACCTTCTAGCCACCCTCAGCTAATGTTGGGACAGAGTGATTGGATAGAAGTCTTGGCCTCCTTATACAAGTTGACAACTATTTCTTAGGGTTATACTAATATTGGAATTGGATTTGACCTTGAAAACTTAGAAAATTTGTTTTCTTTGATTTAGCCAACACAAAGTTTTAGAAGTTCTTACCTGAAGGACTTTCAGAAGTTTAGAATTTAGAGAAATCAAATTACAATAGATTTTGTTGTTCTTACTTAGTGTTTGGGGCACACATAGTATTACTCTGTGTGCAACATTTTATAACTCATTTTCATTCTCATATATTCTGTAGTATAAGTGTCAAAAATATATTTAGATATGCAGCTATATCCAGCTAGATTAAAAATGAGAACTGTGGGTGAGAAGAGTGATAGAATGTAACAACTAAATGATTCTGGCTGTTCCTTGACCAAAAAAAAAAAAACAAAAAAACAAAAACAAAAACAAACAAACAAACAAACAAACAAAAAACCAAAAAAAACCCCAAAAAAACCAAAAGAACTCCCATTCCCCTCAAACTTACATGTACAGTTAGAAATCTCCTCCTCATGCTTATTTCTGAGAGAGAAATGACCAGTAAAAAAAAAAATTCTGGAAAAAAACCCGTTTTGTCAAATTTGATTCTAATGTTAAATAGTCCATAATATTTTGTTATAAAATGCATGACTTCTCCCTTCTTTAATGCACTTGCAGCCTTGTATTCCAGCCATTCGTGGTAGTTCATTAAGGTACATAGCCTCCTCTTTCATGCCGCAGCTGCATGGCTCAGAATCATTCCATAGATGGTTTTCGTATGGCTTCTGGCTGGTAGGTTACCAATGGGTTCTCCAGCTTCATTTGTATCACTGTACTTCCAAGGGACAAGTTTTGAAAGTGATAAGTTTGGAGGTTAATGACTCAAATTGTCTCCAAGGTATATCTAGTTGTTATTCATACCTGACAGCACCCCTCCACCCTACTCTTCCATTCTCATCATGACATACAGGAGCAGAATAATTACTAGAGAGTTGAAGATGTTGAACTCAATTTACCAGTTGCTACAAGGGAGAAAAAAAGGGGTTATATGAGACACAGTTTTTATTATGAAATATTCATAGGAATGAGGTTCAACCCGAGCTACAATAAAATGTTAATAAGACTTTTAAGAATGTAATTAAAGCAACATATTTACTGCTAGGATAACTGAATTCAAATCTATTACTCCTAAATTTAGCATAAAGGAGTCCTTTTGTGGCAACAAGTGTAATATAGGAAGACACTTGCTTTTCTCCAGGAAAATTTTCTACTGCTATGAAATTTTCATCTGGAAAAATTTTATTATTATTATTATTTTTGTATCTCCCCATGGCCATCTGAAACACTTGGAATTACATTTTATATGTGCCCATACCTTTCAACCACTGTAGATTTAATATCAATTTAAACATCCTATGGAAGGGGCCCAAATTTACTAAGATTCTTGACTACCTGAATAAAGTTCCTAGTTAAGGAAAATTATATTCTTCAGGGTTTAGAAACTCCAAGTCAGAGATAGAACGAGCAACCAAACCATCTGCCAGAATTAGTAAACTATTGGTAGGATATAGAGGACCATTAAAAAATTAATAAGAGGGTGTGAAGTTATAGGAGGGATGTGTTGGAGGGGCAGGGGAGTTTGAAAGGAAGGGTTGGGGTGGAAATGAGCAAAATACATCATAGACTGTGGGATGACTCATCCTTAGCAGGCTTGAGGCCCAGCCACGTAAAAAAGATACTTTCTGAGAGTCAACCTGGGCCTCAGCAACAGAAGCTGAAACATGATCTGGAGGTGATCTAGACCAAGGAGAGACAAGCCACATCATACCAGCTGATGCATATTCATCAGCTCTCTCCCCCAGGTGGGGTGGAGGGTATATAAGGCTTGTCTCTAACTGAATAAACTGAGCTTGTTGTTTTGACCTTCTCCCTGAGTCTGTGTGCTATTGACTCTGTGCCTACTTGGCCCCCTCCCACAAAGGGAACAACAGAAAGGACCCTGCTACAATATACATGTATGAAAACTTCAAAGAATAAATAAAATATTATTTAAAAAGAGAATCAGTATGCTATAATGTTGTGAAGAGTATTTTTTTAATTAAAAATAATTTTTAAATTATTTATTTTTCTTTGGAGAATATGTAGGTATGCAGTCCAGGCTGTCCTTGAATTTGAGACACTCCTGCCTCTGTCTCCAGAGTGCTGGGGTTATAAGGATTCATCATCATGTCTGGCTTCACTTAGGTTTTTCATACTCCATCCTCCTGACTGTTCATAGATGTGGAAAATGACAATCCTCCCACCATGCTACATGTTAGGACTTCTATCAGTGGAGCTTACTGTTCTTGTGATCTCTGTCTCTCAGCTTTACTGCTGCTCCTGTGGTGCTTTCTTCCATCCTGAATGGACTATGCTGATCTGCTCATGTGAAATGTCAGGAGGTATGGCTGATTCTAATTGTACTTTATGACATTAATTCATTTTTTGACATGATAGGTTGCCCTTAACTAGGCTACTTATACTGTAGGCAGAAGGGAAATTACTTATGTTGCAAATGAGTTTTTAGCTACCTAAGGATAAATTTTGAAAACAATAGTCAGTTTTTGTTGGAATTGCTAATGCCACAGATCACATGTGATCTGTTCCTACTATGCTGAACCTAAATGAAAGAGGTGGGAGCTGTGGTTGAGGCTTAGGATTCTTCTTCTTCTTCCTCTCCCCCACTTCCTCCTCCAAGGATTTCTTTTTTGCTTGCATGAACATCTGTAAGAGTGTTGGATCTTTTGGAACTGGAATTATAGCCAGTTGTGAGCTGCTATGTGGATACTGGTAATTGAATTAGAGTCCTCTGGAAGAGCAGCCAGGGCTCTTAACCTCCAAGCTATTTCTCCAGCCCTTCTTCTGACTTCTGATTTGTTCCGGACTTAAATTTGTTGTCTTCTATTTGCTACATTTAAAAGACATATTACAGACAAATGGAAGACCATTAGTATTTCTCACTCTTTAGCATAATGTTGATTGAACTGAATTCTGTGTAGTTTGGTCACACTATGTATTCATGGCTATTTCTGTTGCTATGATTCAGCAACTATGGATAATCATCTCTATAAGATTTCTTCTATAGTTTAAAAAAATACTATGTAAATGTAATTCTGGGGAGAATTGCCTTTAGATTTTAATTACATTTTTTCAACACATAGTTATGCAAATCTAGGACTTCATACATGCCACTTAATGCTGATGCTGATCAGCTTGGGGAGAAGTTTTAGCTTCACAAATGGACTGAAAGAATATTCAGAAGTTTGCATTTGTGAGAAATTCAGGGTTGATGAAGCATCTCATTAGGAGACTTGATCTTCTCTGAAAAGAATGGAGAAAAAGTAAACTTCTTCCTTCATGTTTAAGCAGGGTCATTAGGATTCTCCCACTCCTGAAGCCTTCCTCTAGATGAAGAAACCATCTGTGGCACGTGCTGCAGGTGAGAAACATGTGTGGAGGAATTGCAGCTCTTGCTCATCCTGGTGACAGGAAACACGAATTTTCTGAGATAAACTGTAAGTTCCGAGAAAATAGACTTTCCCAGCATGTCAGTTCTGGACATTCTGTGAGTGTCCGGCAAACAAGCCTGTGGATTGCTTCTGTCAGTGTGACTGGAGGACGCTCTTGCAAGTGTCGACAGCTTGTAATTCTTCCTGCTGCCTTTCAAACAAATTATTGACATTATTATGCATTAACTTTCTGATAACACAACAGCAAAGCACACGATTGAACAAAAACTTTCAAATAAGACCTTATGCTTAAAAATTAACTTCCAAGAAAGTTTATATTTATTGTTGTTCAAAGACCATTTGATGGCCTAAAACTTTGCACTGATTTTAGCTAAGTTTTTAAGTCTAAAGTGACCTCCTGGGATGGCCTCATACTTGCACTGGTTTGAGCAAACACTGTGGAAGCAATTAATTCTGCTGGATAAATTGCTTGTGACTTAGACTTTTGCTTCATGGCTGGCAAGCTTCTGAATCATGCTGTAAATTGTAGTATACTGGACGATTCCTGTGCTGTAGCTAGGTATGTTGCTACATTCAGCAAAATTGTCTGTGTTCTATTAACACTAACTTAATCTATCATACTTTTATAAACCATGCTCTCACATGGTAGGCAATCCATTTCTTACTGTATTTAATGCACAATTCCACAGTTTGATTAAAAACTTATTTTTTTCTACTAAAACGGAGTTTGGCTTTGGTTTCAATTAACCTTCTGCTTATCCTGTGATGTCTAAATGGGTAGTACTGTGTCACATTGACAAAAGAGTATAGTTTTATCTTTTGATTTTTCACTGAAACTAACTATATTTGAGAATTAAGTTTGAGACCTCTAACTTGAATTATATTGCTGGCATAACTAAACCATGTAAAAGAAAATAAATATTCTCATTTTATTCCATGCCATGCTTAAATTTTATTCCTGATGACATTTTAGAAATACAGTAATGTGAATAAATAATTTCTTGATAAATTTAAAGTATATGTAAATCACATATTTTCAAAGTTGGATAAGCTTTACCATGAATATAATGCTTTCAATACCATCTATTCAGGAGTACTTAATGAATACCTTGTATTCAATTTAATTAAACAAGACCTAGCACTTCAGGCTCTCATGTTAGAAAGTTGAATAGGGTTTTCTAACTCTGAAGAACTTACAGTCCACCAGGAAATGCAAGTGTGTAAATACTTAGAACATTATTTGAGTTCTGAAATAGTCAGGCATATGAACAAGGCTGCACACTAAGAGTGAAGCGTCTTATCTGGCACATTAGGGGAAGGCTCTCAGGAGAGTTGAAGAGTGAGCAAGCACATGACAGAAAGGAAGTACAACATTTTATTTTAAATCATCATTAGAAGCACTAAGCAATGTTCACAAAGACTTTCATTACCTCTCCAACACTGACTCTTCAGTGATACAGTAAAGTTGGCTTGTAGGATGCTGTGAAACAAGGACGTGAATCTAGACTAGGCACAGTATAGGGACGTGTAGATGAATTTCTAAATGGCCTTATTAAATAAAAAACACGGAGCCAAATACCGGGGTGAAAGCCTTAGAGATCAGGGAAATAGTGAGAGCCACCAACCAACCTTACCTCACCAGCTCTGCAGCTCCCAA
Organism: Onychomys torridus; assembly: GCF_903995425.1. Taxonomy (NCBI): domain Eukaryota; kingdom Metazoa; phylum Chordata; class Mammalia; order Rodentia; family Cricetidae; genus Onychomys; species Onychomys torridus. The sequence continues at coordinate 30,199,141 of NC_050454.1, forward strand.
AAGTGAGCTACTTCCTGTTTACCCATGCCTTTATTGCCTTGCTGTTCTGCTCTCTTGTTGGCTCTTAGCCCAACTACCTCACTTCCTTGTCACTGACTGTCTGTACAGACCTCCAGGTTTCTATGGTTGGTACTGGGATTAAAGGCGTGTGTCACCATGCTTGGCTCTGTTTCCTAGTATGGCCTTGAACACACAGAGACCCTGCCTGCCAAGTGATTGGATTAAGGGCATATGCTACCACTGCCTGACTTTTCTGTTTACTTAAAACTACTTGCTATTTCCTCTGATCTCCATGTAAACTTTATTTATTAATATACAAGTAAAATATCACCACATTTCAGCACAAATAAATATCACTACAAAGACGATTGTTTCCCTGGCTGTGGCTTCCCTAAACTCATTGAACTACTTAAATAGGACAAGATGAGCAGGCACAGTGGCCACAGCCCATCTCTTATTCTAATGTGGCTCCACTGAACTCACACATTATAATTAAGATCTTGCCTCACCAAAGAGTTTTCCATATGCCCTGGACTGCACATAGAGATATGTCATTGACCCCATGCAAAAAAGTCAAGAGAAAGTTCTAGACACCTATTTCTTACCTCTAAACTCACATTGTTACCGATGCTATCTACCTTGAACCCATGTTCTACACCTTCTAATCCTAATTTTCCACACAATGAGAGAAGAACCAAACTTCCAGGTTCTCTCTTCTTAATAAACATTTTCATTGTGCTTTCTGGAAACCATGATTCAACAGCAGAACCTATTCTATATGTGACCAGTCTGTTATGGAAACTTTCATACCACCTCTTCCCACCCAATAGAAACCTGTCCATCTACACTTTCACTTCCCAAGTCAAGACTCTTTGGCACTGTGAACTATTTACAATTTTTGGCTCAGATAGTCCATACTTCAGGGACTGGAGAAGAATTTACATTATATGCTTACGTCATTCATATTCTATCATTTTGCCATCATCTCAACTTCTGTACTGTTACACTATGTTTTTCAAAGATTTTGGCAACTAACTACCTGTCACCATTATCATTCCTGACTTCTACCTGAGTTCAGCTTCTATTTTATGGTCTTTTTATTACTGTTCTCTAGTAATTTTTCCTTTTCCCAGTTTCAAATCTTACCTAAAAGATTCCAACTAAAACTTGTCTTTATAAATCCTTATGTATCCTTTATATAGGATCCCTTCACAGGGGTTACCTAAGACTACTGGAAAACACAGATATTTATATTAAACTTTAGTAGCAAAATTCAGTTATGAAGTACAATGAAAATAATTTTTATGGTTGGGGGTCACCACAACATGAAGAACTGTATTAAAGGGTCATAGCATTAGGGAGACTGAGAACCTCTGCTTTGTAGGGTCAATAATTTCCTAAAACTAACTGTACTACCCCCTAGGGATCAAGTGTTCAAACAAGGACCTACAAGGGAACTTCACATCAAACCAGAACATTAGGACTGAGCTCTATTGCCAATCACCAAGGATGCATACTGCACAAATGCTCCATTATTTTGATTTCTTCTTCATTGGACTTTACATGGAAAAAGGTGTCAATTCTAGTAAAACAATCTTTGTCCACTCCATGCCCACTGCCTAGTAAGACATCTAAATATGCCGTGGTAGCAGTTTAGATTCATGGGAATGGACATCAAATACATTTCAGTACTTTCTAAAAGCCATACTGTGTCTCCCAATTCTACTATTGACTTTCACTGTTGTCTTGAACTCTTCCCTGCACTTATAAATCTTGTCCTTCAACTAGAATTCCAGCTAACAATACTGCTTCCTATTGCACAAGAATATGGAAACACCTAACAGAGAACATGTAAGGACTTTCCAGGTCTACTCACCTATCAGCCATTATGCTCATATCCTTGCCTGTATGCTTCTATATGGACTTCTCTCAGAGTCGAATCTCTTGACTTGTATACAGATTGTATAGACTTGTATACATACTCACCCCTTACTTGATGACATCTGGAAGAAAGGATATCAGTAACTACAATCTTAGAATATTGTAACTGTATTGAAATCATATTTCTATTCAGCAGTTTGCAGACGTACAAGATGATGCATACTTAGAAACCCGTGAAAGCAGTACCATGACTCGTGCTGTGGGAATTATCATCAACCTGGAAACCATTGAGATGATAAATTTATCCCCTATTCTCAAAAATCTCCTCATGTGCCACTAAAGTCCCCCTTTCCCCTCTCTTTATCTATCCTTTCTAATAGACAACCTGATTAATTTCAATGTTTTTGTGTATTTAAATAGTCCATTTCTTCATAATGCTAACCAACGTTCCATAATGTTACTATGCCAAAATTAGTTTATTCATTCATTTTTGTAAATTTTTACAAAATGCCCAGTAGAGATTTCATTGGGTTGTATTGTATCTGTGGAATTTTGATGAGGATTGCATCGAATTTGTAGATTACCTTTGGTAGAATGGCCATTTTTACTATGTCAATCCTATTGAACATGAGAGATCTCTCCATCTTCTGATATCCTCTTCAATTGTTTTCTGCAACGTCTTAAAGGTTTTATCATATGTCTTTCACTTGCTTACTTATTGTTGTCCCAAGATGTTTTAGGCTATTGTAAAAAGTGTTGTTTCCCTGATTTCTTTCTCAGTCCATTTGTCATTTGTATATAGGAGGACCACTGGTTTTTGTTTTTATTTATTTATTTTTTATATTTGTATCTTACTAGTTTGCTGAAAGTGTTTATAAGGTATAGAGGTTTCTTGGTTGAAATTTTAGAGTCACTCATGTATACTCATGCAAATAAAGATATTTTAACTTCTTCCTTTCAAATTCGTATCCACTTAATCTCCTTCAGTTTTCTTATTGCTCTAGCTAAAACTTCAAGTACTATATTGAATAGATATGGAGAGAGCTGCCACAGGCTTTCACTGCCACAGAACTGCCTGCCAAACAGTGACAACCAAAACCATGTTTTGTACCTCATTTTAGTGGCAATGCTTTGACTTTCTCTCCATTTAAGTTGATGTTGGCTATGGGATTGCTGTAAATTGCCTTTATTATGTTTAGGTATATCCCTTGTAGATCTACTCTCTCTAGGATTTTTGTCATGAAGAGGTGTGAGATTTTTTTTCAAAGGCCTTTTCTGAATCTGAAGCAATGATCATGTGGTCTGGAGAAAAGACATCTCACAGATACTGACTTTTCTTCTTGGATACCCTGTTGTTGCGTTGTGTCATGGGGATCCTGCTGCTTTGGGTCTGCAGGACTGGTCCCTACACACGCTACTGCAGATCATAGATGAAGTGATTGTTGTTGGGGGGGGGGCAACTCATAATGCTGGTTCTGGGCCCGGGTAGTGGCAGAGTTGGCCAGTCACTAGCTCTCCCACTTCCTCACCACTAGGGTGATCTCTCCTGCTTTCCCCTGGCTAGTTCACCCCTTGCAGCAAGGAGCAAGGGGCGGGACCAGTTCCCCTGCTTTCATGCCCTCAGGGTCTGCTCTCTGACACCTGGACCATCAGGGTCAGCTTTACTGTGCTGCCCAGGTGAGGTACAGAGAATGGCCCAGCATCGATAGTGCAGCAGAAACCAGAGGTCTTGAAACAGACCAATGACTCTTTGCAATGAGCACTTGCAAGTAAAGATAAATGGACACGCGTTTACTGCGTGACTCACTGCCTCATACGACAGCTTCCATGATGAGATTTCCCTTTTCTTTGTTTCTTCTTAAATTTTATTCTATTGTGGGGGTTGCAAGGGCAGAGGGTGGGTGTGAAGGGACAGGGAAAAGGATGTGAAAGACACAAAGAATAAATAAAAAGAAAGTTAAAAAATATTGAATTTCCTGTTGTATAAATACAGTTTGTCACAATATTAGTTTAAGTTTTTCTTAATTTACCCCAGCAATATTTTGTCGCTCTCAATGTACAGATGCTGCATAATATTTTTAGATTTAATCCTAAGAACCCAATATGTTTGGGTTATAAATTTCGTTCTCAGTTACCAGTTCTTTATGATAGTAAATAAAGGTAAAGTTGATGTTTTTAGCATGTTAATCCAGAATCCTACCAACTTGATCACATATTAATTTTGCTGTCCTTTCTTAGGAGTTTCCCTGGATTTTCTATGATTCCTGGATGTTATATCATCTGTAAATAATGATATTTTTTTCCTTGCTAGTGTGGATGTGTCTTGCTTTCTTTACTTACTGTAGTGCATAGGACCTTCAGCATATGTTAAACCAAGGAGATGGGTATAGACATCTTTGTCTTATTTGTGATCCTAAGGGTTTCCTTCCAAGCAAGTAGTGTTGAACCATTTAGTCTGATGTTATGTATTGTTATTTTGTCGATGTCATTTTCAAATATGGACAGTTCTTTAGTTTCTACTTAAGTGAGATTTTGTGTGAAGGATATTATATTTTGTTCAGTGCTTTTTTCTATGTATTAAGATAATCATGTACATTTTCTATTTTAGTTTGATACCAAATTAATCTTTCTCTACAATGTTAAGACTTGATTTTATTACCCTTTTAAGTATTATTGGTTGTAATTGGCTAACATTGTGATAAAATTGCATTTGTATCCATGAGGGACATTGAACTATAATTTTCTTTTCTGATAATGTGTATATTTGACTTTGATGCCAGCATAAACTTGTTACCAGAGAATAAGTTTGGTAGTATTAACTTCCCTTAAATTTTATGGAATGTTTACATAAAAGATATTATTACTTCTTTCTCAAATGCTTAGCAGGATTTTAAACAATGACAAAACCTAGTCTCTGAGCATTCTTCATGACAAATCTTTCAATAACAAATTCATTGTGTTTAATAGACACTGAGCTTTTCAAAATATTGACTCCTTATTGAGTGAAATATACTAGTTTGTCTTTCAAGGAACTTTTATGAAATCTAATCTGCTTAATTCATTGTCATATAGTTACTACATATTGTGTTCTTTAAGACTATTTTAGATGTATTTATTTAATTTATGTGTCTGAGTTTTTAATAAATGTATGTGTGCCACGTGCATATGTGCCCAGTGCTACAGAGGTCAGAAGAAAGCATCAAATCCCCTAGAACTGGAGTTGTGGGTAATTGCGAGCCAGCATGTGGTGCTGAGAACTGAACCTGGGTCCCCTGCAAGAGCAGCCAGTGCCCTTAATCAGTTGTTGTTTCATGGGTAGTATCTATTGCTTCTTGGTGTTTTTATTTTATGAACTTATTTTCAGAACATTGATATTTTATTTACTTCCATTGTTTTGGTTTTATTTTCCTTATGCTGGGTAGAAGCTGAGAAATCTAAGATATTATTTTCAGGTTTTTTTTTTTTTTTTTTTTTTTTTTTTTTTTAACTAATTTACTGTCTTCTGACTCAGTTTAAAGTATACTGTTATTTCTCCTTTGTATTTTTTCTTTCACCCATACATTCTTAGAGCTGTGCTATTTGATTTTTAAGTATTTGGGAACTACTGGGATATGTTTTGGTTATGATTTCTCCTTTATTGTCATTGTGATTAGAGGATGGACTTGTCTTAAAATTTTGTCTTGGGGATTGGGGATTTAGCTCAGTGGTAGAGTGCTTGCCTAGCAAGCACAAGGCTCTGGGTTCGGTCCTCAGCTCCCCCCCCAAAAAATTGTCTCTTAAAATGACTGGTATTTGGTGCTGGATAGACAGCTGAGAGATTAAAAGCAATGACTGCTTTTCCAAAGGGCTTTGTTCAATGTCAGACACCGACATGGCTGCTCACAGCTTTCTGCAACTCCAGCTCCAGGGGATCCAATGCCCTCTTCTGCTCTGCAGGATCCTGCATGAATATGGGGCACATGGATGTATACAAGCATGCACACATACATATAAAAATAAAAGAAAAATGAATAATATGTGGCCCAGAATCCTCCATTAACTACACCATTTGTGCTAGTGGAGAATGTCTACTCTGTTATAGGGTAGAAGACTTCCAGAAATGTTAATGTACAGTGTGAATGAAAGTTACTGCAATTTCACTGATTTTTCTGAGTTTCTGTAATTTTTAAGCATCAGAAGAATATTTAATTATCTAAATGTAATTTTAGATTTGTCTATTCTTCCTTGAAGTTTTAAGTACTACTTATTTTGAATATTCATTATTTAAATAATAGATATAATAATCTAGAATTTTTAAGTGCATTCTGATAATTTGACCCATCTTATTGTTATTAAATAATTTTGTCTTAGTTAATATTGTGTGCTTTGAAACAGATGTTGTCATGACACCAGTAAAGACATTTTTGCTTTCATTTGTTTGGTGCTTTTTCTCCTTTACCTTTTAAATTACATCATTTTTATCTTTCCACCTAAGACAGGTTTTTCTCTGCACACTGTGATTAGGTTTTTTTTTAACTGAATATTATAATATATGCATTTTATTAGCATGCTTAGATCATTTATGTTTGTGTGAAAGCTATTCTCACCATTATATGTTTGTATTCTTTTAGTATATTTACATTTAATGTGAAATATTTTCTCACCATTTTCTATGCCCATATTCTTTTAGTTCACTTAATGGCAATACCAATTTTCTCTCCTCAGACCTCAGATCAAAACCTACAACAAAACCTGGAAACATGAATGAAATCTTTGTGCTACAATTGATTCTTTTCTTTCTATATCTAACTTGTTAGGGCATTGTTAGTGCAACCTTAGACTGTGTTTAGACTCTGACTGCTTCTCATTGTTTTCACCTTGTTCTGAGCCTTCATTTTCTGCTGAGATTTCTGCAACAGTCACTTAACTTCACTCCCCATCTTTCTGCTTTTCCTTTTTATGTGTTCTCAAGATAGCAACTGGACTAATGCCTGGAAAATGTAAATAAAATCATGTCACTCTGCCCAACGCCCTGCAATAGGTTCCTGTTTCAGTCAGAGTAAAATATAACAAACTTTAATGTCCTCATGTCTCAAATATTATGTGCTCATGCCATGGGCTCTGCCTCCTCATTGTGTGTTACCAAACCTCACTGTCTTCCAGCTGCGCATGTGTCTTGATCATGTTAACTCATTCCTCTCCAGGTAAAGCCTTGCAGCTGGCATTTCCTTCACTTGATAGATAGTAACCAACTCCAAGTCCCTGATCATATATTACTTTCTCAATGAAGCTCATCGTGATATTTGTATAAAAATGTAAACTTATCATATGTAATGATCTTCTTCACTTTACTTACAGCATTAATTTCCCTTATTAATGTGTTTTCCTCGCCTCTCTCCTTTTGCTAGAATTACTCTCCACAAGGTAGGGATCTTTTCAATTAAGGGCATACTCAAGCCCTTGCAGGAGTGTCTAGTTCATAATAAGCACTTGAGAATTATTAGTTTAACCCAATACACATGCTCTTATTTTAAAGTGGGCCTGTTGCTGTGGGAATATCAAAATAACCATGTGAAAAGAGTTGGCTTGATATCCACCTACTGCCACCATTTCCGAAGGGCCTAGCCTATTGTCCTAGTTCAAGTACTGGCTATAGAAACTTGATACAGAGGTTGTGTTTTATAGTGAAGGTAGCAAGGGCACATGCTTCTTTTTAACAGTAATTTCATAAAGCCAGGTGCATGTGTCAGAATCCCAAGTGGTTTCTGTAAGAGGGAGATAATGAGAAGATACTGCCGACAAAAGGCTGCTGATGAGATTGTACACAGTTTTCTTTTAATGTCCTGGAGCCAACTGAACATCTCTCACTATGCCTCGGGCTTTGAGCACACCCTTATGGTGCATGTCCTGTTCCTGTTCTTCCACATGCCTTCTAGGATTCCTAACCACTCCTAAAACTAGACTGTCGAAACCTTACATCTACATTCAATTTCCTGAAAAAAAAAATTGGTTTTAATTTCTCACAAGCTTCTTTCTGCATTGTTTAGCAAAATGCATCTACTTGATTTGGCATCTCTTTTACCTCTGTCCTCTGATATCTGCTTTTATCATTGTATGTACTCTCTAAGTAGGGAGTTACTTCGCACCACGTAGTACACTGGTCAGTAAATTACTTTTAGATGATTTAACAAGATTGTAAGACAGTTGGGTTCAGGGCATTGAGGATTCAGATTCAGTGTGTTTGTGTGTGTGTGTGTGTGTGTGTGTGTGTGTGTGTGTGTGTGTGTGTGAGAGAGAGAGAGAGAGAGAGAGAGAGAGAGAGAGAGAGAGAATTCATTAGCTATGTGTGTGCGTGCCATAAGGGAAAAAGAGGAATCAATGTTGTCATTAAGTTTCTTGGAATATTGTAATTATCAGCAACACTTGGTGATGTGGTAGATGAGAAAATATCTCTATTTTTCTTTGGGTTTAATAGAACCATATCTATGAAATATTTTATGTGATTTCTAACTTATAAAAGGAAAAATTGATTGCTTGCTAGACTTGAGATAGAGTGTCAACTAATATTGAAGAAATACTTTTCGAGTATCAGAATTGGATAACCCTTTATTGAGCATAATATCATGTGTCCATTGACAATGAAGCAACAATGTGTATATGCAGAAATTGTGTGGTTACTGTACAGTGTGTGTGTGTGTGTGTGTGTGTGTGTGTGTGTGTGTGTGTGTGTTTATATGAGTGCCATGTTTATGGAGGCCAGAAGCAGACACTGGATATCTTCCTTAATTACTCCACACCTTATTTTCTGAGACAAGCTCTCTCCCTGAACATGGAGTTCATTTATTCAATGATTCATCTGGCAGTCCCCCAGAGATCCTCCTCTTTCTGCCTCCCCAGTGCAGGGGTTACTTATAGGTGTGTGTTGTCATGTGTGTTTTTCACAGGTCTAATAAGGATGGAATGAATTTCTCAGACTTTATCAGCAGAGTCCTCGCCTCAGCATCCTACAAAGCTTTGCTATGATGGAGGTACAAAGCAGCCATGTGGTCACTCTAGCACTGACATTCACCAAGACTAGTCAGAGGTACATCTACAGTGACTGACTAAGAATTCACTTAGAGGAAATATCAAAGTCACTTCAACTTAGGGTTTTCTAATTTCAGATACAGAGGGTCCATCTTAGGGTAATGATATGAAATTAAACAAGTTAACATTCTTGTTCTCTTTGTCTTCAAGGACTATCTGTCCTATTGTGGGATAGAGAAACGGTAGCCTTAAATCACAAAGTTTCTGCATTGGGTTGAGTCATTTGGACTCCAAATAGGCATGAAACTCTGGAAGAACATTGCCCACATTCAATAAAGGGGTTAGCACATTTAGATGTATCTGTTTCATTTGTTGTAGAGAGTTATGTTGAATTTAGTAGTAAAGGAAGAATCAGAATGGGAACAGGTGTTTTTCACAAACCCCTTTTGGTTTAAAGACCACCTGTACAGGAATTAGTATGAGTCCAATCTCTAGAATTGTGGGTAGAGTGAGTGCTAGCTCATGTTATTAACACATATGTATTAGGTTAAGATATTTAGAGATACTGGATATTATACTGGGTATAATTGAATTCTATGGAAGTAAGGATACTATTTTAATACTACTGTTAGGTAATAAAAATACAAATAGGAAATATCTTTGAATGAACTTTTTATCAATATACATGAGAATGATTTTCATCCTCTTCCATTTCTGTGTTTGTCTTCTTATGTTCATTGCTATGAGAAAAAACTGTTCACATAGTCATGTTTGATAGGTGAGAGACAGATGCATTAAAACCAGATAGTTATTTTTTATTTTCTTAGAAGAGCTGTGCTGAATGCTGGGCTCAGGTCAGCTCTTGCTGTCTCTAGCCTTTTGCATTCTTTTCAATTTTCACAAGCTCTGTAACTACAGGAGATGTGATAATTGAGTCAGGGACCATTTTCAAACCTAGCTAACTTTTTAAAATCCAGTTCTTCATGTAGTCCACAATTCCAAGCCCATCTTTAATGGATGAATTTGAAGCCTGACTATTTGCTGAAGAAATAGTTGGAGAAATTAATTTTTCCTCATATGAACATGCCATTTGATAGAGAGCTCATGCTGGTGGAGACACACAACCCATAGGCATGTGTCAATCATTTCTCCTCAAATCTAGAAAAAAGGAGAAGGATCTCCTAAAGATGATAGCAGAGGACTCTGTCACCATTCTACACATGTGTGATGCAGGTTGATAGCAGAGAACAGGGATCCTACTATTTTAACAGTGTGAGAAATTCAAAGAAAATAGAAGCAATACTGTTGTTACTGTTCTTTGCCAGAAAACTTACCTATCCTTACTGCCTGAAGCATGCCTAAGGCTAGCAGCATTTGCTTGGACTATGAAGATCAATTTCACATATGGAGCTTCCTCTTAAGGTATTAAGATTAATTTCCTAGGTTGGATATCAAGGACTAAGCTATGTTCTATAGGTCAACTTTTACAATTGGATTATGAAACAAATTATGGGCCTTTCTACTATTTTGGAAGGCACACTAGGGAGTGTAACATAGTCCCTGTGTTCAAATCCTGGGCTGAATTTGAGATGCACCACTTGTTGGTTATTTGGCTCAGTTCTATTTGTTTTTTTTCTTCTTTTTGTCTTTTTTAGTTCATTTATGTCAGTGTTCTGTTATAGGTTCACCTCGAGGATCAGATAAGTTAATGCATGCTGATTGCTTAGAATGAGTCCTGACAAACAGTAGCTAATAATTGTAGTTATTATTGCCATTACTAATACATTAACAAAAATTTACACTAATTCTCACTTCTTACCATTTGCATATGTTACTCTCTTGGGTATTCCTTGGACGAATGTGTATGTGACAAGAATCAGGAATTTATTGGTCTCTGGAAGTAATCCTTACCTGAATTGATCTCCTTCTAACTCTATTCCTAAAGGAATCACATTTCAACTACCAAATTGAAGGCTACTTGCATCATCTAGAAAGCTTAGCAAAATGTTTTGCTTATGACTACTGTATAATAACTACTGGAATGAATAAGCAGTGAATCCAGGAACTCCCTCATTTATAGAGAAGTGACCAGGTTACAAGTATGGAGATCAGCCAAAGGCCACACAGCTAGGTTTCTGCAGAGGGAGACTAGAAGCCACCTGCTCTGTTGGACTCTTAGTCCATTACTTTGAAAATTGTTTTTGCTGCTCCTTGAATTGTTTTTATTGCTTTAAAACTACAACTCTTCTCCAGAGAGCAGGGGAAAAAATTCTCCTCCTTGCAAATCTGCTGGAGCTGAGAAATCAAAAGACAGCATTGAGACTCTGAGTATTTCGTGTAATCAAATTCTACATTGGATGCCAGAAATCAGACGCAAGAGTTGGCTCTTTTGAATAAAGTGTCCATAGAAACAGCAGTGCCACTTCCCTGTATATGGCTGCTCTTATGCATGCATAACAATTTTATTGACTTAATCTTGATTTCTAAGATGTTTGAGGAGTGTAAGGAATCATGGGAAGGCCTGATCAGTACTCAGAGGAAGTATATTTTGATTATAGCATTATCAACTGGATTCTGTGGCAGAGTTTTTCTCAGACATATACCTGAACAATTTACCCAATTTTTATAAGAAGATTTCTAAAATGTCATAGAAAAATATAATAGCTTGTCATATTTTCAGGCACATATGAATATGTAGGACATTATAATTGTTCGTATTCATCTCTCTTTCCTCCTGCCCTCTACTGCTTGACCTCTACCTCTTCCAACATAGGTCCCTTCTATATACATTACATTGTATGCTAACTTGAAAAGTTAATAAGATGCAGAAAAATAGTAATTTTACTTATAATCAAGTCTGTATTCCTCTATAATAATAGGTTTTGCACAACCCAAGAAACTAACACTTTAGTCAAATCCTTAACTTTAAAAGCCTTATTTTCCAAATTTGCAGGGTTCAAATGACCAACAGAATTACTGTGCCCTTCTTTTGTAGCATTTTGACAGGCCCTGTGAGATGACTTCCAGGTGGAGGTGCTTGCCTCAAGCAAGCCATGGCAACCTGTGTCCCATCACTGAGGCTCACAGATAAGTGGAAACAGAAAACCAACTCTGTCCTCTGACCCCTACACACCACCACCACCTCCATCAAGTAAACACATATGCATACACACAAAGATGTTACAATGAGCCCTTTAAAATTAAGAATTTGGAATACAAAGTATTTCCCCATTAAAGAGTGAACATTCCTTCACGTGAGTGGCAGCACACAGCTTTGTCCTGCCACTCCAGATGTTGAGGAAGGGAAACCTATATGCAGCAGGCTAGACTGGGGTGCACATCAAGACTCTGACTCAGGCAGAATTTAAAGGTTCAAAATTCTGGCATGGTTTTCATAAGTCCTTAACAGACTCTTTGGAGCACCACTATGTTAATTACATTTTAACAGGATTGAATTTGAAAAAAGAAATGCCTTTTATGCTTAACGCTGCAATAAAAAAACTCCTTGAGAGTCTGGTCCATTCTTTGCTCACTTGAATAACGATTTCTGGCTAAGTCTATATTCAGCTAAATTGAAAAGTTTCTTGAGGTGGAGTGAGTAAATAAATGCAACATTGTGTGATGAACTTTGAATTAGAGACAAGTGTAAGGGTGCTGTGGACATACACAAAAATTCCAAGGAGAAAAATAGTCATCGAGACACAGCACTGGTTAGGAATGTGCCTGAATGACATGACCTCTGCTTTCTCCTGGGACGGTGATCTCCAGTACTTTGAAGCTAATACTGTACATTTAAATACTAAAATGACTCCAAGGAAATGCACGACCTGAGCTAATGAAGTTTTTAAAAGGCACTCAAGAAGAAACTCCCAAGACTGGAAGGGGAAGGATGCTTGAACTGTGACTTGGACATGGACTCAAGTTAGTGCAGGCCGCCAAGTGTGAGATCAAGGCTTAGCTAAAGTATCAATGCATTATTTTTTGAATAAAAGAGATACTCTGAAGCCAAATATAAATTATCAGGGCCCAGGAATATGGGCTTAGTTTTTCTTGAAAACCATGCTCCAATGATGTAGTGATACGTGAACTTTTTATAGAAACAGAACAAAGAAAGTCATAAAAGAACATAGTTTCAAACACCTGGGTGGAAACTTCAGGTAGCAGGTCATAATAAATGGCAAAGTCTGCTATAGGTCTGAGATGCTGACAACATTCTCAGCCTTTTCATTGTCTGGAAACAAGGGGGTCTATTTATATATTCCAAATAATTTAATGGTCACAGTGTTAGGTCAGGTATAGAGGAAGGCAATATATGTCTCTTAAGTGATCTAAAGGTGAGCCAAGAAAATTTGACCGTAGTCTTTGTAACCTTCCAACCCTTTTATACCGCTGAAGCTCACACTGAGGTCACAGTTTATTTCAGTTGATTCTCATACATAAGTTTCACTTTTAATCCAGGCTGTCCTTAAAATTTCCCATCCTCTTACTTCAGCTTCCTGGGTGCTAGGATTAAAGACAGTGGCTACCATGCCTAGGAAATTTGCATAGATATTTCATCTATGCTGATGTAAGAATATCTAATGAGCATATAAATAGCTCCTTTTCTTTCATTAGAGAAACACAAATCTAAACCACTTTCTATTGTCGAGTTGACTGCCATCAAAATGACAAATATGAAGCATTTCTAGGGATATGGAGACACTAGGACCCTTGTACATTGTTGGGAGGAATATAAAATTATATAGACACCTTGAAAAATAGTTTGGCTGCTTCTAAAGGATGAAACATAAATTAAGAATATGGTGTTCTCCTACTAATTACTAAGGATCAATGAAACTATCTCTGCAAGTGCATGTTGAATATATTAGCATTATTTTCAGTAGCCCCAAATGGAAAACAACTATTTACCCATGATTCCATGAATGTGTAAAGAGCACAAACTACCTCCATACAAAATGCCACAAGTATTGTTGAGGCAAAACCTACAATTCTCATCTTAAAAGAGATAAGGATTGGTTTATCTTGGAGCCATTTTGAGGGTCTATGGCTTGGTTGGAAAGATAGATTTAGGTCACCACAAATTCCATGTTTCAACATAGAAGCAGTTTGAAGGGAAATGCTTAATTAAAATAGTTTTTTAAAAAATTTTTCTAGAGTTTTATTGGGAGAGAAAGGAAGAAGGGGGAGAGAGAGAGAGAGAGAGAGAGAGAGAGAGAGAGAGAGAGAGAGAGAGAGAGAGAGGAGGGGGAGAATACGGAAGGGAAGAGTGCAGAAAGAGAGCTAAAATAGATTTTTGAAGATTTGCATTTTGCCTGCCTGAATATATGTTTGTGAAACCATGTACATATCTGATGCCCACTAAGGTCAGAAAATGGTCTTGGAGCCATTGGAACTGGAGTTACGCATGGTTGTGAGCCACCATGTGGATTCTGGGCATTGAACCAGGATGCTTTGCAAGAACAAAATGTACCCTCAACTGTGGAGCGGTCTTCCTTTACCCCTTCCCCTTTTGAAGGAAAATTTGATGAAGACCTTAGTTAAAAGTCCATGTCTTATGGATAAGTTTGTTATGAACCAGATGAAAGAAGTAAACTAGTATGAACCGGATTCTTTCATGTTTATAGAGCAGATTTCAGTGATTTCAGTGATGTGCATGTAATGGAGACTGGGAGCACAAGATGGATGTTGGGGTTTCTGTTGCAGGGAGAAACTCTGGAGGTTTTGAACAAGGAAGTATTGCACACACCAGCATCTCATGGAGACTTAATCTACCTGTTATGAGAATCATGTTTTACTTATTTTCTTTGCTATTCAGTCTCCTATAAAGTGGGTGCAGTGTTTTCTTCTTCCAAGATGGTTATGAGGCATAAATGTGTGTCATATACATCGAGAACATGATTAGTTCCTGTGAGTAACAGATCTTTTCCTGCATCTGTGTTAAACTGCTGCCATCTGGGAAGATAACTATTCTAGGAGACTATGGATAGAATGCAGCTGGACACATTGATCCCCATGGCTCTATGAAGGGCAGCTGGCCTTCTTTTTGGCTTCTTCTAAGCCAATAATAAAATTCTCATCCTCTCTTTCTCATCCTCCCCAACCTCATGCTACATTCCAGAAAGAAGAGGAGAAAAAACCCCAATCTCTCCAGCATTGCATTCTCTCATACTATACTTCCCACTTCATTTTCCTTTATCTCTTTTCATATTTAATTTTAAAGGGAAATAAATTGATAAGCTAAGTTCTCAATGGGGAGGAAAATAAGAAGAAAAAAATCAAGTAGATGCACATTGAGAAGTGAGAGGAACCTGATTCTCTCTGAATTGCAGCCTGGACCAGTGCAGACAAATGACAGGACTGATGTGCTGGGCTTTGTTGAGCCCTGGAGAGCTGCTGGCTACTACCACCTTAATATTTAATAGGCACTTGTACAGAAACACCATGTGAGCACGAGAGACGTTAATTGCTCATAACATTTTACTTTTGCTTTTGTAAGTTAGCAGGTTGTTAGTTGTAAAACCAAGTGTTGTTTGGTTAGGTTGAAATATTAATGTTCAGCTCTTAACTTTTTTTGGAGGTACTTTTTCCATGAAATATTTTGTCAGAAATACTTTGTCTTGCTCCAAAGGGATCAAGAGCCTCATCAGATCCTCAGAGGGACCCGAGAAGAATCCCAAGGGCTCTGAACTTCACACAGTTCTTCTGGAACTGCTGAGCACAGAGTGTGAGATATGGGGAAGGCTTTTTTGTTTTTGTTTTTGTTTTTGTTTGATCTGCTAGCATCTGGAAGCTTTGTTTGGCTATTGACTGTTGTGGTGATGCTTCACATCCTGAAGACTCAGGGCCTTTCTGGTCCCATCACCATCACTGAATGGTTTGGTTTGATGTTTCTTTATATATCATTTAAAAATCAGACTTAGTGTATGAATAATTTTATAAAAACATCTGTACAGAAGCACTAAATCAAACAATTTTGAGTTACCTCAAGAGGCTATAGTGTGAAGAGAAATAATATCTGACGGTAAAGTCTAAAGCTGTCAGTGGGAATTCCTCCAGGAAGTCTCTTTCCTGGCTGTTCATACTCTGTATTGTCATAATACAATGTGCTATTCCCTCTGCTATTAATATATTTTCCTTTGTTTTTATGACACAGATTTCTCTTCTTCTTCTTCTTCATTAAAACAGCAGTTTGCTCTGTCTGTTCAAAAGCTACCTCCTCTGAGAATTTTCCCAAAGCCAATGACAAGGCTTCATTGGTCATTATTTAATGTAATCTGTTTCCTCAAGCCTGGCGGCTCTTCTCCATGGTGCTGCATATTTATCTTTTGCACCACCTTGTAAACCTATTGAAGAGAGTTCATCCCTTCCAGGGATTTCTTACTCTTTGTTGTGGAATGCAGCTCAAGACATACATAGAGAGTTCATCAGCACTGTCGAAAGAATGCTTTGTATAAATTACCAGAAGATTCTCCAAGTTCTGAGATGGCAACAGATGCCTTGGGTTGAATAGGCTTCTCTCTGTTTCCACACAATAGTCACACTGTCATCTGTCCTATTGTTAATGCTTTAAAAATAATTAAACAATTTCTGGTATTAAATTTACATGTGCATTTGAGAAGAGGGTAGGAAAAAAAGCAGCCTGTAAAAACTAAAACTGAGATAAGAAATAATTATGGGACATGATTTATTTTCTAACGTGAGTTTACTTTGATAAGTGAAACACCTCAGGAGTTTCTACAGACTGAAAATGCATGCTTATGAAAGGCAACAAGGTGTTTCAATTTCTAAAGCCTTCCAAAGATATATAAGTTCATTTTTTCCCCATGTCATCTCAGAAGCAATAGAGTCACTTGTTTGCTCCCACGTATTAAATTCAATTCTTCATTTTATATCTCATTTTGTCTGCTTGAATTTTATGGTGCACAGTCCAGTCTTTGAGAGAATGAGAGTTCAGCCTTCTCATTCTTTCCAATGCTATCAAACCTTGCGGCTGTTTTCCAACAAAATCATTCAGCAAATTGAATAGATCACAGAGCAAGTAAGTTGTAATGAAAGGGAAAGAGCTGAGGTCTTTTCCCTTTCTGATGACAGTCTACTCTAGGAAGATTGAACTGTTCTGTGTTCCTGGGTCACATATTTCATGATGGTCTGGAAAAGAGCATACATTGTTCAGGTAGCCCAACCCCTCACAAAGAAATAAACATATATGTAAATTCCAGGTTCTAAAAACAGGGTATCTGGGATGACGAAGGACCTTACAGAGAGTCATAGCCACTCATTCCTTTCCCAAGACTCTCAAGGAAATCATCGAAGAGGAACTCGAAGATCTAGGTTGAAGAAAATCTGATTATTATTTATCTTAGTAAACAAAGGGGACCATCTATTCAGCCATGAAGATTGGTGAATAAATCAAAGAACATCTACATGATAAAACAATTCAGATTGAAGGTTCCCTATAAAGATAAAATTGTAGAATGGATGCACATTTAATGAAGATAAGAACAAACTGGCATAGAATGTGAAATTAATTTTTCACCTACACATTATAATAAAGGGAACTGAGAAAATCATGTCATTTTTTTTGAGTCTCACTGGTACATCTGAATTTCATATGCAACAGAAAATTAATAGTCGGATTTGTAGTTGGGTATAAAGACTGTGGTTTGAATACAGCAAGGGAAAGGTCACCATGATGTTCATCGATGGTTTAGAGGATTACTGAAGAAGAGTCCTGCATTGGTAGCCTATTGTGTCGCCTTTACCACACCTTTCCTCAGGAAAAGATGCTAATTTAAATTCACACCCCTCAGCATTCTTTGCCACATACATCCCAACATTTTTCTCTTTCTTTCCCCAACTTTTATTAAAAAGAGATTCTTTTCTCATACAACATATCCTTATTGTAGTTTCCCCTCCCTCTATTCCTCACAGAACCTCCCACCTCCCTTCCCGTCCAGATCCATTCCCTGTCTTCCATTAGAAAAGAACAGGCTTCTAAGCAGCAGTAATAAAACACAACAAATTAAAACGTAATAAGCTGAAAGAAAAGCCATCACATTGAAGTTGGACAAGGCACATCAACAAGAGGGAAAAGAGCCCCAAGACAAGGTACAAGGATCAGAGACCCACGCCTTTGCACAAGAGTCCCATAAAAACACAAAGCTGAAAGCTATTATATATATATGCAGAGGACCTGGTGCAGACCTGAGTTGGACCCATGCTTACCACTTCCGTCTTTGTGAGTCCATATGAGCCTTGCTTAGTTGATTCAGAGGGCCTTGTTCTTCTGGTGTCTTCCATCCCTTCTGGCTCTTATACTCTTTCCATCTCTTATTCTGTGGGGCTCCCGAGCCCTGAAAAAGGGATTCAATGAAGTCTCTGTGTTTCAAGGATTCTCTCTATCTCATTGTATTGTCTGGCTGTGTGTTTCTGTATTTGTTCCCATCTGCTGCAGAAGAAAGCTACTTTGATAATAGCTGAATAAAATGTTGATTGATGAGTGTAGCAGAATATCATTAGGAGTCATTTTATTTTATTATTACTTCTTTTTTGTGATCATCAGGATTTAGTTTTATCATAGGTCTCTGGGCTATCTGGTCTCTGTTTTTTGGTCACCTAAGTAGTGTCAGGTATGGGTTCTGTCTTAGTTAGGGTTTCTATTGCTATGAAGAGACACCATGACCATGTCAACTCCTATAAAGGGCAACATTTAATTGGGTCTAGCTTACAGTTTCAGAGGTTTAGGTTATTATCACCATGGTGCAACATGGTGGCACGCAGGTAGACATGGTGATGGAGAAGGAGCTGAGGGTTCTATATCTTTATCCATAGGCAAAATGAAGTGAACTGTGTCACTGGTCATAACATGAGCATAAGAGTCCTCACAGCCCACTCTCAGTGGCATACTTCTTCCAGAAAGACCACAGCTACTCCAACAAGGCCACACCTCCTCATAATGCCACTCCTTATGGGGGCCATTTTCTTTCAAACCACCACATGTTCCATCTTGTGGAGTGGGCTTTAAGTCAAATCGGACATTGATTGGTTACTCCCACAAGGTTTGTGTCATCGTTTCCCTAGCATATTTTCTGGCAGGACAGACTGTATATGAAAGGATTTGTGGCTGGGTTGGTGTTTACATTTCTCTTTTGGTAGCCTGTAGAGTACCTTTCTGTACCAAAGACACTAGTATATAGGGGTGAAGCTTTTATGAAGGCACCAGCTTATCCTTTCCATGTTTAATGCATTGTGTGGGTGTTGTCTTTGGCAATGAGGCCTTGTCATCAGTTTGTGGAGAGCAAACTCTTCTCTTGGCAACAGCCTGGATTGTTTGGGAATTTCCTTGAAATCCCTTTGGCCAACAGCTCAATTTGATGTAACCCAGTCCTGGTACTGCAAGCTTCATTTGGAAGAGATGACCAGTTGGGACTTCATCATCCTCATTATAGGGAGATGTGTATTTTAAAGAGCATTTCCTTATCATCTTGCATCTTATATTGCTACAAAGGGAAGGAGTTCTGAAAGGTACAACTTTCGACAGAGTAATCATCATCAGTTTTTACTGTAGAAAGTTGCTTTTTAGGGCAGAGTCAGTATGTTAAACAGCCTGTTAAATGTGAGGTTCCCTGCACCTGCATAGTGTCCTAGAAAATACAAATAGGTCCCTTTTGATTATCATGGGGTGCATACATTAGAGGTATGTGATAGGAGAGAAGCTTCATAAAAACAAAAATCAAAACAAAATTCCTCCCTTGTTCTCATCTCTCATGGGTGGTCCTAGTGCATGTGGGGCTGTGAATGTGGAGTCTAACACGTTTGTCTTGGCAGAGCTTTCTCTGGGTAATTCAGATTCATAGCACTAACCATCCTACATTACTTGGGTTTGCAATAACGAGAGCAAACAATTCTCAAATCAATCTTAAGAGGAAGAGGTGGGGACGGATGAGGAGGAAACATTTAGCTTATGTTAGAAAGACTAAGCAAGGTGCTCAGAGCCTCTGGAGAGGATATAATTGCTGAACATGCTTCACTGGTAGTACATTTATCTGTTACCATAGAGATAGAGCAGTAGTTTTTATCTTATTACTTCCTTAAACTCCCAACTAAAGACAGGCAGAAAAGGAATGAACAGATATATTTTTATTGGGATTATGGCCTAAGAAATATATATCTGCTCATTTTAGAGACATGTGTACCCAAGTGAACAATCTAATTTAATCAATATTTCTATTCTCTGGGACAACATCCCTAGCTAAAAAGCTTTTAATTTCTCTTATCATTCTCATTGAACATGATTCTATTTTCCATATTGTATTGTTATACACTTTTCATATCTTACATGTTAGAATTGACATTTGTTCAGACTGACCCAGAAGTTTGATAATTTGTTTGCTCATTGATGTTTCTATCAATATACTAAAATTGTCCATTCTGTTTTTCCCTTTTTAAACATTTAGCAGTTTGGGAACAGTGATACAGCACAGTGAGTAAAGGATCTTGCTGTGCAAGCCTGGC
The DNA here is from genome assembly GCF_903995425.1 of Onychomys torridus. Lineage (NCBI taxonomy): Eukaryota > Metazoa > Chordata > Mammalia > Rodentia > Cricetidae > Onychomys > Onychomys torridus. The sequence continues at coordinate 30,219,541 of NC_050454.1, forward strand.
AACCTGAGTTTGATTCCTTGAGCCCACAGTGGAAGGTGATAACCAACTTCTGAAAGTTGTCCTCTGATTTCTACACAGACACAGACACAGACACAGACACAGACACAGACACAGACACACAGACACACACAGACACACACACACACACACACACACACACACACACTACCACTACTGATGATGATGATGATGATGATGATGATGATGATGATAAAGCAGTAGTAGTAGCAGTTTGCTCGGAGAAAATGTGAGAAGGAACAACAGCCTTGGGTGATTTTTACATGTCTTTGTTTTACCTTCCCTCTTAAATACAGTCTTTTGAAACATGAACAAAACTGAAAAACCTTTCAGCTGGTTTAACTAAGTGATTTGGGTGTGTGTATTGCTTTAATGAAATATTTCCGATTTGGTAGTTTGTACTCTCAAATGGCAGCTCATAAGCAAGAGAAATTAATTTCTTATTAATCTGCAGATCTGGGATGACCAAGATGAAGATGCCAACCCTGGTGCCAGCTGAGGGTTACTCTTCACTTCCAAGGCACCTTGATGCCATGCTGTCACATAGTGAATGGCAGATGGGCAAGAGAGCATTGCTTTCAACCTGAGGCCTTTCATAACAGTGCCAATTCCTCAAGTCATGGTTCTTTTGCTATTGCACTGGAGATTAAAATTCAACCTGAGGTTTGAAGGGCATACTATGATTCACACCACAGGATTCCAGTCTTACACCATGGAATTTCAAGACCTTAAATGCAAAACACATTCATTTCATTCCAAAGGGATACAAAACTTTTAACTAATTCCACGCATCAATTTCAAAGTCTTTTCTAAACTTGGACTGCCTCAGATTTGAGCGAGATTCAATGTATGTACAACTCATCCTGGGGCCAATTATGAGACTGAAAAACGTATAAGTTAGTGTTTTCAAAATACTACAGTGGGACAAGCACAGGCTGCACATTCCAATTGCAAAGGAGATACATGGCCAAGAAGAAAGGAGTAACACTTTACAAGGAAGTCTAAAATCTAATTTGGAAAACTACATTAAATCTTAAGTCTTGAGGAAAATTGTCTTTGATTCTACAATCTGCCTCCTGGACAGATGAGGCTGGAGGTTCTGAAGATGCTTCTTTCAAGGCTTTCTGACTTTCCCAGGCTGGAGTCAAGTGCCTGGAACCTTCACTCACTGCCTTTACATATTGTGGCTCTACAGTTCCAGGCTCCCCACAGGACTACCAGCATGGTTCCACCAAGCATTGGTTTAGGAGGAACAATGTTCAGCGATACTAAGAGTATGAAGAATCAACCCAACAATTGGGATTAGAGGTAGAGATTTGCAAAAGTGACTAGGATTAGAGAGGATCACCAGGGTAGACTCCCATAGTTGAGCCCCTGTGGTTTTCTTTTTTGTTTTTATTGACATTTTTTTTATTCATTTTACATACCCATCACAGATCCCCTTCTTCCCTACTTCTACCCCTCCAGTTCCCTCCTACAAGAAGGTAAGGCTCACCCCCATCCCCTCCTACAAGAAGGTAAGGCCCACCCCCATTCCCTCCTACAAGAAGGTAAGGCTCACCCCCATCCCCTCCTACAAGAAGGTAAGGCCCACCCCCATGCCCTCCTACAAGAAGGTAAGGCCCACCCCCATTCCTTCCTACAAGAAGGTAAGGCCCACCCTCATCCCCTCCTACAAGAAGGTAAGGTCTCTCAGGGGGAGTCAGTATAGCCTGGTACATTCAGTAGAGTTGCATTGGTGGTATAGTAATGAGCTTAGTTGCCTTCCCAGTGGTTTTCTAAGAAGAGAAAGAACAGGGGACATTCAAATGTGTGCACACTCCTTGTGTCCTAATACCCTAGGACTCTTTCAAATGAAAATATCACCAGATGTAGTCCTGATAAACCTTAGACTTCTGAAACCATGAACCAAGTACACCCATTTTCCTCAAGGCATACCTAGTCTGTGTGTTGTGTTAATAACAACAGGAAACAGAACAGTACATTCAACTTTTTAGTACACTGCTAAAATTGACTGTCTAATGTGTTTTTGATTGAGACTATAGAATATTTACATGTATATTCATAGAAATATTAACTGGTAGTTTCAGTACTACATAAATTTTTCTAACTCTGTAACCAGAGTAATATAAAACAGATTAGAAGTGTTCGTTTCTATTTAAGTTTTGGAAGAGTTTGTGAAGGATTGGCATTAATTGTTTTTGTATGTTGAGTAAAATTCACATAGGAAGTGTCTATCTGAGCCTAGACTTTTCTTTATTGGGAGTTCTTTTTTTTTTTTTCTTTTCCTGATGACCAATTAAATCTCCTCACAAAGTATAGGTCTGGTTAGAGGTTTTTACTTCTTCATGATTCAGTCCTGGCAAGTTTCATACATCTAAGAGTTTATACATTTTTCTGGATTATTTAATTCATTGGAATATAATTGTTCATGGTATTCATTTTTCATTTACTCTAATGCATTAATTTGTGTGTGTGTGTGTGTGTGTGTGTGTGTGTGTGTGTGTGAGAGAGAGAGAGAGAGAGAGAGAGAGAGAGAGAGAGAGACAGAATGTGTGAACATCAGAGGACAACTTTTAGCAAGTGTCTTCATTTGCCAACTTCATAGTTTTTTTTACAAAATCTTTTTATTCACCTATGTGGTATCTTCTTTCATTCCTGCTTTTGGACCCTCCTTAATATAAAAGAAGAGAAAGACAGAATAAAAGACTGGGGCTATAGAGATAGCTAAACTATTAAAGGCACTTGCTGCTCTTCCAGAGGACCTCACTTTGATTCCCAACATCCCAAGTTGAGAAACTCACAATTGCCTATAACCTCAACTCCATGGGATCTAATGGCTTCTTTTGGCCTCAGGAAGCATCCATATATATGTACCAAGCACACACACACACACACACACACACACACACACACACACAAACACACTTATTTAAATTTATAAAATAAGAACAAAAGGTCTATAAAACAACTTGAAATCAAGGAACAAAATGACAGAAGATTCTATATCTCAATAAGTCATTGAAATAAGTAGATTTGATTCTCTAAATAATAGAATATAGGAAAACAAGTTTTTAACAAAACATGCAATTCTTCTGCCTTTAGGAGACTCACATCACCAAGAATTAGACAATATGAATGGATGGAAAACGCTATTCCATGTAAATGGAAACCAAAATAAATGCTTGTATTTCTTTTCTAATAAAATAAACTTCAAGTTAAAAAGTGTAAGAAGAGACAAGACTGTTTTGTAGTGTTAAGGAGGCCAGAAAGTAACAGCTTATAAGATTTATAGATACAGCCAGAACCTGGAAACAACCGAGGTGCCCCTCAACCAAAGAATTGATAAAGAAAATGTGGTACATTTACACAATGGAGTATTATTCAGTTGTTAAAAACAATGACATCAGGAAATTTGAAGGCAAATGGATAGAACTAGAAAAAACCATTCCGAGTGAGGTAACCCAGAGCCAGAAAGACAAAAATGATATGTACTTATTCATAAATGGATATTAACAGTAAAGGAAAGGATAACCATGCTATAACCCACAGATCCAGAGAAGCTAGGTAACAAGGAGGGCCCAAGCGGGAGGCATGGATCTCCCTCCCTGGAAAGGGGAAATAGAAGAGATCTCCTGGGTGGACTGGGGCCAGGTAGGGATGGGAACTTGAGAGATCAGGTTGGAGGGTGGTTTGAGGGGAGAATACTGAAAGAGACAACTGGAGAAGGGGTTTTTGGGGTCAGGTAGAAACCTCCCATGAACCTACAAGGATGACCCCAGCTAAGACTCCTAGCAATAGTGGATATGTTGCCTGAACTGGTCATCTCCTGTGATCAGATTGGTGATGACCCCAATTGTCACCAGAGAGTGCCCTTGGCAGCGGGGTTTCAACGGGGGTGACCCACCTGTGTGAGTGAATGAAAGAGACAGGGGACACAAGATCCGGACAGCAAGACAAGATTCTGATAAAGCTGTCAATCTTTATTTTAATCTGCAAAGCTTATATAGCATAGGAGGGGAAGGGGCAGGAAGGAGGGAAGGGGTGCAAGACGTGTGAGGCAGATCATGCAACTGCAAGATGTCGGCTAAGGTCACTGGTCGGGGCAGTTTATTCTGTTGCTAGGCTACCTGACCATGGAATGCTCTTTATGTTCGGTTGTCATGGCACCTGACTGTGGGATGTTCTCTTATCTTTGGGGGCCTCTGGTTACTGCTCTGGGAAGAGGCTTATGACTTGTTCTCTGGTCTAGCTAGTCCTTTCCATGGTTCATGTTTGGTTCCTGACATCTTGGTCCCTAACAAGAGAGCCTCCATCCAGTAACTGATAGAAACAGATACAGAGATTCACAGCTAAACATTAGGAGGAGTTCAGTGATTCCTGTTGAAGAGAGGGAGGAAGGATTGTAGGAGTCAGAGGGGTCAGGGTCGTCACAAGAATACCACAGCATCAACTAATCTGGGCTCATAGGAACTCACAGAATCTTAATTGACAACCAGAGAACATGCATGGATTCATCTTAAGCCCTCTACATACATGTGACAGTTGTGTAGCTTGGTCTACTTGTCGGATTCCTTACAATGGGAGCAGGGGCTGTCCCTAACACTTTGGCTGGCTCTTGAGAACCTATTCCTTATACTGGATTGCCTTGCCCAGCCTAAATACAAAGAGAGGTGCTTAGTCTTGCGTCAACTTGATGTGCCATGCTTTGCTGATACCCATGGGAGGCCTGACCCTTTCTGAACAGAAACAGAGGAGGAGTGGATGTGGGACAGGGCAGAGATGAGGTGAGGAGAGGGATTGGGAAGAAAGAAGGGAGAAGAAACTGTGGCCAGGATGTAAAAAAAAAAAATAAATGGATTAAAAATATTAAAACAAAACAAAAACATTATAGATACAAGTAGATGAAATAATGGAGCATTTAAAAATGAACAATGACTATTAGTAGATTTTAAGGGAGAAATGGACTACAATATAACAACATCAGGAGCCTCAACAATCCATTTTCATATCGAAGGATAGTCAGAATATCAACAGAGAAACATGGCCTTTAAAATACATGACAGTTCAAATGAACCTTATAGGCATCCAGAAAACATTTTATCCACAATTTGAGGTAACCCAGACTCAGAAAGACAAACATGGTATGTACTCACTCATAAGAGAATACTAGATGTAAAACAAAGGATGACTAGACTGCTACTCACAACTCCAGGGAGGCTACCCAGAAAACAGGACCGTAAGAAAGACACAGGGATCGCCCAATGACAGAGAAATGGATGAGATCTATACTAGCAAACTGGACGTGAGGGGGGGGGGATTGGGTAATGAAGGGCAAGGGTAGAGGGAAAGAGAGCTTAGGGGAACAGGAGATCTCAGCTGGATCAAGAACAGAGAGGGAGAACAAGGCAAAAGAGACCATGATAAATGAAGACCCCCATGGGAATAGGAAGAAGCAAAGTGCTAGAGAGGTCTCCAGAAATCCACAAAGATTCCTCCACTGTAAACTACTGGCAGTGGTTGAGAGAAAGCCCAAACTGACCTACTCTGGTGATCTGATGGAACATAACACCCTAACTGTTGTGCTAGAAATCTCATCCAATGACTGATGGAAGTGGATGCAGAGATCGTCGGCCAGGTCCCAGGGGAAGCTCCAGGAGTCCAATTGGTGAGAAAGAGGAGGGATTATATGAGTGAGAATTATTGAGACCAAGATTGGAAAGAGCACAGGGACAAATAGCCAAACTAGTGGAAACACATGAACTATGAACCAATAGCTGCGGAGCCCCCAGCTGGATCAGGCCCTCTGGATAAGTGAGACAACTGAATAGCTTGAACTGTTTGGGAGGCATCCAGGCAATTGGACCCAGACCTGTCTTTAGTGCATGAGCTGGCTGTTTGGAACCTTGGACTTACACAGGGACACTTTGCTCAGCCTGGGAGGAGGGGACTGGACCTGCTTGGACTGAATCTACCAGGTTGAGCTGAATCCCCAGGGGAGTCCTTGCCTTGGAGTAGATGGGAATGGGGGTGTGCTGGGAGGAGAGGTGGGGTGTGGGAGGAGGGAGGACAGGGGAATCAGTGGCTGATATGTAAAATTAATATAACATAAAATAAAAAAGAAGAAAAAAGAACATTTTATTCACAACTTAAAAAATAATTTTCTGTTTATGGAAAATTCTCTTGAATAGAACATATGTTAGGACAAAAATATTTCAACAATTAAAAAATCAAAATCATGTCAACTGCCTTTTACGCTCACACTACAACAAAACTGGACCTAAACAGCAGGAAGAATTATAAATGATACAAAAGAAATCAAATAGCAGGCTCCTCAAACACAGTAAGTCCTTGAAGATGATAATCAGGCTATAGAATCAACACAATTCCTATCAGCAGATGAGTGGATGAAGAAAATATGGGCTGTATACACAGGGAATTCTATTCAGACAAACTAAATTGTGAAATCATTTGACAGCATTGATGACCTAGAGAGCATTACACTGTTATTCCAAATGAAGTAAGTCAGACCCAGAGGATTGAACACTGCAAAATCTCACAAGTGGTACCTAAGGAGGTTGTTCCTGGGTTGGGATTTTTGCTCAGTGGCTTGTCATTTGTCAATGGAAATGACACTATGGAAAGAGTCCTGTCTTCAGTCTTCAGTGCTGGAGCAAACAACAATAACAAGAATAAAAGCAAAGTAGCAAAAACCAAACATTCCCACCCAAACACAGAACACTCCACTCCCAGACCCTCCCCAAGAGCAGTTGGTCCTCTAGAAGTGAATGTAGCATAGTGGTGACCAAAGATTGGGAGTGAGGTCAGCCTGCATATGCAAGGCTATTGCTTCCTATGAAGAGTAAGGTTTGTTGTTTGATAACACAGAAAGATGAATATAATGAAACATACTGCCTCAAAAATCTCAAAATAGAACCCAATCATAAAGAAAACATTACATTTTAACTAATGAATATGTGCAGATATTATGGAGCAATAAAAAAAACCCTGAAAGACAAAATAGAAAATGTAGGACTCAGCTAGCTAGATGGCACTATTCATTTCAGAGCTGTAGTGATTGAGGAAGCAGGCATTGGTTTCAGGACATAACATATCCCAAAGGTTTTGATAGCTGTATGTATTCATGTAATCTAGTGCCTGATATATGATCAAGTCAAAAAACATTTTTAATCTTCCAAAAAGTTTTGTCTTGCTGCTTTCCAGACAACCCTTCCCCCTCCCCCAGAGACAGCCATTGCTATGCCTTAGATGATCACAGATTGCTTTCGTCTGTCCTTGAACATCACATAAATGGAATAAAACAGTGGATTCTCTTTTGTGTCTGGTTTCTTTCACTCAGAATACTGTCTGAGGGATTTATTCATGCTGTTGAATGTCTCAATAGGTTTTTGTTTATTTTTCTTTTTTTTGTAGGTTAATATGGTTGGAAGTATGAATATAACATAAGCATGATTTGTTTTTCTCTTAACCTCTAGTTGGGTGTTTGGAAATTTTCTTTTCTGGCTTGACTGATAGAAATAAATCTTCTATATAAATGTACATACAAGTAATTTCTTGGTTATGCTTTCCTTTTTCTTGGATAAATGGCTATAAACTGCTAGATTAGCATGTGGGTAAGATATATGTTTGAGTTTATATAAAAGTAATATTTCGATTTACAAGATTGTTGTACCATTTTGGTTTCCTACCTGTAAGTGTTGAGAGATTCATATATTTCACATCCTAGGATTATTTGGTGTTTTCAGCCTCTGAATAATTTCTCAACATGAGATGTTTTCATGACTATTAGTTTTCAGTTTTATGTGCTTATTGGCCTCCTGTAATCTCTTTTGTAAAAAGTCTTCTGAGTTATCTCCCTTTGTCTCTTCCATGCAGTAGATACTTTCCTTATTGATTTTGGAACCACTCCATCTACTCTTCATAGGAGTCTTTTATTAGCTACATGTTTTCTTACAGTCTTTGGGGTTCCTATTTTTTTTCTGTTCTGTTTTTAAAATGTTTTACTTAATATGCTGTGTGCACATAATGTGTGTTGCTCAAATCCAGCCCATGCCCTCTCCTTTAGTTACCCCTCTTTTTATTCCCCAATTTATTAGAAAATTTCCCAATATATTAATGAGGTAATCGCCAGGAATTTTTAACTAGTTAATATGAGATTTTGAATCATAGAATATTGACTTATCTATAAAACATAAATTATCTGCATCACCATGAGCAGGATTATTTTTATTTTTAAGTTTCATTGGTGTGGCTTTTAGTGGTCTACAACTCAATGACTACTACCTCAAGTTATGAAATTATTCAGCCAATAGAAAGTTAAGTGAAGTCTGCAAGCTCCTATAGAAACTACTGCTTCTTGAGAGATCAACTGAGCAATGCCAAACATTCCACTACAAGTAGATTTTATTCTCTGTACTCTCCTTTCTGAAGTTCTTTAGACAGAAACAATCTCTAAAACTTACTATGAATCATACTCAGAGTGTCTGGTTTAAACTAATTTGGCCAGACATTTTATATAGCTGTGTCAGTGGTTTTAATTAATTCAATATACCTCTTTACACTCTAGACTGACATTGGAGGACATTGTGGTGCTAATGTAGAAACTTGGTGCAGTAGAAACTCCCTGAAATTTCCAAAGTGACCCTAGCAAAGTCTCTGGTAATGGGGGATACAGAGATGAACTGGCCATCTTCTGTAACCAAGCAGGGCAGTGGGACTGGAATATCAACCCAGCCACAAAACCTTCCTGAGCTACTACTATCTGTCCGGCCTGCAAGATGTTCTGGGGCAATGTCAATGGTGGAGCAGACCTTATGGGAGTGGCCAACCCTTGATTGACTGGTCCAACTTGAGTCTCATGCTGAGAGAGGGAGCCCACGCCTGACTCTGCCTAGATGGCCAGGATATCCCAGAGACCTAGCACAGAAGCAAACATTACTGGAGAAAAAAGTCAATGAAATGATTCCTAATGATATGTTGCTATAATCATAGGTAGGTGCATAGCCCAATTGCTACCAGAGGGTGTCATCAGGCAACTAATGGGAGCAGATGCATAGATCCACAGCCAAACACTAGGTGGAACCTGGAGAACCCCACAGAAGAGGGGGGGGGAAGATTGTAGGAGCCAGAGGTATCAAGGATACTAGGAGAAAAAGACTCAGAATCAACTAAGCAGGGCTCAGAGGGACTCACAGAGACTGAAGCAACTAACATGGACCCTGTATGGGTGTGAGGTAGGTCCTCTGCATATACCTTATGGTTGCATAGCTTGGTGTTCTTGTGGAACTTCCAAAAGTGGTAGTGAGAGGTATCTCTGACTCTTTTCCTCGTGCTCTGGACTCTTTTCCTCTTACTGGGTTACATGTCCAGCCATGATATGGTTTGTGTCCAGTCTTATTGTATCTTATTAGGCTATGTTCGGTGGATACCCCTGTGAGGCCTGCTCTTTATTTGCAAGGGAAACAGAGGATCTGGGGGAGAAGGGCTGGGAGGAGTGGGGGAAGGGAAAAAAAGACCAATGCAATTTACAGTGGCTATTAAATATAAAGCATTCCTACCTGAAATCTTCATGTGTTCATGTGTGTAAAAGTTGAAATTCTTCATTATCTGCTTGCAAAGAACTTAAGATGCCCTGTGGGTACCTCCCTCTATTCATAACGTGAAGTATCCTAAACCTCAAGGTATTGATATTAGCAAGTGAAGCCCTTGAGAGGTGGAACACTCACTAAATGGAATTAATGTCTGATTAGGGGGCCAAAGATAGCTGAGTTCCCTTCTGCAATGCCATGAAAATACTGCTATACATGAACCAGGAAGAAGCTCTCAGCAGAACCAAATCTTTTTATACCTTGAATTTGGACACCCAGCCTCCTGAACTTTAAGATACACTTTCCTATTGTTTACAGTATACTCAGTTTGTGGTACTCTTTTATAGTAACTAAGTTGTCTAAGTCAGTGCTCTCCTATTGTGAATCAAGAAAGAAAAGCCCCAGGAACTACTTCCATGAGACCTCTCCTGTAGTATTTACAGATGAAGGAATTAATTCTTGAAGAAAACTCTCACAATTTGTATGCATCCTTATCTTCCACATGATCTTGATACCACCCAGGGTGCTGGACTTTGTGACCCCAAGCTCTAGGTCATTTTTCCTGAATCTTGCAGAAGTTAACTCCAGGTTATACCACATACCTTCCCCAAGGTGTTGTGACCTAGCTTCCTTGAAGAATCCATTCTTCTTTAGTCACATAACTATTATGGTTTCTCCCTGGTCTGTGTTTTTTATTCTACTACAAGATGCAAATTCCCTTTCCTTTATTTTTATATTTCTAGAACAAGAATTGCTCATATTCTACCAAGAATTCTCTTGCATTTGAGCATGAGAATTTTTAGATTATCTAAGTTCTCCAAGTTTCTGACATGGGAAAGGCAACCACAGATTTGTTTTTATAACATGACTGTTAGTGAGGGGGTGATATTTTAGTGGCTTACAACATTGATGTATGCTGAATTTTCACTAGAACCCTTACAATACAAATGCTTTGGTCTTATAGTGTAAGATCCAAACTCATTTAGTTTTGGGCTACTGCCAAGGACATATGTGTTTTCTAAAACATTCTCAAGGTGAGTTTGATATGAATAAAAATTAGAGATGACAAATCAGGTATATGGTGACTGCAAAATCCATATTAGTAATGCATGCTCATTTCGTGTTTGTTAAATGAATGCAGCAATTCATTATGATTGTTTGGTTTTCTAGACTAACAAAATGGGAAATGGTTTAGATTATTTAGATTTTGTTTCTATAAGCTGAACTATAGCCACATTAAAAGATTGAGTCAATTCATTACTTTTGATGAAGTTAACAATGCTTGCTGGTTCCTTAATGTAGGGAAAACTTTCTCTAGCATGTCCTAGCTGATGTCACTGTAGGATTTAACACAATGAATTCTCTTCCTAAAAATTCCCCCTTCCTTGTTCCTACCTTCTGGGTTCTTAGTTAGACTTTACTAGTTTTCTTGTTTCCACTTTCAAAATCTAAAACTTCTAATCTGCTTTTGAATCTTATTTTAGTGGCCTCAGTTATTTCTTTAAGCCTACAAAAAATTCTTTCAGTGAAGGAATTCACTGTCATTTAATCATTTTGTGTGTGTGTATGCACACACTCATATTCTTTTCCAGAAGTAAATGTTTATTGAGTTTTCTTTACTATGCTACTTGCTGTGTATATGAAGTTCCTTAAGTTCCCACCTTTGCCTTACAGGGCTTATAAATCAAATGAATAATGATATTATATTTCTGAAAGAATTCTAAGAATGCTGTCTCAAGCTATGAAACAGTTTCCTTCCTCCCTGAAGATGTTAAACATTTTCTTTTTCATCTTCTTTTTTTAAATTTTATTTTCTTGAAACCTTGTCTTAAGATTATTATCTCTCTGAATACATTGTGAGAATGTAGAAGAACAGAGCTAGTGAAAAGTAAGAAGGAAAGAAGAAGGCACCCAAGACATGTACTGGTTTATTGGCCCTGTAAACATTCCTCTCTATTAATTTCCAGAAAGTGTTCCTTAACTAATGGATCCTAGCAATCACCCTCTCCATCTGTCGTCCATGTATAGGGATGAGGAGTAGAATGATGTATGTTTGAAAGTGTGTGTGTGTGTGTGTGTGTGTGTGTGTGTGTGTGTGTGTGTATGTATGAACATCTTAACCCAGATTGACTTAGTTTGAATCTCTGCTTATCCTTTTCTGATTATGACTTCTGCTTTTCCTTATGAGGCCATTTTTCTGAAAAATATTAGTAGCAGTTCCAAGTGGTAGATTTTTGTGTTTCAATGCTTATTTTAAATACTGGCTCATTTATTCTTTACTCTTTATTTAAATTGGTCCTAGGAGATCTGTTCTTCCAAAGACAGTGATATTTACACAGCAATACTTCTCCCAAAGTAAGACAATAATTTCAGGTCATTAATTTGTCTGCAGGTTGGCTTGACCCTATACTTGGGAATATAGGTGGTAACTGCAAATTGTTTTGTATTGGAATGGTGTACTTGTATCATCTTGTCTCACCAAAATGAAGTTCTAGGAAATACATTGTGCTGTGCAAAATTTAGTTTTAAGAACGCATTGATGTATCCAAAATAGAATAATGATCTGAAATTTGAAAAAAAAAAAGAGAAAAGACACTGAAATCTATTATGACATATGTGCCTAAGCTGCATGCTTATTAATCAGGAAAGAGTTCAAAGGCAACAATTGGTGTCACACCTCACTTCATTCAGATTAGTGAGAAGCTTATCTGTCTCCAGCAATAATAAGCAGGACTCAGTGAAAGATGTTAGAGCAGATGGAGACAGGAGAACTTCCAATTAAAGTCTTTTGTTAGGTTTGTATTCTTTTCTTAATCATTGGACTGACTACAATTTTCCATCACATGTACAACTAACTGGTGTTTGTGTTTAACATTGTCCTGTAAGTGGGGTGACTTCCCGAGGTGGAGAAGGCTCTCTTCTAAATGTAGAATCTAACCTTGAATAAAATAGTTGCAGGATAGATGCTGCAGCTAGAGTAATAGAGGGGCCAAAGACATCTGGTATTTACTAGACATTGGGAATGCCCTGTAGGTAGGATTTAGGAAGCTTGCTCTTATATGCTGCTGCACTTAATCCTCAGACTGTACTGTGAGCAAGGGCTTTTCTTACTTCTGGCCACAATTTTGTTGAGAAGAAAAGAGGAACTTGGGGAGTTTGAATCAACAAATACACATGAGAAACTGAGAGGCCTTCCTAGCTGCTCATAAAATCATATTGCCAAGGGAAAGAGAGGCTTTAGGACTGAGAATGTGGGAAATGTTATGAATAAGACCTTATTTTATTAAAAGGAAAAATGCATTGCATATGCATACATATATATGTAAATAAAATTGATCTTTTAAAAATCCTAGGTGGCTATTTTGTATGTGAATAGCATTTAATAAGCACATGTGTACATCATGTAGCCAGATGTTCATGATACCTTAGTGTTAGAGAAGACAGAGTCTGTCTTTGACTTCTCAGGGAAGAATAAATTCAGGTATTCATGAGACTAGTCAGTTAATTCTTACCCATTTGTTCATCAAGTAAATGAGAGTTTAGCCTGTTGGCTAAATGGGAGGAATTTAACAAAATAGAAAGGATCCCCTACTTCTGAAAACAAAAACTGTTCCAGGAAGTGGGCAAAAGATATGCCCCTCCTTCTGTAATAAGTCCTAGCTAGACCAAGAAGAAGAGTGTGGACTAGATGATGGGGGTGGGTGTTTTCAGTATGTCACCAAGAAGAACTATTTGCTCCCAGAAATCATGGAGTTTGAATTTTCACTGAGGGTTTTCAGTAAGGAACAGCCACTGACAAAAGTCTTTCCATTCTTTCTGAGAGCCAAGTGCCATTAGCCCATCTTTAAAATGGCATTAATTTACATTAAAAGATTCAGTAGCTATTTGTTGCAGCAATATATCACAATTTGAAATAAGCTAGCAAGAGTTTGGCAGTCAATAGCTTCTGCACAGCTAGTGCCTTTTGTTTCTGAAACATATAAACAGGCTGATGATGTTTTCAAGATGCAGAGAAAGGCACACACTCAGGATACACATGATGTGAAACGAGAGTTTATAATTTATAAGTAGTTGAATAAAATCATGCCAAGACCTAGCAGGAGAGGAGTTGGAAAGGAAAGGGAAAGCAGAGATTAGTCAGCATAGTTGGGCAAATTATGACGAAAGGTTCAAAATACTTTCAGATTGAGTTTGTCTAGTGAGTTAGAATACTGGTTCAAAGATTCAACTAATAATCAAAGAGTTAGTGAAGGGATCTATAAAAATTATAATTTGAAATATATTTAGGTCAAAACCATTACCACATGACTCATAAAAGATTTAATCAAATGTTGCCATATGACCTCTCAGATAGAACTTTGCAGTAATGTGTAAAATCATCCAGATATGTCATAAAGTGACTGTGTGTCTGTGTGTATGTCTCCTTATCTGTATGTGGGAAATATACTTGACCTACTCATTTACTTATTTGAATGATAGAATTAAAAATTAGATGGTAGCAAAAATGAGCTTAGCAAAAATTACAAATATAAAATAAACTTTCTGCTTATAGAATGAATAGTCAAAGGATGAGATATATCTCATAAAGTGACTAATGTGATGCATGAATAGTATAAAATTGTTGTGAGTTTTTGTTTCATTTAGTTTTGTTTGGGTCTGGGCCTTTCTCTATGTCTAAGCTGGTTTCCAACTTGCAATCTTACTGCTTTTGTCTCCTGAATGTTGGGACTCTAGGTCTGACCTGCAACATGCTGACCCTCTTCACTTTAGGAAGTCTAAAGGAAGTTTGATATCTTGTCTTTCAGAGGTGAGAAATTCTGGACAACTCCCCTTCTTTTCCTCTAGTCTACTTGTGCATGTGCATGTAGTGAGAACTAAACTCAAATATATTCTATCAAAGAGGTAGACATTTGTAGTTCTCTCATGTGGTTTGGATTTGAAATGCCCCCATAATAGCATATGCACTGGAGGTTTGGTCTCCAAGGTAATGCTCTGAAAAAGGGTGGCCGTGATAAGATCATGAAGGCTGGTTCTGACCTAATCAATGGTTTAATCCATTGAAGGATTCATTGTATGATGCCAGAATTTGATGGTATTTTTTGGAAAGGGTTGAGACTAAGAGGGAGAATGTAGTTGGAGAAAGCTGTCTCTAAGGGCCTGTTCTGGAAGACCTCTTGCTTGTAGCTCCCTCTTCTCAGCTTTCTGCTTACCATGAGATATTCTTCTTTGTTTGACTACATGTTGTTTACTATGATGTTGAGGTTTTGCTTTAACCTGGGTACAGGAACAAGGGAGCCAAAAGATCATGGAGTGAAACTTCTGAAACTCTGAGTCAAAATAAATATTTCATCTCTTTAAGTTGCTTTTTCAGACTTTTTTTCACACAGTGAAAGAAACTGACAAATACATTGATGATTGTCTTCAAAGCAGCCCATAGATTGTGAAAGGGTTGATATCTCTGCAGTATAGCACTCCACTTAATTAATTAATCATTTTAGTGGGATGTAGGCATCAATTTTTTGGAAGAGTTTAAATGCTACCAAAGGGAAATCAAAGTGAAAGTGAGTTGATATTGGCACATTATGAACAGATGTTTACAGAAGACAGATGAAAGCCAGGCTCTATCAAAACACAGAGACTTCTATGTTGTCATATTCTCATGAAACATGAAATAAAGAAGACATATAAAGCTTGACTCCAGAACTCTGTTTTCATGTGTTTTTTGTTGTACAGAGTTAGAGATGGAGGTGGAGGGAGAGGGAGAAGTAGAGGTAGAAAGAGACTGATGGGAAAAAGAAGGGCGGTAGGGAAGAAGGGAGAGACAGAGAGGGAGGGAGGGATGGAGAAAGGGAAAGAGACAGAGAGAGAATAGTCTAAATAGTTGGTGGGGAAAATAGTAAAGGAGACACCAGAGAAATGGGTGAGTAGATAGGAATAAAAGCGGCTATTAGTTTCCTGAATTTGAGCAGTGTAGTTGACTTTGAGTAGGGAAGGGCCTGTACCCTTTCAGGATGACTGTGTTTTCTCCTGATATACGGAATAGAAGTTGTTCAGCCTTGGTAGAGAGTCTAAGTCACAGATACATCCAACAGAGCACTCAGTAATTATGCTTCTTCTTGTCTGAAGATGGTCTGCAAACCATTCTGGTATGTCACAGTTCCCTGAAGTATCCTAGTGAGGTGATGAAGAGATGGTGACTTGCTGGCATTGAGTCAAGAACAATTGGCTACCATAGATGAGGACTTTGAGGCTTGATGAAAATGGTTATACTCTGGGTTCCGACAAAGTACCACAGAGTGATTTCCAAAGCTTGATGGAGCTCATTACCCATTATCTGAAAAGTAAAGCAGTATCGACATCATATCCAGGTGACAATGGAGACCTAAAGGGCGTGTCATAGAGCTGAGGGCCAGCCATCCCCTCAGTTTTTCTTCACTTACTCTGTGAGAAGAAGGCCAACTATGTGCCCCCATAAAACTGAGAAAAATAAAGATAAAGGGTGAAGTCTAAAGTACTAAACATTTTTCTAGCTGCCACCACCACCACCACCACCACCACCACCACCACCACCACCACCACCACCACCATCAAAATCCTGTATGTTAAATCAGAGGTAAACTTACAACAGCTCTAGCTGGGAGATGAACTTCAGAGAGTCTGGAAAAGGATTGTGGAGACCAGAGGCAGTGGGCATGTTTTAACTGGCAGGCCAAACAGTGATAGCAACAACAAAAGCCCCTACCCAGAAGAGCTGGAAATTATAAAAAAAATAAACAGTTTATTAAGTTTATTCAGAAGCTTCTTCCCTTGTACTGCAGTCATATTGAAAGGAAGTGTTCAAATCCTGTTAGTAGCAGGAAGCATCCAGTTTACAGGAGGATTAAAAAATGGGTATTTCTCTTCTACTCCCAGGGTGTAATAGCATTTGCAGTTGACACAAGTATGTGGCGGACTAGAAGGAAATAACTTATTTGAGTTAAAGAGAATTAATGAGATTTGCCAGTGTCTGAATTATATTAACTCATGATTATCTAACTTTCATCTACTAAAATGAGACCCAAAATAGTAAATCCTGGCTTAAGAAATTCCTTGCCATGATTTGCCTCTATCATTTCTAATAACTTAATTTCTTTCTCAGACTCTTTCTGAGGCTCGTAATATCTACCTCTGATGCTTGGGATGCATCTCATTATGATCCATCCCATGGACAGATGTAATACGGACCCGACCTCCTGCTTGTTTTATATATAAAGTTTTATGGGAAGGAATCATGTCTATAATTGTACTTTCCCTTTCCATGGCTGCTACTTTATTCAACAACAGCAGAGTTGAATATTTAGTTGCAACAGAAACCATAGCTGGCATTGCTGAAGCCATTTGCTCCATAAAGCCCAAGAGAGAAAAAGAAGGACAGGCGCTCAAATGAAGTCGTTCTACGAACATGTACTGTTTTTTGGTCACGTTATTTGCCACTTGTCCGAGTGCATAATCACACAGTTGTGTTTCAGTGAGCGATCCCTTTAAAAGTGACCCTCCTTCTAGGCAGGAGCTATGCCGGCCAGCAGAAGAGATGGTCCTTTCAGTCAAAGGCATGACTCTTGAAAATTAGCTGGCATTCAATTTCGAGGCCAGTCTGAACTCGTTGACTTTTTAGTTTGCCAAGGCCCGGTTTCTCTCACTGAGTTGATAAAATTGAGTACCACCCGTTCCTCTGATTTTGTAGCAGTTTTCCTTCACCATTGTCCTTCAGACCATGCAAGCAGCCTTGTGCTTCTTCTCTGCTTCCCCCCACTTCCTACATTTTTGTACTAGTATGATGATCATGGAATCAAAAGGCCAACAACTTTCAAGAAAGACACAGGAAGTCCCTCTGCTGTCTAATCCCCCAGGATCAGCTTTCCTGTGCACTATTTACCATGCTGATGCCTGCTCCAGGGTGTTTAAAGGAGTGAGGATGACTGACAGCCATCACTGAAAACTGAACCTTGGGGTAGACTTGGAAAAAGACTAGAACCATGAATAAATAATACTCCAAAATGTTAGCTTATAATTAAATGGAGGTGGACTTAGAAATCAGTAATAAGACATCCGGCAATGGGAATGCAACAGACTCAGGTTAATTATATCATTCTTCAGGGACAAAGTTGCCAACAGCTTACAAGCTGCTGTGGGTTAAAAGAGAAGAGGCTTTAGATCCTCTTCGGGAGGCAGAATATTTTGAAGTAGAGATGGAGTAATTTGGCCAAATGCTGATGAAACCTCAAAAGGTAATTATGCCAGCCTGAGAAGCCTATGATCATGAAAATAAGATTAAAAAAATAGTTGTGGGTTTTCAGTGCAATTAGCAGACAGTTTTGGATTTGGAAGTGACTGCCCCTGTGCTTGATCATAGCTTAAATCCTTTCCTCCCCACCAACTGTTCCCTCTCATTTGCTCAAAACATCCCATCTCCCCCCTTTACCTCTTTTCTTTGTTTTTCCTCTGCCTGGTTTGCCTCTCCTGTCTTCCCTTCATCCTCATTCCTCTCACAGCTACCAAAGCTTTGTAACATATATTTAGATCTCTAGAAGCCTGTGGTCGTTCGCCAGTGAATGGGGAGCCAAGTGTTTCTTAATGTGTCACTGTGACCACTTATTTACTCATTAAAGGAGCTCTCAACAGTCCTTGTGAGCCCAGTTCCAGGACTGAGTCTACGGTCACTCCCAGGTATGACTTGTTGTATTGTCAGAGCGTATAATGTACAGTATGTATGGCTGCTTGGGGAGGGAATGAAAAATGAGAAAACAAGCAAATCCCAGAGAAGAAACAATAGGAATAGTGGGGAAAACCAGGAAGACAGCTCCAAGAGTGGCACTGACCAAGACACATGGGAGGAAGAGACACACCCCCTCTTCTTCTTGGTCCAAAGAGGACCACAGAAAACATAAAACTATGTGGTATCTTTTGTTCTAACTCCATATCACAAATGAGAAGAATACCATATTATTTCGTTGCTGGGACAGTATAGACTTGGAAAAATCCCCAAAGTATCCAAGTAAACTGGGTTGAAGGTCCTTCTCACTGATATGATATCTTGAAGAAGTGCCAATAGGTAGGGGCATGACGCTATGTTGCAAAAGGTGTGAATGATTTATTCTAATGTCCTTGCTAAGACAGTTTGTGTGGCACAAGGAGTCCTCAACATTTTGGCTTGCAGGAAGACAGAAATAAGTTAGAAATAGGTAATGCCAAGACTAGGGAAATTGCTTCAATTGTAAAGTTGGCTTCCAAGAAATGTGGCAGGAATCTGACTCAGGGTCCAACTTGATGGAACAAATTTGTTCTCCATCTGGTCTTAAATTGGTGCTCTGAGGCTAAAGTTGTGTGGTTGGGGCCCAGCAGCTGGAGCTCTTCAGCAGTAGTGCTACTCAGAGACAGGTGGGTGGGAGCTGGGTGGTTTTTGGAGTGTGGTAGTCCATCTGGCTTGGAAGCAGGAGTCTAGCAAGTTGTTGGTAGAAGGGAGCAAAAATCCAACTCTGGAAAATTGAGATTGCTTTGAAACCTTATTGTAAGTATTGGAGTTCAGGAACAAGAGGGAAATCTAGGAAGAGTATTGGTGTATAAGCAGGACCTGATGTAGGTTTCCAACACCCTGAAAGTAGCTCAGAGGAAAACAACAGTTCCAGAGGCACTAGCATCACTTAGAACTCCCACCACTACAGTCTGTGAGTGATTCTTGACTCTGATACTTGGTTACACAGTCAAATTGGTTCATTTGGTTTAGGCAGGAGAGGGCAGCATGAGAATCGATAGATATGATAATAAATGACATCCCTGGTGGAATCATAAGAAATGTTTTGAATGGTGCTGACAATTCAAAAGATCCCGGAGGCACAGGCAATGAGGATAATTTTCTGGAGGGCAAGTAAAACAGTTCAAGGCTGATTACTTCAGTCTTTAATTTATTAATGTATTCTTCAAAAACTGAGTACTATTCTATTGCCTCGAAGAACAGACAGCTCAGTGTTTCTCACTTGGGTTTTTGGGTTTCGCAAGAAAAATGCAAATGAGTGAAATGTAAACGTGCTGTGTTGAAAAGGAGTGTGCCTGGGGTTTATCTCTGAATGCATGCTTCTTACTCTGGATGTCCCACATCAAGAATAGCTATGGCATGCAAAATTGATGCTATGATAATGATAATTGATAAAGTGAAATTTGGCAACACCCTTTTAAAGGCAAACAATTCTTTAGTGAGTTGATTTAAGTGTTTATCCTAGTGTTTTAAAATATTTTAAAAATACATTTCATATAATTGTAATCTTTATACCTATATCATGTAACATCAGAACACATTCATGTTCTCCAACAGTGTAATTCTATGTGGTAACTCAATTATAATGTTTCTATAAATGTGCTGCAAAAATGGTTTAGGGGATGTAACATGTTCTTATTCATAATATGTATGTGAATTAACTGAGAGTTAGGATTCTAGAAATAAATAGTATTAAAGCTTCATATAGCTGTCACGTTAGAAAACAGAAGAACTTGAATCAGACCAAAGTCTATGCTGATATCACCTATGCTGTATGCTACATTACCTGCACAATTAATTTGATTCCATGGTGAAGATACAGTTGTGTAGTCAGTTTGATATAACTCAGTTGGCTTTGCATGAAGAAAAGAACATCACTTTTGTCACCTCAAGTATTAGTGCTTGAACCTGGGTATTCTGCACTAATTTTAGTGAAGTTGGGCAAGACTGATGTGCTATTTTATTTATTTTTGTGTATGTATTTATGCCTGATTGTCTTTATGTGCATCACATATATACAGTGTCCTCAGAGGTCAGAGAGGGCATCAGATCAGAACTAGAGTTACAGGTAGTTGTGAGCCACCATGTAGGTGTTGGCAACTGAACCCGGGTATTCTGCAAAAATAGCAAGTGCTTTTTAACCTGTCAACTATCCTGATGACCCATTTTAAAATACATCATATAGATGAACAGCTCTTTAAACTGCACATTCTCATAAGTTGACATTTAATATCAAGGATACAATGGCAGAATAGAAGAGAATTCTCCTGTAGGGGAACATGATTAGATCATCTACCTTCATTTGCATATTTGTAAAATGAGGAGCTGAATTAGAGATTTTCACATCCCAGTTCATTATTGAAACACAAGTATTCTGACCCTTTCATTAATTACTATACAAATTAAATTTATTAGGAATAATACAATATAGAAGAACTATTATTCATGTAACCACTTTATATATCTAGTGGAATGTAAATTTTATGTGTTCGTATGGATACATGAACATATAAGCATACCAATTTAGCTCCCTAAATTAATTTACATAATAGTCCTGCATGGCAATGGACATTTTGTGTATTATACAGACAGCAGAATAAGACTTGGGGATCTTGTTTAACTTTCCAAAGATTTCAATCATAAAATAGGAGTCATATTGAAATCTATTTTATCAAAATCTGAAGTCAATATATTTATAATTTTTTTATCTCATCTAGGAAAGTGGTTTGTTTAGAAAATATTCTCCCTTAGCTAGGTGAAAAATTGGGACTTGGAATAAGAGTATTGTAACACAAAATGTTTCTAATGTGAATTTAGCAGCACGTATTAAATTGTTTCAGAAGAAAGTAGGTCGAGGCCATATATCCACTTCTAACTTTGGTGGCTGTGTTACACATATCAATTCTATCCCAATCCCTGTGTGACAAACTAATCACCCATTTCCAACCCAATAGTAAGGGCAATTTGGAAATGGGGCCTTATATTTTCAGAAGGAGAAAAATGAAATTGGATTTCATGAACCCATTGCATGTGTTTGGCCTGTGCCTGAGCTGCCTCACTGGTCAGGGGCCAAAGGGCATCTGCACTAACTGTTATTACACTCACACACAAAAGAGGACATGCAACACCGTGCATGACTTCCTGTTGGGCATGTTGTTTTGTCAGAAAGTTCCAGAAGCCTAGACAAACTAGAATATAATAGAAAATCAGTCTTGTTTTCTTTTTTCATTCATCATCATTGTTATCATTGTTGTCATCATCGTCATCATCATCATGATTATCATGAATGTTTCTATGAGCTCTGTCACAATGTTGGAAGATCAGTGGATGAAGTTGTTGGAATTGCGGCACCGACCTGAAGAAACTCTCAATGAAGGTAAATATTTAGAGAGACAATGCTGGTGTTGTGAAACATTGCAAGATTTCTGGTAAGGTAACCTTATTTCATCTCCATTTCTCCACATGAACAAGGAAGGCAGTGTTTGTTCATAATGGTTGTTTCGGACCAAGCTTGACCTTCAAGCCTAAAGAGATTCACAAATGTAGACAGATTTAGGCACATGATGCCTAGAGCCCTTTAGAAGAAAAGGCCTAGCAGGACACCTTTAGGCTGTGTAGTCTTGACTCAGTGCCCTTTGCTTCTGCCAGGGAGCTCTCGGAGGCAAAGATTACATTTTAGTTATGTGGCATGCACTGAGACTCATGGTTCTCAACCTTTCCAACTACAAGTTTCCCTTTAAATGTCAAAGTGTCAGAATATCAAGAGATAATAGCTGTAGTGTTTGAATCAACACTGAGGAACTACAAAACAGTAAAGGTTTCCTTGAACTCAAGAGCACCCATGCTTCACTAGCTCGAGTGAAACACATTTGAAAACTATTCAAATACAAGATGAATGTTTTTATTTAACTGTACTTGGTATGGCATGCGTTTGAAAATGCTTTGCAGTGAGTCCAAGGAGAGGGAGCTGTGAAGCACGGAATTTGGCTGAGGCAATTGTTTCCAGGGTACCAGTGCAGTGCTGAGATGGCACATAACATTCCATCGACATCCTTGATGTGCAGGTAACTTTCAATATTTTTGATTATTGAAGAAGGGTACCCTAGTATACATGCACACATTAGGGAGAAGGATGTGTAGGGTGTATGCATGGTGTGTGTGTGTGTGTTTCACTAATTCATTCATTTGTTTGCTGTTTGAAGCATTTAAGAAATGGTGAATACTAATATAAAGTAAGTAGCATATACTACATCAACATTTTGACACAGTGATTCTATTATTCCTTTCGTTTTATAGATAAGGGAATGTATTGTAGTTTAATGATATTCTATTAGAAGGCACAGCCAGTGTCCCACTCATAACACTTGGTGCTCAAATCTGGGGTACCATTCATTATGCTGAACTGTCTGTTAAAGCAGTTGCCATAGTTACTATGAAATGTCTTAGGAAGTTTACATTACACTTGGATAAAACAAAAACAAATAATAAAAAACTCTCCCTAATTTATGCATGAACTCTGAGGTAGATAACAAATATAATCACCTGCTTTCTATAGGTATTTCTGGGAAAACCTTGTTAATGGAACAACAAAGGTTTTAAATCAGGTATGTTTAAATTAATTTCTTCCTTTGTCGTCCACCACAAGACACTGCCATTTTTCTCATGGGACCAACTGCGTATGCAGAAGCCATGACACCACAGTATGTAGCACATATAGAATAGGTTGCTGACTGAGTCCCATCCTTGTAGCCTATTTCAGTCACATACTTGTTCACACTGTATACTTTGATAGTCTCTTGGCTAATAAAAACAGTAGTAGGACTTTCTGAGGTTTTAGTTTGTGATTTTGCTGAAAACATGCTACAGTGAGTCACTCATCATTTTCCCATTGGTAAGAGTTATTGTGTGGGCAAATCAAAAGCATAATGGCATCCACTGATTTTTAATCCAGCAGCTATCAGGCTCACCAGCTGTTCTCATAGCCAGGTTGCCAAGATCCATATATTCTGATTTTCTTTTCACCTTGTTGAAACCAAAGACTTAAACATTAAGATGTGAGGCTGTAAGGATAAGCATTATGGAGGAGGTAGCCTCTCTCATATATGCACCGTTCCTCCAGAGTCTCAGTCCTTAATGTTTGCACTCTCCAAGGAGCTGACAGTGGTTTGAAGCCTGAGGTAACTGTAGCACTGTGCTACCCAGTCACACTTGCTCTAAAGGATGCAGGTCACCCTGTGTGGAGCTCCAACTCTTGTGCAGGAGGCTGCAAAACCTCTCTTCGTCACTGTGTGGATTACATAGACAACGTCTCTATCTCTGTGTTTATATGGATCTCTGTTTTTTATAAGGTTCAAATCTTTCTTCTCTGAAATGCCTTCTTCCCAATCTATACTGCTGGCTCTCCATATTCCTCTTACATTTTCTGTGTAGTTCCACACATATATGGGAAGATACAGCATGATTATATTGTCATTTTGCTCTTGTGCTTAATTTCAGAAATTTTAAATATGTTTTGGAGGAGCATCTTGTGGACACTGGCTCAACACATTTCTCTAAGTTCTGATGGGGGTCATGAAGAGTTAACAACCTCATTTGCTTCACTAGCTTTTTCCTCACTAGCCTAATATTCGACATCCACTGTGAGCCCTTCTTTCTGCTCCATATTGCTTTTTATGTTCTTCAGGAAATACTTATCACATGCCTATCCTTTGGTTTATATCTTACAAAGTAGTATGAGCACAGCTTGGAAAAATCCATAATTTCATTTTTTTCAAGGTATTAAGTTTTAGAAATAGGACAATTGCTAAAAAATTATGTGTGTGTGAATATCTGAAATGTACATACAGGTTTCTAATCAGCAATATTTTCTTGTGATGATAATGGGCTAGCTCCATTAGGAACTCTGAATATGTTTTCATCTGACTTTTTATAGTAGCCTAATAAGATCTGTATTGTTCTGTGGCCAACTTTAGAGAGAAATTGCAGCATGGGGCTTTCAGAAGTTCATCAAGAGACACCAAGTTTGATAGGTAGAGGAGTACGGAGTCCCACTCAGCCACACTCACTCCTGAACCTCTGTTCTCTTCTAGGAGGGTCCACTGTTTTAAGATATTTTATGCAATCATTAGTTTAATGTTTCTTCTAAAGCAAAGCCAATAACTTCTCATTTTCCTAACTCAGCCCTTTCAAGGACTACAAACTGCTTTTATGTGTTCTTCTGTGACATTTAACTATCTTGATTAACCAAAAACTGTCACAAACATCTAATGGCTGATGATTCCAGTCACACTGGCCAATTTCTGTCTCTTGGACACTGTACCATTTCTTATATGCTCTCCCTTCCATGTGGAATATCTGCTTGCCTCTTTACTAATCAATTCAACCCCTGTGCTTCCTTCAGGAACACCCTGTGAAAAAAATTCTACCTCCTCACTAAATCCCATGGCTGATACATTTTGAAAATGTTCTATTGTTTTCTAGCACATTAAACATTTTCTGGTTACTTTCGTAAGTCTTTAAAAAATAATTCCATGTACTTTTTATGCTTTTCCTTTTATTTTTTGCTAGCATATTTTAGTGGTTGGAATGAGATTAGCCTCTATAGGCATATATATCTGCATGCTTACTCCCAGTTGATGAAGGATTAGGAGGTGTGACCTCATTGGAGTGGTGTATCCTTGTTGGAAGAGGTATGTCACTGGGAGTGGACTTTGAGATTTCAAAAGCCCACACCAGGCCCAGAGTCTCTTTCTCTGCTTGCTGCCTTTGGATTCTCCAGTACCACCCCTGCTTGTGTGGTGTCATGCTCTCTGCTATGATGATAACATGCTAACATCCTGAAGCTGTAAGCAAGCCCCTAATTAAATGCTTTCTTGTAAAAGAGTTGCCTTGGTCATGATGTCTCTTAACAGCAATGGAATAGTGACTAAGATGCATATATTAAGATACATGCATTAACAATGAGATTTTCATGCATGTATATAACATACTTTGCTCACATCCCCTAATTACTCTTTGTGTCCCTTTAAATAACTAACCAAATGTAATTTCTCAGTGGTTGAGTTTACAGAAATCATTGCTTTTATAGCAACTAGACCATATTCAATAATATCAAGACCCTTTCTGACATCGTGTGTGTGTGTGTGTGTGTGTGTGTGTGTGTGTGTGCACATGTGCATGTATAGGCCAGAGGATGGCGTTGGCTGTCTTTCTCAATCAGTCTCTCCTTTAGTTTTTGAAAAACAATCTCTCATTATACCTGGAGCTCACTGATTTAACTGACCAGCAAGCCTCAGAGAGAATTCTCTTGTCTCTGTCTCCCCAGGCACATTACAGGTGTGTCCCACAGCACCAGGCTTCTAGGCATGTTCCTTCATGCTTCTGTAGCAAACACATTTAGCAACAGAACCATCTTCCTGGTCCCTTTTCTGACATCATTACAGAGGGAAGAAAATAACTTGATTTTAGATTCCTTGTTGCAGTCAGGTCTCCACTATTGTGACAAGACATGCGTGAAAAGCAACTTAAGGGGAAATTGATTATAACTGAGATTTGTTTCAGAGGGTTTGGTCTGTGGACTGGCTCTGCAGAATGTTAGGGAAGAAGTGTGTGATGGAGTAAAGCTGCTCACCCCATGGTGGCCAGGAAGGAGGTGATGGGGAGGAGTAAGAGACTGATACCAAAGGATACTGAGCACACATAAAAAGACATATGGCAGCCAAAGTGGGATGGAAGTCATTTGTCCCCTGGAGATGTTAAATAAATGGTGATCATATGCTTTCATTTAGGTTTTTACCTGTCACACAAAGTCAATTGTGACTTTTTTATTTCATTTGTGGAATGTTGGTATTCCAAAATTTTGAAATAATTCAGATTTTAATCACACTATGTTATTATAGTCTCTTATGCATACATAGGCCTTGATTGTCACTCTGAAAGAGACAGAATAGTAATATCAGAAAACAAAGCAAATTAACATGCACAAGGTAGTGTTTTCCCAGCTGTCTCCCCCTTTCTGTGCCTTGACTCTTACAAGGGATGGCCAGAGCAATAAATGGGTGTACTCTTATCATCTCTCTGAATATGAAGTGGCTGAATAAGCTTCTGAAATCACAGCACCTCTGACAATCCCATGCTGACTTTATCATCTCATTCACATTCTACTTCCCCTATAAACTGAAGTTTAAAAGTCTATGAAAGTACCCCAGAGTAAGAAAGCATAGTGGATGGTGTGTCTGAGTTAGGCTGTCTTCCTTTCTTATGAAACTTATAATGAATGAGCCATCAAATAGAAACTATATAGTGAAACATTGGATTATAAGGAACTGAACAACAGTTTAGATATAGTCCCTGGCCATTCATATCAATCTTGTTGCACATATATTTTTGAAAATATATTGGTAAATACCAGTCATTGTATTTCATAAGAGAAGCTGCATATCAACAGGATATTTCATTTGTAATATTTTACTTCTATGACTATGGTGAAGCTGGCACATCTATCACAGACAGTGTTTTAGAGCATTAGCAAGGCCATAATAATTGGCTACCAGACAAAGTTTATAATACCAAGCCTAACCATGGGGCTGTTTTAAAGCAATTACTATTATGAAGTCAAACCACTTTAGAGTATTTATTTTACAAACTACTGTATACTTAAATAGACCTGGGAAATAAGACTTCCTTTTCAATGTGTTTTAAAAAGATTTCTAGCTTTGGGGCTTGAAAACACATTTCCTCTTAAATGTAGAAGATTCATAACTCACCATCAAAATAAAGCAATTGGAATCTACCGACTTTAATACATAAATAACCTATATACTCTGAACATATACCTTAGGATAATTACTCTATTTGAATACAACTTCAGTGAATTAATATGAGAGGCAGGGTTTATGCTGAGGGTGGGATATTAAAATTGTTTTTATTGCAACTCTAATAAATAGCTTATTGGGTAATATGAATATTCAGAATAATGCCAAATATATAAAGCAGAAGACTGACATATATTGTTGTATACATAAAAGAAAGAAAATAAATGTCAATGAATATTTTCAGCAGTATATGTATATATACATACACATATCCATTAGTTCTCCTCAAGCACATTGGCTAAGAATGGTACTGTTTAGTTTAAATGAAAAGGTAGAGGAAGGTAGAGGTATATATACAGAGATGGAACCACAACTTTAAGAATGAACATTGTTCTACACAACCATGGTTTCTCTTCTTTGATCCACTTTCTGTTATTTAAGTGGGAGGGGCTCAAGTGTGTTTCCCAAAGGTTCCTGCCTTCTTAGATGTGGCAATTTTTGAATTCTCTGGGCCTCTGGGTATCTGAAGCTTTGAGAGTAAATATGCCATTAGGTGTTGAATGGACACAAGGAGCAGAGTGAATTGTGGGGGAATTATGGAGTAGGAGCTCCCTTCAGAGATGCCTCAGTATGGACTGAATTTTGTATTACTACATGGGTAGAATAAGATTTTTCTTGAGTCAGGCTGGAAGCAGGGTTATTCGAATTCTTCTACCTAGCACACTAATTTGTTTGACTTCCTTGCCACATGGGGACCCAAACATTGACGTGAAGTAAAGGAGAAACTGTGATCAGGAACGTGTAGGTGGTCATGTTGTAGTGATATGTGCTTGATCCCAGACCGGGTGTATGGAGTCATAGAGCTGATATTTACAATTCTTACTGTTGTTAGAGTTGTTTGCTGAATCTAACATATTTATTTTTATGGCTTCTTGATTATGGAGGCTGAATCTTGGGCACTGTAAAATTTAAAAGTCTAAAAAAGTAGTTTCTAAGTGTAATATTAAATTCAGCACCAATTTTCAACATTCTAAGTAAAGGAGTTTCTGAGTGCAGTGGAAAGACTCAGGACCAATTTTGAAATTAAAGTGCCTCTTAAGGGCTGACCTCACCTCCCTACTCTGTTTCAATTAGCTATTACAAGCCATTACAAGAACTACTAATACCAATATTCATATATTACTGCTTCAAACATGTGATTAAAATGAGCGAGATGGTAAGGAGGTATAAATTTTGTGAATCATTCCTTAGGTAATGTGCCAAATAGAAATCTAAGAACATAAGTTTTGGGCATTGCCAAGGTCCAAATTCTTATACTTACTAAATTCAGTAACCTTGAATGAATAATTTACCTCTTATGCTACTATCTATATCATCTATGTCTATCTATATCTATGTCTTTCTATATGAACATACAAACAATGGTAATATGAGTAACTATTCTATAGATTATATTTAAAAAGTATATTATATATGTATATGTTATTTCTTATTTTTTAAAGGATTAATTTATGTTCTTTTATGTGTATAAATGTTTTGCCTGCATGAACCATCATGGGTGCTAGGAACCAACTTGGGTCCTCTACAAGAGCAACAAGTACTCTTAACCACTGAACAGTCTCTTCATTCCTGCACATATGTATGTATTTCTTAATAAAAACAGTGCCTAATTCAAGTAAGTCCCATGCAGAAACTAGCTACTGTTATTAGTACAAGCCTTGACTCTTAAAAAAAACAACCATTTCTCTCAAAGCATCCATGCACTCAAATGGTAATTATAAAAATTCTTCTGAACTTTGACATGTGTATTGTTCTGGGTTCATAACTGAAGCATATACATACTAAGGGCTCCTATAAGCTAAGGTGGCAATTTCCTGATAGATGATTTTTTTGCAATGTTGAATTATGCTCTCATATGTGAAGAACAAAAGACATTTATGAAGTTCTTAATTTCTACAGGTGTCATTCTTTATAGATCATCTGTGTCCTCAACATTTGCTGATCTGGTCTATTTCATAATCTCAGGGTTTGCTTTTTATGACATGAATTCATATACTTGTATGTCCTTGTGTTTCTGGTTTAATTTCTTTGTTTACACAAATAAGTTGTTTCTCACTATTTACCTCATGGTTTGTGTTGGATGGACAGTGGTGGTTCACATGCACAAACAAGGTGTGGGCCATTCTGGTTCAGCACTTAGAACAAATTCTGGCAGTATAAAATGAGTCACTTGGGTTGAGTATTTAGCTCAGTGGTAGAGTGCTTGCCTAGCAAGTGCAAGGCCCTGGGTTTGATCCTCAGCTCAAAAAACAAATAAATAAAAATAAAACAAGTCACTCAGGGCAAGGTAAAGGCTGGAAGCTACTATTTGTATAAAGTAGAGTAAGCAGCACACTGCTTGATCATCACAAACAGGTGGTTCACAAGAAAGAGTGTCCCACTAAATGAAACTATCTGAAAGGTGCTCTACCTCACTGGTAATCAGTGGCAGGCTTGGCGGATGTCACAGCACACTCAAGAGAATGCCTGAGACTTAGAGAGAGCTGTGCTACAGCTTGCTGAGAGTTTGGAGACGTGCTCTGCTGGGAGACTGATAGTGGGGCTAACAACCAATTTGACAAAAATATTTACTAGTATCTCTTAACGCTGACCTTTGCATCAGAAATTTCTCTCATGCATATACACCCAATCAGAACGATTTGTGTGTGTCATAATGCAAACTGGTTTTAAAAATGAATAAACTATATTGGCTACAATCATGGAACTTTCCATGTATGTATTGCATTTTCATATCTCATCATATAAAAGATTTCCAATAATTGCAGACATCAAAGATGCAGTAATTAAATAAATACAATGAAATTTCATGTGTTCATACCCATGAATATTTTAAATTTAATTGTTGCCTACCATTCCACACTTTCCATGACAAGTTAGGGTTCTTTCCACTTTTTACCAGTTTAAGAGTTACACAGTTGTTTCTACACACAATGTATGTTCATGCCAAACATTGAAGAAGTTGCCGTTGGCAAAGACTCCAAATACCATGTTGAGCTTTCAGCACATAAGAGCACAATCAAGGTAGAGTCTTCATTTAATATGCCAGGCAGAACTGGCACCATGTCAAGGTCTCTAGTCATCCAAATTGGGCCTTGAGAGCAAATGCAGTCAAGGTTGTTTGTTGTGAGCCTATCTGAAATCCATTGAACCTTAAAAATGCACATTGCATATTCATTAGCCATCACTGCTGCAGAGGAGACCTGAGGCAATCATGCAGATGAATGTGTACCTTCCACTGACACTTCCTGGCAAAGTGCACCGTCCAGGAGATTGTAAATAAAAGCATCTCAGAAGCAGCTGTATAGTTTTCCCAGGCCCTTGTGGCTACTCTGTTTTACTTGAGGTCTGAACATGATGCATTCATGTTAATCATGTGTCTCTTGGAAAATGTATCCTCCCTGCCTGCCTGCCTACACCCATATATTACTGGCAGAACATTTTGCAGAAGTGTTTGGATAGATGTAGGGCTGCAGGTGTTTTTCTGTTCTTAACTTTGAACTTTTTGGCCTCTTTTATCAAAAAAAAAAAAAAAAAAAAAAAAAAAAAGAAAAAAAAAATAAAGAAGCTTCTGGCCTGTGGCATGTAACTGGTATGTATGAGCTCACTTAAGATTTAAGGCAGGTTCTTTGCATCTCAATGGCACTAAGAACTTGTTAATAATCAAGTGGCCTGCATAAGTAGGTCACACACAGAACAGAGCTTTTAGCTAGTTAAGAAAACACTGTAAGTTATCAGAAAGGAAAAAAAAAAATGCTTCTGATTTGGAAGTATTAGAAAATGGCAACTTTTTTTCATCTAAGAAAGATAATTGATATGAACTAGAAACTAGAAACCAGAAAATGGTTTCTGCCAGGAATTTTAGTTTCTTACTCATTGAAATGCAAATCTCTATTTTAAAGAAAAATAACCCCATCATGTTGTACCCTCTCAAGGGCCAGATTTTACTGTGGTCCTAAGCTTTTTGTTTGTTTGTTTGTTTTTGGAGACAAGGTTTCTCTGTGTAGTCCTGGCTGTCCTAGAACTCACTGTGTAAACCAGGCGGGCCTCAAACTCAGAGATCCCCCTGCCTCTTCCTGTGGAGGGCCACCACCACCCTGCAGTGGTCCTAGTTTTACATAGTGTGATCTGTTGATGATAGTATTGGATTCAGTCTTCCACACCATTATAATGCCTTTGTCTCCCAGGCAGTGAACATGCTTTAGCACTGATTATTAAGTATTTAATTTCCAACACTAGTGCATGCTTCAGAAGGCAAAAGGTGGCAGCATGCACTTTGCAGAATACAACTTGTCTTTCCATTAGCGTTCTGCCAATTAGCATTGAATTTCATTGTTATGGCAAAGGGAAGCCTGCAATACTCAAAATAGAATAATGAAACATGATAGCCAACATTCTAACTCAGAATCATCACTTTAAAATAGTGATTCTCTGCAGGGCTCACAGGGGCTCGTAGAGACTGAAGAAGCAGACACAGAGCCTGCATGGGTCTGCTCTAGGTCTTTTGAATATATGCTATATTTGTTGTATTTTTGTGGGACTCCTAACAGTGAAAATGGGATGCCATTGATGCTTTCGTCTGGGGACCCCTTTCTGCCTGCTGGGTTGCCTGGTCCTGCCTTGATTTGAGGATTTGTGCCTAGTCTTTATTGTATCTTGTTATGCTGTGTTCAGTTGATACTCCTGGGAGCTCTGCTCTTTTCTGAAGGGAAACAGAGGAGAAGTGGATCTGGGAGGTAGGGGGCAGAGGGAAGTGGGTGGCTTGGGAGGAGTGGAGATGAGTGCCTACAGTATCTTAGGCTTTTGGTGTGGTGCTTTCATATCCATTATTTTAATTTCTTCTCAATGCAACATAAGTTTGTATTTACTAATATTGAAATTGAGTTTTGGTGACTCTCAATAATAGTTTAATAAAATAAGTTCCAACCAAAAACACAAGTTAGAACAAAACAAAACCCCCAAATAGTAGTTCTCAATCTTTGGCTCATGACCTACATTACATTACAATTCACTACAGTAGCAAAATTACAGTTATGAAGTAGCAATGAAATAATTTTACGGTTGGGGGGTCACTACAACAGGAGGAACTACATTAAAGGGTCACAGCACTAGGGAAGTTGAGGACCACTCCTTTGAAAGGTAAGTACATACCATGTTTGTCTTTCTGAGTCTGGGTTACCTCACTCAGGATGTTTTCTAGTTCCATCCATCTGCCTGCAAATTTCATGATGTCTTTGTTTTTCTACTGCTGAGTAGTACTCCATAGTGTATATGTACCACATTTTCTTTATCCATTCTTTGGTTGAGGGGCATCTAGGTTGTTTCCAGGTTCTGGTTATTATGAATAATGCTGTTATGAACATAGCTGAGCATGTGTCCTTGTGGTATGATTGAGCATTCCTTGAGTATATGCCCAAGAGTGGTATAGCTGGGTCTTGAGGTAGATTGATTCCCAGTTTTCTGAGAAACAACCATACTGATTTCCAAAGTGGCTGTGCAAGTTTGCACTCCCACCAACAGTGTTCTCCATGCTCTACATCCTCTCCAAACAGAAGCTGTCACCAGTCTTTTTTTTTAAATTTATTATATTTGTGTTTTAATTTTACACATCAGCCACGAGTTTCCCTGTCCTCCCCCCTCCTGTACCCACCCCCACCTTCCCCCATCCCCTCCCTTCCATTCCCATGTCCTCCAGGGCCAAGACTTCCCTGGGGATTCATTTCAACCTGGTGGATTCAGTACAGGCAGGTCCAGTCCCCTCCTTCCAGGCTGAACAAAGTGTCCCTGTGTAAGCCCAAGGTTCCAAACAGCCAGCTCATGCACTAAGGACAGGTCTGGGTCCCACATCAGTGTGTTTTTGATCTTAGCCATTCTGACAGATATAAGAAGGTATCTCAGAGTCATTATGATTTGCATTTACCTGATGACTGAGGATCTTGAGCAATTCCTTAAATGTCTTTTGGCCATTTGAGATTCTTCCATTGAGAATTCCCTGTTTAGCTCTGAAGCCCATTTTAAAATTGGATTGTTTGGTATTTTGCTGTTTAGTTTCTTGAGTTCTTTATATATTTTGGAGATCACCCCTTTGTCAGATATGGGGTTGGTGAAGATCTTGTCCCATTTTGTAGGCAGTCATTTTGTCTTATTTACTCTGTTCTTTGCCTTACAGAAGCTTCTCAGTTTCAGGAGGTCCCATTTATTAATTGTTGCTCTTAATGTCTATGCTACTGGTACTCACTCATAAGTGGATATAAGATGTAAAGCAAAGGATAACCAGACTACAACACACAGCTCCAGAGAAGCTAGCTAACAAGGAGGACCCTAAGAGGGATGCATGGATCAACCTGAGAAGGGGAACTAGATGAGATCTCCATGAGTAAACTGTGGGTAGGAGGGTGGAATAGAGGGTAGGAGATGGAGAATGAGAATATAAGGGAATAGGATGGTAAAGCTGGAACATGGATGGAGTGGGAGAGCAATGAAAGAGATACCATGATATAGGGAGACATAATGTGGATAGGGAGAAACCAGATGCTAGGGAAGTTCCCAGGAATCCACAAGGATAACACCAGCTTAGACTACCAGCAATAGTGGAGAGGGTGCCTGAACTGGCTTATTTTAGTAATCAGATTGGTGAATACCCTAACTGTCATCATAGAGCCATTCTCCAGTAACTAATGGAAGCAGATGCAGAGAGACATGGGCAAACACACCAGACTGAGTTCCAGGAGTCCAGTTGAAGAGAGAGGAGGGATTCTATGAGCAAGGAGAATCAAGATTGTGATGGGGAAACTTACAGAGACAATCAAACCAATCTAGTGGGAACTCATGAACTTTAGACCAACAGCTATGGAGCCTCCATGGGACTGCACTAGGCCCTGTGCATAAGCCAGATAGTTGTGCTGCTTGATCTGCTTAAGGGGAGCCCAGGCAGTAGGATCAGGATCTATCCCTGGTACATGAGCCAGCTTTTTGGAGCCTATGGTTGGATACCTCACACAGCCTTGAGACAGGGGAAGGGGTTTGGACCTGCCTCTACTGAATGTACCAGGCTCTGCTGACTCCCCATGGGAGGCTTTACCTTCTTGTAGGAGAGAATGGGGGTGGGTGGGTTGGGGGGCATAGGAGAGAAGAGAGGAGGATTTGTGATTGGTATGTAAAATGAATAAAAAATTTCTTAATAAAAAAATAAACAAAGGTCAGTAAACAAAACACTAGGTGTATTGGGAAGCCAGCATGAGGAACAAGAGCAATAGAGATCAGAAGACCTTTAGGGTCAAAAAAACAGCCACTACAACAGCTAAGGAATAATTTCCTATCTGAGTGTATTTTAGTACACAAAGTTTCAAAAGGATTTCCTACCTAAAATTCAACCAATCACATTACATGGTTAATAAGATTATCAGTCACATGACAGCAAACTTGATGAATTCCATGAGCATCATGGGCCCCCAGAGCTAAAGAGTGATTTTTTTTTTCTTTAAACTAAAGGCATGCCTATAATCCTGACACTCAGATTGTGAAGTTAGTCACATGGCCAAGATACTTTTTCCAACAATAACAAAATTCAACTAAGAAATTGCAGCACAATGGATAACTAAAGCAGATGAAAATAAGAAAGATCTGGAGAGGTGCAGATGATGGATCCCACATTTCAGCTCTACCTACTTGATGATTCATAACACAGAACAAAAGCAGTAGGTTGGCAGTAGATGAAACATCAGTCAAACATTTCTTAAAACTGAAAGATACTGTTTCTTTACATTATAAAGCCTATATAAATTATTCAGCAAGATTATAAAGCACTCAGCCAGACTGTGAACACTACCAGATCTAATGAGATTTAGGACACTGAGAGACAAGAACAAACCCCTAAAATCTTCCTGAGAAATAGAAGATGTGTACGCCAGGAAATGATAGATTGAAATTAGATTTGCTGCAAATCCGTTGGATTTATGTGATGTAAGAACATATTGGAAACTGCATTTTAAGACAAACAATCTCCACTTGTCGCTCTTCCTTGACATTTGATTGTGAAAGAGAAATGGGGTTGTTTTGCACATAGATTGAGTCATAAAAACGTATCAATTATAGACGAAGGTTGCATTACTTTTGGGCATTTTACAAGAGCAGAAATATGAAACTGAAAAGAATATATAGGGTATTTAAGGTAATAATAAAAAAATTAATTAAAATTTGTAATAAAGAATATGTTGTAGTTATTCTAAGGACCAATACTTAAAAATCAAGCATTTATAACTTAAAAATTGCCAATAGAATAACATGGCAACTAAAAGTAAACATTTTGTAGTTCTTGCTTCTTGGTGGACTTTTAAGGAACATCATTTAATACTAGCTACTGTTTAAAATAATATAATTATGAAAAAGTTGTTTAAAAAGTTGTTAACTATTAGATACAAAGACATAGAATATGTAACTTTCAAATAATTAATAAAAATAATATTGATCAATTTAATAAAAAGACAATAAAGGGTAATATACATGAACAATCTATATATTATGTAAAAAATTTAAAATTTACCAATAATAGCAAGCAATGGAATTAAAATTAAAATATGATAGAGGGCTAGCAAATTGAGCAGCTAAAGGTATTTGCTATCAACCCAGATGACCTGAGTTTGATCTCTGAGTCCCATATGGTGGAAGGAGAGAACTAACTCTTGCAAGTAATTTTCTGACCTCCACAAATGCATCATGGCAAGCACATACACACTAAATAAGAAGTTAGTTAATAAATAATAATTAAAATAAAAATAAATAATAATTAAAATAAAAATAAATTTATGGTAAAAAATTAGTGTTTGCCTCAGACATGTAAGAATTGTTTAACAATAATGCAACTTATTAATACAATACACAATACTGACAAACTTAAAGAAAAATGTAGTTTAAATGGCATTCTCCAGTGAATAAAGTAATAAAGTCTAGAAAATTGGTTTCCTGTTCATTATCTTGATATTTCTTTATAAACATGTCTATAAAGACCCAGAACATGAGTAACATTTGGACTGTTTCTTATTGAAGAATTGAGGAAGAAAGAAGGACCATTATCACCCAATTTTCCAGGACACCAAGGCGATCCAACTACAGCAACATCAGAGGGAGTGCAATGACAGTGTCCCCAGTACCTGGTGCGGGGGTGGGGTGGGGGAGATACCTGTCACATGAATAGTCTAAGAGAGTCAGCTTAAAAGCCATCAGCATGCATTAAGTTACTTGCAAGACAGCTAAATAAAGTATCAACCTATGAAAGCAATTATCTGTAACATCAAACTGGAGAAAATCATATTCAAAGTTCAACTGGAGAAGCTGACAGCCACAACAAAAACACAAAACTGTAAGATGTCTGTGAGTAAAGCCAATAAATGATGCTCAAGGAACTTAGGTTTAAAATTCTAAAATACCTAAATGCTGTTTAAAAATGCAGGAAAGCTGCATACGTAGAGAAATAAAAATAAAACATTATAAATAAGGAAAATCATTATTCAAAATATTTTCATTGTCATAAAGCGAACCCATAATTCAGAGCAAAGCCACTCAAATCATAGATTTTTCCCCTTAAGCAAAAGATGTGGGCAAATTTTTTTATTTTTTAATTTTCATTCATTCATTTATTTATTTATTTATTTATTTATTTATTTATTTATTTTTACACATCAGCCATGGGTTCCCGTCCTCTTCCCTCCCACCCCCACCTCCACCTTCCCCCCATCCCCTACCCTCCATTCCCATCTCCTCCAGGGCCAAGATTCCCCTGGGGATTCATTTCAACCTGGTGGATTCAGTACAGGCATGTCCAGTCCCCTCCTTCCAGGCTGAGCTACCTAGAAAATGGGACCCTAGGAAAGACACAGGGATCACCCAATGACAAAATTTTATAAGTAGCCCTAACCATGAAAAAATTTCTTTCAAGATAATATTGAAGGAAAAACAATGGTGGCATCTTGTACTTTTAACATCAAAGTGTTACCAATAGTTATGAAGTGACAATTCTGCCATGATTAATTAGGGTAAAGAATTTTTAAGTGTCAACCCCTTCTCTCATTCTCTATTTAACATATTGTAAAGTGGAAATTTTACAGGAAGAGAAATGAATCATTCAGTAAATTAGAGAATAAATTGGTGTGTTCTATAAAACCTTTGATGAGTTCTTTAGTCACAAAACGAATATGAAAGTAGATTATTTGTAAAACCAAATAAAATTAGATAAAAGATAGCCATATAAAAGTAAATTTAGTATGTGCAAAGACAGTAGAGAAACTGTACACTTGATTTAAAAGTTGTTTATTATTATACTGCGTGTGCACACATGTGTGTGAGTCTGTATTGCGTGGCACATGCATCATAACACATGTATGGAGGTTAGAGGGCAATGTTGTATGTCTGTTCTCTTCTTTCACTTTGATGTGGATTCTGGAGATTTAACTCTGGTCATCAACCCACAGAACCCTTGTACAAGCTTGTACATTCACTCTTTAACTAGAGAAAACCATTAAAATTAAGTTACAAAGTGAAAACTTGTAATGGAAAATTTGAAAAAAAAAAACCCTTAAAATATAAATATACTTCCAACATAGGTAGTATGAAAATACAAAAATCAAATGGTAATTATTAATAATATTAATATACATGAAAATATCACAAGTAAATGAGGAGCAGGTAATAAAATATATAGGGAAACAATGGAAAATATTTGAATCAATATTTAATGGGGTGACAAAGAAAAATGACCCCAAATTGAAGAAAAGAACAAACGATTTTCCTCAATGATAATAAATATGTTCTTAAGTTACCATTCATATGCTTATAGGTTTTCATGAATATAAATAAGCGATATATGAAATATGATATATGTTATAAACATGAAATTACTTAATGTGTTTACCATATATGTGGACATAAATAGTATCTTATATTCTAATCTAAATGCATGAAGGAAAGAAGGGAGATGCAGTCAGTAGAGGGTTGTGGCTTCTCTGGGAGGAGCCCAGAATTTGATTTAGTGATGGCTTTCTCCTTTCTCCTTTTTATATCTTCATTTTTCAGTCGGATAAGTAGGAAATACATGTCTGAAATTATCTTAATCAATTTATAGCTAAAGCATTAGACAGATAGAACTGGCAGTTCTCATAAATAAATGTATTTTTAGATTAAATTCTAAGGTCTAGGAACTAGTATCCTAAGCCACTAATATCCTATACCAACAGAACAATCTCCTGAATATTCATTTTGACAAAAGCAATTACAGAATTTAATTGAGTTATCATTAGTGCAGCACCAGAGTTTTTAGACTTTATTTGGGCAGGGGGCGTGAAGGAACAACTCTGTTAACATCTATCTACCAGCTATTTTTTTTTTTTTTTTTTTGTGCTTTGGGGAATTCAAGTATACTTGGATATTTATCAGAGTTTGCATTGCAAAGAAAATGTGTGTGTGTGTGTGTGTGTGTGTGTGTGTGTGTTACCCTGAGGTGATGACAACCAGTCTGAAGATTCTGAAGGGAAGGGGGGTTCTCTGAAGAGAACTATGTAAAGGTGGGTACATGGCATGTATAACCAATCACCTCCTTGTGGAATTTCTCAGCCTCACTGAGGGGAAAGCAGTGGAATAGTCGTGTGTTCTGTATTTCACTTCTGTGCCTCCTGTGCTTAGTTGATGGAAAGCTTTTTATACCTGAGACTTTGTTCAAGGAGTCATACAAAAGAACAGAATGTCTTTACTTATAATGGAAAGCAGCTTGGAAGGGATGCTGAGGATAAAAGAAAGACATTCATACAGACAAATGATATAAGTACTAACTGGCAATCCCACTGACAGGCTGTCTCTGCATGCAGCTATGAAATTATTTTGCAGGAACAATGGGTTTCTTTGCTTTCTTTCCTAGTAGCTCTCATACCCATTATGCCTTAAAAAGTAGAATTTATATAAAGTTCAACATTTAAGGAAATTTTTTATTAAACTTAGATTTTAAGCTTTTAGTGTTTTAAAAGCCTCTGGTCCAACTGTTGACTTCTCTCATGCCAATTCTTTAAATCATTTTCACTTGTTTTATATTTTTGTACTGTCATGTGTAGTGTGGCAGCATTGCTAAACATGTCGACCATATCACCTGTTCAAAAGCAAAAGATGTGAAAATACCAGTGAGAAAGATGGACAGAGAACTGGGTTAGGAAAGTAGAGTAATCTCTTTATTTCCCCCCAAATTACACTTGACTGAATTTGACAGCACAGATTAAAAAGTAGGAAATACATGCATAACCCATCTACTGTGTCTTAGAGCAATGACAGGTGGGGAAAAAAAGCCATTTTCAGAAGTTTAAGAGCAAAAATTCTGTACTTATGATACAGTCAGACATTCTTATCTGTTATCAATGTTAATTTTCATTTAAAATTGGTTTATGATTGAGTGTAAGTGATTATTGGTGAGGTTGAACACTACTTGTAATTGTCAGAGTTCTCCAGAGGAGCTGAACTGATGGAATGAACGTAAAAATGCGATTTATTAGAATGGCTTCCAGACATGGTAGTCTAACAATGGCTATTTCCCAGAAGACAGCCCAAGAATTAATAGCTGTTTATTTCACAAGGATGGATGTCTCAAGTGGGCTTTGACAAACTTCAGAATTCTGAAGAAATAGACTCTAATTTCAGTGAAGGGATGAACTTGCCAGAGGGGGTGGGGCAAGCACACAACTAGCAAGAGCTTCCTTCTTCCATATTCTTTATATATACTGCCATGAGAAAGTGTGCTCCAGATTCAAGTTGGGTCTTCCCACCTCAAATGATCCAGATTTAGGGTGAGTTTTAAATGACTCAATCAAGAAAAACCCCTCACAAGTACACCAAGCAGCTTGGATTTTAGTTAATTCCACATGTAGTCAAGTTGACAACCAAGAATAGTCACCATACTACTTAAATTTTTATTGTACTTTTTTTAACCATTCAGTTTCTTCAACTATATTATTATTCCATTTTTAGAGATGGCCAATATTCATTTATTTATTTACATTAGTTTTTTAATAGTAAATTTTCCATATTTGTTTATTAATCTATTAGGATTTTAACCTAACAAAGAAACATTGCTTAAACTTTTATAATTCATCTCTCTTTAATAATTATAAAGTATCTAAAGTTTTCTTGTTGAGAATATGACATCTGACTCTGTTAGAGTAATGAGCTCCTTGTTAAATATTTTGATATGTGACATAAAAAAATTTGTGAATATTTCAGTTATTTGTGGTGTCCTTTACAAACTAAATTTGTTTTCTTAATTAGTTTTCATTTTTGGGTCACATATTATTCTGATATGCAATTTTATGTGTTTCATTTTAAAGTAAAAAGAAGAAATGTTAAAATTATGTTAAAATCTTTAAAAATGTTCTAAAGTAAGTTAATAGTTAAGGTTAATCATATATATGTATACACACACACATATATGTAGTGCTATTGTTGCCAGAGATTTTTCATTTCTCTTCCTTCTTTCTTTTTCTTTATTCTATTGTTAATAAATAAAAATACCTGTAGATATAGGGCCAGTCCTCACTGAGAAGTTGCATATTGCTTTCAAGGCGGCAGTACAAGTTAATATATTTTATCTGCATTACATATTCATGTCACCTTTCTGAAATTAGATTTTAAAAAATATTCTGTTGACAAATGAAGCCTTCAAAATTAGATGTCAGTATTTCTTTCAAAAACACGTGAAACATTGTAGAAGAAAGTGCCTTAAATATAATGTTTCAAACTTTGACAGAACTAAATAGACTGGTTAGAGTGATAATCAGTCAGTATCCAAATTATGAATTTATGATTCATTTTGAATGGGAATGACATTCTAGTCTCTGAACTCTTGAGGTCAATAAATGTCTAAACACAAATTTGTAGTAATTATACCTCTGCCTTGCATACCTGTGTTATTTCCAGTGGATGTGTCAGCTTTTGATATACCTGATTTCTTCTTGAGCTGCATACTTCCTAGACTAATTCAAAGTTACTGTGGAGCTATGAAAGTTAGTTTCTAAGAATAAGGAACCACCCCTGGAATTTCTGAAACTTCTCTAAAGATTAAAAACAATATCGATTAATTGGATATAATAGATAGCCTGATAGATGAACAATTATAGAAGTTTAAACATTTTAAATATTTATTTTCATTTTTAAATCACATATTTGTTTATGAGTCTGTATATAGGTAAGTGCCTGTTATCACAGGTGCCCAAATGGGGAGGCCAGAGGTGTGGTGTCTCCCAGGAGCTGGAGTTACAGGCTATATTGTGAGCAGTTATACACAGGTGTTGAGAACTGGACTCTGGTCCAATGCAAGAGCATTGTGCTTGAGACATCTCTTCAACTTAAATTTCAAGTATTTTAGATTGCATAATACTCATTTACTCAGGTGAGTTATTTAAACTCACGCTCAACTATTTTTTATAAACTAGTAAAAGACTTAAATACATTTCTCAACATTAAAATCAGAAAATTAGTCGAATAAAGAAACTACACTTGAGATTTCATGACACCTGGAACTTGGAGGGTATATAGGCATAGGTACTTTATTTTATTTTAATACTAATGGCAGATTTTGTTTTCCAAAATAACAACAATGCTATTTCCCATTATAATACTTCTTACAATATATAATGAACATTTCTTCCATTGCAAGTTTGGTGGTGTAGGAGATGACTATCTCTGTTACTTGTCCTTAAATCTAGGGGTACTGTTGACTAAGGCAGTTGTGACACACCATGTGAATTCCAGAGCCATAAATGACAAAGTAGCTTATTCTTTGATTCCATTCGTTATGCAAGATGATTAAAGTTCAAAAAGGGAGCTCATGAGCAGGTTTTCTCGTCAGAAGACCCGGGTTTATTAATTCCTACAAGTATCCCAGGTGATGTCTAGCAGCAACTTCAAGACATCTAAGTGACCATAGATTTGGATGGTCTCACATGTTGTTCTTCAAGATGATTCCAATGTTTGAATTCTTCAATCAAGACTTTGCATGCTGTAGAGGCGTGTAGAAGCAAACCCTCTTTCATATGCTCTGTCCAAGTTCTTGATGCATGGAGATTGAGATACAGAAAAATTACCAATAGATATTGGGGTGACTTGTTGCTCAGCAACAGAAATTAAGAACACATTTGGGCTATGGGAATAGGGACCCAATTAAGCTAAACAATTCATAGGTGGCTATGCTTGGATAGAAGACTGAAGGTGAAAGGCCTCTAAGGGGATGGTTAGATAAGGCTCAGTATCCCTTAAGAAGAGCTAGGCAAAGCCTAAATGACTTTAGAATATGTTACCACTGAAAGCACATATGGCCACACTCAAGCCATTGGTTAGTGATACAAAGAAGGCATTGAATGTTACTGAGGACGGGAAGTGAAGGAACCCTTGATATGAAGGGATGAAAGTTTATCAGCATTACCCCATGTACATGGAAGTAGTAAGTGTATCTAATGAGTTTCATGATTTACTCATAGGCCTTTCCAGGCAGTATGTTGAGAATGCCAGTGAGTTTCTTGGCATTCATGATAAAATTTGACAGAAAGGAGAGACCTTGAAGAAAACAGGGTTAAATGCAAAGGACTCAAAATTCATTGCATTTTTTTCTCCTTTCTAAAAATTTATTATATTTGTGTTTTAATTTTACACACCAGCCATGGGTTCCCCTGTCCTCCCCCCTCCCGCCCCCATCCCCACCTTCCCTCCAGACCCTCCCCTCAATTCCCATCTCCTCCAGTGCCAAGACTCCCCTGGGGATTCATTTAAGCCTGGCAGATTCAGTACAGGTAGGTCCAGTACCCTCCTTCCAGGCTGAACAAAGTGTCCCTGTGCTGTGTAAGCCCAAGGTTCCAAACAGCCAGCTAATGCACTAAGGACAGGTCCAGGTCTCACTGCCTGGGAGCCTCCCAAACAGTTCAAGCTATTCAATTGTCTCACTTATCCAGAGGGTCTGCTCCAGCTGGGGGCTCCACAGCCTTTGGT
Source organism: Onychomys torridus (assembly GCF_903995425.1). Taxonomy (NCBI): domain Eukaryota; kingdom Metazoa; phylum Chordata; class Mammalia; order Rodentia; family Cricetidae; genus Onychomys; species Onychomys torridus. The sequence goes on from NC_050454.1 coordinate 30,262,836, forward strand.
TCATAATTCATGTGATTCTATTCATTTGGCTATTTGTCCCTGTGCTTTTTCAATCTTAGTCTCAACAATTCACACTATTACAGTCCCTCCTCTTTCTCGACAATTGGACTCCTGGAGCTCCACCTGGGGCCTGGATGAGGATCTCTGCATCCACTTCCATCAGTTATTGTATGAGAGTTCCAAGACGACTACTAGGGTGTTTGGCCATCTGGTCACCAAACTAGGTCAGATCAGGCTTTCTCTTGACCAGTGCCAGCAGTCTACATAGATATATCATTGTGGATTTCTGAGGACCTCTTCAGCACTCTGCCTACTCCTGTTCTCATGTGGTCATCATTTATCATGGTCTGTTATTCCTTGTTCTCCCTTTCTGTTCTTGATCCATCTGGGATCTCCTGTTCCCCTAAGCTTTCTTTCCCTCAAACCTTGCCCTTCATTACTCCCACTGTTTTCCAGGTTGTTCATGTAGATCTCATCCATTTCTCTGTCTTTGGGTGATCCCTGTGTCTTTCCTAGGGTCCCGTTGATTAAGGGGATACAAATTGGAAAGGAAGAACTCAAGCTTTCCCTATTTGCAGATGACATGATAGTATACATGAGTGACCCCAAAAATTCAACCAAGGAACTTATACAGCTTATAAACACCTTCAGCAACATAGCAGGATACAAGATCAACTCAAAAAAAATCAGTAGCCCTCCTATATACAATAGACAAACAGGCTGAGAAGAAAATCAGAGATACATCACCCTTTACAATAGCCACAAATGATATAAAATACCTTGGGGTTACTCTAACTAAGCATGTGAAGGACCTATATGACAAGTACTTTAAGTCCCTGAAAAAAGAAATTGAAGATATCAGAAAATGGAAAGATCTCCCATGCTCATGGATAGGCAGGATTAACATAGTAAAAATGCCAATCTACCAAAAGCAATCTACAGATTCAATGCAATCCCCATCAAATTACCAACACAATTCTTCACAGGCCTGGAAAGAAGAATAATAGTCAACTTCATATGGAAAAACAAAAAACCCAGGATATCCAAAAGAATCCTGTACAATAAAACAACCTCTGGAGGCATTATGATCCCCGACCTCAAGCTCTACTATAGAGCTACTGTAATTAAAAACAGCTTGGTACTGGCATAAAAACTGACATGTGGACCAATGGAATTGAATTGAAGACCCTGACATTAACCCGCACACCTATGAACATATAATTATTGACAAAGAAGCCAAAAATGTACAATGGAAAAAAGAAAGCATCTTCAACAAATGGTGCTGGCATAACTGGATGTCAATGTGTAGAAGGCTGCAAAAAGATCCATATCTGTCACTGTGCACAAAACTTAAGTCCAAGTGGATCAAAGACTTCAACATAAATCCAGTTACTCTGAACCTGATAGAAGAGAAAGTAGGAAGTAGTCTTGAACACATTGGCACAGGAGATCACTTTCTAAATATAACACCAGTAGCACAGACACTGAGAGAAACAATCAATCAATGGGGCCTGTTGAAACTGAGAAGCTTCTGTAGAGCAAAGGACACAGTCAACAAGACAAAGCGACAGCCTACAGAATGGGAAAAGGCCTTCACCAACCCCACATCTCACAGAGGGCTGATATCCAGAATATATAAAGAACTCAAGAAATTAGACATCAAAATACCCAACAGTCCAATTAAGAAATGGGCTATAGAACTAAACAGAGAATTCTCAACAGAGGAAGTTCAAATGGCTGAAAGACATTTAAGGAATTGCTCAACATCCCTAATTATCTAGGAAATGCAAATCAAAATGACTCTGAGATACCACCTTACACCTGTCAGAGTGGCTCAGATAAAAAACACAGAAGACAGCTTATGCTGGAGAGGATGTGGAGCAAGGGGAACTCTCCTCCACTGCTGGTGGGAATGCAAGCTTGTACAGCCACTTTGGAAATCAATATGGCGCTTCCTTTGAAAATTGGGAATCCATCTCCCCCAATTGCTCAGCATTTTTAAAGCAAACCTTTTTGATTCTCATTTCTTTAGATGGATAATACTCTAAAATTAAGAAAGAGATTTTTAGCCTGGACCCAACCCAAAATACAAAAATGAAGAACATTTGGTCCCATTTTGCTCAAGTTCTACTAAGAGGAAACCACCGAGAGTTGTACTCACGAGCTGGATTAATACATAAAAGACTTGAAGTGCAGTAAGTAGAACTAGGAATTGTGGCAAATACTGAGTGTTAGGAAATGAACTTACAATATGTGTCAAGATGTGTTTCTGAATTTCTATGTAAGAGTAACTACTGTGTTTCTCCCACAGCTCCCCATCCTCCCTACCCCCTGGTGTGTGTGTGTGTGTGTGTGTGTGTGTGTGTGTGTGTGTGTGTGAGAGAGAGAGAGAGAGAGAGAGAGAGAGAGAGAGAGAGAGAGAGAACACTGAACATTGCCTTAATTAAGGTTTCTTTTCTGTGTTAAAACATCATGACCAAAAGCAACTTGGGAAGGGTTTCATCTTTCAACATTTAGCTCACACCCCATCACTGTGGAAAGTGAAGGCAGGATCTCAAGGCAGAAAACTAGAGGCAGGAACCGAAGCAGGTGCCATGGAAGTATGCTTCTTACTCCTTACATCTTGCTCAGCCTCCTTCGCGCCATTCAGGACCGCATGCCCAGAGATGGCACTACCCACAATGAGCTAGGCCCTCCCTTATCCTTTATTAATCAAGAAAATTCCCCACAGACCTGCCTACCGCTCAATCTTATGGGAACATTTTCTTAATTAAGATTTCTTCTTCCAAGGTATGTCTTGGCTTTGTTAAGTCAACAAAGCCCAACCAGCACAGGAATTTTCCTCAGCTGCTCTCCACCATATTTTTGAGTCAGGATCTCTTGCTGACCACAGAACTTACAGATTTGGCTAGATTAGCTGTCCAATGAGTGTCAGGGATCTTCTTTCATCCTTCTTCCTTCAGTTCTGGGTTTACAGATGCAAGTGTGTGCACCTGTCTTTTTGCATGAGTGTTGGGGATAAGAATTCAGGCCCTTATTCTTGTGCCATGAACACATCATCAACTAAGCAGTCGCTCTAGCCCCTCTTCTTTCCTTTGGATGGAAGCTCAATAGCAATCTGTTTGTTCCAGTCTTATAACCCAGTTTTATGTGGACATCTCTGCTCAATGAGCGGATGTGTAACCCACTTGCTTGATCACACTTCTCTACTCGTGAGATATGGTCCTTTAAGAATGTATTTGAGAAATCTCTGGTGGGGAACCCCAACCAACATCATTTAGAGGATTGTTGTTCACACTGACCCATTGCTTTAATAGAAGGAAGCTTTGCAGTTTTGATGGCAAAGATGTCTTATGTGTTTGAGGAAGTGGATTATTGTAACCAGAGTAAACTACAGCAGACTGTCTTGTCCATGTGGGCTGCAGAAATCTCTCTCATCCTACATGCTTTTCTACAGTGTGATGCTGATACTCTTCCTTGGGTTTCCATTTGACTGGATATACCATTTCTGAAGCTAGGTTGCAGAACAAAAGAATAGAGCCTGCTATCTCTGGGGTTTCTGGATCCTAAAACTCACTCCATATGTGCTGCAAATAAACATAAGACTATGAGGAGAGGTTAGTAGTTAAGTATTTGACACACATCCCCAAATGAACCCACAGCTGAGGCCCAGTCAATAGTGAGTAGGCAAATTCCAGACGTATTAACAAATGGAGTGTTTAGATGCCACTAGCAAGACAGTTGTTTCCAGTCTCAAGTCTTTGAACTGAGACCTGTCCCCAAGCATTGTAGAGAAGACACAAGTTGTTCTCATAGTTCTAGGTTGAGTACCTCACTCAGAAACCAGGAGATAGCATTGAATGATTGCCATTGGTTTCAGCCACAAAGTTTAGGAGATGGTTATTGAGCTCTTAATGATAGCTATGTAAATGGTTTATGAAAACAATGCTACTTTTTAAAACCGCACTTAGTATTTACACAAGGAACCTGGCCTCATCATCATACATTGGAAGGGTTTTTATTAAATTGGCCAGCATATAATGATTCATATGATGTTCTTTGCTTTCAGTTAGACTTCTGGTAGAAAAATTAATTTATTTATCTGATTTAGTTAATTAAAACATGTTCGCTGAAGAGTCACTGTACATTATGTTACATTCCCAGTGACAATGGAAAACCAGATTATCTTCCTTGCTACTAGTCAACCTAGTGGGGGAATCTAGGCACATAACTTCAGTAGTTAGACTGTGGTAATAACTTTATACATTGAGTGCTGTAACAGTCAACACATGAGACAATAGATGAGGTAACTAACACAGCTGGGGCAGGAGGGCTTTCTGGATGGAATCATTCCCAGATACTTGAGCTATTTTCTGTTCTAAACATTCCACAGATCTATCTCCTTCTTTCTTCACATGATGTCTTGTTTCCTAGTGTCTCAAAAGGCAAACAGTTGCCAGGAGGTGGTGGCATACACATTTAATCCCAGCACTCAGGAGGCAGAGCCAGGTGGATCTCTGTGAGTTTGAGGCCAGCCTGGGCTACCAAGTGAGTTCCAGAAAAGGCACAAAACTACACAGAGAAACCCTGTCTCGAAAAAAACAAACAAACAAACAAAAAACCCCAAAACCAAAAGCAAAACCAAAAAAAGGTAAACAGTTGAGATATTCTTGTCCTTCTTTTCTTTTTGAAACCAAATATTCTGATTTGTAATTAGCACATATTTGTATTTGTAGACATTTACTCACCATGACACATAGACCAATCCTGTAGATTTACCTTTAATGATTGTGAGAACACTAGGAAGACATACATGGAGGGACCACTTGCCATTCAGATACTCAATGGTAATAAGTTGGGTCAGGAAATGCTAAATAACAGAATTTGATCTTTATACTTTGATAAATATACTTTTGTAATCACCTGGAGAAAGTCATTTCAAGTTTGATGTGATACCTCAAAGCAAAGAACCATCTTTTACTTTACTTCAGGCTTAAAATTGCTTATACAAGGTGATACACAAGGTAGAGTCTGCGACATAATTGCATAGTCTCCATTGGATTGCTGAGACATTTGTGGAGGACATGGTGCTGCCCTATGTACACATAAAATTGTTCTTCCTGCATGCCAGAAGAGGGAACCAGATCCCATTACAGATGGTGGTGAGCCACCATGTAGTTGGTTGCTGGGAATTGAACTCAGGATCTCTGGAAGAGCAACCAGTGCTCTTAACCTCTAAGCCATCTCTCCAGCCCCATTAAATGTTGAGGCATAGGATCTGGGTAGGGCTAGTCAAAGGCCTCACAAACTCCTTACCTTGTTTTAGAGGAGCGTGTGCAAACCACTGAGAACCAAGTCCCTTTTCTCTGATAAGTATGGTAACTGTTACTGGAAAGATCACACCTAAATTACATTCTGACAGTGACTAGATTGAGATCTATACTCATTGACTTTTTATAAGTTGGATTTATCGAATGGTATCTTTAATAAATCTACATCAGAGGTAACAAGAAAAAGATGTGTTGATGGGATAAATGTTTCCCACAAATATCCTGAGTAATAAAGCCCACCCAAGAGCCTTCTTCATCTTTCCTGGCTTCTGTATTTACTGAGGAGAGAGTGTGTGTGAAGTCTCTTGAGATTTTTCTGGTTTTAATTAACCAGTTTGTTGGCCAACCTTGTCCAGTCTTTAGAAAGTGATTTGAGGACTTAATGATAAGAGGGTTATCTCACCTCACCATTCTCAGGACTATACAGAAAACAAAGGGCTCAGGAAGTCATCTCAGGAAAGGCACAAAGGCAGAGAAGAGAGTGCTTTCAGATATGAAAGATAATGCTATATGTTTGCATCTAAACACCATAAAATTATATCCACGGGCACACAGCATGCCAGTAATAAATTGTCATGACAAACAGTTGTTTATTATAAATTTTCAACTTTTTATTCAAATTCCGTTGGTTTCATTAAATTAAACATAAAGATAGGGATCTACAGCTGAAGATGAATATTTCAGTGTGAATCTTATGGACATAAAATAAATTTAGTGTTTTTACATTCCTATTAGCATATTTTAAGTCCTGCCTCAGGAAAGTGCTTGCGTGGCTGTGAGCTGAACTCACTGTAACTTTTGATTTTCAGTTCATTTCAGGAAACATGTGGGAATCCATCATAGGACTTTTAAAAAGCTACTGGTGGAAGTAGACATTTCTTGCTTGAACTTTGAAGAATTTCAAAGGGCTCAGTGGTTTCCAATATGAGCTGTGAGATATAGGGTGCTATGATTTGTCTCACAGTACTTCTGATTTTAGTTTACATAAATTCCTTTCCTGTTGCATTTCCTCCACAACTATCTCCAGTGAGCTTCATTTGCTGGAAGGTCAGCAGATGATATTATTTTTGTCTATATCCATCTGGCTATGCAGCTGTGATTGCTACACACTAAAAGGCTAATGAATCCTGGTCTTAACCTCTGTCCCCATTATCATCCTGACCTCCAGATATTTATTAATATTTGATATTGTGTACACTGACATCCATAAATGAACATGTCTGAAATAGACTCTTGGTTCTCTAAGCCCTCAGAGCAATCTTTTCCATGTCAATCAACATCACTTCAACTTCAACCCTCAGAGCTATCTCAAAGGCCTTTCTTCCTTTCTCCCTCTGCAACTCATCTATCACACAGCCCTATTGGATCTGCTTCAAATATAGCAAGGAAGTTATTGAGAATTATATTTAAACAATACATGAAAAGATCACATAAACTGAAAAACATGTAACTAAGAAGCTTCAGAGCTTCTCATGGATAATAGGAGCTTAGCCTGGGGTCCATGCTCTTGAACTGTCACAGAACTCACAGCTCCCACATAGCAAAGTAGAAGGAGTTTGTACAATGGTAATATGTGGTTCCTGCTTCTGTGAAGATGGAATAGATATGTTTCTTTTTCTTTTCATACTCAAACTTTAAAATATGGATAGAGGAAGACTGGCTGACTTGGGATTTTGAGACTCATGAAATGACGTTGTGGGGGAGTTTATGGGTTTTTCTTTTGCCTCAGATATCCTACACTTGGAGTTGAAAATGTTATAATTTGGAAATGTCAACCCAGCTGCAAAACAAAACAAAGCAAAACAAAGCAAAGCAAAAAGAAGCAAATATCTTCTTTCTCTGGCCCACAGATCCAGGAACGGGCAGCCTGGCAGGATGGCTGGTTTTAGAAAATAGTCCTGTTATTTTTTTCTCATACTTCTCAGAAAATTCTTTATTCAAGATATCGAAGGCTGGGGGCTGTATGGGAATTTAGATACCCATCTTAGCTAGGATGTAATGAAATGCCTAAATCTCTACAAAGTATTGATGGAGAAGAAAAGTTAGAGCGAGGGCTCTTATCTCTGTCAGAGGTCAGAGTGAGGCATTTTATTAAGACTTCCACCCCCATCGTAGCAATGATATGATCTTTTCTTTCCTTCTCAGGAAGATACAGAGAAGCTCTGTTAGAACCACATTTTAATTAACTGCCCAGGAATAACTAGGCCAAACCAAAACTAGAATGCTGTACAATTTCAAAATCAACGGTGCGTGCTTTCAACTATTGAAAGCACGCATAGTCATGAAAGTATAAAATCACTTAAAGAAGAAAATACTTTAGTAGAGAATAAAACAGTGTAGAACTTGAGTGATGGAAATTCTAAAAAAAAACTGACAGGTGAAGACACTGAAAGGATCTAGAGCCCAGGCCATGCAGAGGCACCATGTGTTCACGGACTGAAGCATGCAGCATGGGCAAGACACCAGTTCTCACCCCAGTTAAAAGGTTTCATTCATTTTTCCATGAGAACTCAAGTCTGGCTTTGGAAGACATGCCAAATATTTAAAAATGGGTGTGGAAAATAATGGATCCAAAATGGCTCAAACAATTTTTAAAAAAAATGAGAGCGGGAAACCTGCATTTGTATAACTTATTATGACATTGATACATTATCTATAATAATTAATGTTATATGGTGTTAGTGGAGAGGTAGACACAAGTCAGTGAAATTGAACAGAGTTCCACAAAATAAATTCATAAGTGTGCTCACAACTGATGTTTGAATTAAGTGTAAAATAAATTTGATGGAGAAAGAACAACATTTTCAACCAACCACTGGAATAATTTTATAACTACACGAATAATGTCTTCTTTTTCAACAAAAATTAACTCTAAATAAATAACAGACAAGTCTAAAATGTTACAATGGTCAGATCTACTATAGGGCAAAATTTTTAAGATCTAGGTTTAGGTAAGGAGTTCTTAGCATTGGTATTAAAACACTATCCATAAAATAAAATAGTAACGCTTTGAAACCCACCAAAATTATGAACTTTTGTTCTGAGAAAAACCCTGTGAAGAAGCTGAAAAAGATACAGATTGAGATAAAATAATTATAAATCATATGTCATCAAAAGTTTAGCATATAATATATATAAGTATATAAAGAAATAAAAAATCCCAAATATCAGACAAAAATGCGAGTAGTTAATGGGCAAAACTTCTATGGGAAGGGTACACAGACTTCAAAAAGTCCATGAAGAGATGCTTATGATCATTAGACTAGGAAATACAAAATAATGTCAAGAGATACTAGTACACATTTCAGAAAGTCTAAAATGAAAATGATTACACAAACCACAGTGAGGATATGGAAAATTTAGGTTATTCATGAAGCGCTGGAGGGGGATGTAGAATTGTACAGCTGCTCTGGAAAGAAGGGAAAGGCTTTCTTAACCCCTGAACATGCAGAGTCAATGCAAACCATCAATGAATTCCTGTACCTTTACCTGAAGAATGGAAAAAACATGTTCATGCAAAACAGTTGTACACGGATGCTTACATGAGCTGATTCAAGTTGTGTTTCTAATTTCACTACTTAGATATTCTTCTCTGAATGGTCAAACGTCTAATGCCACTGAATAAAGGAAGCACATTACTGTTAACATCAGATAATCTGTGCGACTGACTCTGGAGAAAAATGTTTGGCAGAAAATGACTATCTCAAAAGGCTATTTACTTACAATTCTATTTCTATACCATTCTTGAAATAAAAATTATAGAACCCAGAACAAATAAATGTTACTGGGATGTAAGAAGAGGATGTAAATAGCCGTAGAAAGCAACAGGAACTATTCTATATTTTTTATATCAATGTCTATATTCCATCTGATGCATACAAAGTCCCTGCTTCCTTACCAGGTTCATGATCTCACTTCTAGAGAATGCTTGTCGTCGCTGGTGGTGCCTAACACATACTTCCTGGTTTCCCCTTGGCCAAGTTTTCCATTTAATCTAAGCTTGTGTTTAAATGCCAACCCCTCAGACATCTTCTCTTCTGTCTGTGATAATTTCCCTATCTGGAGTGAGTAGACACGTTTTGCATCTCCCCAGGAAAAAAATCTTGCCATACAGCAATTGATCCTGATATCAGTGGAATTCCAGAATTAAACAAGTTGGTGGATTGTGCCTGTATCCCGAAATCTGTCAGAGATTTTACAGTAGGAGTCGGGTGTTCATTCTTGACTTGAGTTGGAAAACCTGGATCCACTGGATAGGGACTAAAGGTCACATCATTTTTAAAGCCAGCAAGTCTTTTCCTTCCCGCCAGAAAGCTGGCACCAACTATGTTATTTGGCTGACAGCGTGTCAGCTGATAAACTAAGGCATGCACCACCTCTGTTGTTGCTCCCTCCTGGTACTTCCCCCTGCGAGGGGATCCCTTGGTATTCGAACTAAAAAGGCCACCCTGCCCTCAATCAGACCGTGTATGCAAATTAGGTGTACTCCACTTGTTCTTTTGACTTCAAGATATATATATATATATATATATATATATATATATATATATATATATATATATATATATATATATATATATCACTTGCCTGTCACCCCCTCCTCCCCCGTGGATCCTAAGACTGCAGGCATGCCTTGGAGTCTTGGGTTCTGGGGATTGGTTAAAACAAACACCTTTCAGTATCAATTTGTTCATCAATTCTTTAGATTCATTCTAAGCCCTTAATGAGTCAAGTACACCAACATCTCCAATAACATGGTCTTCTGCTTCCTCAGGTTTATTCAGAATGAATAATTAGTAGTTTATTCTTGGTTTTGACAGGTAGACTGCAAAGGCCATGTGTAGAGGGAACTATACCGTGTTTTGATCTTAGTCTTATTCTCAGAATTTAGCTTAGATTATAATATGCAGCAGATATTCAGAAAATATTTACTTACAAGCTAATTTGTTCAAGCAAAATTAATAATACAAAATACTACATTTATGTATTAAGGCAGTATATTAATGCTTCTATAGACTGGAGATAACCTGGTATGGCTCCTCAAGTATAAGGATACAAGTGAAGTCTAATTTCAGAAAATGATGAAATGAACACAGAGTATGCTGTTGGATGAGAGACGAAATGAGTTTTGGAGGAATAGAGCTTTCTGATATTGACTTGCCAAAATTGAACTACTGTATAAACCAAGGGTCTCCCAGTGAAATGATCTCCCAGCCTTTGTTCCTTTCATTTTGTTTTACTTTCAAAAGGCCCCTTGGATATCTATCAAAACTACAAAGTGGAAATAGGTTGGCTTCATTTAACACTAAATCCTGCTGCAAAGGCCTTGCATCAAGGTGTTTGCCATTTTACATTCTTCTTATTTTAATAGTTTTTGCAGCTTCAAAACTTAGAGGTGTAGCTAGCTAAAGGCTTTCATTGTAAATCCCTCAAGACCCAGTATCTTCAATATTAAAACCTCATTGTAACAGCCACAGGAATAAAGACTTTCTTTTATTCTTCTTCCCAAGACTTATGAAATCACAATGATTAAATCAGGAAGGCCTTTGGCAACAGACGCAGACTCCCTGGCTCTTTAACAGGGTAGAATTCCTTTGGTTTGACTGACACTGCCTTATGTGCTATTTGTACTTCCAAATTTAAAAGGCAAGAAGTGTTCTGATTTTCACTTAAATTTCAGAAGAATAAAAGAAACCATAAAGTGCTTTCCTCAGAGGAAACAATGTCATAAAAGGATAAATTATCATTGCTTTAGCATGGCTCCATTTTGGTTATGAATATAGAAGCCTGTGGGATAGAATTTGCTGTTTTCATATTGAGTTAAAGAAACTGCAGATTTTACAGGTGGAATTTGTTATGGATTTTTGAAACAAAATGTGTAGTTTGACATATGCCACAGGTACTATGCCTAAAAGCTATTCCTCGTGTTTTATTGATGTAATCCCCTTCTTTGGTGTTTGATGTATTTTCTACCAGAAATGTTTTCTTTGTTGAATTATGAGTTCAGAAATACAGCAATAGTTGTTTTGATGAAAGTATTTCCTACCAACAATTAGGAATATATATATTTTTTAATTTTTAGAAGAGTATTCTATGTCATCTTGGTTTAGATTTGTGCAGGAAATGCATTATTTAATATTTAGCATTTGGTCTTTTAAAATATATGCTCTCTGTATCTTAGCTTAATTGAGGTTTGAAATAATTTGTGCATGATCAGCTGGGTCAAAATCATTCTTTCCTTGATGCTGACTTCGGGTGGTAGTGTCAGAGATTTCTTAATGACCTCCAAGCTCCAGAAAAGGAAGTTAGTAATTATATTTACATTGTAATATCTGTATGTCTCTTTATTTATTAAATTGACCTCTAATTCAACTCCAAACATAATTTATGTCTTCTGTGATAGCTTGCAGACTGTAAATCATTACATTCCTTTAGCTGGATTCACATTCTAGTGTTATCTATTTTCAATTTTGTGATTACAGTGTTTGGAACTGTAGGCAATTTAATTGTCAAAACTTGACCATCTAATTTGTTATTGTGCAGTTCATCAGGCAATTTATAAATATTATGATGAGAAGAATTCTAGCCCTGCAGAAAGTCTCCTGAAGCTGAAGTTCTCTCAGGAATATAACACTATATTCTTTAACCAGGTAACAGAAAGCATTATTGCAGAGGGAGTCTCAGTACAATAACAACAGAACTCAAGAAGTTGCCGTAGTCGGGCATGACAGTGCACCACGGTGACCCCAACCCTCAGGAGGCAGATGCAGAGGCAGGAGGAATTCTGCACATTATAAACCCACCCAGTCTCCCTAGTAAATTCCAGACCAGCAAAGGTATATAGTGAGACCCTGTCTCAGACCAGGAGAGAAAACAATGGCAACAACAACAGATAAAAGTTATCGCTTAGTAAGCAATGCTCTGGATGTTGTGTTGTAGTGTGAACTGTTTTACTAGAGGTCAAGTTGAAGAGGACTAGAGAAAGGAGTAACGGTACAAATTACCTGGGGGTGGTTAACGAAACAACCAAGGGGACTTTTATTAGCAAAGGGGAAGGAGATAAAGAAAGAAGGTAAAATAACAGTAATGATATCTGAAAAAGTCATAAGGATTCATACTATTAACTACCTAACAATACCTATAATACATGTAAGTCTGTATATACATATGCCTATATAATTCAAATAAAAAAGATTCTGTCTTGGCTGACAGTGCTGCCCCCGAGAGTCAATAGACCATCTAACAAAAACCCGGACACCAGACATGAGAAGCCCTCTTCTGAGTTGTTCTTCAGGGTTGTCCAAGAGACCCCCAAACTATTACGACTGTTGCTATTGTCCTTGGTTTCCCCTCCATAGGTAGAAAGTAAGCCTGTGTTGCTGAAGACACCATGAACTTTGAACACAGGACCTGGAAGACCTGAGCTGTATCTTCATTGAAAGCCTCCTCCTTGAGGACTAGATTCCATGGTACCAGAAGGTGCTAGGCAAGGTTCCAATGGAGGGAATTTCTCCTTGGGAACATACAGAACTATTTGATAACTGAAAGTGTTTTGCATAATGTTTTTAATGTAAAAGGGTGATCATATCACTTGTGTATAACCTTCAATGTGAGACCTGTGCTTTGCACCCCAGTAGAACACTGACTATGCAGTAGACTTCAAAAAATTGATCAGGGAATCTACCAACTTCAGGATTGTCTGTGTGGAGAAGGAGTCTATGATGAAACATGGCATGACCTTGAAAGTATCTCCTCTGTTGATCAAATTGTAATAAATTGGGTGCAAATTGTTGAAACAGTTATCTATGGAGAAATGGTACTTACTTTAGTCATCAAGAAATCACTTTCTTCTTTCCTGTATAGCCCTTCAATAGCCGTTTTGAGAAAGATTTTCTTTCCTTTATCGTTTTTCTTCTTGTTAGAGAGCCAGGATATTCTCAGACTGACTATGTGACTGAGAAAGACTTTGAACATCTGATCCTCCTGCCTAGATATCTACCACCACATGGGGTGACCTAGGGCTTCTTGCATGCTAGACAAGTACTCTACCAATTCAGCTATATACTCAGCCCATGAGATAGGGTTTTTATTTTAACCTTCTAGTTTATCTCACTGTACTTTTGCTGACTTCATAGGCTATTCTCTGTGGTTTGGGAAAACAGAGGACAAGAGATTTCATTCTTTATTATTTTTTCTTTTGAAGTCATTCTCCTTGATCTCTGTTTTCCACTTAGAAAACAAGATACCCATCATGTCATCAGAATGTCAATTGTGGTGGTATTGTGTTCCCCAAAATATTGTGCACCCTAATAAATTTATCTGGGGTCAGAGAAAAGACAGCCACTAGATACAGAGGCTAGAAAATGGTGGCACTCACGACTTTAATCCTAGCATTCCAGAGGCTTTAGGAGCAACAGTTCAGTTGAGATTCATTTGGATGAGGACTCAGAAGCTTGCAGTCTGAGGAAACAAGACCAGCTGAGGAACTGGCGAGGTGAGGAAGCTGTGGCTTGTTCTGTCTCTCTGATCTTCCAGCATTCACCCCAATAACTGGCCTCAGGTTTGATTTTATTTATAAGACCTGTTAAGATTCCTGCTACAGTTAGTCATGGTTTACTTGTCTATAGGGCATTGGAAAAAGCATCTAGTGGACCACAAATCACATCTGACCTTTCTCTCTAGCTTACTGTACTGATTGGGTAGGTTATCCCAACTGTTCTGAACTTTCATTCAGAATTAAGAAAATTATGATTCATGGTATCTACCTCGAGGGGTTCCTGTGATGTTTACCTATAATAACTTCCACAAAACATCCAGAATAGGGCCTTGTACTTACTATGTAGGCATCCCAACATGGCCTGTATGGTATGAAGGCATTGGATAGACTTGATGAACCAGAGACAGGAGAGTTAGGTTTCAGCATTGCAATGCACTTCCCCAAACTTCAATTTTATTAAGTGAATGTGATAAATAACATAGAAGTAGCATGCTTTTAGACTTCAAACAGTCAACCTCCCCTTTCCACCAGTGCTGGCATGGAGTCATAGGAGGAAGGGTTCTGGAGATGTGGACATCAGTGTTCCAGGATTACTGTCAGGCTTCTGTCTAAGCACATCTGCATTGTTAGCAACTATTTCAATAAGCCTTGTGTATATACTGGTTTTGTTTTTCCTAGTGTGAAAACCATAATACCTTTTGTATGTCTGTATACAATTCCTAGATTTCACCTCTCACTGGTCTGTATACACCTTTTCTAATTTATTTCTGCCTGGGATTACAAGTGTACTGAGCTGTTTTTGCACTCTAACTCAGAAATGTCATCTTTACTAAACCAATGAAATAAAAATGCTGTAACAATTCATATGATGATACATTGACATGTCTCTTTCGCTGAGAGCTGGAAGGATTAAAGAAAATCCATGTGTGAGACATTGATTGCATAGGATTTCTCATCTCATTCTCTTTTTTTTTTTTTTTTTTTGATAACAAATGAAAGTTTCCTTGGCAAGAGAAATATACTGAAATGCTGGGTGACACCTTGCTATTATTGTGGTTAAGAGATCTGAGTCTTGATCATCATATGGATTTAATGTCTTCGATACAATAAATACAATTCAGAAGGCAGGGGAGGCTGAGGTAGGAAAATCATGAGTTTGAGATAAACTGTGTTACATAATGTTTAGTAGCCTAGCCATAGCTACCTAGGAAGTCTCAAAGGAAAGAGGAGAAGGGATGGCAGGAGAGAGGGACACACACACACACACACACACACACGCACACATACACACACAGACACACACAAACATACACACACTCATACACACACACACGGACACACAGACACACACAGACACACACACACACACACACACACACATACACACACACAGACACACAGACACACACATACACACACACTCACACTCATACACACACACACACACACATGGACACACAGACACACACAGACACACACACATACACACACACTCATACACACACACACGGACACACATACACACACACACACATACACACACAGACACACACGGACACACGGACACACAGACACACACACACACACACACACACACACATGGACACACATACACACACACACACACACACACACACACACACACACACACACACACACACACACACACACACACACACACACACGCTTCATGATGAAAGATGTTTGGATGATGAGTTTATAAGGCTTTGGTTGGTCCCAATGAGAATGGAGAGGGTTTATGTTAAGAGTGGAGATTGTAATACTAGGGTGTGCCATTATGTATGAATAAGATTATTGTTTAAAGCTTACTAATGAAGTGTTTTGAGCAATGAAGCTTGGTTGCTAGGGAATCAATCATTAGATGAGGTCAATGTGTACACTAGACAATGATTTGGTAGCAACACAGAACAATGTTATAGGTCATCACTAGAACCATGGTAAGGAAACGAAACTTGATTTCAGACACTGATATTAAGATGAAAGATAAGAATATGACCTAAGAGGTGAAAGTTCAGCACCACCTGACAGACTGCACACCAAAGATGCTAAAGAGGTAGTCTAGGATGACTTTTGACTTAGGTGAGCATAGGTGAAGCTTCTACATCAGGATTTAAAGATGAATTCAGGATATGTAGACAAGAGAGAAGGGGTAAGGCAGGGTCATGATACATTTAATACTGAATCCGAAATACTTGTGTAACGACATCAGCAGGGTCTCTTTATTGAACTGGAAAAGTTTATGCTCTTCCAATTCCCACTAAAAGTAAAATCTGACTTCCTCCCTTCTTTCCCATTCTAGCTTATATTTTATTCTGTTTTCCTAATTAAAATTTCTACCTATATTATCTCATTCCACTCACTTTACTTTTACTTTTCCATACTTCTTCAGTTTCCTGTCCTAACTCACCCACTCACTCCACCAGGGTGGCAGTGTTGAGGTCAGTGATGGTGTTCCTGATGTCAACCGTAATGAATAATTTTCTATCTTCAACTCAATGCCACAGCAACAGCGGCTAGAGATGACCCACTACTCATTGCCACAGATTGACTTAGCAGTACACAGTGCACACCTACAGCATGCAGCAGAATAACCACATGTGCCCATTTGAAGAAACCTGGAAACAGTTAAGAGAATAGTGCAATCATCTACAACATGGCCACAGAGCTACATGTCCAATAGAATACCAGCCAGTTCATAACTACATTAATCCAAAAGATGTCTTTAAACCCTTGCCTTAGAATATATTTTACATAAAAAGCTAAAGGCTTTGCCTGATTTTGATTCTATCATCTTTTAAAATATGCCTGAAATGGTCAATATATTTTCAGTATTTTAAAATAGTCTGATCAGAGGATGATCAAACCAGTTTTAAGACTAAGTCACTATTTCACAGCTTTTCTTTTTCCTGTTCTTTATGATCCCGAACTTATATAAAGAATTGAAATAATCACCAACTTCCTAGTTATTATTTCAATTATTAAGAAATACTGAATGCATTCACCATTATGTAAATGCTACATACATGATAATATTATACATATATGTATATATACACATATATATGTACTATTTCATTTATGCGTACTGTTTCTTTATTTATATGTATCTATGCCTAGATAAAATGTCTATATATACAAGTAAAATTTATGCTTTTATTATATATTTAAGAAGTAAAATATTATTTACTTTTACCCTAAAGAGGAAACTATTAATATAATTTTTAAGCTTCATCTACTTATATTTTTTGCTAAACATGCAGATAGTACTATCTAGCATGTTGCTTAGTCATTAGACATTTATATCTGTTTAAGTAAAATGATTGAGTATGGAAGACTTCAGCCAGAAAGTCTGTAATTTATTTATATTAAATATTTAGTCATTGTGAATTTATTCCTGCCAATTTTAGCAGTTTAATATATGATTGTGTCAATTTCCCTTGTCCTTTTGAGAGAGATTTAAGTTGTCAATGCATGTCACTATTGTTGATATTTTTGCAATGCCTCCTTATGAATATTTGTGACCAAATGTTATGTATTCCCATCAGTATGCAGAGAGTAGAATGCAAGGACTTTCCAGAATGGCTACATATTGTTAAGGAATGCTTAGAAGAGTGGGAGAAGTAGTCTTCTTTGGGGAAGGTCATGCCAATTGATTATACAATATCAAATATTAAATGTTCAGCATAAAACCAGACATATAACAAACATACAGACTGAGCAGGTTATATTGAGGAATACACACACACGCACACACACACATACACGCACACACACACACACACACACACACATACACACACACACGCTCCTAAGTACATATGCTCATGCAATAATAAAAATAAAAAAGAGGCAGCGCATTAGAAGGGAAGTGGAGAGCCAGATGTGGTGTGGTGTAGCACACGGCATTAATTCCAGCACTCGGGAGGCAGAGGCAGGTAGATCTACAAAGCAAGTTCCAAGATAGCTAGGGCTGTTACACAGAGACACCCTCTCTTGAAAAACAATATCAAAACCAAAAAAAAAAAAAAAAAAAAAAAAAAGAAGAGTGCAGAAGGGAATATGGGATGGTTTAGAGGGTGGGAAGGGAAGCAAGTAGTGATGTAATTATAATCTCAAAAAATGTAATAAAAAATAGTTGACCTCCCCAATTAATTAACAATATTCTCATTTACTATTTTACCCAGATGGCATTTTCAGAAATGTGAAATATGTCTGAATTTGACCACATCATTGCCATTGTCTTTACCGCTGTGGTTCAGCATCTATCTGTTAGTTGACTTTCCATTCCCAAGCTGCTTGTTTTTTTTTTTTTTTTTGTCTTCCTTTACACTTTACACAGGATTCCTTGTTTTAATGTTTGTGACATCCTTCTATGTCTGTATGTTCTAGCAAATGAACATGGTAGGTATGGTCACATGCTTACGCATTCCCCACAAGTTTGCCTTGACCTTAACACATCTTGATTTTGTCTGTGTCAGTTATGAACTGGCATAGAAGTCAGCCTTTCAGTAACAGGAGGCATATGGCACAGTTCCCAGAGGTGAGAAATCAATAAAACCCAAGAGCAGTACATCCTACTCAGGAGAATATGGCAAAGCCTTTGAACCAAAAGCAGCTAATTCTCTGGCTTTGCCTCTCTCCTTCTCTCAAAGAGATCTGAGGCTTCTGGTGCTGTAGATGTTTTGAAACCATGAGACAATAGGCATGAAGAGATGTGTATTCATAATGAGAAGATGAACCTGGATCCCTGATGGCTTTTTTGTCAACAGCAAACCTCCCCACTCCAGAGCTTCTTATAAATGAAACATGTATTTCAGTATTCTGTGTAGTGTTGATTTTTGTTTTAATCTCTTAAATTCTTATAATGAGTATACAAAATAATGGGTTTCATTATGACAGTGCTACTGTGCCATAAATAAGTTGAAGATCTAAAATTTCCCATAGGAAACAAAAGTCCCCCCCCCTCTCTGAGTTCCTTATGTGTTGGCCAATTACTCTTGGGCATGGGACATCTCCTCAGAGTATGAGTATGCTTGAAACTAGTGGCATTCTATCAGAGAAAACTGATTTTTCCTTTACCAGTGGATTTCCATTTCCAATAGTGTCTTGTTTAGTTGTGGGAGACAGTGTTCACTTCCTCTCTCAGTGCTGGAACTCCATATGGCTTGAACCTAGACAGATTTTGGATGGGCTGCCACAGTCACTGTGAGTTCATATGTACATCCACTCTGCTATGTCAGGAAGACCCTGTTACTTTGAAGTCATCCATCACCTCTTGAAATCTTTCTGCCTCCTTTTTTGCATAGATCCCTGCCTTGAGTGGAGGATACATCCCTTGATGTCTTGATGAAGACATCCCATTTAGGGCTGAGTATTCCAAGGTCTCTCACTTGTTGCATATTGTCTACTGCCAAATGAAGCTTCTCTACATCTTTTCTGTATGAGAAAGGAATTTCACAGGCTACTAATGGGCACTTATAGCAATTTGCAACAACCCATTCCCTTTCAGCAACAATTTATCTCTCTTTTTTTCTTTCTCTCTTTCTCCCCTGCCTTTTACTCAGAATTATGAGTATTTATTTCACCCATGACTTTAAATACATACGGTCAATACTTAGGTCTTTGAATCACAATAATAGAAGCTCTCACATAACATTTTAGTACATTTCTCTTGCCCAGGAAGCTTTCATTTGTTATCAAAGAGAGAGAATGAGAAATACCATTTAATCAATGTCTCTAAAGCAGAATTTTTGTGCAGCATTTGAGATTGGGATCTAATTTTATCCTCTTCCATGTGGATATCTCATTTTCCTGACACTATTTGTTGAAGAAACTTTATTTTCCCCAGTGTGTGTTTTTGGAATTGTTCTGGTTTGCTTTCTCTTGTGATAAAACACAAAGACAAAAACTAACCCAGGGAGGAAAGGGTTTATTTGGCTTATATATCCTGATCACAGTCCATTATCAAGGGAACTCAAGGCAGAAACTGGAGGCAAGTACTAAGCAGAAACCCTGGAGGAATGTTACTTACTGGATTGTCCCAGATCATGTTCAGCTGTCTTTCTTTTATGATCTGTGTGCCCACCTGCTGAGGGATGGTCCCACACACAGTGGAATGGCCCCTATCATATCAATTAGCAATTAAGAAAACACTATATAGATATACAGGTTGCGATGGCTAGTCATGTCAATTTGACATAGGCTAGAGTTATTTGAAAGGAGGGAAACTCAATTGAGAAAATGCTCCTATGAGATCCAACTGTAAGGCAATTTCTTAAGAGTGATTGATACAAAAGGGCACAGCCTATTGAGGATCATGATAGTCGTGGGTTCTTAAGAAAGTAGGCTGAACAAGCCATGGGGAGCAAGCCTTCAAGCAGCACCCTTCCATGGCCTCCACATTAGCTCCTGCCTCCAAGTTTCTGCCATGTCTAAGTTCCTGTCCTGATTTCCTTCGATGACGAACAGGAATATGGAATTATTTCCTCCCCAACTTGTTTTTTGGTCATGTATTTAATTGCAGCAATAGAAACCCCAACTAAGACACAGGCCAATCTCATGGAGGCAGTTGCTCTCAGAGGCTTACTGCAGAAATTCTAATCCTTTCTAGACATTTTCCGGTTTTCCAGGCATTACTTTGAAATCTCAGTAGAATCCTTAGTGGCTCTGCAATGCTTACATGCAGCCTTCAGCATGTCTGACCAAGCAGCGTCGCAGGAGGAGGCCAAGTTCCAGAACTTGTAGCTGGGAAGTCTTAAAACAGTTTTGGTTGCCTTTGTGAACTGAATTGCTACAGATAAAAAAGTAACTTCCTAGGTTGCTTTGTGGAAACAGGGATCTCCAAGCCTTTCTTCTTAAATTATTCAGATGAGTTTATAGTTTTATGTCTTTGCTCCTGATATGAAGAAATCTTGATCATTCCTGAAAAGCCTTCAAGTCATTTTTTTTATTGTCTACAAATTTAGCAAAATTCCACACTGATTTCCAAAGTGGCTGCACCAGTTTACATTCCCACTAGCAATGCATAAAAATACTTTTCCTCCACATCTTCTTTAAGAGTTGTTACTTGCTTTCTTGATGGTAGGCATTATGATTGGAGTGAGAGGAAATCTCAGAGTAGTTTTGAATTTTCCTGAAGGCTAAGCAGGTTGAACAACTTAATATTGATCATATGTATTTTTTCTTCTATGAATTATCTATTCAGTTTATTCTCTCAGTTATCAAACAGATGACTATATTTTGATATTTAAATTTGGAGTTCTTTATATAGTCTTGATATTAAACCATGTACCTTATGTATATATTTAGCAAAGGTTATTTTCCATTTCTGTAAGCTATCTTTTCACTCCAATGACTGTCCTTCACTGTGCCAAAGATTCTTAATTTCATATAATCCACTTATCAATTCCTGGGAATATTCTTTATGCTATTGGAATTTAATTGAGAAAGTCTTTGCATATACTCATGCTTTGAACTACTTTACCTATGTTTTCCTACACTTTCAAAGTTTGAGTAGACTTTTTGTTCAGGGTGAAAGGTAGGGATCTAGTCTCACCCATTTGTGAATGTCTTGTTTCCCCAGTCTCACCTGAAAAACCTTTCTTCTCCCAGTGTATGCTCTTGGCACAGTTTTCTTAAAAGGGTAGCAGTAGCTTTGTGGGTTTATTTCTGGGTCTTCTGTTCCACTGCTCTAGAGGTCTGTCTCATGCCAATACCATGGAATTTTTTTTTTTTTTTTTTTTTACTTAATCTGAAATCATGTTTTGTGACACCTCACAATGCTCTTGATTTTTTTAATGATTACTTGGTTGTTAGGGATCCTTTGTGCTCCTATATGAATTTTAGGATTCTTCTTTTCCTGGTTCTGTAAAGGATGTGATTGGGGTTTGATGGGGATTTCACCTTTTAATTTTTGTTGTTGGCACATTTACTACTGGATCTTAATATATAAAGAAAGGAAAATCATGCCTTGTTGAGTACTACTTACATGTCTGGCCATTTTGTGTTAGAGAGACACGTTTATGCTAATAAGTTTTATTGAAATCAGTTTTTTCAGATTAATACTTTATTAAGCCTCATAAGTGTTGGCACAAAGTAATAAATCATTTGTGCTGGGTGAGAAGAGGCAGAGAGACTGGTATGAAATGCAAACACAGGTTTGCACAGAGAGGAAGCCAACTGCATCAGACACAGCAGAGGAGACATGACAGGCAGTGGCCAGTGACCTGTGCCCTCCCGCACTACTAGGTGGTTGACCTTAGAGAACTTGCAGTAGAGCAGTTGGTGCCATATGACATTATGAGCCTTAATTTAGCATGGGAAAATATAACGCATCTACATGTTTCTTTCCTTTCTCTCTCTCTCTTTCTCTCTTTCTTTCTTTTCTTTCTTTCTTTCTTTCTTTCTTTCTCTCTCTTTCTTTCCTTCCTTCCTTCCTTTCTTTTTTCTTTCTTTCTTTCTTTTTTTAGTATTTGCTATACACATTTGGATTTATGATTGGGAAAACATGGGGTACAAGGAATTGGCTGTTGTGTTTATAGGTATTTAAAGCGTTATAGGGATGATTTATGTCGGTACTCATCCTTAATGTGTCGTTTTGCTTTTTTGTGAGTCTGTCCTGGTCTCCAGTCAGAAGTCATTGGATTTAACTACAATCGCTCACCCAGCAGTTTAAGAAGGCAAACAAACAACAGAAACGGAATACCTACTGTGACCCAGTTTTGAAATGTTAATAGTATACTTTCTAGCATTAGAGTTTAGATTAATTATCATGTGAAATTTAGAATAACTCTTATCACATAAAGGCTTGGGGCAATGATCTGATGTACTGTGTATGGGGAAAAAATGCATAGCAATTGACCCCTGAGCTTTGAGACTACTGGGAAATCCTTCTTAGAATCAGTTTGCATTAAGTATATAAGGTATTTCCTCGTTGATGTGAACTTCAAAGACAATGGAAACAGAAATTGAAACTGGTTGAAAGTTAGACCAAACGAATGTAGTCAAATTACCTTCTTTCCTCCAGCACAATTAACTAGGCCCTCTGCAGTTGTGTAGTTTGATTTGCTTAAGGAGCCCCCTGGCAGTAGGGTCAGGATCCATCCCTGGTGCATGAGCTGGCTTTTTGGAGCCCACTATCATTGGTGGGACACCTTGCACAGCCTTGAGGCAGGGATATGGGCTTGGACCTGCCTCTACTGAATGTACCAGACTCTACTGACTCCCCATGGGAGGCTTTGCCTTTTTATAGGAGGGAATGAGGGGTGGGTTGGGAGGGAAGGCTGGAGGGGATGTAAGAGGGGGATCTGTGTTTGGTATGTAAAGTGAATAAAAAATTTCTTAATAAAAAAGAATTAAATAAAAATAAATTCAGATTCTTTACCAGGGACATTTTTAAAAAATTTATTGATTTTTTTTTTTTTTTTTTTTAGGAATTCTACCTTATGTACCCCAATCCTACTCATTTCCCAGTCTTTCCATGTCTGCCGTCCACCCTCATAGCCTCCACCCTCAAAAGAAAATTTAAAAAAATGTAGAAAAAAAATCTCTTGACTCCTGCTTCTTTCCCACCTCTCCATCACCTCTTCATTTGTCTTAGTGGCCTTAGGAACTGTGGTGTGTCATACAGTATACCCTTTTTCCCCAAACAGCTTCATTTGAAAATGTTCATTGATTTGAGTCGTTGGTCTGGATTAAGGCCTCTAACTTCTTCTATATCACCAATACTGGACCCTCACTGGGGCTCCTCTCAGATATCCTACTGTTGCCCTGAGTCATGGAGACCCTGCAGCTATGGTTCCTTAGAACCGATCCCTTCACATGCTCCAGCAGGTCATAGACGGGTTAGATGTTGGGGTGGGCTAATTCAAAGCCATGGATGTGGGCTTGGGTGGTAGCTGGGTTGGTAAACCCAGGCCCCCACAGGACACCTCCCCCTATCCCTAGGCATCCACATGGCTTCTGGTGGTACCTCAGCATGGATATCCACATGGCCTTTGGAGGTAATGTGGACCATGGGCATCAATACCGACCCTGGCTGTGATATGTCCACAGGCCTAGACATGGTCTTTGGCGGCAGCACAGGCCTAGACATCATATGGCCTCAGGTGGCCGAGCAGGCCACTCCCACCAGCCTGTTCCTCACTGCTGTTACATCACCAGTTCTGCCTCCCTCCCAGGCATCTGGACCACTCTGCTTTACTTTCTCTCT
Organism: Onychomys torridus; assembly: GCF_903995425.1. NCBI lineage: Eukaryota > Metazoa > Chordata > Mammalia > Rodentia > Cricetidae > Onychomys > Onychomys torridus. The sequence goes on from NC_050454.1 coordinate 30,286,894, forward strand.
CATCTCTCCACCAAATACTTGCTCATCATAGTGGTGCCCAGTGGTGGGTCAGGCCTGGGGCCTCTGTCTAGCTGTCTTCCTCCAGGCTTGTGATGCATGTTAGCAGGCTGGGCCTGTGGCTACCAGAGTCATTTTTTAAAATCCCTTTCTTGCTTCACATAATTTAGGCCATTTACCATTGATACTCAGGCCGCTGGTCCACGTTTTGCCCTGTGATGCTGGCAGGAACAGGGGTTGTATAGCTTTTCCCCCTTTTTGGATTTGGAAACCTGATTTTTCCCTGTAATTCCATGTTTATACTTTCACAACTCTTGGATTCTTGCAATTATACAAACATGAACTGTAGTCGCTCTTTGCTAAGGCTGTTCGCCTGAAGCCATGTTTGCATCACAGGCAGGACAGTAGCTGTTAGCAGCAGTTTTTCACACAAACTCCCATTTTTTAGATTGGCAAGATTAGCATTACCTGCCCTTGACCAATGATTTCCCTTTCTGCTCTCTCATCACTATCTACTCACCACAGCACAACAACTTTATCCTATACTAGTAGGTCAGAAAAAAGGTATAAATATTTGGTTCTTTGGTAAAATATGGTTATCAGTACTTCTGTGGTCCAAATCCCCTTCAAAGTCCTTCAGTTGATGAATAGCTACTTGAAGGCTCATCCATATAATAATCCTCAGAAATGAAGAATACGTAATTGTTACATGCATTAGCCTTGAGCGAATTATACAGCATTAAGGAAGTCTAGTTCAAAATGACTCATAGTGAATGACTGCATTCAAATGGCATCCTGGAAAAGAATGCTAGTTAAAAAAAATAAGCTAAAATAGTTGGTGCTTTAGATCTGCAATGCAACTTTAAACACAGTCTCACGAATTTTTTATTGCCCCCTTTCTTCTTGGGTAAAAGAAACTATGTATTTATACACATTATATACGTACACCTATAATGGATATGCATATTATATAGGAAAATAATATATTATATATATTATGGATATCTTACATAATCTCATTAACATGTTACGTTTTATTTTTTTCATTTTGAAAGTATTCTAAAGTATTCTTAGGAATCTTTATCTTTTAAAAAAATCTAATTTTGACTGAACACTTGGTAGATATGCTTTAGAATTTCACCTAAAATTTCTTTACTTTGGCACTCTTGAGTTAGTGCTATCATTTTCTATATTCCACATTTTTCTGGGGGAGTCTTACAATTTCTATATTTTATCTGCAATAATTTTTTCATAAAAGTTCTATAAGAGGTAAAATTTACAAAATTTTGTGTTCCTGAAAATACATTTTGCTTCTATATTCTGTGATGCTTGTGCCAGGTGTAAAAATCTTGGTTCTACATCACAAGTATTCACGGAGTTTGTAAGCATTTATCATACCAATGTGATTAGAAATCTGGTATCAGTCCAGTTATCTTAATTTTGATTCTCCTTTGAGAGCAGGTACAATGACAGAGATTTGGAGTAGGTAGATCACGGGCCACACTTGAGAACAAGAAGTGAGAAAATGAAGAGAAAAGGTTGGTATGGAAGAAAAAAATAATTTCAGGATTCTTCAATAGGATTGCTGCTGTGAACAACTGGGGTCCTGTGGCATTTCAGCAATGTGCAAATAATATGAAATGTTTCAGGAGAAGCATAAGTTACTGCAGTAGTGACACAGGGTAGGTCAACATCATTTTTTAGAGGTCTTAGGTTGATTTTTGTTTAGCACTAGGACCCTGGTGTGTAACAGCAGGTTCAGTCTGAAGATGTATGGAAGGTATATGCAGTACTCCCAAAGAATTTATTGGTGAAAAGTGAAGGCATCTTTAATCTGTGTACAAAAAAATAAATCCCAACAATGGTAACATTTATTCTTCTAAAGCATCAGATTTAGATTTCTTCTTCTTCTTCTTCTTCTTCTTCTTCTTCTTCTTCTTCTTCTTCTTCTTCTTCTTCTTCTTCTTGGTGTATAACCAAAATAATTGGTCACACACACACACACACACACACACACACACACACACACACACACACCACACCACTGCCATTCACTACTCAAAGGGAATGTGGTTCTATTGGGATGAGTTAAGTTGTAGCAATGTGGATATTTTTTAAATTACTTCTCTGTATTTCTTTCTTTCTCTTTCATCACTTAAGAGTCAGTCTCTCTCAGCCTTTGATCTGTTCCTTTTTACTCTGTGTTTTCATCTGGACTGCACAGTTGATCTGCATCTCTAAGTCCCTAATGTCCCATGTCTTGTCCAGATTCATTCTTTTTACTAGATGTCTAGTGTTTTCTAGCACTGTTATTGAAAAGATGCAACATGTGTGCTTTGCTCCCTTGCCTAATGTCTGTTTCTGGAGTCCCTGTTCTGTCCCATTAATAAGTGGACAGATGTATTTGCTTGCTCCTTTGTAGAGTATGTAGGACAACTCACCAACTACTAACAATTTGTGGGAAATGTTTTCCTGTTAAAACCCAGTGTGATGCTTTCCTTCCCCACTGCCTTTTCCTAAGTTCTGCCTTTTTGCCACTGAAGTGTTTATCTAATTATTCTTTATTAATAAAAAACTTGGGAGTTGGTCATCAGTGTAAGATTCCGAATGATCAGAGAAGCAGTTGAGAAGCGACCCGTGACCTCCCTTCTCTTTCCTTTCTTGATCAAAAATAATGAGTCTTTCTAAGCCCCACCCTACTACTTCCTTTGTTTCTCTAAATGTCCTCAGTCCTCCAAAACCTCTATGACTAATTTTGGTCAGCTGGTAGCCCTCTGATTCAAAGTAAACTTTACTGTTAGTCCCGGGAGTGTCAGAGTGCAATCAAAATATACCACAACATAAAATATCCACTTAGCTCAAGGAGCTGCCTTCATCTACCATCTCTAGTATATAATGTTTTTATCATGTGTGTCTCCTCTATCACTGACTTAATTATCTTTTAAAATATGAATATAATTCTGAGTTCCTTTAGTTAGAAAACACGCAGCAATTCTTCTACAGTTAGCGGTTTAACTATGTATGTCAAAATTGATGTACAAACCTTTCCATGCTTGATTTCTCCCTCTAAGTTATATAATTCAAGAGTTATTTAAAATGCTTTATCGAGATATTATCAACATGCAAAAGCTCATTTTAAATATATAATTTTGAGATATGTATATGCTTGTGGAGACTATCTCAGCATTTTATGCCATAAATCTGACAATCACCACCAAAAGTCTCTTCTCACCTCTTTAAGGCAATTACTATTAAAATACATCAAATATTGTTAATTAGAGACATTTTAGTATATCCTAGATCTCTAAATGGAGTTATCTTTTATAAACAAAGCTTTTTATATTTAATTAATATCTTCCTGTTTCCTTACCCTTATTGTTTGTCAATCAGTACTTCTCCACTCTGTTCTAAATTTTTTTGATTGATCATGCAGTAGTCATAGTGTCCCTTCACAGCAATAGAAACCCTAACTAAGACATCTAGAAGTATTTCTTGCAACAAATTTCAGTTTTCATTTGTCTTAGAAACTTTTGTTTTTGTTTATGAAAGACAGTTTCACAAGGTACAGTACTCATTTGACTTTTTCTTTCTTCTTCTGAACTTTGAATATTTAATCCCATTATCTGCTCTGTAACATTTCAGCTGAGAAATTTACTAATAATCTTACTTAGGTTATCTAATACATTACAAATTGCTTTTCTCTTGCTTCCTTTGGTTTTTGAGAGTTTTAATGTGTGGTAGGTTAGTGGATTTTTGTTTGTTTGTTTATTCTATTTGCAGCTTTTCAGGCTTCAGAAGATGGAATGTTTATTTCCCTGCTACAGAACTTGAGAATTTCTTGTTTAAATTGGTACTATAATCTGAAAATTGTGAAAAGTGTCAAGAAGACTTTTTTGTTATTTCCTTATGTTTTTTTGTGTTAGAAATTGAACTCAGGCCCCCATAAATGGCAAGCAAGAACTCTGCCTTATAATTATAATATCAATAGCAAACTAGCAAATTTTTAAAACAAGCAACATTATTCCTTACAAAATTATCATATATGTGTGTGTGTGTGTGTGTGTGTGTGTGTGTGTGTGTGTGTAAAACCACTCACCACAAATGACAGGCATGCTATTATTTTATATCTGGTGACAAATATCAACATTATCTTAGGGTTTGTATTGCTGTGAAGAGATACCATGACAACACAACTCTTACAAAGGAAAACATTCAATTGGGGCTGGCTTATGGGTTCAGAGGTTTGGTCCATTATCATCATGGGAGGAAGCATAGAATATGAAGGCAGACATGGTGCTAGAGAAGGAACCAAGAGCTCTACATCTGGATCATCAGACAGAAGGAAGAGAGAGAGAGAGAGAGAGAGAGAGAGAGAGAGAGAGAGAGAGAATGAATGAGCCTGCCTTCAGCATTTGGAATCTTGAAGCCCACCCCTGTGACACAGTTCCTCTAACAGGGCCACATCTATTTTAACAAGGCCACAACTCCTCATGCTACCACTCTTTGGTGACCAAGCATTCAGATCTATGAGCCTATGGGGGACCATTCCTATTCAAACTACCACATTCTACTCCTTAGCCCCCATTGGCTTGTAGCCATCTCATAATGCATAAATGTATTCAATCCAACTTCAAAAATCTCTATAGCCCATTATAGTTCCTACACTATTTATAAGTCCAAAATTCAGTCTCTTCTGAGAATATGGAAATCTCTTATCCATAATCCCCTGTAAAATCAGAATAAAAGAGAAAATCATATACTTCCAACATACAATGGCACATAATATACTTTACCAGTCCAAAAGTGAGGAAAGAGAGCATAGTGAGGAAATACTGGACCAAAGCAAGACTGAAAACCAGCCGGGCAAACTCCAAACTCTGCATCTCCATGTCTGATGTCAAAACACTCTTCAGATCTCCAAATATGTTCAGCTTTGTTGACTGCAGCATACTACTTTCTCTTTGACTGGTTCCACTCCCTGTTAGCAGCTCTTCTCAGCAGGCATCCTGTGACTCTGGTGTCTCCAACATTTTGGGATATCCAAGACAATCCATGCTTCATCTTTACAACTTCACGCAATGGCCTCTCTAGACCTCCATAGGGACACCCCTGACAAATGCCAGTCTCCTGTGGTTTTCCTCATACCTCTTTATACTATCCTTGACACTAAAGCCAGAACCACATGGCTAAAGCTGTCAAGTTCTTCTGCTTGCTGGGGATGGAACATGGCCCTCTTGTTCAAAGATATTTTGACCAGCTTCCTTATTTTGATACTTTTCTTCACTGCCTAAGCTTGGCTGTCCTGAAACTTAGTCTGTAGACCAGCCTGGCCTCAAACTTAGAGATCTGCCTGCCTCTGCCTCTGGAGTCCTGGAATTAAAGGCATCTGCCACCCACCACACCTGGTTCTAAACTTTTCTTTAATTTCTTTTCCTTAAATTGGAAGCTTAGCTGAATATGGTATTGCCCTGATGTCACCATTCCTTTTATTCCATTTAGCATCAGGTTTTTCTTTAATGTTTTTATCTCCTTGAACACTGGACTTGACTCTCATACTTCCTTGTGTTGTTTTTTCCCTTCAAACTATATTTTTAATTTTTTCTTTCCCAGCTTGCTCCTTTTCATTAATAGATCTACAAAAGCATGGCCACTAAAAACCAAGCAACTCAGTCAATACTTGGCTGTTTGGAAATATTCTTTGCCAAAGCGTTAATACATAACTCTTCAATTTAGCCCCAGCATATTTTTCTGACAAGGGCAGAAAGCAGCCTCATTCTTTGCCAAATATCACAAAATATCACTATTCTGTCTCTAGGCCATGTACTATCCAGGCCTCCATAGTTCATGTCACCATCAGCGTCACTGTCTTCCACACTTCTGCTAGTATGGCCCACTAAGTCCTGCTTAAAGGGTTCAGTGGTTTTCATAATCTAAAGTCTCAAAGTCCACATTATTACACACACACAAACACACACACACACACACACACACACACACACACTCATGGTCAGGTCTATTACAGCAACATTCCATTCCTGGTATCAACTTCTGTATTACTTAGGGTTTCTATTGCTGTGAAGAGACACCATGACCATGCAATTCTTACAAAGGAAAATATTTAATTTGGGATTTAATTATTGGTTCTGAGATTTAGTCCATTAGCATCATGGTAGGAAGCATGGTAGCATGTAGGCAGACACAGTTCTGGAGAAGGAGCCAAGACCTCTACATTTGGATCAACAGACAGAAGGAGGAGGGAGGGGAGAGAGAGAGGGAGGGAGAGAGAGAGAGAGAGAGAGAGAGAGAGAGAGAGAGAGAGAGAGAGAGAGAGAGAGACTGGGGACTGGGACTGGCTTGAACACTTGAAAGCCCACCCCCAGTGGCATACTTCCTCCAATAAGGTCACAACTCCTCATACTACCACATCCTGGTGACCAAGCATTCAAAGCTATGAATCTATGAGGGCCATTCCTATTCAACCCATCACATTATCCAAAAGAGATCAACCCTGCGTAGTCATGAAGACACTGGAGAATGGGAACTGTTCACAATAAATACCACTTATACTGAACAGGTACATGTTTTTTTCTCTCATCATTATCTGAGAATAATACAGAATAAAATTACTATAGAGTTTATAATATTTTGGTTAATAAGTAATAAAAGTGCTTAAGAGATATAAAAGGAAATGAATACATTATATACAAATAATATGCCATTTTCTATGAGTAGAATATCCATGGATTTTATATATGATGAGTCTTGGAACCAATTTGAAGGATACTGAAGGAAAACTTCAGCTCTTCTTAAGTTTTACATAGTGACTATGTGTTACATAAAACTATTCACTATTTTTCTTTAAGCAATAAAATATGGGATATCAATAATTCAGATAATTCATCATTCAGATGAGTTCCAGTGTATAGCCCCATGTTTCTATGTGTTTCTCCATGTGTCTGCACAGCCTACATGACTCTTTTTAAATATATACTACACTTTGCTAAGATTCTTCCCTGTAGGGGTGATGAGTAAGACACTATCAAGCTAATCAGACTGACATTTCTCAGTTGAAATCCCATTGGTTTCTCACTGGAGATGACGGATTTTTAGGTAAGCTAAATTCTGAGGCAATATCTCAGTATTTTGCATTTCTAATTCCTAAACTTTGTAGATCCCATATTTTGGCCAAAGTCTGCTACTGTGTGCTATATACATCATCTAAGTGTGTTTTTCAAAGATAGACTTACTAGAGTTCAGTTACAGCTGGCAACCGTTGCTCCCTTTTGTTATTACCTCTAGATTTTGAGGTTGAAGTATTGTTATTTGGCAAATCAAAAATTCTTAGAGGCAAAAGCCACATATTTGTAGGCTTTAATCATGTTATATTGAATGTACCACTTTATAGCTTTACCATCGTTCTTACATATGAAGAGAGAAAAGCTCCAAAAAGTGAAGAAATAAAAAGAAAAACACTCAAGCAAGACCCAAATTTAACCCACGTCTTATGATATCAAAGTTGTCTCAATAAACTATATGAATCACTGTTTCAAAAAATGGAAGATGGTATTTGCTGTCTTACAGGAGGGCAATGCTTCTACTGGAATATTTAGTACTCACATGAGAGTATAGAAAAGCACTTTGCTAATGTATGACACACAGTCTCCAAAACTTATGTCTCCTGGGCTTCCTGAAATATTTCAGGATCTTAATTTCTGAAATATCTCAGAGAAGAATATAGACTAAAGATTAAGAACACAGATTCTGAACCTAGACTGCTTGAATTTATGATCTTAAATTTTTCTGCATATATCTATCATCTTGCAATGTCTCTCTGGCTCTGCATGTGTGCTCTCATTTGTAAAATGGAAAAATAATAGCATCTCTATTCTTATTAGGAGGCACAGCCTTGCACATACATCATAACTGACATGCAGTGTGAGAGCTATGGAATTTGGAGTTCAAGTATTTGGCATGAAAACTTGGCCCCTCTTCTCATAACTTTCATAATCATGGACAAGTCACTTGACCTCTAAATGCTTTAGTTTCACAGGTATAATGTGAGAAAATATTAATATATACACAAACTGTTGGCCATCAAAATAGAGTACAAAGTCATTACATGGAAAACTTGTATAGACCATGTTGCATAAATATTCAATGGATGTTAGTTGTTACTACTAGCATTTAAAAATTGAATGGTTCTTCAACCTTAGAAAATGTTGGGCTTTGAAAGGCAATACTATTAAGAATTATGGGAGAACAATTCTGTTTACCTGGCAAACAGAAATTTAAGGCCATTATTTTATAAGGATGCTGGATTCATAAGCTACTTTTAAGAAGGGGGGTATGTGTATACAGAACTTGCTTATTTTCTGTGTCTTTAGTTCAAGCAAGAAGGAAAATATCTGCTGAAACAGATATTTTTATTCTTATTGGATATCTTACATCTTCAATGTGTTGGTGCCATGCTTACTACTATTTATGCTCCTTTCTTACACATGACTTCAATAATTGGCTTGTGTCCCTACACTTAGCTCAGAGACTGAGGCCTTTCTGCTCCCATTCTATATTCTTTGTGTGTGTGTATGTGTGTGTGTGTGTGTGTGTGTGTGTGAGAAAGAGAGAGAGAGAGAGAGAGAGAGAGAGAGAGAGAGAGACAGAGACAGAGAGAGACAGAGACAGAGAGACAGAGAGACAGAGACAGAGAGACAGAGACAGAGAGACAGAGAGAGAGAGGGACAGAGAGAGAGACAGAGACAGAGAGAGACAGAGAGACAGAGACAGAGACAGAGAGACAGAGACAGAGACAGAGACAGACAGAGAAACAGAGAAAGATAGACACAGAGAGACAGACAGAGACAGAGAGAAACAATCAGAGAGAGAGAAAGTGAAAGGGAGATATAGATGAAGTTTGAACAAAACTCACAGACAAATCCTACATCAAAAATGACATTTTAAGATCCAAGGAAGGATGCTCATAATAACTCAGTGTGTGTTTGTGATGTATTCTTCCATTTGTAAGGCCCAGGACAAAGGGCTTCTATCTTCTTCAGATGGGTCTCTGCTGGAGGAACAGAAATACAAGAGATGAAAGCATTTGGATGCAGGTTGCACAAGAAACTTTTTTAAGGAGTCAGTGGGGGAGTTCAGGTCTTACACATTAGGAAAAGGAAACAGGCAGAATTAATTGATAGGAAACTTGGAAGTTCATTTTACCATCTCCTATATTTTGGCTGTTTCACAAATTATACCCAGTTTATTTGAGTTAATAAGGAAGGAGTTTCTTTAAAGTCAGACTGTGTGAGAAGGAAATGACTGTCTGGTACATTGACCACTGTTCTTATTTTTACCTTTTTTTTTTTTTTTTTTTTGTGAAATTGCATGTTGCTAGCCTTTGGGTCAAGTGCTCAAAAGATTATATAATCATTAATAATAAAAATGGATTATGCTTGCTTTGATGTTAAGTCTGGGATAGTTCCTATATTTAGTTACAGATGATGAAGAATATATTAGTGATTTTCTAAGAATAATTTTTGGAATCATGAGAACATTTTGTATTGGGTGATTTCCCCTTTTTTTCCTGTCCCCCCTTTAGTTATGATAATAAAAGACTGAGGTCACCAGGGCAAAAACAGAAGTTAAACTAAGAGAAATTAGAGAAGCTAAGAGAAACTAAGAGAAGTTAGAAAAAGTAAGAGAAGCTAAGAGACGCTAGGGAAGCAAAAGAAACTTAGCAACTGCAGAAGCCGGAAGTGACCTGTCAGCTGCACAAACACTGTCTCTGAGTTGTTATTGCGCCTTCCAGGTATCCTGTCCTTCAGACCCCCGGAACTGCTGAGGCTGGGCCCTGGCAGATTTAAATAAAAATAAATTCAATTTTAGTTTGTATACATGTTGAACTACTTGAAAAGTGATATGCATTTTTTTTTTTTAGAAAAAACCTCTTTTTTATTATATTTGTGTTTTAATTTTACACATCAGCCATGGGTTCCCCTGTCCTCCCCCTCCCATCACCGCCACCACCTTCCCCCCTTCCTCTCCCCTCCATTCCCATCTCCTCCAGGGCCAAGACTCCCCTGGGGACTCATTTAAACCTGGTGGATTCAGTACAGGCAATTCCAGACCCCTCCTTCCAGGCTGAGCAAAGTGTCCCTGTGTAAACCCAAGGTTCCAAACAGCCAGCTCATGGACTATGGACAGGTCCTGGTCCCACAGCCTGGGTGCCTCCCAAACAGTTCAAGCTATTCAATTGTCTCACTTATCCAGAGGGCCTGCTCCAGCTGGGGGCTCCACAGCCTTTTGTTCATAATTCATGTGCTTCCATTCATTTGGCTATTTGTCCCTGTGCTTTTCCAATCTTGGTCTCAACAATTCACACTCTTACAGTCCCTCCTCTTTCTCGGTGATATGCATTCTTATTAACTACTAGGAGAGTATGCTATGGTTAACCTGTTATGTTATGGTTCTCATGTCTCAGGCAGAGAGGGCTGAGGGAAATGTTGAGCTTTCTGAAATGGGTCTGGACTGTTTCTTGCTGTGGGATCTGTACCCTTCTGTGGTCTTTGCCTCAGGACTATACACCTGTGTTCTTACTTTTATTTTCTGTTTCTCCTGGTTTAAATTCTCATTTTCCTTTTGAATCTTGTTCAAAGTGTCCCTCCTACATGAAATCTGATCACTTAAAGGGCAAGATTAGATAGGTCCATCTGATAATTCAAGATTAATTACAGACATTGGATTACATATTTATCTCTGGTATTAGTCTTTCAAATTCTTTGGGAAGAGGCTTCAGCAACAGTGTTGCAGGATTTACAGAATCTTAGCATAGACTCTTTCAGAACTTCAGGCTTAGGTTTGAATGTTTGGACCTAGATTCAAATGTATGATTGAATGCACACATTTCTTTTTTGATTGGCTCAATGATACTGTTGTGATTTAGAGATGCCTAAATAGCATAAATTCATTAGATAAGCAAGCATATCAAGTTACATAAATTCTCTAGTTCATTAGTGGCTTATTGTAGGTGTTTCTAATCATGTGTCAAAGTGTTTTCTAAGTCACACCTGTATTAGACTGTTTGGTTAAGTTTTTAAAGATATTGATTTCTCCACTTAATTCCAGAAGAGAAGAACCAGAATTACTGGAGCAGAGTCTTGGAATTCTACACTAAAAACTCCATCAAGTAGCCATCACACCAAATACTATATGAAACCAATGTTCTGTTGCATCATATGATGCTAACTTTCACATCATAAATACACTGAATGCAAAGCAGCAATAATAATAGCAGATGCCTTTCACTGAGTATTTATTTAAATTAAGAGTATTTTTCAAATTGTCTATTTAAATTAAACTAAGAGGTATTGCTACACTGCAATTTCACAGATACGATGAGGATTATGAATTCACACATCTGGAATTGCTCTGTGCATCCATGAAATGCAATTGCTCCTCAGTTCACAATGTGACTTGTCAGCAGAATTGGAAACTGAAGCCAGGAAACTCATTTTTTTTTTCCACCAGTGAGTACTAGAGTAACCTGAGTGAATAAGGACGGGATTTATTGTTTAATGGCCAGCTCCTACGTGATTTCATTTTGGATTCTTCTTTGATTCCATCTATGAATCCTCTTTAAATGGTGGCTAGTTACTCATGGCTTGTCATATCTCCACATTTCCCATGGGGAATAAAGCTACTTTTATGACGAGATTTGGAATATGCTGCTCAAACCACTGTAAGCTGGCAAAATTTCAGAAAGTTTATGGAGAACCAAGGATGTCTTTGACCTTCCTCCATTCTTATTTTCTAAAGCACAGCGTAAAATCTAGGAAGGACTGCATGGCTTGGCAATGAAGTAGGTTTTAAAACCTTCATATAAGAGTGCCCTCTGTGAACCTGGATACAGGAACATCCTTACCCCTGAAGATTGTTTCCAAATATAGAAGAATCTGAACAAATAGGTCTTGCTGAGTTTCTCTCTTTTTTTTTATTACCGTCAGCTCATATGATTTTTGCAGTATTATATTTTTCTACTACTATCCCCTATATCACTCTAAAAACATTTAGGTTTAACTATCTTTTGAGTTTTCATTTCCTTGTGAAAACTCTCCTGTCCTTTGAGGCATATTGTAAATGAATTTGAGTGTTTTCTTTTTTCTGTTGAACCTGGCTTTTGTTATAGGACCCTCATTCATAAACTTATGTTTCTGTCTATTCTAAAGTTTAGAAAGTATGTCTTCTTAGTGACACACACTCAGCACTGGAACCAGCCTGGTGTTGTTGACCTGTTCATTCACACAGACAATGTCTGTCTAGCAGCTCAAGAGACACAACACCAAAACAGGTCCTACCCATTGGTTTGTTCTCTCTTTTGTTATATTCTCTCATCATAATTTTGAATTTCTTTGTCTTATTTTATTCTTTGTGTCCACACTAATAGGTTACCTCATTTTACAATTCAGCAAAAATAATACAGGTTGTGTATCTTTCATCTAAAATTCCAAGGGCCAGAAATGTTTCAAACTTACCTTTTTCAGATGTTATAATAATTGCATAGATTTTATTTGTTAAGGACCTCCAATATCAACATTTTCAACTCAATATATTCTGAAATTCTTCAGCAACAACAATATCTGGAAAGATTTGGGACCTTGTGATTGTTGGACTAGGGATGCTCATCCCATGTCAACTCAGGAAATGTTTTACTCACCTATGTGGTTTGCTTTTGCTCTTTTGGGGGGCCTTCCACCCAGTTCCCAAATAAAGCACACACAGAGGCTTATTCTGAATTATAAATGCTCAGCCTTAGCTTGGCTTATTTCTAGACAGCTTTTCTTAACTTTAAATTATTCCATCTATCTTTTGTCTCTGGGCCTTTCCTTTTCTATTCCTGTAAACCCTTCTTTGTTTCTTACTCTGTGGCTTGCTGTGTAGCTGGGTGGCTGGTCTCTGATATCCTCCTTCCTCTCTCTTATTCCTTCTACCTACTTCTCCCAGATTTCTTCTTCTATACATTCTCTCTGCCTGCCAGCCCCATCTATTCTTTCTTCTGCCTTGCTATTGGCTGTTCAGTTCTTTATTAGACCATGAGGTATTGCAGACAGGCACAGTAGCACAGCTTCACAGATTTAAACAAATGCAATATACCTCCTTAATATTAATAGTGGTAATCATTTTCTTCATATTGTGGTGGGTGTTAAGAGTTCGTTTCTTTAGACTGATGTGCAATGTTATAATACTGAGTATATCAAAAGCCTCATTGCACTGATCTTCCAATAGGAATTATATAATATTTGCAATATTATATTACAAACACTGTTTCCAAGAATATGCATGTGTAACCACATATGTGCATGTGCATGCACACATATATACATATATATTGTAATATAGGTCTAAGAGTTCCAGGTTTAGGCTCATGAACAGAAGGATTATGCCACAGGGAATGTACACTCTGGATATTTACTCAATACCTCCTTGTGACTATTTAGAGAACTGGTTTGTTTTCCATATTTTTTTTCAGAGCATAGATTAGCTATAATCAGTGCCTCAAATTTCTCTCTGAATGATACAAATCTTTAATTACAATCACTCTTCTCCATATTAATGTAAGTACTATTTGCAGGTTTGATACTTTTCTCAGAATGTTTCTTTTATATTACTAAGTCCCAGTAGTAGATCAGGATATTGGTGACTAATGGGCTCTCACCCCAGGTCTGCTGTTTTCTAAATGTGGTTTCTTAGTCAAGCTAGTAAGTCTCTTCTGGCCTGGTCTCCTCTCACAAATTGTTATGAGAATCAAGCTATATTATACATGTACTTAAAGAAGTTCTAACACACAGAAATATATTAACCATCAGTTTTTAGCATTTTATTTGTTAGCTTTTTATCCCTAGTGTATTCATTATAATTAGTGTTTTACACAATACTTGATTAGATTTATTATGCTTGCTGATTTCTTTGCTTACCATTGTTTCTTGCATCCTATTTCCTCATTAACATAAATTTCTAACCTCCTTCCTGAATTGTCTCCTAATCACTTCTTTGATAAGTATTTGTGAGTGGTAATTTAACAAAGAAACATGAACATATTTTTTTCTTTGTTTCTGTGTTGTGATTTAGCTTTGCCTGGAATTTCAGATGGAATATTTTTTCCATATTTGCTTTTATCTTTAATGTACATTAAATTATATATGTATAATTTATATATAATACATAATATATATCAAAGTTTTGTTTTAAAATAAATTTCCTTAAGAGTTATTATCAGTAAATGTTTGATTTGTATACCAGTTTTATACACTTGTATACTCTTTTTATATTATTAATTGTTTAGATGGAAAATTTTAACTCAACCTTTGAGAGCTCAACAGGCTCCTCCCTCTATTGTGCTTCATAATCAGTGTTCTAGCAAAAGTGCTTTTGTTTATTTTCCTATGACTCTGAATGAGTTTAAAATAATTTCTGATTTGTGCTTGATTATCTCTCTATCTGTCTATCTATTCTTCAATCTAAAAATTATGCTTTTAAGTAATTGTAGACAATTTTCAGGCAATATTATTTTTGCCATATATTTCTGTAATGTATTGTAACATACAGCTGTATAGTTTTCGCAACTAATGAAACTGAACGCCAAGGATGAATGCCATTCCTGTTGTCAATACTAATGAAAATAGTATCTTCAATAAATGAACAGATACATATTTTAGTAATTATGTCAGTAAAATAAAGACTTCATCTTTCCCTTACTAAATGTCAAGCCATATGGAAAAAGTATTTGGAACATCAGAGGGTGTGGTGTTGGATTGAGAATGGCCCCATAGGCTCATATGTTTGAATGCCTGGTCATCAGGGAGGGTACTACTTCAGAGGGGTTGGGAGGTGTGGCCTTGTGGGAGTAGGTGTAGCTTTTTTTGTAAGAAATCTGTCACTGGGGGTGGTTTCAAGGGTCCAAGCCAGGTTCAGGTTCTCTCTCTCTCTCTCTTCCTGCTGCCTGTGGATCCAGATGTAGAATTCTCAGCTATTCTTCTAGCACCACGTCTACTTATGTGTTGTCTTGCTTTTCACATGGAACACAATGGACTAAACCTCTGAAATGGTAAACAAGCCCCAGTTAAATGCTTTCCTGTATAGGAGTCACTGTGGTCATAATGTCTCTTCATAGCAATAGAACACTGACTGAGACAAAGGGTCTTGTAAAAAAGATTTATGGAATACTATAAGGTTCCTACTGCATCTTAGACCAGATTGCCATACTTATAATGGGACAAAGATGGTTCCAGATATTGATTGTGGAGAGCTTTTTGAGAGTGTCAGGTGGAAACTGAGTATATCCAAGTGTATATGTGGGTGAGGGTTCTGGTTAAGGTCTTGTTACCACCCATTAAGGATTCAAACTATCTTCTTCTCTATTGGTCTTAATAGTAAGACACCAAAAAATGTCTGTGTGCTAATCTTTAGAACCTGTAACTATCAGTTTATATACATATGATGAAGTAAAGGGTCCTGAGGGCATGGGATCGTATGAACAAACATAGTTATGATTATATGTATCTTACAACTGAGAGGCAGAGGAAAATTTTCTTAAAAGAACAAGGCAAAATCATGTGACCATAGAAATAAGAGCCACAAGCCCAGAACTGCCTGGATCCACCAGATTCTGACTTGTGATTTCTGGTATTCAAAACTGTGAGAGAACATTTCAGTTATTTTCAGTCACTAAATGAGAAGTGATTCTCTATAGTAGCTACTAGTATATGATGCACCACCCAGCAGAGATGTTCTTTTAAATATTTGAAGGTGGTATTTTCTACTTCTGCTGGAGTCTCTCAGCAGCTCACCATTGTCTCTGGTGCTACTGCCTCCACTTGGCACTTCCAAGCTTAGAGAACAGATGGGACACCTGATGGACAGAGTCTACAACCTGAGAGTGTGGCCTTCAGATATAGGAACGTTGGACTGGCATGAACAGAGAGCATCTTTTACTCACATTGACACAAGGCAATCAGGAATTTCATTGAGTAGCTAGAAGTGTATGCTGAACGGGTTGGTATAAGAGGTAGAGAAGACAGATAGATGCTGTAGATAAAAGAAATGGAATACTACATAGTCAACTCATCTTGCTCTGTAGTTTCCACAAGCATTGACACTTTTAATTGACGTAGGAATGTTTGGGTGTTGTTTTTCCACAGGCACAGTGGCTATACCTGAATCTACTGTTGTTTCAACAAATAACTGTGACTCTGCAAATTACTGGCCAGCTTCTCAAGAAGTGGCCTAGCAGAACCTCTACATTCCTGCCACTGCCACCATTTTTTTTTTAATTAAATCTCTATCATTCTATTTACCAGTGAAAACTCTGGAGTCAGAGACTAGGGTGAAAACCTGCTAGCCAGAGAGATTGAGAAACAACCAGCCTATCTTCCCTCTTTGCCAGCACCTCAGAAAAGAACATCTCTTCCACTGCTCCAAACCAAAAAGAACCACCAAACTCAAATCTCTCCTTTTCACTTCCTATGTGTCTCTCTCTCTCCATTTTCCAGATGCCCTCTGAGTCTCTATGATTACTTTCTGTCAACTAGTTGCTGGCTCCACCTCCTGACCCAAGGTTGATTTTGTTTAATTAATGCAATCACCAACTGGGGCAGGGTTCACAGTGTGATCATAAATCATACAACATTTGGGGACTCTCATATCACTGTCTCCTTTCAAGACTCTCCATAAAGTCTCATAGTTATACTAGGACAGAAAAAACACCTGTTTCACATACAACTGGGGGGAATTGGTACATGGGCATTTGCTATTATGTGATTATGTCTTATGTAATATCATAAATAATCATATATATTTTGATTGTGTAATATATTTTTAAATGTTCTCTACTTGCCAGAGTCACAATTGAAAACGACAACAATTACTATTCCTCTTGGAAAAACAACTCATGTCCTTAAATAGGTTGTTTTCTATGCAGCACACTTTTACCAACAAGAATAATGGGTTATATTGGAAAAAATCCTACACCCTCTACCATGCAGATCCCAGACAACTCCAATTTGTGATGTTGGAAGGTCTCTTTGGCCCACTCCTGTAGTTATTAGGATGCTACTCCAGATTAGCTTCAAGGGAGTACAACTTGAAGCCAACACATGAGTTATCAGCCTGACTTATGTACCTATGCAAGCTCATTTCCATTGGGAAACAGAAGCATGTTGTCATGCTGCTTGCAGAAGCACATTCTGGACATAGACATCATGATATATGACTTTACCACCATACTTTAATTGTGAAAGACCACTAACTTAAATAGTAGCATAGAGTTTGTCAGTATATAACTGCTTCTTCTGATCAGTACTGACAACTGTCTATGTTTTAGTTTCATTTCCTGTTGCTATGATAAAATACCATGAGGAAATGCAACTTAAGGGAGAAAGGGTTTATTTGACTCACATTTTCATGTTATATGCAATCATTGTGAGGTAATCAAGGTAATAGGGACTTGACACACTTAGCCATATTATGTCCACAGTCAAGAGCAGTGAACAATGAATTAATGCATGTATGTGTAGGTCCCAACCATAATTAATATAGTTCTTTCCCAGCACTCACTTTGGATATAGGACACAGAGAAATCAACCTTATCCCAGTTTCATACCGGGAATATCTCCTTGTTGACTAGTTTGCATATCGCTAGAAGGTACCAGACAGGCTGTAGGGAAGAAATGACATTGATGGTGTTATCTAACGCAAGACCATGTATTCTACAGTTCGAACTGTAGCCTGGCAAAAATGTATACTTATGAAATAGTGGCGAGACACAGGAGGGATTTTCTGGTTCGTACGCTGACCGTCAGACTTCATCGTCTCACAACACTGGACTTGCTGAGTTCTGGTGGAATCCACTCTCAGCACAAAGAGCCCCTCCCCCTCCATTAGCTTTGCTGCCGGAAAATCTCAGTGTAGCACTCCCTTCAGACATGCCTCTCCATTTTTCTGCAATGTCATTTAAGAGTATTTCGACTTTGAATGTCCTGTTCCTCTTCTTTCAACTCCTCTTTATCATTCAACCTCTGTTCATATTTCCCGTATCTTGCTAGTCTTCTCCGAAGCCCTTCTCCCTGTAATGCCTGCAAGCTTTCCTGATTTCTATGGTCATTCCATTGTTGTGTACTCAGATCTGAAGGTCTGGAGCTAGGAACTGCAGATGAGAGGGAACAGCAAGTGTCTGTCTTTCTGGACCTGACTAACTTGACTCAGTATTTTTTTTCTCTATTTTCATGCATTCATCTGCAAATTTCACTATCTTTTACAGCTTAAGAGTATTCCACTATGTGTATGTACCACATTTTCATCATCCATTCATGAATTGAAGGACAGTTAGGTTGTTTCCATTCCTAGGTATTGCCAATAGAGTAGCAGTGAATAGGGCTGAGCACTATCTGTGGAGTAGGAAGTCAAGGTATATCTCTGGGCTGCATCAAGGCGTTTATCATTATTCTTCTGCAGATATATCTTTTATCATTGATCATGTGTCTTATGCAGATAACTTGAAAGACACACATTGGATTTTTAATTTAAATGACCTGATTCTTAGTTTCAAAGCACTGTACTTTCTCCCAGTATTTTATTTGTTCCTTCTTTAAGAGTATCTAAAACATCTTTTCTGATCAAGATTTTCTTAACTTCTGTTCTGTACTACCATACACCATGTCCATAACAATTTTTATTCTATGTATTTATTATTGTTCACTGTCCATTTCCTTTATTAAATTATGAACACACCAACAATACTACATGTCTTGTTCAACTTTATCCATCTTTGTATTTCCTTTCTCATTTAACACCAAGTATATTTCAGGTGGTCCACATATTTCTTCATGTTAAGTAAAAAATGATTTCTCTTTATATTTGCACAATATTAAGTGCAGAGTGCAATTTAGTAACCAATTGCCTTTCTTACTTCTTTTTACTCTGATACATTTTATAGAGATAAATCTCCAGGGTGAAATGTTTGAAAATGAAATTGGAAATTGAACCATAACTTTGCATTTTCTAGGTTGCTAGATCTCTACTTTTGATAAATAGTCCATTGTGCTCATCAGTATTTCATCTGATCCTTGATGAGATACAAAATAATCTTTAAGCAAGTACTTCACGCAAGATGGAATTTATTTTATTTAGCCAAACATTGTTAAGAATTCCTTTATAAACTTGAAAACTTACAATATATGTAATAATCACAAATTGTAGCTTCAAAACTTCTTAGATTACCAGGTAATATGTACCAGCAAAAATGGGCTGTTCTCACTCTTTGTTTATCAGAACTGACTTGAATATTGCATTGCAAAGATTGATATATTGGGGACACTGAAATTCTATTCAGTAGGTAGGAATCTCTAGATTTACATCATATACTTCTTACTTACTAAAAATAGGTTTGGAGGTCTGGAGAGATGGCTAAGTAGCTAAGAGTGTATATTGCTCTTGCAGGGGACCTGAGTTTTGGTTCCCAGAAGGCATACTGGGCAGCTCATCACTGCCTATAACTCCAGCTTCAGTGAACCCAACCTTGGCAACTGAACACACACACACACACACACACACACACACACACACACACACACACACAGAGAGAGAGAGAGAGAGAGAGAGAGAGAGAGAGAGAGAGAAAACATAAAAATAAAAACAAATCTTTAAAAAACTAAACAGCTAAAGATGAAATTATTTTGCTGTTGTTCACTGCTTATCTTTTTGAGGGCAGCTGATATCACCTGGATGGCATCAAGTTAAGGATGAGAAATGTACTTGTATTCAGAATATCTTCTCTGCCTGAAAATTCTTTTCTGAATTCAGTATTAAACATGATATGACTAGGAGGAAGTTTCCTGTGCAGTTTTAGAGAATTGGAACAGGCAGGTGTTGCTGAAAGATTATATGCAACCACTGTGTGTAAAATGTGAGACATACATGCATTTTACACAGTCCTTTGAACAAAGAATCATTGAGTATATAGTAAAGGATAATTCAGTAAATTTATATGAACAACCTAAGTATAAGTAACAGGTAACAGTTAAACTGGCTTCAAAGTAGGAATCATAGCATTCATTCTTGGACACCAGGCTAAATGCTGACTCCCAAAAAATTAGATCTCTGAGTGGCTATTTTGATGTAAACTGTCCCTTCAAGAATATGGAAAATGGGAGTTGTTTCTTTCTTACACTTTAATGATGTAATCACAGAAATGAGCTTCTATGAAAAGGGTCTTTTTCACTGAGCAAGGAGAATTCAGGAGATGAACTCACTGCTGCTGTGGCTGCTTGTCAAACTTCACTGAGATGAGCATGGCCTCTTATCAAAATGAAGAAGAGATGAATTTCTGAGCCCACTGCTCATTTCCTTCCTTTGGAACTGTCTCTGGTTTTCTTGGTGCTATAAACAATGCTGAAAGAATGCAGCCTAGAAGCTAATGAATTCTATGCCACACAATCATAGAAGAGCATACTTCCCACTGTCTTCCTGTTTATGGAGGGCTTTAAAAAGCATATTAATACAGGAAAGTCTATAGAATTAACAATGCTTGATGAAGCCTGGCAGGAAGAGGTTGTCTTTGGAGTAGTGTAGGCTACAATTTCTGTATCTGTGTTTCAGCTGAGAGATTTGGAAGTTATAGGGGAAATGTACACAAGGAAAGACTAGTGTAGGCCATGTTTAACATTATTTACTTAAGCATAAGCTACTGACCAGAATTCAAATGACTTACTGCTCAGTGCAAAGATACCTTTATAACTTTCACTCCATCTTGTTGAAGAGGAAGGTGCCTCTTAGTAACCCAAGGGAATAAAATTTCAGCTTTAAGCATCTGGACACAAAAGGGGTTTAAACCCCAAATAGCTGTAGTTAAAGTCTGTGTTCAGTGTGATACCACACCCCTGTGCATTTTGTATGGAGCCAATATCCCAGTTTTTTTTTGTTTTTGTTTTTTTGTTTTTGTTTTTTTTTTTTTTTTTTTGTGTGTGTGTGTGTGTGTGTGTGTGTGTGTGTGTGTGATGTTATCTTAGAAACAAAGACTAAAAATGTCTCATATATATTATTATCGTTTTAACGAATAAACCAGAAAAATTTATTTGGTGACTATATGAGGACTAAGAATAGTTATTTAAACTTAATGGGGTTGCTTTGTAAATGGGGTATTTGATTAGTATAGTAGAAGAGGCTGAAATTAAAATAACCCCATAAAAATATCAGTTTGATTCATTATTCAACTTCATTTCATTTATTTTTTTCCTCTTTAAATCAGTGACACATAAAGAAAATTAGACATGAGATACATGCAAGAAAATGAAAACAGGAAGAAAATGGTCTTGTCTTTGAGGAACTGTACTTTGATTGGAAAGAGTAAACAGAATGATTTTCCTTTATCTGGAAAATATGGCAAGGGTGTGCAGATGGCTCATAAGGAGGGAAAACGGGTGCTGTACTGACCAATTTACCAACAGTATTGGACTTTCAATATTTCAGTTCATGAAGAAAACAAAATTCATGGAGTAGATGAGTTTAAATGACAACTGACATTTTGAATTATTGTTATTAACATTTCACTATTTTTAAAGTACTTATCAATACTTCTAGAACAAAGATAAATAATGTCTTTCTTTTTTAGATTAATTTTTGTATTATCAATACAAAGGCAAAAACTTCAATAGAGTTATACATGAATATGCTACCAGAGTGCAAGGGAGTTTGGAAGATTCCCTTTGGAAGCTTTCATTTCAGTAAAATACATGCACTGGTCAATGTTCCTTCCTTTCCTAAGTTAATAGATTGAAAGCTATTATGTATAAAACTATTCATTTGGACATTTATGCACCTATTTTTTCCAGAGTGTCCTTTAAAAAGCAGAAAACAAGTCACAACCACACATGTATACATGTGACAGTGCTTGCAAAATTGATTGGATATCTCCGGTTATCTTTGCAAGGAACGGCAGAAGCTTAGGAATAATCATAACAACTAACTTTTATTTGATTTGCCAAATATAAATAGACTGGATATTGTAACTGTAGTTCTTGTTTGTTAACTGTTGTGTTATATGTAATTTTGCTGTGTTGGAGTTGAAACTTTCCTTTTTGAAAACAAAGAAAGGGGAAAGTGCTGTGGATATTGCTCTGTATGCTGTGAATGTGTTGCTCTGATTGATTGATAAATAAAATGCTGATTGGTCAGTAGCCAGGCAGGATAAACAGACAAGGAGAATTCTGGGAAGAGGAAGGCTGGGTCAGGAGATGCCAATCTGCCATCCAGGGAGCAGCATGTAATGGCACACAGGTAAAGCCACAGAACATGTGGTGACATATAGATTGACAGAAACAGGCTGAGTTTAAGTGTAAGAGCTAGTCAGTGGTAGGCCTGAGCTAGTGGCCAAGCAGTTTTAATTAATATAAGCCTGTGTGTATTTACTTGGGTCTGAGCTGCTGCGGACTGTGGGGCTGCAGGAGCTGGACAGGACCAGAAAAACTTTCAGCTACATTTATTTTGATTTTGATGCTGAACATTGAATCCAGTCCTAGGAAAATACTGTTGGGAGATGATAACTGTGGAAGTCAGATCCCTTTCTGTCCAGATTATTGGTCTTGTGGATAAAAGAACGTATAGAATGTTATAACAGGCCAGCTATCAGAAAGTTTTATTAAACAAATGAAAGCACATATTGAGTAGGAGTTCAGGCTGTCCAGTGCAGGCAGGGAGGACAACACTTGGGTCAGGTGGGGCAACCTCTTTGTGGGATAGGAATGAGAATTGAGTGGGATGTTTGGTTGTTTTTAACATTTATTTTAAATTAGGTTCTGAGGCTATCCTGAGGACTCATTAACAGAAATACTACCCCAATGACAGCTGTAGTCAAGAATCTGTCTCTTGGGACCAATATAATGGGACCAATTTTCCTTTAAATTCTTTCTTATTGGGTAAATGCCACCAGAGGAATTCTATCTGATTGTGGAATTGCAAGGTCTGTGTTTATTTTGGTAGTGTTGTGGCTGGTTGTGGCTTTAAAGATTCAGGAAGAAATGGCTCTTCCTTACTGATTGGCTAGGAGGAACAGGATATTCAAATGGTTTGCCTCCATATGATCAAAAAAGGGAAAGGGGATATATATAAGAAGATATGGAGCCTATTCTTAGCTCCCTGTGCACAAACCCTTTCTTACTGGCACCGAGTTATAGCTGTGCTTATTTCTAAGAACAAGATGACAAGCTGTCTAGGATTAGTAAAAGTAGGCAATAGGATTGAATAACAGAAATTTTTCAGCACCTTAAAGAATTAAGTTTCTTTTAAACACATAATGACTAAAGGCATAGAAAAATTTTCCAAAACTTAAGAAAGAAAATTTAGATTTTTATAGTTTCATTATTTTATAATAAGGAACTACTTTTAAATACCATGGAAGAAGAAGCAGTTGTCATTTGCTCTTATTATATCCTCCTTTAGACCATTGGCTTTTATGGATGAAGCTCTGGAAATGGAGACATATTTTATTTAGAGCAGTAGAATTTTAGGATTAAGAAAAATGCCCTCTTGATATTGAAAAACAGCAGTAAAAATGGTAAAATGGAAAGTCTACATTATAATTTTAAACCATCATTTTTCTCTAATAACTACCTGTGTACTATTCATTTTTTTCTCTAGAAAATTAATATTGACTATTCATGGACTACCTTTATTATTTGGGGTTATTTGTTCTGAAAAATTTGTTGAAATTGCTTTGAAGTTGGCTCCTACTGACATATGAAGCATCTGCCTTGAAATGTAAAAACCCATCATTTTGGTTAAGTAAAGCTCAATATACATCCAAGTGGCTCATTGAAAATAATGCGAAGTTTTAATTTTTTATATTTAACATCAACATGCCTTAAGTAACATTTGGATTATGAAACTTAAAGCTTCCTCCTATATTTGGTTTAAAAATCTAAAGTTTAGTTTTGAATGTTTACGTCATGAATGCATATGAATGGATTTTGCGTGTGGAAGACTGTCGCCATTACTCAGATAGAATCTTAATCTTGGGAGTTCTGAGATGCTAGTCCCTCACACATTGCTTCTATTTGTGTGCAAAGCTGTTTACAAGCTTCCTCAGTCTGTCCCGCGGAGCCCTGGTTATTCTCCAATTTCACATCATGGTAGTCTCAATTTATCTTAGACTGAGAAAAGAAATGTGCTTGGCTTTCAAAACTTCTAGTGAGTAGAAAGTGCGACTGGCCCATGACTGTCACCTTGGCAAGAGCCGCTTGGCTGTGCAACAGTGCAGTTGGGAACTGTTAAATGAACCAGCTATAAAGCAGGAGGCCCAAACACCTGGGTGCCTTTGCTTTACAGACCCTATCATGACAACTAATCCAGAAATGCCTGCTCCCACAAACCAGCATGCATCCCCATGCAGCTGCAAACCTCATGACCTAAGATCACCTCCTGCCTCATCTCAGTTTTGAAGGCTCTGCCACCACACTGGAGGTACGTGTCTAGCAGATGAAACTTTGGGGAAAACATCACACCAAACTATAGTAGAACACATCTAGCAACACACGGTGTGTTAAGTTCTTTTCCTTCATCGGTGCCTTGGGTGTACTTCATCTTTGATCTTCTGTAAACATTTTAGAATAGCTTGTCATTTTTTTCAGCCAAATCCTATGGTGATTTTGACTGGGAATGAAGTGACTATCAATAGGGAGAGGATGAGGCTTTAAAGTAAGTGCTAGTGTTTCCACTAGTTTGTCATCTGGATGGCCCTTGAATAATTGCACATTTTTCTCTGTATGGATTTTGAAATGAAAGAACTCTCCCCAGGAACCTTACAACATTTCCTGTTGCATAAATATAGTATTTTACAAGTTTTTTTCTCCTAATTGTTTATTGATGAGACATAAAAAAATCACAATTTTTTCCATATTAACCTTAAAACCTTCCATCTAGGCATAATTTCATCAGTTCCTTTGAATTTTAGGTAGGTCATTTGAGTCTTTTCAATTAGAACATCTTTAAATAATGAAAAAGTTTAGGTTAGGTTCCTTTTTATTTTATTTATCTTTCATCCTTTTTTGTGATTTTAAACTGTGTGTTAGATATTCCATTGAATAATTAGTTGACAAAATCGAATCATTATTATATTTATCTTGCTTTTAAAGAAATACTTCCAACACCTCATCAGTAATACTTTGCTATAGACTATTAGGACAGCTGTGCTTCAGCAGGTCTAAGTAAGTTGACTTCTTGAACTTTGGTAAGAGATTTTATCTTGAACCAAGGTCTACCTTCTCTCTCTCTCTTTTCTGCACCAGCTAAAATAGTAATAATTTCCCTTCCAATTAGTAAAATTTTTGTTAAGATCAATACTATTGTTTCTCAAGGATAAGTATAAACTGTATCTTTTATATTTTAATAGTTGAAAATGTGTGTTCTTTTATGGAATGCACTGAAGATTTATGGTGTTAGTTCTTTCAAGGCCTGGCAAAATTCAGAGGCTGGATTTTACAGTTTATTGGAGTATGTTCAAAATACCTCCTCGTGTCGCTCTGGGTTTCTGTGATATCTGACCTTTTGCCATCCTGTCTCTTACTCGGTCAGTTTTGCTATGACTATCACACTTACTCTTCAAAATGTCATTTGTTTTTTATCTAGTGATTCAGTGAATTGCTGTTCCAGCTAGCATTTCATTAATTTCTGCTTTTTGTTATTATTCTCTTCTACTAATCTTGGCATGTCCTTATTTTTTGAAGACCTTGAGATACATCATTAGGATACTTAATTGAGTTTCTCTGAAAGTAGGCATTCATAACCTATGAACTTCCATCTCAGAATACTTTCAGTTTTTAATATAAAAATTTTATTCTTTGAGAATTTCAAAGAGCATGTTTTTGATCACAGTAACCCTCATTCCTCCTCTTAACTCTTCCCATGTTCACACTCATTCTCCATCTCCTCCCCCATGTACTGTCTCTTTTTTTTTTTAAATAACCCAGCAAATCCAGTTTGTGATGACTATATACCCCTGGCAGTGGCTCCATCCACTAAAGTATCATCTACCTTCCAGAGGTCTTGGTCTTAAAGTGTTCTCTCTCTCTCTCTCTCTCTCTCTCTCTCTCTCTCTCTCTCTCTCTCTCTCTCTCATGAATATATGTTAGTTTGGATGATGTGTTAGTTTGGATGTTGTGTGTGCATATTTCTGTATATGAATGTTCATATGTGAGAATGTGGATGAATACATGCCATGGTGTGCATGTGAAAGACAATCCTGGGATGTTGTCCCTCTCTTTGCCCCTTGTTCACCCTTGAGACACCAGGCTAGCTGACCCATGAAGCTCGAGGGAAAGGAATTCTGTCTCTACTTCATCTTATAGTTATACTGGGATTACAGGTATATGCCATTACATCTATCTCTGTGGGTTTTGAAGAGGAAAATACCAGGCTTCATGCTTACAACAAGCATTTACCAACTACGCCATTTCCCTAGACCATTTCTGGCCTTTGTATCATATGAATGCCAGTGATCTAAATTTAGGTCTTCATGATTATAAACCCTTTCTGACTAATTCAATTCTCAACTACAACTGGTTTATTTTTATTTCATGTTATGTAACATCTGCTTTTAAATATTTATAATATTTACATTATGGGTCAGGAAAGTACTGAAATGATTGTCCTCTGAAATGATTGCTGATAGATATTACTCAGTTGCCATCTTGCTTAAGGCATTGGTTAGTTTTTGTTAAGTTGACAGAAACTAGATTCACTTTGAAAGAGCGAAATCTGAGTAATTGCCTCCATCAAATTGGCTTATGAGAATATCTGTGGAGAATGTTTTGATTAATGCTTACTGTTAGAGGGACCAGCCCACTACTGGTGGTACCATCCCTAGGCAGTTGTGCCTCAGTCATATAAGAAAGCAGGTCAAGCAAACCATGGAAAGAAAGCTGGTAAATACTATTCCTCAGTGGTCTTATGTCAGTTCCTGCCTCCAGGTTCCCACTGAAGTTCTTGTCTTGGTTTCTCTTGATAATGGGCTGTAAACTAATAGCCAAATAAACCCCTTTCTTTCCTACTTGTTTTTGGTCATGTTTATCTACTGCAACAGAAGCAAAACTAGAAGACTTTGTCTGTAATAGCTCTTTTCTCTTGTTTGTTTTTCTTTGCTTGGCTTAGTTTTTGCTGCTTCAGCACTAGCTCTTTTTACGCACAGTTCAGAGATTTATTTTGCATTCTACCTTAAGGAGGAATTTTTTCTTTTTCTGTTTTCATTATTATTAGGTAGACAGTTTCTGGCTACTCCTAGATTTTCTTCTTAAAATGGGGTTAATAGCATCAATTATTTTTCCTTTTTTTTTTTTTTTGGAAGACTTTTTGAAGTATCAAACATTGTATCTCAGATTTTTGCCATTATAATGAGTACCTGAAGTAACTATCTCATGAAGAGGGAAGGCTCATGTGGGTTCAAATTTGGAGGTTCCAAGGATTGGCATCTGCACCAGCTACATTCTGATGAGGGTGACCAATAGTGGCATGCTTGACAGAAATTTATGTAGCTGCAAAAAATCTTATTGATGACTTGGGTAGAGGAAGGAAGAGAATGAGTAGGTGTCACATTTGTTTTTGAGAACATGCTATACATGACTTATAAATGTACAATAAGATTCCACCTATATAGGTCTATAGATGTTCTATATTGCAGCATCTGTGAGGCCAAGCCTTTAAAATAGACTCCATGAGAAGACACACAATTTAAGCAAATCTGAACCGTATACAGTGAGTAGCTTCAGTTTGAAGCTAGGTGCTGCCTTATCCAGTGGCTAGCTTCATTTGGATAATGTTTTTATTAAACTCTGTATGTCATACCTCGAGCCACTCTCCAGGTACCTGTAGACAACTGTAGCCCAGTTCCAAGCTATAATAAAGTCAGGTAAGTTTTCCTTTCTTGCTTTGTCATATATTTTATTATCTCATACCTATACCTGGTTTGGGACTGAAGCAAGCAGGTCTATAAATTTAGATGCATATACTACATAGTATTTTTCTACTCACAAAAATATTTTCTTCATTTCCACAAAAGAACTTTTCCTCACATCCTGGACTGTATATAAATAAAATATTTTTACAGTAAATTTATTTATTTTTCTATTTAATAAATATATATTTTTTATTATATTTGTGTTTTAATTTTACACATCAGCCATGGGTTCCCCTGTCCTCCTCCCTCCCGCCCCTGCCCCCACCTTCCCTCCAGACCCTCCCCTCAATTCCCATCTCCTCCAGGGCCAAGACTACCCTGGGGATTCATTTAAACCTGGTGGATTCAGTACAGGCAGGTCCAGTCTCCTCCTTCCAGGCTGAGCAAAGTGTCCCTGTGTAAGCCCAAGGTTCCAAACAGAGAGCCCATGCACTAAGGACAGGTCCTGGTCCCACAGCCTGGGTGCCTCCCAAGCAGTTCAAGCTATTCAATTGTCTCACTTATCCAGAGGGCCTGCTCCAGCTGGGGGCTCCACAGCCTTTGGTTCATAATTCATGTGATTCTATTCGTTTGGCTATTTGTCCCTGTGCTTTTCCAATCTTGGTCTCAACAATTCACACTTTTACAGTCCCTCCTCTTTCTCGACAATTGGACTCCTGGAGCTCCACCTGGGGCCTGGCTGAGGATCTCTGCATCCACTTCCATCAGTTATTGGATGAGAGTTCCAACACGACTATTAGGGTGTTTGGCCATCTGATCACCAGACTAGGTCAGATCAGGCTTTCTCTTGACCATTGCCAGCAGTCTACAGAGGATGTATCATTGTGGATTTCTGGGGACCTCTCCAGCACTCTGCCTATTCCTGTTCTCATGTGGTCATTATTTATCATGGTCTGTTATTCCTTGTTCTCCCTTTCTGTTCTTGATTCAGCTGGGATCTCCTGCTCCCCTAAGCTTTCTGTACCTCGAACCTTGCCCTTCATTACTCCCACTGTCGTCCAGGTTGTTTATGTAGATCTCATCCATTTCTCTGTCAGTGGGTGACCCCTGTGTCTTTCCTAGGGTCCTGTTTTCTAGGTAGCCTCCCTGGGGTTGTGTAGCAGTCTAGTCATCTTTGTTTTACATCTAGTATCCTACTATGAGTGAGTACATACCATGTTTGTGGACGAATTGACACCAGAGAGCACTTTCTAAATGTAACACCAGTAGCACAGACACTGAGAGAAACAATCAATCAATGGGACCTGTTGAAACTGAGAAGCTTTTGTAGAGCAAAGGACATGGTCAACAAGACAAAGCGACAGCCTACAGAATGGGAAAAGTTCTTCACCAACCCCACAACTGACAGAGGGCTGATATCCAGAATATATAAAGAACTCAAGAAATTAGACATCAAAAATGCCCAACAGTCCAATTAAGAAATGGGCTACAGAACTAAACAGAGAATTCTCCACAGAGGAACTTCAAATGGCTGAAAGACATTTAAGGAATTGCTTAACATCCCTAATTATCCAGGAAATGCAAATCAAAACAACTCTGAGATACCACCTTACACCTGTCAGAATGGCTAAGATCAAAAACATAGAAGACAGCTTATGCTGGAGAGGATGTGGAGCAAGGGGAACTCTCCTCCACTGCTGGTGGGAATGCAAGCTTGTACAGCCACTTTGGAAATCAATATGGTGCTTTCTTAGAAAACTGGGAATCCATCTCCCCAAGACCCAGATGTAGCACTCTTGGGCATATACCCAAGAAATGCTCGATCATACCACAATGGCATTTTTTCAGCTATGTTCATGTCAACATTGTTTGTAATAGCCAGAACCTGGAAATAACCTAGATGCCCTTCAACTGAAGAGTGGATAAAGAAAATATGGTACATATACACAAAGGAGTACTACTCAGCAGAGAAAGATAATGACATCATGAGGTTTGCAGGCAAATGGATGGATCTAGAAAAAAATCATCCTGAGTGAGGTAACCTAGACTCAGAATGACGAACAAATATATTTTTTGAGATGAGTTTTACTTCATAGTCCAGGCTGGCCACAAACTCACAGTAGTCCTCTATTCTCAGCATCCTAAATTATAGGTTTGAGCCACCACTTCCAACTTAGAAGTTATTGTTTTCATTAGTGAGTTCAAACTGCATGCACTTTCAAAATTTGAAAATGTTCTTTTTCAAGAACTCATCTCTAGCAGTATCTCATTACAGAGCTCTGGTTAACCTGCTCGAGTTATAGAAATGCTGCAATTTCATGCAGTAAATGCAGCATAGCGTCTATTGTGATCACAAGAAGTGTTGTTTCTCAATTCCAGTAGGATTGAGGAAACAAAATTCCATTTTCTTTCTAAAAATTTTTAATGTGAATAGGGAATTAGTGAACTTGTTTTATAATTCAATGTTACTCATGCAGAAGGCGCAAATTCCTGAGTTCCTAGATGTTCCCTGATCCTTTTTGGCATCGTGGCTGATCTTTATTAGTGAAGCTTTACAGTTTCTATCCCCATCACCATATAGCTACAGAACTCTCAGTGACAATCTCCCAGCAATCGATGAGGATGACATCGCTAAAATTCTGTACGTGATTTCAGTCCTAAAACCTGCCTGTCAGCTTTTTCTTCATTGCTGATAGGTATCTAGTAAAGACATTCAACATTAGATCCAGGAAAGTGTTAATATCTCATATGGTTTCATTTTAGATTTTCCATCTTTCTTAAAAGCCCTGGGATATAGGTTATGTTTCCTTCCAGAATAAATTCTGTTTGGGTGGTAATAGCTATCAAGTGAAAGAGAAGGGTATGGACTAGAACTGGCTTGGCTATGTCAATTTAGCATGAAAGCCTTCTAGGGATATTTGCAAATTATATTCTACAGGCAATGAGTAGGTGTTACCAGACAGAGGAAATAAGTTTTTATGAGAAAATCATTTCCCATTAAAATAAAACTTTGGATTTAATCAAGCTAAGACTGTTTTTTTTTTTTTTTTCCTTCTGACAAGCATTCTCAAAAGGAATAAGTGGTACACATTAAAAATCAGTTTGGGAAATTTTCTCCAGTTCATTTCACCAAGAATAACTAAAACCCCTGAACTTTATATATATAATGTGAACATAAGAAGACCCTAAAAGTTGAAAACAGTCTGGAGACTAAGACATGACGGAGTTTTAATTTTTCCTCAGATATGCCAGATTTTGAGCTGAAATGCCAGCCGCTTGGAATACCACAGTGAGAGATGTATAAAAGGAGAATGCACACAAGTCATTGCCTCTTCTTAATTACATTTCTTTCCTCAATAAATTCTATACTGCAGACGTTAAGTCACCTAGAACAGTATTTTCCTTTTGCTGTTGTTATGTATCTCCACAACATCTGTGGTTTCAAACAACAGAGATTGACTTTCTATCAGCCCAGGAGGTTGGAAGACTGAAATCAACTGTCAGGGTTGAGACTCTTTTCTCTAGAGAAGTGGTTCTCAACCTGTGGATCGAGACCACCCACAGGGGTTGCAAATCAGATGTCCTGAATATCAGATATTTACATTTGATTCATAACAGTAGCAAAATTACAGTTATGAAATAGCAATGAAATAACTATGGCTGGGGGTTTCCACCACATGAGGAGCTGTACTAAAGGGTCACAGCATTAGGAAAGTTGAGAACCACTGCCTTAGAGGAAAAATCCTTTTCCAGCCTCTACAGGCTTTCTGTATGACTCGCATTCATTTTTCTCTTTATGTGTGTGTGTGAGTGTGTGTGTGAGTGTGTGTGTGTGTGTGTGTGTGTGTGTGTGTGTGTGTGTGTGTGTGACTCTGGTGTTTCTGTTGCTCTCTTATAAGAGCTATTGTCACTCTACATTCTGGATTTACCGTGTTAGTTACTTTTCTGTTGCTGGGATAAAACACAATCCCCAAGGGGAATTCATGGAAGAAACAGTTGATTTTGGCTCAGGGTTCTGGAGAGTTCAAGTCTATAAAGGTGGGAACACCATGGCAACAAGAGCAGGGAGCTGATACATCAGCAGTTTTCAGCTGCGAACACAAACCAGAGAGCACATTGAAATCAGTGCAAGGTTATGGATGCTCAGAAGCCACCCTCATTGGTGTGCTTTCTCCAGCAAGCGTTCACCATCTCTTAAATCTCTCCAAATAGTGTCGTTAAATGGGAATCTAGTGTCCAAATGCTCAAGCCAATGGGAACTTGTCCCATTCAAACCACCGTGTCGAGTTAATGATCGAATAAAACATCACATCTCAGGATCTTTAACTTAATCATGTACCCCCCAAAATACCTTTGCCATGCATTGTGTTATATCCTTCCTCTTGGGCATTGGTACATGAATATCTTTTGTCTGCCATTATTTTCCTTATCAAATATAGTATTATTTCTTTGGATTCTGTAATGCTATCATGTTCTGTTTCTATTTCTTGACTATGTGGCCATTTTTTTTTTTCTCAAGCCCCTTTTCTGATTTTACACCCTCCTCTTTTCAATTACCAAGGCTCCTCAGGTTTCTTAACAGTTGGGTTCATTCTCAAGGGGAAAGCTAGAAATTTCTATTACAAGTTTTATTATGTGATTGAATTTTTACACAAATTACCCGAAGACACCTCAAATATTACTATGTCCCAACCTTTGCACCGTTTATTTAATGTCACATTCCTGTGTCCTCTGCTAACACGAGGGGCCATGTGTGATTCTCTTTTCTTCCCAAATCAATAAATATACAAATTAAATTATCTTCAATTCTCCTATAAATACCCTCCCACATGCACAGACAGTCCGAAAGGCAGGCCACTTTTTATTACTGTTCCATGGATTTTGACAGCAGACTACAAAACAGCCTTTACCCTAGGACTGCTCCCTACTAAGCCATTCTCCACATGGCAGCTAGACTAAAAGCCCCCAAGCATCTATATCCTTCCTTTGTAAACAGCAAACTGAATTCCATCACACCTATCCAAAGCTCCCCAGTCTCCTTGTGGATGTCTGGATAAAATGAAATCATTTTCAAAACACAGCAGAAAGTTCCTGCAGATTGAGATACAGCGGACCCTGGCTTCCCCTTCAGCTTGCCTCTCAGTTGTTCTCCACATCCCGGGGTGTCCTTCCTCCTTCCTTGGACTCTCCTGTATGCAGTTTGTGTGATTCTCTGCTTGGAAGTTTTTTTTTCCTCTTTGCATCTTAGGTAACTCCTGTTCTCTTTGCAGATTCCCATCCTCTCCCGGAATTCAGGTTAAATGTCCCTATAATACCTTCTGTAACTCACTGAAGCAGGAGTGCTCTCACTCTAGAGTCTGGTGGAAGCCTCTTCTTATCTTAGAAGTAGGGATGCCAGTACAAATGAATGGCATTTGCTGTGAAGTTTGCCAACATAAAGATAATTAATTCTTTCATAAGTAAATTATTTAATATGAAAACAACCATGAATCAGGCTTAAAGCCTGAAGGTGTATGACCTTGGTTAGTGTTAGATTCCTCTCCCAGATACTCCCTGGGAATCTCATAAGCAAGTCTATTAATTCTGTTTGCAATGGAGATATCCTAACTTCCTGCATCCTTGTGATCTAGAGTTTAAATTGACAAATTAAAATCTTATTGGGTGCTGATCAATAATCATACTGTAATCTCATTTAAATTTCTCAGCAACCAATTGAAGATAATAACCTCTATCTGTGACTAGCTGTGAAATGAGACACTACTTTGAGAAGGCCACATCCATTCTCTGGAATGTGTCTCTTTTCTGAACATCTCTCTTGCATTTAACCCTTTGTCTAAAATCTCTTTTAATAAGCTCATGCTTAGCTTTCTACTGGCTTGTCTTTAAATTATTATTATTTGCATCAAAGCTAAGAAATGTCTGGTTGCATGTGTAGAGGGATCTGATGAACTCTATTCAGGAAGCTTCAGGGAATATCATAGAGCTGTGTGTCTACCTCTGCCACCGTTGACACATCTGTGGTGGTGGGTAGAATGAGAATGGCCCCCATAGCCTCAAATATTTGAAAGTCTAGTTCCTAACCTTATGAACTGTTTAGAGAATTAAGAGATGTGGCCTTGTTGGAAGAGACTGATCACTGGAGGTGGGCTTTGAAGTTTCAAAAGCCCATTCCAGGCTCTCTCTCTCTCTCTCTCTCTCTCTCTCTCTCTCTCTCTCTCCCTCTCCCTCTCTCTCTTTCTTTCAGTCTCTCTCTGTCTCTGTCTGTCACTGTCTCTCTTTGTCTCTCCGCCTCTCTCTCCATCTGTCTTCCTGCTTCCTTCAGATCAGGCTATAAAACTCTTAGGTACTGCTCCACTGCCATGCCTGTCTGTTTCCCATCATGATAGTCAAGGACAACCACTCCAAAAATGTAAGCCAGCTTCGAATGAAATGCTTTCTTCTACATGTTGCTTCTTCAGGGTGTCTCTTCATAGCAATGGAACATTAACTGAAGACAGCTGTTGAGTCTCAACCTCCTTCATTCTCTAACTGCTGTCACCAGCGCTAAATAAATTACAAGCCCTTTGAGGGAAGACATACTGTCTATATCACAGATTCTCATTAACTATTTAATGAAAGATGATAGAGAAATTATAATATTTTTGTTGAACAGAAATTGAGTGTGAAGGGTTGTAAATTGTATTTTTCTTTGAACAACAGAAATATCCCTTGAAGAATACCTCATGTTTTCTTAATAAGAGATGAAGAAAGAAGAGAAATAGCAGTCTCTATGTAATATCTATCACTAATATACTTAAAAATTGTCTTCAGAAAAATGAAGTATGAAATGATGTGATTTATTGTTAATACATATTGATCCCTTATCAAGGCACTGAATTAGGTCCTGAAAACAGGACCCTAGGCTATAGAACTAAACAGAGACTTCTCCACAGAGGAAGTTCAAATGGCTGAAAGACATTTAAGGAATTGCTCAACATCCCTAATTATCCAGGAAATGCAAATCAAAACGACTCTGAGATACCATCTTACACCTGCAAGAATGGCTAAGATCAAAAGCACAGAAAACAGCTTATGCTGGAGAGGATGTGGAGCAAGGGGAACTCTCCTCCACTGCTGGTGGGAATGCAAGCTTGTACAGCCACTTTGGAAATCATTATGGCGCTTCCTTAGAAAATTGGGAATCCATCTCCCCCAAGACCCAGATGTAGCACTCTTGGGCATATACCCAAGGAATGCTCAATCATACCACAAGGGCATTTGCTCAGCTATGTTCACATGAGCTTTGTTTGTAATAGCCAGAACCTGGAAACAACCTAGATGCCCTTCAACTGAAGAATGGATAAAGAAAATATGGTACATATACACAATGGAGTACTACTCAGCAGAGAAAAACAATGATATCATGAGGAATGCAGGCAAATGGATGGATCTAGAAAAAAATCATCCTGGTATGATGGTATGAGGTAACCCAGACTCAGAAGGACAAACATGGTATGTAATCACTCATAGTAGGATACTAGATGTAAAACAAAGATGACTAGACTGCTACACAACCCCAGGGAGGCTACCTAGAAAACAGGACCCTAGAAAAGACACAGGGATCACCCCATGACAGAGAAATGGATGAGATCTATGTGAACAACCTGGACAACAGTGGGAGAAATGAAGGGCAAGGTTTGAGGGAAGGAAGGCTTGGGGGATCAGGAGATCCCAGCTGGATCAGGAACAGAAAGGGAGAACAAGGAATGGTAGACCATGATGGATGAGGACCACATGAGAACAGGAGTGGGCAGAGTGCTGGAGAGGTCCCCTGAGGTCCACAGTGATGCATCCTCTGTAGACTGCTGACAATGGTCGAGAGAAAGCCTGATCTGACCTAGTCGGGTGATCAGATGGCCAAACACTCTGATGGTCAGGCTGGAACTCTCATCCAGTAACTGAAGGAAATGGATGCAGAGATCTTCAGCCAGGCCCCAGGTAGAGCTCTGTGTGTCCAGTTGTCAAGAAGGAGGAGGGACTGTGGGAGCATGAATTGTTGAGCCCAGGACTGGAAAAAGCACAGGGACGAAAGGCCAAACGAATGGAAGCACATGAATTATGAACCAAAGGCTGTGGAGCCCCCAGCTGGAGCAGGCCCTCTGGATATGTGAGACAACTGAATAGCCTCAATTGTTTGAGCGGCATCCAGGCTGTGGTACTGGGACTTGTCCTTAGTGCATGAGCTGGCTATTTAGAACCTTGGGCTAACGCAGGGACACTTTGCTCAGCATCGAAAGAGGGGACTGGACCTGCCTGTACTGAATCCACCAGGTTTAATTGAATCTTGGCCCTGGAGGAGATGGGAACGGAGGGGAGGGGATGGGGGGAAGGTGGGGGTGGGAAGGGGGAGGACAGGGGAACCCATGGCTGATATGTAAAATTAAAACAAAAATATAATGAAAAAAAGTTTACAAAAATCCAAGGCACTGATATGTTCAACAGATTAATTTCTTGATATTTTTATAGTACCACTTAAAACTATTATCACAAACAAAATCCCATAATGTTTTCAGAACTGACAAAAATTTTGACTTGTTGATTATGTCAATGTGACTACATGTAAGCTGAGTGTTAAATACTCATTAAACTTAGTTTTGATTAATCTCTGAAGGAGTAGGGCCATTGCAATAACCACCGATTCTTTAATGACAATTTTTATAAAAGACTCACGTTTTGTGTCTTGATTTTAATTCCTATCTTATTTCATTTTTCTGTTGCTGTTATAAAATATCCTTACATAAGTAACTCAAGAAAGACATGGTCAGCTGTCTCTGTGGGTTCCTCCCTCAAAGGCTCCTAGCTGTGAGATCAGGACCCTATCCCTGGCACTTAGCTGGCTTTTGGGAATCTGTGCCCCATGCTGCATTACTTTACACAGTCTTTACACAGGGGGAGGAGCTTGGTCCTACCTCAACTTGATGAGCCCTACTGTGTTGAGGCCCATGAGAGGACTGTCCCTTTCTGAATGAAGATGAATGGGGAATGGGTGGATGGGAAGGGGGTACATGGCAGTTGGGGGGAGGTAATCAGAAGAGCAGAGGGAGGGGAAACTGTGGTTGGTATGTAAAATAAAGAAAAAAATAATAATTAAAAAAATAATGTGCTTGCTTTATGAAAAAGTGGTTGCTCCTAATACCTCTTCTTCTGATAATCACATTGTCAGTGATATGCAGATCTAAACAGTATAAAAAAAGAGATGGTTTATTTTAAGTCACAGATCTGGGGTATAGGCTATCATGGCAGAGGAGTCAAAGCAGTTAAGAGCCGCTGGTCAGATTGCACCCACAACCAGAAAACAATGAGTGCCTATACAGACCCCCTTCTCTTCTTCTTTTTAAGATTTATTTATTTATTAAGTATACAGTGTTCTGCCTGCATGCCAGAAGAGGGTGCCACATCTCATTACAGATGGTTGTGAGCCACCATGTAGTTGCTGGGAATTGAACTCAGGACCTCTGGAAGAACAGCCAGGGCTCTTAACCACTGAGCCATCTCTCCAGCCCCCCCCCCCCTTCTTTATCTTGTCCAAGATTTTTGCCCAAGCAATGGTCTTGTTCACAGTTAAAAATGGGTATTCCCTTCTGGAATAACCCAATAAACACAATTTGCTCATAGACATTCTCAAGGGTTAACCAGAATCTAGAGACCTTCACAGGTCTGCCCAAATGCCTAGGTGATTCTAGACTTTGTCCTGTTGACCATCATCGATAACTGTTGCAGTATCTTTGGTCCACAAGTCTTCAACACATCATAAAATGTCTGAGCAAAATGTGAGTGTTTTCAATCATCAGAAAATAGTGTGCATGTTGAAACTGTTAAGTCATGAACATCTGTGTTTTTTAAGTTCTCCGTTTTCCTTGATTTGGAGTTTAGAATGAAAGATACTAAGTTCCTAATTCAAAACAAGAAACTGTAGAAGAATATGCTGCAATGTAGAAATAGTTCAAAAACAGTAATTATTTTCACAACCATATAATACACACACAAACACACACATACCCCAACTGCTTTAAGATGATTTATTTACTTCTTTCTATAATCACATATTCTTTCCCTATACTGTCAGAGTTTGATTGTTTTCATGAGGTAAGAAAGAAATACAGAGCTTCTGTCAATCCAAAAACATTGCTTCAGGGGAAGAAATTATGGACCCCTCAAAAGTTTCCTTACTAAGGACTTTTCAAAAATGTAAATATGAAACAAGACAAAGATCAGTGTCAGTCATTGGCTTTTGATTGCATATTTAAACCAACATTCTTCATATATGTTGAATGATGCTCTTAAAAAGGCTATTTTTTATGGCAATCACCCAATCTTATAAATATTCAAGCCAGAATTAGAATGTGTAGACACAAGCTAAGAAGAACATGAATAGGAGAATTCAAGACAAAAAAGTTCTAGGAAACTAAAAGGCAGAGAGAAAAGACATTATAGTTTTAATCAAAACCTATGCTATCAATCTTAAATGAGTAGCTTCCAGTTTTAAAAACAGTTTACTCAAATACACACACACACACACACACACATACACACACACACACACACACACACACATATATATTGCCTAGAGATTCACTGGTAATGACAGTTCTATTATAGTGAGTATTGCATTTCTGACATATTTTGAGTCAAAATATCAAGGAGAGAAGAAATGAGGATGGTGATTTCTCCCTGAGAGGCAGTGAGAGTTTTGTATATTTCAGTGGTAATAATAGTCAAGGATGTGAGTTCTTCCAGCTTTGCTTATAGCCATAATGAGAAAGAATGGGATTAGAGACAGCCCATATAAGCAAGTGTTGGTCACCACATTACCATCTATGGTTCAACTTTAACATTAGGACTATTTGCATCTATGATTATTTTTCAGGTAAACATACATTGAATTACAAAATAATTAAGAATGCATCAAAAATAGATGAGAAAAAGGAAACACATGCTTAGAAAGGTAATAGATGTTAAAACATTTAATAATGGTGCATCGAGCAGGTTCTGGTGATATTTTGCTTAAATATCAAAGTTTTCTCATAGTTTGAAATGCTCAGGACAAATATCTTTGAAATGTCACTGATGACAGCCTTGTAAAATAGTGTGAACCTATCATCCTTGAGAAATGTTAAACATTGATGGCTCTCAAGAAAGTGAATGCAATTCTCTTGAATTTAATAAGAACTTGTTGATTTTTTTCTTTTACCTAAATGCATCACCACAGAAAGGCCACACATTTTTTTGAATGAAAGAAAGTAGGAGTAACATGCCAGATTGACTCTGAAAAGAGAATGAAGTGGCAAATCAAGATACCCGTACATACCTCAGACACTAGTGACCAGATGACCAGAAATACTGGGAAGGAGACAATTAGAGGACAAAGTCAAGAGCAGACAGGCATGAAAGTTGACTGTGCCATTTCTTAAAAAAACATGAGGGATTATATGGTCACATGGTTGACAGCTATGAAATCAACACGTTTTTTGCTTGATATTATTATATGAACTTATTTTGCTTGATTTTATATACACTTATTTTTTTGTTGAAAATGCATTTTTAACAATATGTTCTCATCATGGCTGCCCACCCCTCCTCCCAAATTTTCCCCACCACCCCAATATTGTGTCTTCTTTTTTTTCTCTCTTTAGAAAACAAAGAGACAGAGTGGACCAAGAACAAGTCCCTTAGACACAGACACCTCTTGCACCTATTGGAGGAAGAGAGGGTTAGATGCCAGTGCAAAAATACATATAACAACATAAAGAGCAATATGGCACCACCAGAACTTATTGTTTCTACAACAGCAAGACATGAACATCATAATGTAGAAATAAAATAAAAAGAAGGAAGTAACCTTAAAAATAACTTTATGAAGATGATAGAGGCCTTTAAAGATGAAATGGAAAATTCCCTTAGAGAAATTGAGGAAAAGACAAATAAAAAATTTGAAGAAATCAATAACTCCCCTAAAGAAAACTGAGAAAAAGTAATTAAACAGGTGAAGGAAACAGTTTAAGACCTGAAAATTGAAATAGAAATAATGAAGTAGACACAAACAGAGGGAATTCTGGAAATAGAAAATCTGAGTAAACCAACAGGAACTACAGATGTAAGCATAACCAACAGAATGCAAGAGATGGAAGAGAGAATCTCTGGCATCAGGATACAATAGAGGAAATAGATTTGTCAGTCAAAGAAAATGCTAAAGCCCAAAATGTCATAACACAAAATGTCCAGGGAACCTGGGACACCATGAATAGTGGATGGCTGTTTTAACCATGCCCTGAAGCACCACCCCAAGTAACAATTACACTTGCCTATGGCCTTGAGGTACATGCCCTTGGGGCGTGGCCGCTTGGAGACCCTTAAGACCTGGGATGCATGTATGCTGCTCTCTCTTGGCTACCTTGTGGGTTGGATGCTGAGATCTTGGACAAAGCTGTTCAGTATGGGACATATCTCAGCTTTTCCAGACCATATGATAAATCTCCTGTGGTTGTGAGTTAACTCCCAAGTAAATTCATTTGATTATTAAGCTGATTCTATGGGTTGCTAGCAATTTAATCCTAATATTTGGCTGCTCAATGTGGAGCAAGAGTGTCCACATAAAACCTGAGAACTTAAAATGAGATTCTAAAATTGACCTTCCCACTTCAGGTCTCATGCAAGACCATGGTACAGAGACATGTCCACTGGCTGTGGCAAGTGTCAGTGCCAACATGTCAGACTCCCTCTCTCTCTCATGAGCCAGGCTGTGAGACAAAGAGCCTTCTTTCATTCAATGCCTATGGGCTTGGGAGTATAGCCACAGACTTAAAAACACAGTCATACTATTTAATACTGCTTCCCAGAATTGAGGAGGTAAGTGCTACTCAGTACCTGTGCCATATTGAAAAACCAAGTAGGGTGGAGTCAGCAAACAAGGCTGCTGCTTTTTGTCTTACCCATGCAGTTTAACAATTTAACATCTCTCCTGGTCAGAGAAGGATTATAGATAAACAAAAGACAGATTCAGGTGGAATAAACCTCTAGATGGTTTATAATATATGTAAAAATGTACATAGGCTTGAAAGAGAGGGGAAAAGGAGGATAGACAGTTGTATAAATAGTTTTAAAAAATTAAGTCTTTAAAAGAGACAGTAAAATTAATATAAAAAATAAGCCAGATAAAGATGGAAATTACACAGAGTTTTGATTATATTGTCTTTGGGATTTTCGTTTTTTGTTTTTTGTTTTTTTGGTTTTTTGAGACAGGGTTTCTCTGTGTAGCTTTGCGCCTTTTCTGGAACTCACTTGGTAGACCAGGCTGACCTAGAACTCATAGAGATCCGCCTGGCTCTGCCTCCCGAGTGCTGGGATTAAAGGCGTGCGCCACAACCGCCTGGCTGTCTTTGGGATTTTTAACTGTAGAAAAACATTTGATTGTAAAGGCTACTAAGTTAAACCAATATATATGTATATTTTTAAAGATACCTTGACTTTAAAATTTATGTCTAAGGATACATTGCTTTGGAAAAGAGTTTCTGCTTTTGTGGATTGCTTCCAGGCTAATATGGGTTGATCAACCAAGACTCCCTGTAAGGTCTCTGATGACAGTCATGGCTCAGATGATCCAACATCCAAAATCAGTTTCAAAGTGACTGGCTAGAGATGATCCATCCTCACAGACTACAGCCAACATTAAACTATAATTCTTAATTTTCTCAGGATTGCCATAAGATTCCTAACACCCCCAATCAGCAGGAAGTAGTAGGAGAAATATTGTTTATAAATATGTATTCTTATTTAATGAGGAATGATTATAAATGCAATCTCTTTCTAAAAAAGAAAAGGGGTTATTGATTAGTTAGCTAATCTTCAAACACTTCAAAGACCTACAGAATATGGCATTAAAATGTTTTAGAAGATTTAGACTTTGTGAACAGTGAGACATGCCTGCTCTTGGCAGCACTGATTTACTTCAAAAAAGATGATTGGCATTGAAGAAACGCCATATGGAGTTTGATTTCCTTATGGCAAAAGTTAGCCATTTGGGCAGAGGAAACTGCCAGACATTCTGTAGGACACAGGGAGAAGCGACTGAGAAACTCCAGGCCTATAAGCTGAAGATGGATACCCCAACATTACAGAGGATCTTCGGTTGACTGTACAGGCAGCCAGCTGTCTCTGTCATTCTAGATTTTTGGAAGTTGCTTACAAAACTCTTCCTGTTTACTTACATAATAGTATATCCTTCTGGGTTATTTTTTTTAAGCTGAGGATTGAACCCAGGGCCTTGTGCTTGCCAGGCAAGCGCTCTACCACTGAGCTAAATCCCTAGGCCCTTCCTTCTGGGGTCTTTGATGTTGTTGAAAACTAGGTAGTTATAATATTCCTTGCTAATTTCCCTTATGATATAAGATAAATTAGATATGAAACTTTAGACTCACAAATATAGGATAGATGACAAAATATTTTCTTTAATTTTGCCAAATATAAATAGACTACATATTATAATTGTAATTCTTGCTTGACAACTGTTTGTTATATATAATTTCACTATATTAAAGCTAAAACCTTCCTTTTTGATTAGATAGAAAGGGGGAAGTGCTGGGGGATGTCTTTCTGTACACTGTGAATATGTGTTATTCCCACTGTTTAATAAATAAGCTGCTTTGGCCTATGGCAAGGCAGCTTAGAGGCAGGCAGGAAATCATAGGAAAGAGACAGGAAAAAGAAAGGCAGAGTAAGGGAGACTACAGACTGCCATCCTAGGAGCAACATGTAATGGGATGTAAGTAAGGCCATGGAACACATGGTAATACATAGCTTAATAGTTATGAGTTGAGTTAACTATAAGAGCTAGCCAGCAAGAAGCCTGCCATAGGCCATATAGTTGATAATTAATATTAAGCCTCTGAATGATTATTCTATAATTGGCTTATGGGCTGTGGGGCTGGAAAGGACCTGAAAAAACTTATGGCTACAACCATGAAAAGGCCAAACCTAAGAATAATAGGGATAGAAGAAGAATAAGAATACCAACTCAAAGGCACAGAAAATATATTAAACAAAATCATA
This sequence comes from Onychomys torridus, assembly GCF_903995425.1. NCBI lineage: Eukaryota > Metazoa > Chordata > Mammalia > Rodentia > Cricetidae > Onychomys > Onychomys torridus. Next base: position 30,329,903 of record NC_050454.1, read on the forward strand.
GAAGAAAACTTACCCAGCTTAAAGAAGGAAATACCTATGAAGATATAAGACAGTTATAGAACACCAAATAGACTAGAAAAAGTCCCCTTGCTACAAAATAATTTGAACACTAAACATACAGAATAAAGAAAGAATATTAAGAACAGCAAAGGAAAAAGGCCAAGTGATTTATAAAAGCAGACCCATCGGAATAACACCTGACTTCTCAATGGAGACTCTGAATGCCAGAAGGTCCTGGACAGACATAATGCAGACACTAAGAGACCATGGATGCCAGCCCAGACTACTATACTCAGCATCCACCATAGATGGAATGCCCAAGATATTCTAAAACAAAACTAGACTTAGACAATACCTATCCACAAATCCAGCCCTACAGAAAGCGCACAAGAAGGAAAACCCCAATCAAAGAAGTTAGCTGAACCACAAAAACATAGGCAATATAGATAACCTGACAGCAGCAAATCTCAAAGAAGTAAAATGCACACATATTACCACCAAAAGATAATAGGAATTAATAATTACTGGTCATTAATATCTCTGAATATCAATGGATGCAATTCATCTATAAAAAGACACAGGTTAACAGAATGGATATGAAAACAGCATCCATACTTCTGCTGTATACAAGAAACACACCTCATCTTCAAAGACAGACACCACCACAGATTAAAAGGCTGGGAAAAATCTTTCTAATCAAATGGACTTAAGAAGCAAGCTCATGTAGCTACAGCTATTCTAATATCTAACAAAATAGACTTCAAACTAAAATCAATCAAAAGAGATTTTGGGAAGGACATTACATATTCTTCACAGGCAAAATTCCACCAAAATAAAGTTTCAGTTCTGAATATTTATGCCTCAAATTCATGTAAAAGAAATATTACTAAAGCTTAAACTACACATCAAATCCCACACACTAATAGTGGGACACTTCAACACCCCACTCTCACCAATGGACACGTCTATCAGACAGAAACTTAACAGAGAAATAAGGGAGCTAACAGATGTTATGACTCAAATTGACTTAATATATATCTACAGAACATTCCATGCTAACAAAAAAGAATATACCTTCTTCTCAGCACCCCATGGAACCTTCTCTAAAACCAACCACATACTCGATTACAAAGCAAATCTCGTCAGATACAAAAAAAACTGGAATAACCTCCAATATTTTATCAGACTACCATGGCTTAAAGTTAGATTTCAACAACAACAAAAATGATCAAAAGCTTATAATCTCACAGAAGCTGAATAATGCTCAACTGAATCAAAGAGGAAATAAGAAATTAAAGCCTTCCTAGAATTCAATGAAAATGAATGTACAATAAACCCAAACTTATGGGACACTATGAAACCAGTGCTAAGAGTAAAATTCATAGCATTAAATGACCACATAAAGAAGTTAGAGAAATCTCACACTTGGCAGTTCTAGAACAAGAAGAAGCAAAGTCACCCAGGAGGAATAGACGCCAGGAAATAATCAAATTGAGAGGTGAAACTGATAAAATAGAAACAAAGAGAACAAGGGTCAATGAAGCAAATCGTTTGTTCTTTGAGAAAATCAACAAGATAGACAAGCCCTTATCCAAACTAACCAAAAGACAGACAGAGAGAGAGAGAGAGAGAGAGAGAGAGAGAGAGAGAGCGCATCCAAATTAACAAAATCAGAAATGAAAAGGGGGACATAACAACAGACAATGAGGAAATCCAGAGAATCATCAGGTCACATTTCAAAAACCTATATTCAACAAAATTGGAAAATCTAAAAGAAATAGACAATTTTCTGGATAGGTACCACATACCAAAATTAAATCAAGACCAGATAAACAATTTAAATAGACTCACAACCCCCAAGGAAATAGAAATAGCCATTAAAAGTCTCTCAACCTAAAAAGCCCAGGACTAGATGGTTTCAGTGCAGAATTCAACTAGAATTTCAAAAAAGAACTAATCCCAATACTCTTTAAACTGTTTCACACAACCAGAACAGAAGCAACATTGCCAAACTCTTTTCATGAGGCTATAATTACCCTGATACCCCAAACACAAAGTTGCATCATAGAAGAACTATAGACTGATCTCCCTCATGAACATTGATGCAAAAATATTCAATAAAATACTGGCAAACCAAATCCAAGAACACATAAAAAAATCACCCACCGTGGTCAAGTACACTAAATCTGAGAGATTCATGGACGGCACAACACAGGAAAATCTGTCAATGTAATACACCATATAAACAAACTGAAAGAAAAAAACCACATGATCATCTCATTAGATGCTGAAAAAAAAATCTTTGACAAAATCCAACACCTCTTCATGATAAAGGTCTTGGAGAGATCAGGAATACAAGGAACATACCTAAACACAATAAAGACAATTTACAGCAAGCCAACAGCCAAAATCAAATTAAATGGAGAGAAAGTCAAAGTAATTCCACTAAAATCAGGGACAAGACAAGGCTATCCTCTCTCCTCATATCTATTCAATATAGTACTTGAAGTTTTAGCTAGAGTAATAAGACAACAAAATGAGATCAAGGGGGTACAAATTGGAAAGGAATAAGTCAAACTTTCACTATTTGCAGATGATATGATAGTATACATAACTGACCTCAAAAATTCTACCAGGGAACACCTACAGCTGATAAACATCTTCAGCAATATGGCAGGTTACAAGATTCATTCAAAATAAATTAGTAGCCCTCCTATATACAAATGATGAATGGGATTAGAAAGAAATTAGAGAAACATCACCATTTACAACAGCCACAAATAATATAAAATACCTTGGGTAACTCTAACTAAGCAAGTGAAAGACCTGTGTGACAAGAACTTTAAGTCTTTGAAGAAAGAAACTGAAGAAGATATCAGAAAATGGAAAGATCTCCCATGCTCATGTATAGGCAGGATTAACATAGTAAAAATGGCAATCTTACCAAAAGCCATCTACCAATCCAATGCAATCCCCATCAAAAACCCCACACAATTCTTCACAGACTGGAAAGAACAATACTCAACTTCATATGGAAAAACAAAAAACCTAGGAAAGCCAAAACAATCTTGTACAATAAAGCAACCTCTGAAGGCATCACCATTCCTGACCTCAAACTCTACCATACAGCTATAGTAATAAAAACAGCTTGGTATTGACATAAAAACCAACATGTGGACCAGTGGAATTGAATGAAAGACCCTAACATTAATCTGCACACCTATGAACACCTGGTTTTTGACAAAGAAGCCAAAACTGTACCATGGAAAAAAGAGAGCATCTTCCACAAATGGTGTTGGCATAACTGGATGTCAATATGTAGAATATGCAAATAATCCATATTTATTGCCATGCACAAAACTCAAGTTCAAGTGCATCAAAGACCTCAACATAAATCCTGTTACATTGAACCCGACAGAAGAGAAAGTAGGAAGTAGCCTAGAAAGCATTGGCACAGGAGACTGTTTCTTAAATATAACACCAGTAGCACAGACACTGAGAGTAACAATTAGTAAATGGGATCTCCTGAAACTCAGAAGCTTCTGTAAGGCAAAGGACATGGTAAAGAAGACAAAATGACAGCCTACAGAATGGGAAAAGGTCTTTACCAACCCCACATCTGACAGAGGGCTGATCTCCAAAATATAAAAACTCAAGAAACTAGACATCAAAATAATGAACGATCCAATTAAAAAATATGCTACAGAGCTATACATAGAATTCCCAACAGAAGAATCTCAAATGGCCAAAAGACATTTAAGGAATTACTCAATATTCTTAGTCATCAGGGAAATGCAAATCAGAATGATTCTGAGACATCATCTTATACCTGTCAGTATGGCTAAGATCAAAAACACTGATGACGACTTAGGTTGGAGAGGATGTGGAGCAAGGGGAAAACTCCTCTACTGCTGGTGGGAATGCAAACTTGTACAGACACTTTAGAGAATCAATCTTCCTCAAAACCTAGGTATACCACCTTGGGCATATACCCAAGGAATGCTCAATCATACCAGAAGGACACTTGCTCAACTATATTCAGAGCAGCATTATTCATAATAGCCAGAACCTAGATGACCTAGATGCTCCTAAACTGAAGAATGGATAAAGAAAATGTGGTATATTTACACAATGGAGTATTTCTTACCAGTAAAAAACAATGACAACATAAAATTTGCAGGAAAATGGAAGAACTAGAAAATACCATCCTGAGTGATGTAACCCAGACTCAGAAGGACAAACATGGTATGCACTCACAAATAAGTGGACACTGGATGTAAAACAAAGGATAGTCAGACTACAATCCAGCGCTCCAGAGAAGCTTTGTAACAAGGAAGAATCTAAGAGGGATGCATGGATTGTCCTGGGAAGGGGAAATAGATGAGACTTTCTGAATAAACTTGGGGTGAGGGAGGACAATTGAGGGTAGGGGTGGGGGATAGAAGCATGGGGGAATGGGAGGATCAGCTGGAACAGGTGTGGGGTGGGAGAGTAATGAGGGAGATATTGTGATAGAGGAAGACATTGTGATAGTGGGAGACATCATGGGGATAGGAGAAACCTGGTATGAGGGAAGTTCCCAGGAATCCACATGATGACCCCAGCTTAGACTACTAGCAGTGGTGGTGGGAGGTGCCTGAGCTGGCCCTCCCTGGTGAACAGATTGGAGAATGCCCTAACTGTCATTATAGAGAGCCTTAATCCAATAACTGATGGAAGCAGATACAGAGAGCCATGGCCAAGCACCAGGCTGAGCTCCAGAAGTCCATTCAAAGACAGGGAAGAGGGAATTTGTGAGCAAGGGGCATTAAGACTATGATGAGGAAACTTACAGACACAACTGAACCAAGCCAATGAGAACTCATGAACTTCGGACCAGCAGCTGTGGAGCCTGTATGGGACTGGACTGGGCCCTTTAAATGAGTGCGATAGTGGCGTAGCTTGGTCTGTTTGAGGGGCCCCTGAGAGGGGGAATAGGATCTATTCCTGGTACATAAATGGACTTTTTGGAGCCCATTGCCTATAGTGGGACACCTTGCACAGCCTTGATACTGGGGCAGGTGCTTGGACCTGCCTCAGCTGAATGTGCTTGCCTTTGCCGACTCTCCATGGGAGGTCTTACCTTTTCAGAAGATGGTCTGGGGGGTAGGCTGGGGGGGGGACTGGGGGTAAGCAGGAAGAGGGATGAGGAGGGATCTGTGGTTGGAATGTAGAATGAATAAAAAATTTTAATTAAAAAAAAAAACAAAGAGACAATGAAACAAACCAACCAGAATAAAAAGTTAAAAATAAAAAACCAAAAACACAAGAAATCAAAATATAAAATAATAAAACAATATATAATAAAGTAAAATCATAAAAAGAAAGACTAAAAATAAAAATCCAGAAAGCGCGCGAGCACACACACACACACACACACACACACACACACACACTATAAAACCCAAAGTCAGAAACCATAATACACAAGGAAAAACCAGGAAGACAAAAGATGCCTAAACAGAGCAAAATGAGATAAAATGTCTACAGAAATACCATGGCATCCATTTTGTGTTGGCCATATATTTATTGGTGGGCATGGGGCCTGCCCTTAAGTATAGTTTGTATAGCCAATGAGACTCCATTTTTCTTTTTCTTTTCTTTTCTTTTCTTTTTTTTTTTTTGCATGAGGTTATCTATTGGAGATAACTTCTTGGTTAGGGTTGGGAGTTCATGTCCACTTCTCCCTCTTAGCACTGTGAACCTGTCTGGCTTGAACCCAAGCAGGCCCTATGCATGCTTCCACAGTTTCTTAGGTTTCATGTGTGTCAATTGTGTTGTGTCTAAAAGACACTATTTGGTGTCATCCATCCCCTCTGGCTCTTAAAATCTACTCCCTCTTTTCCGTAGTTTCCAGGGACTGAGAAGAGGGTTTTAATAAACACATCCCATTTTGGTCTGAGTGTGAGACAGTATGCCACTCTCTGCACACTGTTCTGTTGTGGGTCTCTGTATTAGTCGCATACTGCAAGAAGAAGTTTCTCTGATGATGGCTGAGTAAGGCATTGATCAATGGGTATTGCAGAATGTAGTCAAGACTCACCTTTTTATTTTTTTCTTTGTTCTTTGGCAGAACAAGAGTATTTGATTTTCTCATAGGTTCGTGGCCTATCTAATCTCAGGTACTTGGCCACCCCAGCAGTGTCAGGAATGGGTTCCATCTCATGGAATGGACCTTAAATTCAATCAGAGTGGATCCTCCCACAATATTTGTATTACTATTGCACCAGCATATCATGTAAGCAGATAAACATCGTAGGATAAAGGGTTTGTAACTGAGTTGGTGTTACAATACTTTCTCCTCTGGTAGTATTCAGATTACCTTCCAGGACCATCAATATTAGTCAGCAGAGGTGATGCTCTAGTTAGGCATCAGCTCAATTTCTCAGTGTGAAATGAGATATGATATATTAGTGTTGTCTTCAGCAATAAAGTCTTACCATCATTTTATGGAGCACAACCAATAGCCTTGACAATAGCCTGAGATGTTTGGGAATTTCCATGGGATCCCTTCAGCCCCAAACAACTCTATATAACCCATTCCTTGCACTGGATGTTTCACATGGTAGTAGAAGATGTCTTGCTGTACATTCTCTCCCCTATTATTCAGTGACCCCATCTAGATTTCTTTCTTATGAGTATATATTTAAATAGCTTTTACAATGGTAGGTTTCCATATGATCCCTCAAATGGCCCTTAGTGTTAGCTGTTCCTCCTCATATTCCTTCCCTTATGCCCCCTTTCCCTGCTTCCACATTGAATTCTCTCCACTCCAGTCTCCCCTCTGTTTCCCTTTCCTTGGGAGAATCTCTCTTCCCTCCCAGTCCCATACTCTATACCTAACCTCTGTGGCTATAGGGACTATAGCATGCCTATCAAAGTTAACATACACATATAAGATAATAATACTGTATTTGTCTTTGGGGTTCTGGGTTACCTCATTGAAGATAATTTTCTTCTAGCTCCATTCATTTATCTACAGATTTCATAATTTAATTTTTAAACAACTAAATAATTTCAATTGTAGAAGTGCATCACATTTTCATTATGCATTCTTCCCTTGGTAGACACGTAGGTTGTTTCCAGTTCCTGGCTATCACGAGTAGAGCAGCAATGAATGTAGATGGTCAAGTGTCTCTGTGGTAGGATGAAGCATCCTTTCAGCATGCACAAGAGTGATATACCTGGATCTTGAGGTAGATCTATCCCGAGTTTCCCGAGGGCCTGATACATTGATTTCCATAGTGGCTGTACAAGTTTGCACTCTCACCAGCAACGGAGGAGTGTTTCCCTAACTCCACAACTTCGACAACATGAGCTGTCATTTCCTTTATTGATTTTAGTCCCTTGTGACTGGTTTAAAATGAACTGATGAAGCAGTTTTGATTTACATTTCCCCAGTGACTAAGGATGTTGAATATTTTTTAAGTGGTTCTCAGTCATTTGTCTTTCATGTTTTGGAAACTCTTTGTTTAGTTTTGTATCCCACTTTTTAAATTGGGTTATTTGTTTTCCTAGTGTCTAGTTTTCTTTTTAGGTCTTTCTATATTTGAGATATTAATCCTCTATCAGATGTATAATTGGTAAAGATCTTTTCCCATTCTGTAGGCTACCTCTTTTTATGAATGATGGTGTGCAGAAGGTTTTCAGTTTCAAGAGGTCCTATTTATTAACTGTTGATCTTAATGTGTGTACTGTCAGTGTTCTGTTCAGAAAGTCTTTTTCTGTGGGAATGAGTTCAAGACTATTCCCCACTTTTCCTTCTGTCAGATTTAGTGAATCTGTGTTGTGGTATTGTGTTCTCCAAAATATTATGCATGCTAATAAACTTATCTGGGGTCAGAGAAAGGAACAGCCACAATTTTAAGCATAGAAGATAGGCAGTGGTAGCACAGGCCTTTAATCCTAGCATTCTAGAGGCACAGATCTACCTGGATCTCTGTGTGTTCAAGGATACAGCCAAGCATGGTGACTCACACCTTTAGTCCCAGGAAGTGAGCCTTTAATCCCAGGCAGTGATGGTAGAAAGAAGAAAGGTGTATAAGGCATTAAAACCAGGAACTAGAAGCTTTTAGCTGGTTAAACTTTCAGGCTTTCAAGAAGGAGTTCAGTTGAGACCCATTGGGATGAGGACTCAGAGGCTTCCAGTCTGAGGAAACAGAATCAACTGAGGAACTGGTGAGGTAAAGTTGGCTGTGGCTTGTTCTGCTTCTCTGATCTTCCAGCATTCACCCCAATAACTGCCTTTAGGTTTGATTTTATTAATAAGAACTTTTAAGATTCCTGCTACATATCTGTTCTTTAATTGAAGTCCTTGATCCATCTGGAGTTGAGTTTTGTACAAGGTGATAACTATGGGTCTATTTGGATTCTTCCACATGCAGCCATCCAGTTTGACCAGCACCATTTGTTGAACATTATGTCTTTCTTCAGTATACATTCTAGCTTCTTTGTAAACAATAAGTTGTCCAAAGGTGTGTGGACATATGTCTGGGTCTTCAGTTCAGTTCTTCTAAAAAAAAATCAGTTTTTATGCAATAATACCAAACTGTTTTATTACTATTGCTCTGTAGTAGCACTTAAGATTGGGGATGGTGATACCTCCAGCAGTTCTTTTATTATTTAGGATTTAACTATCCTGGTTTTTATTTATGTTTCTATATGAAGCTGAAAATAGTCTTTTCAATTTCTGCAAAGAATTGTGTTAATATTTTGATGGGGATTGCATCGAATCTGTAGATTGCTTTGGTTAATACGGGCCCTTTTCACTATATTAATCCTTATATACCAGCACACATTTCAATTCATATATAAAAGCAGAGAATGAGACATAGCTTTTGGATTCTTATCATTATGATTGGTCTTGGTGTAATGATTTTATCCCCTTTACATTATCTCAGTGTCTTTCGTTTGGATTGTGAAACACACTGCACAAATTAACATCACTTTCTTCTTGTCAGTTTCAGTCTTGAGATGGTTTTGAACCACACAAGTCAAAGGCCTTGAACAAAATCTATCTCTAACTTCCACTTGGGTCTTATTTCTACATCTTTGAATGCATCTGCTCATTTCAGAAAGTAAATGGAGTTTCAATTTAGCATTTCTGTGTTTCCAGTATAACCATCAAAAGCATTAAGCTAACTTTACATTTTAGTAAACATGAATTTACCCTGTTCTTTTCTCCATCATTGAAATAATATCCCTTGCTGGGTGGTGGTGGTGAATACCTTTGATCCCAGCACTCAGGAGGTAGAGGCAAGCCGATCTCTGTGAGTTCAAGGTCAGCCTGGTCTCCAGAGTGAGTTTCAGGAAAGGCACAGAGCTATACAGAGAAACCCTGTCTCAAAAAAATAAAACAAAAGAGAGAGAGAGAGAGAGAGAGAGAGAGAGAGAGAGAGAGAGAGAGAGAGAGAGAGAGAGAGAGAGAGAAAGAAAGAAATAACACCCCTGAACTATAGCTCTGTGAAATATTGATCTTAATTTAGGATATGACCTTATTTATGAAAATAGTACCAATTCTAGCCTTTTTGGAAATAAGGAGTAAAGATACTACTTTGAAGGACATTGAGGTTGTCAGCATCATAACAATTTCTAATATCTTAATATATTGCACCTAATTAAATCACCAACTAGACATATCCTGTTTATAGCTCCTTTGAATTAAAGTAAATTAAATCAGAAAGGAAATACAAGCTAATTGGCCTTAGATAGGTTGTTATACTGTTACTACAACAGTTCTCTTGGAATTTAGTAATCATAATTATGCAAATCTTAATTAGGTAATTATTGCTATGCAGTTTTTTTCCTAAAGGGGGGATATCCATTGGCACAATCAGCTATAGCATGCTGTGTCAGAAACTATACATTGGAAAATAATTTCAAAATCAGTTGTGGGATGCTTTCTTATTTAGGAGAGTATAATTCTCAAAACATCCAGATGAGGGAAGATCCAGAAATAAGCTCCCCTTGCTTCAGTTAGTTGTTAAGTTCTGCTCTGATTTGTAAGACTAGGGGAAGGAAACAAGTCAATATGTGTGGGTGATTTTCCATCAGTGTAGACACCAGAGGAAAGGTGCACATGGGTTATTAGTTCTTCTGTGAACAAACTTGAGTACATCTTTTTTCTTAGCCCATCAAATAGTGGGTTTGGACATTTTATTTCTGACTTTCATACATAAGAATAACAGAAGTGAAGCTAAGTGTCCTATTATACCATGGCATATGCATTCTCTGAAATTTATGTAACCTGCAAAACAGAAGACGGCACATCCTGAGAAAGTTAGAGCTTCACAGAAGTTAAGAAGGAGCCAAAGTGCTAACGAAAGAAAGGACATGTGTTTCAGGAGGTCCAACAAGCCAGGAAGGCTGAGTTCAGTGAGTTCAGAAGATGAGCAGGGTGGCTGAAGCAGGGACACAGTGGGTTTCTCTGCCAACATGTTCATTAAGATGGGCACAGAGGATGCACAATCGGCTCTGATGCTGAACATAGCAAGGAAGAAAGCTTCCTCTAGGGAAGAGACTTCTCTGTTAAGCCATTTGCTTTTAATTTACAAATATAATGCAAATCAGCCTTTCTGCCTTCCTGATTCCTAAATCAATGATATAAATAAATAAATATTTCCATAAGTCAATCCTTATTCAGTTTTTTACTATTTATAAATTGCAATTTTGATAGTCCCTCCCTCCTCCCTCCCTTTCCCTCTGTCTCTGTCTCTCTTTCTCTGTATCTCTGCCTTCTTATCTCTGTCTGTCTGTCTGTCTTTCTCTTTCCTCTTCTTTTTCTCAGAAGTCAAGGTCTTGCTGGCCTCGAATGCAGTGTGCCGCTCAAACTGGATTGGAACTCGCCATTTTTCTGCTTTTGCTTCCCAGGTGCTGAGAAAACAGGCACACACCACTGTCCTTGACTACAAGTCTTTGTTTTTTCTTTTACTGAAAATAAATTTTTCACATAATATATCCTGATTACAGTTTCCTTTCCCTCTACTCCTCCAAGTTCCCCAAGTTCCTACCATCTGTGTCCATTCTCTCTGTGTCTTTTATTACAAAATAAAGCTTCTAAGTGATAATGATGAAAAAACATAATATAATAAGATAAAACAAAACACAAAACATTGGAACTGGACAAGTAAGCAAACGGAAGGAAAAGAGGCCAAGAGAAAGCTCAAGAATCAGAGAACCACTTGTTCCTACACTCAGGAATGCCATTAAAAACATTAACCTGGAAGCCATAATATGTATGTAGACAGCCTGTTGCAGACATGTGCAGGACTTATGCAGGCTGCTTCAGTCTCTGTGAGTTCCTGTGAGCATGGATCATGTTGATTTAGAGGGCCTTATTTCTTTGCTGTCCTTCATCTCCTCAGGCTCTTACATGGCAATATTTGTGAATTTTGTTTTTTGACCTGATTATTTTATTATCTTTTCTAGGGAGAGACCTGTGACCTGTTCTGTTCAGTGACAGATGACAGTTTTTCCCCCCTTATAATAGACTGACCTTCTATTACAAAAGAGAATTGGTGTTTGAAATCTAGATTTGTTAGTCTATGTTTTATTAATTCCATGACCAAAAGTAATAATACATCAAACAAGCTAGATTTCTTATGTTCTCAACTGTAAAAGACTTTACCTGTTATTCTGAACTTGAGATAAAGTTCTGTCTCTGGGGAGTAAGTAAACTGATAATAAAAATCTTTTTAAAAAAGGGATATCATTTTGATTGGACTACACGAAACTCATACAAAACCATAATAAAAAGTAACATAAGAACTGATAGGAAATCAAATTAAATCTTATACCTTGTGTATGACACCCATAAAATACTTTTCCAGGAAGATAATGTCCCTTTAAAGGAACTTGCACTCATGTACACATACACATGCACACGTGTGCAAACACACACACACACACACGCATGCACACGCACACGCACACGCACACACCACAGTTTCTATAGTTAAGGTGCATCCTTGACAATTCTGGCTGTATTGACATCTTTATATTAAAACACCTGTAAGGTTTTCTTCTGGATTTTAGATTTGTGAGTTTTGTTAAAACTTCTTATACTAATATGCTCATCAGAAAAGTAACATTATTCTAACAATTTTTAAAGAATTAAAATAATAAGATGTGTTTAACTAAAATTAAGAAACACTCTTAACAATTTCATACCAACAGTAATTATCTTCTAGGTGTGATAAGCAAATTGTAATTTTCAGGATCTATGGTAAACTAAGAGTCTCAAATTTATATTGAATCATGTTATTAAAAAATAATCTAAGTTCCATTAGTTTGGCTATTTGTCCCTATGCTTTTCCAATCTTGGTCTCAACAATTCACACTCTTACAGTCCCTTCTCTTTCTCCACAATTGGAGTCCTGGTGCTCCACCTGGGGCCTGGCTGAGGATCTCTGCATCCACTTCCATCAGTTATTGGATGAGAGTTCCAGCATGACCGTTAGGGTGTTTGGCCATCTGATCACCAAACTAGGTCAGATCAGGCTTTCTCTCGACCATTGCCAGCAGTCTACAGAGGTTGTATCATTGTGGATTTCTGGGGACCTCTCCAGCACTCTGCCTCTTCCTGTTCTCATTGGTCATCATTTATCATGGTCTGTTATTCCTTGTTCTCCCTTTCTGTTCTTGATCCAGCTGGGATCTCCTGCTCCCCTAAGCTCTCTCCCTCGAACCTTGCCCTTCATTACTCCCACTGTAGTCCAGGTTGTTCATGAGCTTTGGAGCCCCCAGCTGGATCAGGCCCTCTGGATAAGTGAGACAAATAAATAGCTTGAACTGTTTGGGAGGCACCTAGGCAGTGGGACCCGGACCTATCCTCAGTGCATGTGCTGGCTGTTTGGAACCTTGGGCTTACACAAGGACACTTTGTTCAGCCTGGATTGAGGGCACTGGACCTGCCTGTACTGAATCTACCAGGTTGAGCTGAATCCCCAAGGGAGTCTTGGCCCTGGAGGAGATGGGAATGGAGGGGAGGGGTTTGGAGATAAGGTGAGAATGGGGTTGGGAAGGGGGGAGGACAGGGGAACCCATGGCTGATATGTAAAATTAAAGCACAGATATAATAAAAAATAATCTAAGTTTCCTTCTAGCGGGCTGACTTTCATAATCTCAGAAGGTGCTATGGAGGACAACTTTCTCCATGTGGGAGAAATGCATCATTGATATTACCTAGCTGTAAATCCTATGCTCTATGAGACTAACCTGCCAGCAAGGTATACCCATTTGTTCAATAGCAACAGTCTTGTTATTAGTGAGTAATCAACTGCTTTGGTTGGGTTTTGAGACCCATTCCACATGAGTTAATCATAGTCTGGTACTGTAATTCTGGTCAAATGTCTACGGTTGAGGGGTGGGTCATAATTCCTAGGGTGAACTGAATGCTGTTGTTTTGCTAAATTGACGTAGCATCAAATTGTCTTTTAGAAACTTATGGTTATATGCATAAACAAATGCTACTCACAGCTTTAATGAGAGAAGCCTCTCTTTCTCATGAATGGTGGTGAGTGTAGAAATTCATGGTTTCACAAGTAGAAAAGGAGCTGGAAAAAATGACAGAGCCAGAAGATAAGGGGAAGGGATGTGAAATCCTATCATCTGGCCAATACACAGTTATTGCAGCCATAGGCTCTCAACAATTAATGAATGCACTGGATCTGCACAAGAATGGGCTTATCAACACCCAGGCATTGATCGATGAAAGGCTCAGGGAATCCCACCCCTCAATGCTGGACTATTTGCTACTGATAGATTCAGACCCCACTAGTTGCAGTGGATAGCTGTAATCTAGTGGTCACACAGGTGGCCCTGGTTGTACTAAGTGAGTCACAAAACAAACCCTGAAGTCATAAAACCAAGAAAGGGACTAGTAGCAGTGAGAGAGCAGGGTGGTTGATGTTGGTGATGAGAGGGAGCTAGGAAAAGGTGTTCAGGAAAGGGTAATCAGAATGTATTGTATTCATATATGAAAGTGGCAAAGAAAAAAATCAATAGAGAATAAAAATTATTCTGCACACACAGGACTAAAATATGATAACTTGCTGGAATGATTTGTGAGATTTTTAAAACCCAATACACTCTAGCAATATCTTGATCATCTTAACTAATTTTTTTTTTCTAATGGTCAGGCTTTTGGAACAATTTATATGTGGAAAACTTTAGTCGAAGTTCATTGTCAATGTGGCCAATTTTGTGAGTTTGCATAAGTTCCTAGATTCTTTTCTTTTTACAAAAATAGACAATGAAAGTTGAATTGGAAAGAAAATTGGAAAAACTAAAGAAAAAAGATTTTGAAAATTTTTATCACAGAAAACTGATAAACATTTGAGAAAACAAATGTATTTACATTTATTTAAACATTATGCAGTGTACAAATGTATTGATCCTTAGATGATACGTCCTAATACATATTATTTTTATTTTTTAAAATCAATTTAAAAATAAAAATAAACAATTTCTGCTTTCTTTCAAAAAGATAATGTTTTGGAGTTGGGGAAAGAGCTCGGTCTGTAAGTTTGTGCCTTGTGAGCATCTGAGTTTGCTCATCATATTTAAAACACCACCACCAAAAACAAAACAGCAATAACCACAGTCCTGGTGCCACATGCCTTCAATTCCAGTGCCAGTAAGGCAGAAACAGATAGATTATGGTACATGGTACTATGTGGCCAGCCAGCCTGACCTTCTTGACAAGTCCCAGGCTCTTGAGAGACTATGTCTTTAAAACATAAGTAAAAAGGTGGACGGTATTTGAAAAAAAGGGACACTCATGGTTGTGCTGTGGGCTCCATATGCATATCACATAGGTGCATATACACCAGCTTATACATGCACCCCCATATATATACAGACATGCATGTATGCACACACATACAAAAAATCATTTTCAATGCTTGTATAAATAATACGTAGACAGGATGAAACACTAATACTCTAAACACTTTATCTTTTAATCTGTATATACATATTAATATAGATGTTCTGTAGGTGTACACATATATAAGTGTAGTTAGAGTTTTCCTGCCTGGCCCACAGTCAGGACAAATCTCTCTCACCCACCAGGCCCATAGATGCTCAGAACCAACTACGTAAACACACAGAATCTTACATTGTTTACAAACTGTATGGCCATGGCAGGCTTCTTTTATCTGTTTCTTTTATCTTAAATTAACCCATTTCTATTAATCTATAAGTTGCCACATGGCTCGTGGCTTACCAATACCTTACATCTTCCTTGTCCTGGCAGTGGTTGGTAGCGTCTCTTCCTAGCCTTCCACTTCCCAGAATTCTCTTCTCTCTTGTCCTGCCTATACTTCCTGCCTGGCCACTGGCCAAACAGCATATTATTTATACAGAGCAATATCCACAGCATGTAAGTGTTATAGACATATATGCTCTATTGTGTTATTTATCTTTATTTCATGGTTACCCTGTCTCTATGTAGTAAATTCTGTGATATTTCACCCAGATCCTCTTTTTAGGCACAAATTACTTAATCAGAGAGTTGAGTATGTCACTAGAAGAAAGTTGTTAGCTTATTAAGAAGACAAGACAATTTCATATGTGAAATTCATATGTTTATATATGTATGTATGTGTGTGATAGTTCTCAATTTCACTCTCTCCAGTTCTATGCAAGATTAGTGTCCTTACTAAAAGTGAAAATGTACATGATTGCATATTTATAGGGATTAATAGTGATAGTGGGATTTGACCAAGTATGTCAGATATGAGCTGAGCTAATTGATTTCATAGAAACATGGCCAAAAATGGAGGCCAGTTTGAGACCAGTCTTGACAGCATCAGGAAGAATTCCACTGAAGAAACTGATCATTAATGTGAGGGAGATCCTTGGTAACAATCACTGAAAACGAAATTTTGGCACTTTAGTAACAATTCAGGAAAAGTGATTCCCATTAATGACTAGTAAGTAAATCATTCTTATTTCAAAAGATAAGAAAGAAATGGCCTTCCCTTTGGCTCTGTCTGTTATTTATCTATTACCTTTTGCAAGCTTCATAGGAACCCAGCATCTTATATATATGCCCAGAGTTGGATCATTAGCAATAGTTTCGTAAACTCTGTAAATCCATTCCTTTATGTCCTGGCTCCTGCTTATTTCTCTTGCCTCCTTGGCCTCTTTCTGTCATATCCTGTCACCCAACCCATGAACTATGTATGTAGTTCCTAAGGCAGAACTGTGTGTCCAAGAGACATCAAATGGTTAATTGAATAAAGTGCAGCAGTCCACTCTCCAACTTTCGAGGTTGCTCCCAAATTGTGTAGCCAGTACTTTATTTCTTTGTGCCTCAGTTTCTTGATCAGTAAATCGTGATTGTTGTAAGTATTTAATATTCTTCTGACAAGTAATATTTAATGTAGAGTGAATTGTAGCTCTCAAATATTCTCTAGGGCTGTAATATACATTTAAGGGGTCTTCTGATCCATTTTGCATTTTGAATCCATTGCTATATTAATAAGCATATTAAACACACATTTAAACATTTCTGCTTCTACCTTATGCATATGTATGAAAAAAGATAGTCATTTGATAGAGTACTTGAACATGCAGATTTTTCTATAACTTTTGAAAAATTAATAAAACATTTATACAAAATGTTTCTGTTTCCTAGAGACAGCATGGGTGTCTACCAGTTATGTATCATACATCAGCACATGTGAACTGGTTTCTTTGAGAAAAATAAAACCCTAAATGTGGCTGGAGATATGGAATAGTAAAGTGAGGTCAGTTTCTGTACAATCATGAGGACCTGAGTTCAGTTCCTACCACCAATGTAAAGTGTCAGGTGTGATAGTGCATACACTTAAAAGTTCATCTCTGTGAAATGTTGAGCAGAAGTGTCACTGGGGTTGCTGGCTACCAACTCAGTTTCAGGATTAAGTGAGAGACCCTGCCTCAAAGGAGCAGGATATGGAACAACACCAAGACACCAGATATCCTCTGGAATTCTCTGGTAATTATTCCTAATGGGGCATGAAAGGACTGGCCTGTGTGAGAGGCTGAAATGCCAAACAATATATAGTGTCTTGTGGCTGTCACCCCAAGGAAGGGGGGCTTCATGTTCTCAGCTGCTTCTCTGTCTCTGTTGTTCATAACTCTAGAAGGATGCAAAGGCTTTAAAATATAGATAATTGTTTTTCCAAGGATCAATGACATTTTTGTCCCAGTAGTGTACTTTCAATTGTATATTTTAGACTTTCTGAGCACTGGTTTGCTGCTGTAATATGGGCTGAAATGTGACAAGAGCTAATTTCTGTTATCTGATTAACTGATTACCAACTGCTTCCCCAAGGTACTTTACCCCCCTACACATTCAAAGTAAGATCTTTAGAGACTCCCCCAATACACACACTACATAAACCAGTTGTCACAGCCAAGATGAAATTATTTGTTCAAGGATTTTATTTGCATTTTAATATTTGGCAGTTGTGGTGAACAGCAACAAAACAAGTGAGGGGGAATATTTTAGAACACATTTTTCCCTCTTTTGATACTTAATTTGTTGTCACACATCTATTTCAAATGCCTTGGTGCAGGACACAGAATTCCAGAACATTCCCTGCGTTCGTTTTCCTTGATTCTTCTTGAGTTTTCCCTAACTTCCCACAGACATGGCACTCTGTACTTTTTCTTCACAACTAAATCTTTGTTGCCATAATCCATTAGGGAAAAAGCTAACCAGCCAATGAAACATGCATCCGTTAACTAAATGACCACCCATATTTAAATATATACTTACATGTAAATGTGTAGAAAATAAACCAAACTCAGCAATCTGACTTGGTATTTTTCCATTCATTCAGCAAATCAATTAGTACATATTATGTCATCATCTCAATTTTTTTCCCCTATTAACTTGGTCAGGGCCTTATTATTCTGTCCATGCTACAACAGTACTTTGTCAGGTTTCCGTGTCTCTGGGTTCTAACTCTCATTCTTCTGTTTAGTATGGCTGACTGAATTCCTCACTCTCATCCCAGCCTTTTCTTTGTTTAAAAAACTGACAGTGCCTATTTCATTTTGAGAAAAAGAAAACAAACAAACAAACCCTTCAGCTAGTATAAAATCAAAGACAGTTTCCGCAAGTGGAATGTGGACAGAGATGAAATGCTAATCTTTGTGCCTGGATCCCGACCTCCCATATGAACCACAAGTAACATCCGAAAATACTGTCTCCTTAATTGCTTATGCATTCTATATACAACACTTACTGTGTCTGTGATGTCCTAGGTGCTGTGATTATAAAGAGGAGAGGAAAAAGTCCTTCTCTCTTCTTCCACCTGCTGGCTACAAATGATCAGAATGGCTGAAGATGGGAAAAAGCAATGAAGTCTCAACAGTAGTGCCCTTGTTTAGGTTCACAACACAGGACTTCTGTTCCACTAATCTACTTATGCAGTGGTATTCACACCTAAGAAAGAAAATTCTACTTTCACACCTAAGAAAGAAAATTCTACTTTATTAATAGTGAAAGATTTGGAGGATATTAGCTGAGACAGTTAGCCGATAGCCTACAAGAGACTCTAAGAGTAGGAGAATCAAGGGCTGGAGGGGTGGCTCAGTGGTTGAGAGTGTGTATTGCTATTCAAGATGACGTGAGGTCAGTTTTCAGCACCCACATCACAATCAGATATCTCACAATGGTCTGTAACTCTAGTTCCAGAGTATCTGTCAACACTGGCCTTGAGGGCACCCCGTACCTGTGACATACTCACACAGACAAATATAAATAGTGTTGTTTTTATGATTAAAAATAAATCTTAAAAGAAAATGGGAAAAGTCTTCCCAAGGGATGAGCCCCTTGGTGGGTTACCCAACCCCAAGTTCTCACTCCTGAACAGTATACATGTGAACAACACTAACGGCTCAGCAGGTTTTATTTGTATATGTATATGTGTGAAAAAACAGTAAAGAAGTCATAAATTCAAGGGAAGTGTAGCGATATGGGGGAGTGTGGAGAGGAGGGCTGGAAATTATATAAATAAAATGCTCATGTCTAAAATTGATGAAAAATTGTTAATTTTTATTAATTATAATAACAATAGAAACCAATTATTAACAAATACATTTTGTGTGGCCAATATGTAGATATTACACAATTGGTATATAGTTTCTGTTAGTTTTCTGGTTATAGCTTTTTAGTCTAATGATTTTTTAAAACAATCTAAATAAAGAATTCTTAATTTTGTTTTGGGACATTTGAAAATGATGTCTCATTAGTTGTTTGTTCATTCTGCATAAAATACTTACCTAGCATCTATTCTATCTTAGGTACTATGATTATAAAACAAGAGAGAAAAAAGTTTATCTTTAATAAAGAAGATAATACACATATTACAAATACACCTGTAGTACATTTGCAATCTATTTTTTTTAAACACTTAGGGTGAAAGCCTTCAGAACAGTGTCATTATTTTCAAGTTCCCAAATTATCAGAGTCTCATTTTTTAGGCCTGAATTGTTCTGTTGATGCTAGTGGAATAGTTCTGTTTTACTTTTTTTCCTGTTATTAATTTGGAAGGAAAAATTCTGTTACTGAATGCTAAGTGTTGTACAAAATCAGCAGAGACTTTCCTTTACAAGTATCATTACTTTAAGAATCCCTTGTATAAAGAATAACCAAACCCACAGATCCAGAGAAGCTAGCTAACAAGAAGGACCCAGAGAAGAATGCATGGATTGCCTTGGAAAAGGGAAATAGATGAGATCTCCATGAGTAAACTGAGGATGAGGGATGGGCAATGGAGGGTAGGGGATAGGGGATGAGATCATAAGGGAACCAGATGGTTGAGCTGGAACACAGATGGAATGGAAAAGCAATGAAAGAGATACCATGATAGAGGGAGACATCATGGGGATAGAAAGAAACCTGTTTCTAGGGAAGTTCCCAGGAATCCAGTATGACACCAACTTAGACTACTAGCAATAGTGGAGAGGATGCCTGAACTGGCTTACCTCAGTAATCAGATTGATGAACTGTCATCATAGAGCCTTCATTCAGTAACTGATGGAAGCAGATGCAGAGATCCACAGGCAAACACCAGGCCCAGCTCCAGGAGTCCAGTTGAAAGAGAGAAGGATTCTATAAGCAAGGGGCATCAAGATCATGATGGGGAAACCTACAGAGACAACCAAACCAAACTAATGTGAACCCATGAAATTTAGGCCAATGGCTGTGGAGCCTCCACAGGACTGGACTAGGCCCTGTGCATAAGCAAGATAGTTGTGTAGCTTGATCTGCTTAAGGGGCCCCCAGGCAGTAGGATTAGGATCCATCCCTGGTACATGATTGGGCTTTTTGGAGCCCATTACATATGGTGGGACATATCACCAGGCTCTGCTGACTCTCCATGGGAGGCCTTACCTTCTTGTAGGAGGAATGGGGGTGGGGTAGGTTGGAGAGAGGGAGGGAAATGAGATACATCTGTGATTGGTATGTAAAATGAATAAAAAATTTCTTAATGAAAAAAGAATCCCTTGCATAGCTGGACTACTGTGAGCCATGCCTACCACAGTATCTCTGAGTGCCCTGGAAGTCATATTTTCAAATCTAGATAAGTATGTCAGAGGCAAAGGAAACAAATTATCATATATGTGTTTATGATGTGTGTTCCCTTATGTTTGTGTATGTAAGTGCTGGTGCTCACATGCCGTGGAGTGTTAGTGGAAGTCAGAGAGTCATCTTATATATTCATTCTCACCTTTCACATTGTTAAGATGCTTTCTTTGTTTTTCTCCACCAGGCTAGTTGTTCTTCACTTTTCTGGAGATTCTCTTGTTTCTGTGTCCCATCTCACATTGGAGCACTAGAATTATGGATATGTACTACCATATGCAGCTTTGTTTGGGTCTGTGGATTCAAAATCATGGCCTCATGCTTATGTGGCAGATTCTTTACCCACTGAAAGATTTCCCCAGCCCCATCAACAATTAATCTTCTTACATGGCCTCCTCACTGAATTACTGTTGCCATCCATGACCATCACAACAATCTTTCTCCCCCTCGTCCTCCAATAAACTCTATGTTTTTATGTAAAGAGATTAAAACAGGTGTTGACTAATTCATCAATTCGCGGTCCACTTTGAAAAGACATTTCAGATTCTGCTTTGCTCCTGTATTGCATTAGCTCTTTGTCTTATGTGCTTGCGGGAAAGGACTGTGAGATGTGACTTTGAGTCCCCACACAAAGCCATTTAATTCAGACTTGGTGATTAAGGGAGTGAATTGACAAAATAACATATATATTTGACTATTACTTTGAAAGAAATAGGTAAAAATAATTAAGGTGTAGCTGTAATTGCTGTATAAGGTCCGGTTTCTTTTCCAGACATTTGTAAAATAAGAAAAGGAAGAAAATTAGTCATGAGAAAGAGGATGGAAGGATGAGGGGGGTGGGTATAAAAGCCAATCATAAAATAAAGAGAAAAGAGGAACTTGGAAAGTGAGAGGTATTGGATTCATAGTGGGAATAAGGCAAGAGCTATGGAAGACATTAAATGTTACTAGAATCAGCCAGTAAACAACCAAGATTGTAGTCAAGTGGCTTCCTGCCTGAGGAACAGGATGTTGTAAGGATGTAGTACAGTAAACCTCCGAGTTTCTCAGAGGGAAGCTGCTCTCTTGATAAGGAAGCACCATTATTACATATTATTATTTTCCTTTCATGTTGGGCGGATGTTCCAGTGACAGTTGGAGACTCCTTTCAGCCAAATCACTCCCATATGTTACATAAAGCTACTGCTGATTAAAATCCTGCAGAAGATCCGGCTATATCTGGAACAATAGCGGCTTGCATTCGATTTATCAGTCTTCTGGGCAAGCAAAGATAATCAAATTCCCCCGTTCAGCATCTTTGGGACCAAGCCATTTGCTGAGATGACAATGGATGTGAGCTGCACACTTTTAGCTTGTACGCCTGCTGCCTGTTAATCACACATTTCTGATGTTCTGTGAGGGTTTTCTTCCCCTTCTTATTCACATCTTATGGATCCTGCCATCTAAAGGCATGTGCACTTCTGAAAAAAACTAGTTATAGAAACACGCATGAAAAATTAGGGAGATCTGCAGGGAGACAAGGCTCTGGGTGATGTGAGGAAATACATGATCTTTAAGCAGAAATCTGGGTTCCAATACGCTTTTTAATTTTTCAGTATATGGCCCGGAAAAGTCATTTAAGCCCTCAGAGCTTTGATTTTTTTTTAATCTGTAAGATGAATAATGATAACAACCTCAGAGAGGTGCCTGTGGATTAAATTATACAATTTATGTTTGGCTCTGCATTCTGGAAAAGTCAAGATTAGTGAGAACTGAAATGAACTTTTGGCAAAGACGCATTGTTCAGCCCCCCTGCATTAGGATTTGATTCTACTGCACCATGCTTCCTGGCAGCCAGAGGAACTGTCCCTGGGACAACCTGACCCCCTTTGTGAAGGTTTGAAAACAAGTCACTAGCTATGAAAACAACAAACTGAACTAATGGTACTGACCACCGATAACTGATGATAGGTCTCTTTCTTTGAGAGTACTCAAAAGACTTAAATGGTCCTTTCTCTGCCCCTTGGAGATTTGTGTGTCTTCTGTACTGCAGGAGGGTCTTACCCAAGGATCTGAAGGCCATTTATAGGAAATGTAATTTTTAGGAAGGACAGAGTCCTGTCACTAGATTCCCAACTTCTAGAATTGCCAGTTGGCAGCCACAGCTTATAGCACTTACATTGCAGGTTTTCATCGAGCTCCAGGCTGCCTTGCCTTCTCTTGGCTAATGAGAATGAGACTCAGCTCCTTCTCCTACTGTCCTGTTAGCAGCTAATGAGGAAAAATGTGTTTTGACTACTTTGATGTTTACGTTTTATAATTGTTTATAGTAGAGATTAGTTTGGTGGTGACTCTTGTCAACCCACTGCACCCCTGACCCAGATCTCTTTTTACTGTAAGGATGTATGAATTTGTATGTTTGTGTGTATGTAGCTGGAGGGCAGGATTAGCTTGATTCTTGTCAGGAAAGGTCATGAGAAGAAATTTGGAAAACAGGAAATAAATTGTTTCTTTTCTGACCACAGTTATGAGGAAAAAACTGAATGCTTGCTTCTGATCATTAATCTGAAAGACCAGAGATAGAACTTAAATATTGTTCCCATTCTTTTAGCTTAAACAAAAACAAAATGTAAACAGATGGAAGAAAAAGTTAGAACTTGGTTTCTGTCTCTCCCACCGTGATGTTGAAGAAATACAAGGTGTGGAGACAGCGATATTGAATTATGCAATAAAATAGTCAGCTCACTACTCAATACTAGAGATGTAATAGCTACCAAGGAATGTTTTAAGCTAATCTGCGTGTATTCAAATATACAGAATGACATGGGACTACTTTTTTGGAGACCAAACTTCAGAATTATACAATGCCTCTTCTTGGGTCTTCCCCCAGACAGTCTAGTGGTAGTGGTAGCAAGATGGCTCCTGGAAACTTTCAGCTTATTTGTGTCCTTAGAAACTAACTCAGTGACAGAGGGACCCAGTTTTCTTCACCAGCATCATGAATCCAGGACAACGAGCCTGCTTGGCTTTGTTTAGTAGCTCACAGTGCAGAAGAGGGTGAACACTTGTTGGACCACCTATGCCAGAGAGAAACAGTTACTAAACAGTGACTAAAACAGAAGTTGATTTTGTGGAAAATAGCTGTTAAATAAAAACTAGAGGAGGTCATTGTTTTGGACTGAGTTTCTGAGTTAGTTCTTAGGAAATCATGCTATACACTTACATGGAGCTACTCACACTGAAGTGCCACATGATTACCAAACAAACTAATTCACCATTTGTCCTCCTGGGAAATTGGGAGGAGAGAGAGAACAGCAAAGATTTCTAAATAGGCCATTTTTTAAAACCATTATTACAATGAAAGATTTTCCCCTGCTTTTATCTTTGTAAAATGCTAATCTAAATACCGTGAGAGCAGCCAATTGTTACTTTTTGTCCAGCATTATACAAAGCAAGAAAGTTTGACATGACTAGTCTATTTATCTGCTCTGTTCTTCTTGGGCTAGGGAACAACTTTCTCCTGTTCTACGCATTGGGACATGTACTCTATTTCGAGGGATTTTATGTTGCTGATTCCAGAATTACCAATAAAGCCAAAGCAAGATCTTTGAATCTTTTGTAACTTTGCCTTTTGGCTGTTCAAAAGGAGTGACATTTCATTATAGATAAAAAACAGTATGCAGGTGAATAACTGGAATCCTGTTCCTACAGCGAAAGTGATTCAGCATCTGGAGTCCTGGTCGGGCACTGACTGTAATCAGAAAGATAAGGAACTCTGTGCTCACAGCATCAGCTACAGCAGCACTGGGGCACACGGAAAAGTCACCAAGTAGGCGAAGAGTCTGATAGCATGGGCCATGGTGGGTGTCACATGTCTCATACAGCTGATGTTCATGAGAGTACAATACATTACAGGAACTTTAAAAAACATAGGAGGCTGAGGAGGAAAAGGAATAAGCAAAGGTAGGAGCTCATGCAGGAAATAATTCTCTACTACGGACATGACAAATTCTGTATTCAGAATCTGTCTCCTAAAGTTGAGGAATAGTTCGGATTATACACTCAAGCACTTAAATTTTTAAGATATCTTTTAGCATGCACATGAACATGTGAGTGCACACACACACACACACACACATACATGTGCATATGTGTGCAAGTACATAGTCACATATCTTTGAGTCAGAATCAGACTTTTCTGGTATTGTTGATATTGATGGTATGAAGAGCCACCATGATAGACTTTATTTTACGGTTTAGAATATTCTTTAGAACTAGGAAATTGCATTAACTGAAGCCTCAGAAGTTGGGGAAAACTCATTATTAGGAGTTTTAGAATGTTACAAGCAAATCTATGGATCTAGATTAATATTCAGCTACTGTAAAACAGCACAGCATGCCATTTATTAATAAATGTTAATGATTTTGTACCAGCTTTGTACCTCAAGTTCCCTGAATTTCACATTTTCTTAGGTCTTATCACTTCATTTCTATATCTCACCATAATCCAGTGATTTAAAAAAGCTTAATTTTCAACATGGGCAGGGACCTCAGTTCCTAAGATGTGCTTTTAAATGTTTTCATAGGCTAAGGCTTGGAAGTTCAGCTTTTCTAAAAATCCTAATTACATTTCATGTTCTACAAGCATTTCAGTTTTCATATGCCCATTAACTGTCCTTAATTGTTATTTATCAGATGATTACATACTCTTTAAGAATCATATAGTAATGGAATGTCTAAAGTAAATTGTCTGGCTTAAGGGGTTCATAAGATTGTAGAGCACTCGGGAGGCAGAGCCAGGTGGATCTCTGTGAGTTCAAGGCCAGCCTGGGCTACAGAGTGAGTTCCAGGAAAGGAGCAAAGCTACACAGAGAAATCCTGTCTCAACCCCTCTCCCCCCTCTGCCCCCCCAAAAGAGGGTGAGTATAGTAAAACGACAGGTTTAAAATCTGATCTTAGTGTGATGCAATCCTGAATATTTATTGAAAGGAAGACCTTAAATATGCTAGCAGATCAAAGTATTATCTAAAGAGAGTTGCTGTTGGTTGTTGAACATTGGATAGCCATGTTCAAAAGTTGTAGGTGGATAGGAGGTTCAAGCAACTTTTCAAAAAAGAAAATCAGTCATTAATAGAGTATTTATTTCCAATCTAGTATCTCCACATCTTCTCTTACAGCTAAGCATGAGGATTGTAGGTAGACAAATTGTGGTGTGACTGGCCAGGAGTATATATCCTTCCAGTTATCTTTTTATACAGTTCAATTGAGTCAGGTTTTACTGAGCTGTTTTGGAGATTCTAGTGGGAGCTAATGGAAGTTGAGTAGTTAAAAGACCCGAAGAAATGGTATGGTCTCAAGTAAAGCCTGTTTGAATCAATAATTTTGAAGCACAACCTGTAGCTGTTAGCAAGCCTAAAACCTTGAGAGGAACAATTTTGCTGCTGTAGGCCACTGGGATTAAGACTACATTACTCTACAACATTACTCTGCAATGTTCTGGTGGCTGAAATATTTGAGGACTGCTGCAGTATAAGAACATTTGACACATGATGGATTTAAATAAGATTCCAGATTCATTTTTTAGAGCATTTCCCTCTCCCCTCAGATACAAACCAAAACTGAGGGAAATGGCTTTTTGTCTTCTCCACCCCATTACCCTAAAATCATGAAGAGAAATTTAAAATTGTAAACTCGTTGTGCACATCTCAGGGATCAAATGTGTCTAAGGCAGAGGATAGTAACCACGGGATACTAACACACGAGCCAGACTCTGAGATCACGGTTTCTTTTCTTAGATTTGTTTGCTAAGGGAAAACGACAGCAATTGCCATGACTTCTGGAAAGCCAAGCTCAGCATTTGAGAGCATTTAGTATTTCGCCAAGTGGCAGAGCAGCAAACTCATTTTGAGTAAGATATTTAAGGAAGTAAGAAGTGCCATATGTCATCAGCTGGCGACATTTAACTTGCAAATCATATGTTGGGGTTAGCTGGCTGGAAGCAGATGGCTTAACTCTTTGAGGCTATAGACCCTGAAACTATCCTTCCCCATTCTGTGCTAGAAAAAAATCTAATTAAAAGCTTTTTTCATTATCATCAAAGTAATAATAAACAAGTCTTTTATCTCACAGGAAACTGATCCATGTTTAACAAGCCCATTGCCCCCTACTCCCTCTGTTTTCAAGTATTCAAGAAAGCCTTTTCACAGATGATTTATTCAAACTAAACATTCCTAACTTTTAATCTTAGTTTTCATGAGCTTCTACTTAGGACAGCTATTTTATTTACCATTTATGACAGTGGTTCTCAACTGTCATAATTCTGTAACCCTTTAATATAATTCCTCATGTTGTGGTGACCCCCAACCATAAAATTATTTTGTTACTACTTCACAACTGTAATTTTGCTACTGTTATTAATCATAACGTAAATATCTGTGTTTTCTATGGTCTTAAGTGACCCATGTGAAAGGATTGTTCTTTCATGACCCTCAGGTTGAGAACTACTGATTTAGGACACCAAGTGTCCTGAATAACATGACTACTAACATAAAATTACCTAATAATTTGATTTCACTACTGTAACACGAATTGCTAAATGGTCTTTTTACAAAAAAAAATCTGGAGCCTGATATTGGGGTAAATGCTGAAAGATCAGAGAGACAAAGGAATAAGCCACCTCTTACCTCTATGTGAGGCAGAATCCAGTTAGATCTTTTCCTAAGTTTAATTCTATTGCTTTTGGGATATTTGTTGTTAATCTCTCCCCAAAAATTACTGCAAGCTCTTTGCCAAGGTTCACTTTCTGCACATAATTTGTCAATTTCATCATTAGTTAAAGGTACGCCAATTCCTGCTGGGTCTATATATCCTAATTGATGAAGTCTCAATTTTTCTTTTAAAATCAACTCAGAGGTCTTTTCCACATAAAGTTTTTATTTTTTTACTCTGTTTATTTGGCAGAAATATCCATTCCAATATAATATCTTCTCTCCACATTAAAATTCCTGTAGGAGAAACTTGCAGTAATTTTTGGGAGAGATTAACAACAAATATCCCATAGCAATAGAATTAAACTTATGAAGAAAACTAACTGGATCCTGCCTCGCATTATACAGGATACACCAACATCTGGAACCCTGTCTTTCTGCTGAGGAAAGCTTTTCAGGCTGAGGAGTCTTAGAGGTAAGAGGTGGCTTGTTCCTTAGTCTCTCTGATCTTTCAGCATTCACCCCAATATCAGGCTTCAGTTTTTTATAAAAAAGATCATTAGCAATTCATGTTACACATTACTTTTGCTAATTTGGTGAAATCTGTGAAAGACAACTTTCTCCAACTAAATAATTACCACTGCAAACACGATCTTACAATGTCTAATTTTAAAGTCTTCTATCATATGGTGGCAAAATTAATGTCAGAATAGACACTGATTTCATGTATTTGCCATTCCACAAGAGTAACCTGATGTTCTATTTGTATATCATGTGGGATGATTAATCCAAGTACCATATTCCTCACCTCTAACACTTACATATTTGTGGTGAAAGAAAACCCTCAAAAAGTAAAAGAGTTATCTTCTGGTCTAGCTGGGACATAAAAGCTGAAAAGAACATCATTTCTTTCCTGTCAATAAAGAGACAGAGAATCTGCAAATTCACAGTTTTCCTTAGACTCATCAGAATTGAGACGTCCAACTAAATTAAAATATAAAGAAAGATGTTCACATGAAAAAGAGAAAGTAGCATGAGCATTTTTTTTCTCCTGATGTTGGTGCCAGTCAGAAGAATCCAATTAATTTTTTATTATTATTATGTGTTTTAATTTTATACATCAGCCATGGGTTCCCCTGTCCTCCCCCCTCCCACCCCCACCTTTCCCCAGCCCCTCCCCTCCATTCCCATGTTCTCCAGGACCAAGACACCCTTAAATTTTTTGAGAAAGTACTAAAAGCTGGCTTTGATTCCTACAGGAATATGCAAAACTGCAGAGCTGAGAAAGGAGGCAAGTATCTTGCCCCCATACACAACCTCACCAGATGCTTATAAGAGAGCTCAGAAGAAAAATAGCACCAGAGTATTTGTATAATGTGGGCAAAGATAGGCATAGTAGAAAGGAAAAGCAGAAAGCCTTATCTACAACCGTCTCTCTTGTCTTCTCCATGGAGTGAAACATTTAAGCTTCTCTAGAAAGGGCATTGTCAAGTGCAGACATGAAAAAAAATAACACTCCCTGCCTATGGATGAGGGACAGACAGCATGTTGAGGCCAGAGCATCTGGAGCACAGCCTAATCACTGCAAAGGTCATGTGGTTCCCATGAACTGAAATGATGATGCCCACTTCCAGCTGAGGCAGACCCATAACTACAGTGGCCTTCCTGTCATCCTCCCTCCCATTCTGTCTACTAGGCTAGCAAGTGACCTAGGAGAGCTGGCAGGCACCAAAGGATGGAAGAGGGGAAGTGAGGAGAGCCTTCTTTAGGCAAAACAAGTGAACAAACAGACAGCAGGAAGGGGAAACACTGGGGAGAGCAACTTTGAGAAAAAAAACAATCATCTGTAACATTGTGAAACATAATGCCCAAGACGCCAATAGCGGAAAGCCAGAGGGCGCCCAAAAGCAAACAAAGGGAGATGTGAAATCAGCTAACTTCCTCACTGAACAAGCCTAAGTCTTCAGAATTAGAAGGGAAAAACCGTGCATAGTTCCCTAGCATATAGACACATTGTACTAATATTGTTCTCATCATCATAAGATATACATGTTCCATTTAAAATATAGATACATAGAGAAGAAAAAGTAATATTAAAATAGGAACACCATGAAGAATAAAAACAGGAATCAGGCCAGGCCTTTAATCCCTGCACTTGGGAGGCTGAGCCAGGAGGATCTCTGTGAATTTGAGGCCAGCCTGGGTTACAGAGTGAGTTCCAGGAAAGGCGCCAAAGCTACATAGAGAAACCCTGTCTCGAAAAACAAAACAAAAACAAACAAACAAAAAAGTAATCAGAATTGTATTGAATATGAACTGGATGCTGGGGTTATCAGAAAGGGATCTTAAAATAGCCCAAGCATCTGAGCAAGACTGGAGGGGAATATGAATAACCTCACTAAGTAGAGAATGATTCAAATGAAAATGTGGAGATCAGGTCATACTCAAACCCAGGTCCTCTGGTGTCTTAGTAAGACTGTCTACCCACTGAACTACGGCCCCAGCACCAAGCTCCTGATCTTCCTGTAGGGCATAACAGGTCTGTGTGCCATTCACTATTTTAGGTTAGGGAAGTGAAGAGAATTCAACCAGGTCCTTTGGTATGCTGGTCTCCATTCTACCCACTGAGTTTCTTCACATTGTATAGAATAGTATTTTTTTTTTCTTACTGAGCTTTTCAACTAATTACCATTTAGCTTTTTATTCTCCATTGCTTAATCAGATACAGCAGTCTGAACTTCACCAGGATCTGACCTACTTTTTTGGACCTCCCTCCTTTTTGGGATAGAGAATCTTTACTCCCTAGATCTTTTCACAGTCTTAATTTTTGTGTGTCTTTTGTCTCATTAGAGACAAAAGAACACTGTTTGTTTCTCTGCTTAACAGAAGCCATGGCTCTTTTGAATTGGATGCAAAAGACAGCAATAGCCTGCTGTGTCACTTTTCCTGGGAAGATGTGAATGAATGTCTGTTCACCTCAGATAGGACACCAGTGATAGACTAAAGAGAGCATTACACCCAATGACAGACCGGGGATATAATTCCTCCCAAATCTTTTCTCAGTGAATAGTGGGTTCACTGGGGTAACAGTCAGGAGTGTGGGTGAATATCTACTTACATAACCCACGCAAAGGCAGTCACTTCACAGAAAAGCGCATCCCCTTATGAAGAATGATGGATGGAATCTGAATCCTAGGTGTTTATTGCCCAACTTGCAGATTGCTCTGCCACAGAGTTGTTTTTTTTTTTTTTTTCTCTCCCTAGCAACTATTTGTGGCTTTCATGCACATGGGCGAGAGCCTTGAGAATCTTGTAGCTTTCTGAGATTCACAAGTGTCTAAGTTTCATTAACTCTCTGAGTCTTAGGAACCTCCCTCCACCAGAAATGCTTCCATTTGGAGGAAAAATAACTGCATGATACCGGCAATAGTGAGAATATTCTACTTTTCTAGTGCCCGTTGTTCAGACCAAAACACCCAGAGAACCAGGGCCTGTCTTCATACATAAAAGATGTGTGCAACTCACTACTTGACTTCCAGGAATATGCTCTGCAATAACCAATGGCCAACACTTGGCTGTCAGTTCTCTGTGGTGCCATTGTCTCTGTGATCTGGGTGCAGCCATCCTCAGATCAAAGAATATTTTATTTACTGCGTGCTTCATCTGGATTTTCTAGTTGTTGCTTGAGAGCACTATTGTGTTTTTTTCCAGGTAACTTCATTTTAGCTGTGCACACGATGATACCCCAGGTGGCACATCTAGAACTACACTGTGCCTTTGCCTTTTGTTTTCTTTTTATCTCCTCTTTAAGAACGTAAACTGAGTGAAATCATATTTTTAGATGATTCTCTAATAAATCCCCAATATCTTGAGAAGCACATGACAACTGGTAAGGACTAATAATTTAAGTAAACAGCTCAATTCAGATAACTGAGAACAATAAGAGCACAATTTAAAGATTTTGTTTTCTCTCCAGATGCCTACTGACATATCTTATAATTTCCGTGTCAGCCCACATATTTGTTGGTAAATATTTCTCAGTAAAAGCTTTTCCAAGTTTCAGTAGACGGGTTTTTAAAAGTACAGGTAAGTCTTCAGCTCTAGTTAGAAGGAGATGTGATGTGTGGGTGTTTTGTGTTTGACAATAGTTTATTTTTTTTAGGTTAAAAAAGGATACAGACTATTTGTACATACATGCCTTTTTCTTCCTCTTCTTGTCCAGTGCTGTGATGCTTGTATATTCTTCCTGTGATCAAAAAGAGTGCTCTTTTACAAGTAGCTATAAAGTCACCTTTTACAGGCAGTCTCCCGTGACTTTTTCTTAATGACTTAGTCTTACTGTGTCTCTATCTCTGAGTAGGTTCTTCTACCACAACACTATGGACAATGCCCTTAGTTGCTTATTTGCACATCTTGGTTCCTAAATGACCAGTGAGCTCTTTCCATAAGCAACTCTGAATCTCTTCAATTTAGTGTATGAGCAGGCATCCAGAGGCACCTCAGATAATGGTGCTTGGGTGCTCTATTAAGCCTACACTGTTATCTACCTTAGAAGGGTGTGTATTCAAGAAAGACACCAATATCACAGTCTGTAATTTTGGAATTTTAGTTATCAATTTTCTCTGCATACAGAACAACAGAACAATGGGAAGGTCCACCCAGAGGCACTGGAGTCTAATCTGTTTATTCTGAGACTTGCACACTTGAAATCCTTTTTTGTGTCACGGACTTCCTTGGAATCAGCTGTAGCTTCCAGAGGTGTCA
Source organism: Onychomys torridus (assembly GCF_903995425.1). Taxonomy (NCBI): domain Eukaryota; kingdom Metazoa; phylum Chordata; class Mammalia; order Rodentia; family Cricetidae; genus Onychomys; species Onychomys torridus. Next base: position 30,361,979 of record NC_050454.1, read on the forward strand.
CCAACAGGTCAACATCTCCCTTTTCCTAAATCTTCTTTGGCTGTGCTTAGGTTCCATATATTCTGTGACAGGGATAGGTAATGTCTGGGCCAGCAGCTGTTGGTCCCTTCACCACGGCCCCCAATGTGCCATGAAACTTGAATCTACTGTCATTCTAACTTCCTTCTCTTTGCTTTCCTGGTAGAACACTGATTGGGGGCATTGACAACACTCTCAAAGGAGGAGGTAAGCATTCAGAAATGCCAACTCCAGGCATTGGTTCTTAATAGCAGTGTAACTGGCAGCATGAGACCTACTCCCCTTATTCCATACACTCATTTGTAAAATTGAAGTTTTTAAATGATGCCTATCTTGAACGGCTATGTTGACTATTACATTATGTATTTGTGCTGGCTAGTCATTATCAATCTGCACATGTTAGAGTTATGTGAAAAGAGATAATCTTAGCTGAAAAAAATGTTTCCATCAGATTGGCCTGTATGCAAGTCTCTTGGATATCTTCTCAATAAGTGATTGACACAGAAGGGCTCAGCCCATTGTGGGTGGCACCACCCCTGGACAGGTGGTTCTGGTTTTGATAAGAAACCAGTCTGAGCAAGCCATGGAAACAAGAAGGAAATATCCTTTCTCCATGGCTTCTGCTTCAGTTCCTGCCTCTAGGTTCCTGCCTTTAGTTTCTGCCTTGACTTCCTTCAGTGATGGACTGTGATGTTGAAGTATAATATAAAGTATTATACTCTTCCCTTAAGCTGCTTTTGGTCATGGTGTTTACCACAGTGATAGAAAAGTAACTGATTTAATACTGCACACAAATCACAATATTATCAGACAATAAACATGCAATAAATAACGGTTACTACTGTTCATTTTAACATTACAGCTCATCTAACAGCATTCCTTGCCCCTAATATTTCTCCAAAATGGACAGAATTAATGCTGTTCTATCCTGAAGAGAAGTCTATGGTGGGTTAAGGAAAACTCTTTTTCTTTCTATGTTTACTCTTGGCCACGAGTGAAGGAGGGATAATTTATTTGTAGCATTTAATTCCTAAAGTGTACAGCCTGGCTTCTTCACACTTTTAAAATCAGGTTTGCTCACAGAACTTATGATTTTATCATTCTGCTTTTCATCCTACTTCTGTGAATAAGACTTGCAGTAGCCTGGGCATGCTAATGTTTAATTTAGGGTGAGATGCAAACAATAAGCTGCAATAAGTTTTATGAGTATTGAGATAATTTTATCCCAAGTGTTTTGTTCTCATCTATTTCTTTTTAAGGTTAAATGACAAAGATAAAAATGGCTCTCTATTTGCCCTCCAATGCCTCCATTTTTTTTAAATCACTTGTGTGTCCTTCATCCCTATTAACTTCAGTCATCACAATGGAATTCCTTTACATTTAGGGCTCAGATATTTTTCTCCATATGCTGGCAGCTCCCTTTCTGGAAAGGGGCCATTGTCCCTGCTGGACAACTTCCACAAATGCCTTTGGCTCTGTTCCCATCACAGCTGCCAGGTTGGTATGAAGTATCATGCTGCCCAAGACAAATTCTCAGGTTTGCTACTGTCCCTTCCACTGTTGCCATGGCAGCCATAGATGACCAGCAACAGGGAGACACATGCCTCTTTAAGATGTGTTGTCCTGCAGTTCTAGGACTGTGGCTGGACTTGGTGAGCTCTACTCTGCCACAGGTGGGAGACACAATTGCAAATATTCAGGACATGATATGTCTCATCTACCCACATCACACGTTTTCTCATTTCCATCCCCAAGTAGGTTCCCCTCAACTGGACTTCCTTTTTGAGAGCAGTGCCTTTATTGCATGTGCCCATAACTTTCAACTCGAAGTTGAACTGACAGCTGTTGAAATGAATACATTGGTCAGGGATGGTGAAATGGACAGGAAAAACATATTGCCAGCCATGAAGGAATTCATTGGCACATGCTTTGTGCAAACAGCTGGTGCATTTTCAGTTTTGAACTTGGCAGACCTTATATTAAGTGTGCTTTGCCAAAAACTATGCCTCATTTGCCATGCTTTTCTTCACTATCAGTTTGAAAAGAAGGAAGAGTCAAGTGAGAAGCTAAAAAAGGGCCAACGTGGAGTTGAACCTCTAGGAAACAATACTAATTATTCATCCACATCAGGTGCTTTGGATATCTTTGTGGCTAGTTCTACTTAGTATATAAGGGTGTGTGTGTGTGTGTGTGTGTGTGTGTGTGTGTGCGCGCGCGCACACGCGCGCGTGTATGTGTGTGTGAAACCCCAGCCATTAGTGTAAGAGCAGAAAATCATGAACTTAATGGTTTGTGATGGCTCACTAATCCCCAGTGAGATTTCTGGTTGAGAGACATGAATCTGCCCATACCTTGCTGTTTTATAACTGCTATGATATTTATTTCCTTTTCTTGAATTTCATATAAAATAAAATTCTTTAAAATTTTTTTAAAACTGTATTGTTATTCTTCTTAATTTTAAAACTGAGCAATTGTTATGTTTGGGACTAAGAATACCTATTCTTACTTGTGATAATTTATTTTGTTGAAACCACCTGGTGTGTGTATAATTCTGGTGGTCTGTTTCACTAAACTGACTTTCTATATCAGTCTTTCCCCTCCATGTCATTTTCCATTTACCACAGGTGAAATATAGGTCAAGATACATATTGATCCTATGCACTCTTATGTTTTCATTCCTGTGGCTGCATAGTTTCCTAGAGTCTGAATTGCCTCCTCCTTGTTGGTATAAAGGGAAGGCCTTAACTCTAGAGTGCAAAACTCCAGTCTTCCATCATGAGGCACATGTTTATCACTTCCTTCCTACTTTTTCCTCATTATTCCTCTACAGGAGTCCATGATTATACTTAAATGTGATTTTTGGAGCATATTATGCATTTTAATGTCTATAAGAATTCCTTCAGTGTACTTGTATAAGATTTAACTATAAAAATTCTCCTTTGCCAGCTAGTTGTGATCTCATTGCACACCACACATCCTCTTTGAGCCAAGTATACAATGTTTATGTGTTTGATTTGCCACCTAGTTAGAAGTTCAAGGGAGAGATACTAACTTACTTATCAAATTTCCAATGATGGATGTGAGAGGAGGCAGAGGAAACGGATGTCAGTCTTCTTCATGACTTCCTTGCTGTGACATTGTTCTTCCTTCCTGGTTGTCATCATCAGAGCTCTAGACTGTGGCACATTCATGAGCATGTGTGGGTGGTGACCTCCACAGGCCACCGTATTGTCAGACTCAAGCTGCTCCTTCAGTTGCTCCCATTACTTGAGAAAGTACCTTTATCTTCTGGCTGCTCTCAAGCTCACTGTCTTTAAAGCTAAGCACTGACTGTATTAGGGCTGGTCTGTGACTAACATGGAGCTCCAACTGTGATCTACGCTACAGGAACCCACTACAGTTATTGACGGCTGGGATTTAAGGCGGCTTTTTGTTGTCTTTTTTAACTTGCTGGAGCCTTAAGCTCCCTCTACTCAGTGCAAAGGAATAATTTCACCCCATCTTCCTTTGTGATTACTCTATGCAGTGCAACTTTATTTCATAGATGAGGACTGAGTCACAAACGCAACAATAAGTCAATAGAGCCTAGTTCCAAACTCGAGTATTTCCGCATCAGAGTCCATGTTCTCCACCAAGTGAAGACTGCTTTAGAATAAACCTCATGTGCTTGAATTGGATGAAAAACTTTTAATCATTGTCTAGGATATGATAGTCCATCAATGTATCTCTCATGTATATAAACATATTACATGGATCACTGGATTTTTAAGAAAATTGTGGAGCTTGGATTTTTAGGATTCCAACATAAATGATCATTTTGCTAAATGCAATTCTATTTACAGTGTTGTTGCCCAAAGTTGTTTAT